>NC_134689.1:125227282-126427282 GCF_050947455.1 Rhinoderma darwinii
GTTGATCGGCGCTCGTTGCACCAGCCAATTATCGGCCGGTGTAAAAGGGCCTTAAAGGGAATGTGTTGCCAGAAAAACATGTTTGTTTTTTTTAAATCAAACATTTAGTGTGTAGGTGATTAAACATGTACGGGACACAGCAGACCGGAGCAGAAGTGAGCGCTGGCGTCTCCTAGAAAGGAGATGCGAGTCAGTGCTCACTGATCCATGGCTGCGGGGTCGGGACGCGAGCAAACCCGACGGCCCACAGTCATGGACACCACAATCAATATGGGCTTAAAGGAACAGTGTCATCACAAATTATTTTTTTATATGTTAAAGATGTTAGTGCTTTATTAAAAACGTTTATATTCATTTGTGTGTTTGTGTTTTACTTTTTCTTATTTTTACACTTTTTCTTCCCTATGGGGGCTGCCATTTTTTGTTCCATTTCTGTCTGTGTCGATTAACGACACAGACAGACATGGAATACGGCAGCCACAGTCCCATAGGGACTGCGAACGGCTCCCGTCCCATTGACTTCCGTGTACGGCGTCTGTGTGGGAACTGCGCATGCGCCGCTCCCACACAGTCCAATTCGAAATTGGCGCCGTCCGGCGCCATTTTCCTGTGGACCGGAAGTCGCGGCCGGACAGTAATATTACTACTTCCGGTCGCGGCTTCCGGATTTGTGCACTTGGACCAGCGGCAGCAAACGGAGCAGACGGGCCGGAGGGAGCCGCGGCGGCAGGAGCAGGTAAGAGATTTCAATGTATGTTCGTGTTTGTGTGTGTTTACTACTGTATGTAAACCTACTACACTGTGTGTTAGCTCAAAAAATGGCGACACACAGTGTAGGAGGTTACACCGTTCAAACCCCTCGTTTATCCCGGCACTAGCCAGGATAAAGGAGGGGGGGATGCTGAGAGCTCACTAGAGCGAGGGCTTTTAACCCAATGTTGCAATGCTGCAATTTTGGGAATAGCTCCATCTAGTGACCAAAAATGGGTAGTATTATAAATTAGAATTAATTTATAATATTTCCTGACTCGTGAAAAAAATAAAAAAAATTTGAACAATGTTTAATCACCCACACACTAAATGTTTAATTTAAAAAAACAAAACATGTTTTTCTGGCAACACTATGCCTTTAAAGTGCAGACGCTCAGCTTTAATTTGATTGTATTCACATGCTAATTTGAGGAAGGGTTTAGGAATTACAGCTCTTTAATATGTAGCTGCCTCTTTTTCAAGGGACCAAAGGTCATTAGACAATTATCTCAAAAGCTATTTAATGGGCTGCATGGGCTATTCCCTCATTAATCCATCATCAATTAAGCAGGTAAAAGGTCTGGAGTTAATTCCAGGTGTGGCTTTTGCATTTGGAAGCTGTTGATGTGAACCCACAACTTGAGGTCAAAGGAGCTCTCAATGCAAAGGAAACAGACCATCGTTAGGCGGAAAAAAATTAAGAAATCCATCAGCGAGATAGCACAAATGTTAGGAGTGGCCTAATCAACAGTTTGGTACATTCTCCAAAAGTCCTGGACGTCCACGGAAGACAACTGTGGTGGATGATTGCAGAATCCCTTCCATGGTGTAGGAAAACCACTTCACAACATCTACCCAAGTGAAGAACACTCTCCTGGAAGTAAGTGTATCAGTATCTAAGTCTACCATAAAGAGATGACTTAATGCAAGCAAATACAGAGGATTAATCACAAGTGGAGGCAGTGTGATGGCACGGGCATTCATGGCTGCCAAAGGCACTGGGTCACTAGTGTTTATTGATGATGTGACTGAAGACAGAATCAGCGGATGAATTCTGAAGAGTTCAGGGATATACTTTCTGCTCAGATTCAACCAAATGCAGCAAGGTTGATTGGACGTCGCTTCACAGTACAGATGGACAATGACCCTAAACATACTGCGAAAGCAACCCAGGAGTTTTTTTAAGTCAAAGAAGTGGAATATTCTGCAATGGCCAAGTCAATCACCAGATCTCAACCCCATCGAGCATGCATTTCACTTGCTTAAGACAAAACTTAAGGCAGAAAGACCCACAAACAAGCAACAACTGAAGACAGCTGCAGTAAAGGCCTGGCAAAGAATCACGAAGGAGGAAACCCAACGTCTGGTGATGTCCATGGGTTCCAGACTTCAGGCAGTCATTGCCTGCAAAGGATTCCCTACAAAGTTTTAAAAAAAAAAAACCATTTTATTTATGGTAATGTTAATTTGTCCAATTACTTTTGAGTCCCTGAAATGAGGAGGCTGTGTAGAAAAATGGTTGCAATTCCTAAACGTTTCACAGGATATTTTTGTTCAACCCCTTGAAATAAACCTGAAAGTCTACAATTAAATTGCATCTGTTTCATGTCAAATGCAATGTGGTGGCATGCAGAGCCCAAATTCATGAAGATTGTGTCACTGTCCAAATAATTCTGGACCTAACTGTATATTTGGTTTCAACTGTGTTTTTATTGAAAATTTTTCAAAAATATACATATAACTTAGAGCAGCATGAAGGGCCATGCAATTCACATAGTAAGACAGTAACTTTCAATAGACAGACAAAACATCTGGGAAAAAACACAGGGGTTTAAGGGGGTGAGGGGGGGGGGGGATAGTCGGAGCTCCACCTACCACCTAATCTTGAGTTCCCTGTATCCAATACTTGTCCCACGGGTCCCACACCACTTTGAACCTGTCCAGTTCATTGTCAATAGAGGCCGTCATATGCTCCATTGTACGTATTTCCCTAATTCTAGTTACTAAGTCGATGTGGGAGGGAGGGGTTATCTGTCTCCATTTCCACGCTATCAACGTCTTAGCGGCTGTGAGAAAGTGTCGAAAGAGTCGAGCTGGTGATTTCCCCAAAGACCTAGGGGGAACATTTAGGAGGTAATGAAGAGGATCTAAGGGAATATCCTGCTGCAACACCGCCAATGCCAAGTTCTTAACTTCCAACCAATACTGTTGTACCAGTGAACAGCTCCAGAAAATATGGAACAGATCACCTCTCTGACCTCTACAACGCCAGCATTCCGACGGAATACCCGGATTGAAGCTATGCAGAAAGGCAGGGGTGTGGTACCAAAACATAAGGATTTTATATTGGTTTTCCTTATATGCAGTGCAGATGGAGGTTTTAGCTGCTTGCGACCAAATAATCTGCCACAATGAGAGCGGGATGGATTTATTCAGTAAGGCCTCCCACTTCAACATGTATCTATGCCCAGGTGGAGGGGAACCCTCCGGGGATAGCAATAATGCATAAATGGCTGAGATAAGCCCCCTAGTGGTGGTAACATACCGACATAACCTTTCGAAGCTTGTAGGTGCAGTAACCCGCGTGGATCTAAAAGTTTGCTGCATGTAATGTCTAACCTGAAGATAGTGAAAGAACGCAGCGGAGGGAATATTATGATGTTTTTGAAAGTATGAAAACGGGTGAAGCTCTTGCGTGTGGGGATCAACCATATCAGCCAGGTGAAATACCTCAATTCCCGTCCACAATCGGACTATTCGGGAGGTAGTGCCCCCCGGAATAGTGGGAGTGTAGAGTACCGAAGTCAAGGGCGGGCAACCCGATGCCAAATGGAAGCGGTTTTTACAGGTTTCCCACACCTCCCTTTGAAATCTCATGGGACCCAATAAAGATGCAGTCGGCATTACCAGTGGGTCACCCCATAATAGGGAGTTTGGGTGGACCGGGGCCATCCATAGCTTCTCTATTTCGGTCCATTTATTGTACGCCCTTAAAGACACCCAGCTGGGTATGCGACGGAGGTGTGCCGCCCAGTAGTACTTCACCACATCAGGGACCGATAGCCCACCCGCAGATCGACCCGATAATAAAACTGATTTCGGAATTCGATGTCTGCCGGAATGCCATATGAACCTGAGGATAGAAGACTGCATGGCCCGCAATTCCTTCATAGGTACTGCTACCGGCAAAGTCTCAAAGTAGTACAGTAATTTAGGGAGCAAGGTCATTTTGACCGCTGCTATGCGCCCAAAAAATGACATGGGAAGAGGTTCCCACCTGGCCATTAGCTGACGTAGCTCTACAAACAGAGAGGGGAAATTAGCCTTGTAAACCGACGTATAGGAGGGAGTGAGTTGAACTCCTAAGTAAGTCAGGGAGGTTTCCTTCCAGTTGTAGGTGTAGTTGTGTTTGAGTAGCTGGAGCTCCTGGTGTGGGACATTAAGAGGGAGCGCTTCCGTTTTAGATGTATTAGTTTTATATCCTGACAGCCTCCCATACCTACGGAGAACTGTAGTAAGGTTAGGGAGGGAGGTATGAGGTTTAGTGATAGTCAAGAGGACGTCATCTGCAAACAGGGAAACCTTAAACTCTTTATCTTGTATCTGGACCCCCGCTATATCCCTGGATTTCCGTATTTGAGCTGCTAAAGGTTCTATGCATAGCACAAATAAAAGTGGGGATAGGGGACACCCCTGACGTGTACCATTCCAGATTTGAAACGGAGGGGAGGTGGAGTGTGGGAGTTTAATTGCCGCTGTCGGTTTGGAGTAGAGACCACGCAGTGCTGTCAAATAAGGGCCCGAAATCCCAAATGAATTTAGAGTTTCGAACATAAATGGCCATCCCAAGCGGTCAAACGCCTTCTCTGCATCTAGACTAAGAAGGATCGCCTATTCCTATTCCTTTTGCTTTTGGAGGGCATCAATGAGGTCAAGGGCCCTTCGTGTGTTGTCTCCTCCTTGCCTAAGAGGCACAAAGCCCACTTGGTCTTTGTGAATCAAAGAAGGGAGCCAAACATTGAGTCTATTAGCTAGAAGACGGGTGAAAATTTTTAGATCCGAATTCAGAAGGGCTATGGGTCTGTAATTGGAGCACTCTGCGTGGTCTTTACCCGGTTTAGGGATCAGCGTGATATGAGAATGCAGGAATGTTTGAGGGATGGGAGAACCCTGTAGGAATTCATTAAATAAGGAAGCCATCCGTGGAACCAAGATCTCTGCAAAGGTCTTATAATACCCATATGTAAAGCCATCTGGTCCAGGGGCCTTACCACTAGGGAGGTCCTTCAATATATCAAACAATTCCTCCGCAGAGATCGGGGCACTCAGGGATGAAAGCTCCTCATCTTTCAGTTTAGGGAGAGCACAGGAAGAGAGATATGCTTGCAGCGTTTCCCTCCGACGAGCCGGATCAGGTGGTAAGGTATTTGGCAGGTGGTATAAGGATTTATAATAGTCATGAAAAAGTGTGGCTATCGTGTCTGGGTGATGCTGGAGTATGCCCGCCTTATCCCGAACCGCCTGTGGAGTACGAACAGTCGCCTGATCCCGCAATAGTCTGGCCAGAAGCGAGTGCGCCTTATTACCTTTGTCGTAATATTTCCTTTTTGTGTATAGTAATGACTTTTCTACCCCCTTCATAGCTAAGTCCTTGAGTTGTGCTCTAGCCTCTATCAATTTCCATAGTGTCGGGACCGCCGGTTTAATCCCCATTTCTCTCTCCAACTTAGTAATTGTCCGATGGAGAGCCACCCGCTTGGCCCGAGAGTCTCTTTTCAATCTAGATCCCATTACTATGCATTGCCCTCTCATCACCGCCTTATGCGCCTCCCAAAGAGTGGATACTGAAGGAACCGATCCCTCATTAAGTGCATAAAATTCCCGCATATGTCCGGCCAGGCTGTCCCTAAGAGCAGGGGACTTAATCAAAGTTTCGTTTAAGCGCCAATGACATACTCTCGTATTTGGTTTCCCTATCTGCAGGGACACAGAAACTGGTGCGTGATCTGACCAAGAGATGGGGTCTATATTCGCCCCCTGGAGCGCACGGAGGGCAGGGACATTACCAAAAAAGTAATCTAAGCGTGTATGAGTGCTGTGCGTATGGGAGAAGAAGGTATAGGACCTATCACCTGGGTGATCCACTCGCCACAAATCATAGAGCTGGTGCTCTCTAATTAGTTGCCTAAAACGTGTAGAAAGTCCTGTAAGGGTGGGCGTCGGAGTAGCGTGTGTAAGAGAGACCCTATCCATGGACGTGGAGAACGGGACATTAAAATCTCCTCCCACCAGCCATGCCCCCCTAGGAAGCTTCTGGAGTTTAGAAAGGAGTCTACGTAGGAATGGAATCTGTGCGGTATTAGGAGAGTAAACGTTACATAAAACAATGGGCTGTCCAAACAAAGTCCCCTCTATTATAACATATCTGCCTTTCGGATCTAGATGTGAGGTGTGAACTTGTATGGGGCAGGAAGCTGCTATCAAAATGGCCAACCCCTCCCTTTTGCGACCTGACGAGGCAGAGTACACAGCAGGATACGCCCCTCGGGCAAATTGGAAAGTTCCGGATGAATCTAAGTGTGTTTCCTGCAGAAAAGCAACTTCCGCTCCAAGCGATTTCAACTCCCTGAGAAGCAAGCGTCTCTTCACATTGGAGTTGAGACCCTTGACATTAAGTGTGACAAATTTAACCATGGTCAAAGATGTATGAAAGAGTAAAGAAGGATGTGGAAAGTGCGGATGTATACAGCTCACAGTTATGTCGGGGCCAGTCCCATGTCGGTTTCAAAGCAAGCAGTGTTCTACGGCGTCCTTCTACCTTGGAGGTTCTTGGAGGATTCACTGTCATCTCAGGTGTTATTTCGGATGAAAGTAGGAGGGGAGGGAAAGACACTGGGGTAAAGACGTACCAGGGAGACAATACACATATCTGCAGTGAGAACAAAGAGAAATGCATGAGATCAATGAATTTCAAACACACTCAGAAAATACTACCAGGGAGAATACTATACCCTGGGGCGGGTGATATTAAAGCAAAAGAAAACTGGTAATACAATATTACCCTTTGCAACTCTCTCTAAAAACAGAGGGAGAACTGCAAAACAAATTACCCCTATCAAAAAAGGAGGTTGGGTCTCAACAGTCGAGGAACCTAGTACAAAAGTACGTATAAATACGTACAGGCCGAGAAAAAACAAAAACAAAAAGGGGGTGAAAGAGCCAAGTGTATCCCGGGCAATCGCGCCCTGCCACAATTTACGTTAACGAATTAAAGAGAAGCAACATAAAATCAGAAATATAATCCTAAATGCATTTTTAGCCTAGGATAGTGCAACTGGCGAAGGGAGCAGCTGGTATGGGTGACCAGGCTCCTTCACATATATTACGGAGGTGCCGTGTATCTGCGCAGCGTCCATCAATTCAAATCAGGTCTTGGTGAACTTCGGTTAGACTGTCGTCTTGGAGAGGTCCTCCGCTTATTTCGGACCGACTGCCAGACTGGACGTGGAGACGAAGGCGGCAAAGGAGTCTCCCAATTCTGCATCTTGGGCGTTGGTATACCAAGGGAGTCACAGAAATGAGGCAAATCCCCTGGGTACCTCAGGGTTGCAGAAACACCATCTCTTCGGGCTGTAAGGGAGAACGGAAACCCCCATCGATAAATAATATTGTGGTCCCGTAGGGCTGCGAGAAGCGGACGAAGCAGACGTCTTTTCTGTAACGTAATCCAGGAGAGATCCGGGAATAACTGAATCGGCACACCGGCATACTCCAGGTCTTTACGCTGACGGGCTTTAAGCATAATGTCCTCCTTAGTGCGGAAATCCTGGACACAGCAGATGATATCTCTGGGCTGAGATGTAATGGATTTTGGTTTCAGTGCTCTATGCGCTCTGTCAAGCGGTATCCGATTAGACGGGGGTGCACCCAAAAGGTCGTTAAAGATAGTCTCTAACACGATGGGAAGATCTTCAGACCCCGAGGGCTCCGGTATGCCCCTTATCCTTATATTATGACGGCGACCTCTGTTATCCAAATCCTCTAGATGCAGTTGCATATCTCTAATGGACGCCAGCTGGGAGGACACTGAAGACTGTATCACAGAGACATGGCGCCTAGTGGCATCGTGGTCATCTTCTAGAGCCTCCACCCTCGTAGCAATCTGCTGTATATGCTGCGACACCCCCGCCAATTCCGAACGAAAAGCTGCCTTCACTTCTTGTATCATACTCTTAAAGTCCTCTTTAGTGGGCAACTGTGAGAAACATTCCCTCCACATAGGGGGCACATCTGAAGGAAGTGAGGCTGAATCCTCCAGGTCAGAATCTGAGGCATATACAGGGGCCTGGGCATAGGGGGTCAAAGATGGTGTATCCCCCAGATCGTCTCTCCTCCCCGGCTGCTGGATTGTGGGCCGTTGAGGTTTAGGTGCAGGCCAAATCTGTAGGGCCATTTGTGCTGAGGGCTGTGACATTGGTGGTTCAAGCAGGTGTACTGGGGCCTCTGACTGAGCTGATGCTCCTCGTGGCCTGGCCTCCATTGCTCCTGGGATAGGGGACCCCCTTCCCTGCTGTTCACAGGACGAGATGGAGGACAGCTTAGGGGAGCTGGGAGGGTGAACTTTAGCCATCCGGCTATTCAGCTTACCCTGTACGTGGGGCACTGTCTCCTCTCCCTGCTCGGACATCTCCCCTTCCTTCTGACACGAGGCTGTCCAAGATGGCTGCGGCTGAGGGAGCGGCGTGGCTTGCCGCCGAAGAAAGTAGCCGTCGATCGTTGGTGGAGCGGCGGCGACCTGGTGCTGTGCTGCAGGGGTGAGTCTAGACCCTTGGGGTCTTTTTTTCCCCATATGAGGCACCTTTCCCCGCTGTAGGCTGCTGGATCTGCGTGGCAGGGCGCGGAGCTCTCAGCTTATGCGACCGGCGCCATCGACTGCTGGCCACGCCCCCTCCTAACTGTATATTTGACCGCGAGTCTAAGTTCCTAGTTTACATCTTGTGGCATATATTTTTGGTTTAATATAGCATTAGGGTAGGTCATATGCACACTGGTATTCTACCCTCTTCCAGGATGATGCTAGTAGAGGGGATGAACTGATCCTGTGTACCATTGCAGAAAAGCCTGCTACACAATTAAACAAAGATAAAACGAAGTAACAAAAAGGTATTGTAAAACAATGGAGTTACATTTGAAGGGATACCAGGAAAATTTACTTTATATATGTTCATTTTATATAAATTTTGCATTTAATGTTAATATTACTTGTATTCATCAGTAATTTCGTATTCTTTGATTATTTAATTAAAATAATGCAATATAGCTTTTACAGCGTGAACTTACAGCATGGTCTATGTAGTTTCATTGTATAAAGCTAGCCATTTATATTAGATATGCTAAACACTGATCACTCATCCAGGCATGCGTGTTTATATCCATAAAAAAAATGGGGATAAGTGACAACCTCTGATGCTGCTTATTTTTGTTAACAATTATCCAATTTGTATGTAAGCCGGCACCCGCTAAGAAATATATTATTCTGATGATAAAGGAACATGATTGGCTAAGGAAAATATGTTCTGTAAGGTTTCAGTAGCGCTGATGTTCTCAAGGCATTGTATCTCTTATGTCTGGCATATCATATTACCATATGTATTACAAATGCTATTGATTAAACAAAATGAATGGTAAGTTCCATTTGAATTGAAGTTTTTTTTTCTAGCAATATATTTAATTTGTGGATGATTTACTGATGCATGTGTTATTAGTGTTACTTGACATTAGTTTCTTATCAAACATCCTTTCATGCAAAGCGCTGGCTCACTCAGCTTGCATTTGCATATACGCGTGATAGGGGCATACTCCGGACTCAGATAAGTCGCTGTATTTGAACAATACTTTAATTAATATCTGATTGATAAATGAATATGCAAAAATCACTAAACCAAACAGAGTTAAAGCTCATTTATCTGCCTGGAAATAGCAAACTCTGATAAGCTTTCCGAGGTGCTGTATTTTTAATACCAACAATCAATTTCTTACCCAACCAGACAATATGTCCTCCAGCTTTATTGACTTTTGGTTGTGTCAGCTCAGCTTTAAGAATGTTGTTAAATTTATTAAAATTCTAGTTCAAACTGCTTGTGTTGATCCTGTGATTAAAGCAAATACTTCTTATGATCACACAGATAGTAGACAATGGCCTAGTCTGGTACATGGCTTCTTTAGATTCTAAAGCTGAAAGGGCTTGTTATTATCAGGATTATGGAATTGCATTGGAATACGCAGCGAAAGTGATTAATCGAAACTTTTGTTCTATTTTTGTGTCAGCAGACATCCGTGTGCATATGACAATGGCAGATTTTGACAAAATGTATGCAGTGTTATTCCTCTGATTCTAGATATGATGAATGTGCCATAGAGATGACCCATATACAAGGCGACATGTAAATATTCAGGACCTTCTTTTGTTCATATTGAACAATGACTGTCATTAAATAAGACTTGGTTTGCCAATATGTCCCTCTGTGAAGACGCAGGGATGTTCATGATTGGTCACCAGGACACATCCATGTGCCTTTGATAGCAATGACATGGAAGATGTATAGTCAAAGTGCTGCACGCAGGACCACTGCTGAGATGTAAAGAAAACCACAGTGACCCAAACAGACCTGTACTCAAACAATGTCGCACCAACCAAAGACAACATATTGTAAAGAAAAGTGCTTGTAAACGGTGTGCGCTGGAAGATGTATTGGCCAGACGGCCATAGGGCAATCTTTGAACTATAGAAATCTTTAGAAATATTGTCCAGTTTAGCAACAATACTTACAAACTCAATTAATCATGCATAGATGGTTATTTTAAATCTTTACATACTGCCTCATTTTAATGTTACAATAGGGATGTCAGATTTGGATAAGTGACCATTATACAGGTGCAGAATTGGTGACATCGGACTTTCCATATATCTTTATTTAATGTGATAAAAAGTATGCCAGTCTATCAACAAGCATTGTTTAAATTGTTCTATACCCCTCCTGCTACGAGCCATTGTATGATAAACCAACAAAATTATGGTGGAAATACTGTATTGGCCCACATGTAGAATTCAGTTTACACCTGATTCTGGTGTAAATTGCAAAGGTCAAAAAGACACATCCAAAATTGCATCAAAACTCGTACCAAAAGCGCAACATATGTTTTCTCATATTAAAAAAAGAAATATGCACGCAAAATGGGCATGGTCAAGTTATAAGTGTACTTTTAGACACATTTATCAAAGGCAAAGGTTAAAACAGGAGAAGAATAGTGTGCAAATGTACAGCTGCTCATAGACATTTCCGAATTCACCAGTGAGCGCCTTTTAATAAAGTAGTGGTGATTCTCGCCAACTACCCTCTCTGCTTTCATTGTTGTGCCATTTTGTTTAATTTTGAAGCACCGCCCCCTGGTTATTCTTGTCTTCCTCCGGGCAGCCCCTCTTCTCACATCCTGAAAATAGCCGCTGTAGGAGGGTCAAATGACACACCTGCTTCTATCAGTATCTCCAATTGTAATGCACTGCATCTGCGTTAGTGTGCTGGTGTGTTGATAAAAGTATTCAAAAATAAAACACCTTTTTATTTTGACAGCATTTTTAAAAATATAATATAAAAACACAAGGCACAGTATAGTAATGAATTAAGACTTCATGGTTACCTCTCCACTAAAATGATGGGAGTTGCTTCTGAGGGAGAATACCTCTATAATACGTAATTCAGTGGAGCATGGAACCATTTTTTTCTTGAAAAGTCTCAATAAAGAAAATAAAGCATGGGACCATATTATTTATACATTCTGGTATGTGTTATAGATCACAAAAGCCCCTGAAAATGTGCTTCCAAATAACACTTTTGACAACGCTCAATTCTTTTTTTCTTGATTCCATTTTGCACACTGAGTAAAATATACTTATGGTAACCCCTGCACTTTGCCCATCAATAGTTCTCCTGCATGAAACTAAATATCACAGAAACATCTCAAAAACCAAAGGCAAGTTTATATTTAGCTCATTTGAAGAGGCTCTGTCACCAGATTATAAATGCCCTATCTCCTACATAATCTGATTGGCGCTGTAATGTAGATAACAACAGTGCTTTGTATTTTGAAAAACAATCATTTTTGAGCAAGTTATGAACTGGACGTTTTTTAACTTTTTCCCAACTGGGCATTGTAAAGAGAAGTGTGTGACGCTGACCAATCAGTGACCAATCAGCGTCATACACTTCTCTCCATTCATGTCCATTTGTACTCCGCACAGCGTGATCTCGCGAGATCACGCTGTGCTGTCCCATACGCCCACATTAACTTTACCGAAGTGTCTTGAGAGTGAATACACATTGCCTCCAGCCAGGACGCGATGTCTATTCACACTCCTGACACTTCGGTAAAGTTTCTGTGGGACTTAATCACAGCACAGCGTGATCTCGCGAGATCACAGCACAGCGTGATCTTGTGAGATCACGCTGTGAATGACAGCACACCGTGATCTCACGAGATCACGCTGTGCTGTGTGAGTAAGTCCCACAGAAACTTTACCAAAATGTCGGGAGTGTGAATAGACACTTCAGTAAAGTTAATGTGGGTGTATGTGACAGCACAACGTAATCTCACGAGATCACGCTATGCTGTGATTACAAATGGACATGAATGGAGAGAAGTGCATGACGCTGATTGGTCAGCATCATACACTTCTCTTTGCAACGCCCACTTGGTCAAAAGTTAAACGCCCAGTAGGGCATTAAGAAATGAATTAGCATAAATCTAAAATTGTTCATAACTTGGTAAAAAATTATCGTTTTTCAAAATAAATTACAGCGCCGATCAGATTATGTAGGGGATAGGGCACTTATAATCTGGTGACAGAGCCTCTTTAAGAAACATCATTTATATCTATACGGTAACTAAAACATAAATATAATATAAGCTCTACTACGAAATATTAGATAATAGAAATAAACATAGTTCCATGATCAGGGAAATAACATATGATACCTTTAGTGAACTGTATGAATACATACTGTATATAATATCTATATATAACTAAACAATACACATATATATATATATATATATATATATATATATATATATATATATATATATAAAAAATTAGAAGTAAAAAACAAAGCAGCTGGAGGTGCTGAACACATACGTGCACATTGATCCTTATTTTTCTTAGTGTTTTACATTTTACTGCACAGCTAGTCCACAAACCTTATTTACAAGGTGTGCATACCCACCCATCATTTGAATATCTTCACTCAACACTCGATTGCGTGTTGCTTATCAGGTGCCACACTTTAATTTTATCTGTATATCCTAGAGAAGGTTATTTGCAAAAAGCAGCTGCTTATACAACTCTCAACGTTCTTTAAATACGTTTGACTGTGACAAGTAGTCCACTACATGCCTTGGAAACTGATCTAGAGCAAAGATGAATTTACTATAAATTTCAGACATAAATAATAACTTTAAACAATACCTTGATAAATAATGTATAGGGTGCAGTATAAGAAATGTAGCAGATTCTGTATAGCCCCTAATATAAAAACACAACTTAGATTACTTTTACAGTATAAAAATTTGACATTTTCTCCATGCAGAAATATATCAATAGTTTGCAGGATTTTGTACCTTAAAACACCATCTATTTAAAATTTCAATCACACACAAAGCAATATTCATACACCCGAATCCTGACCCCTCTGTTGAGTAACGAAATTAAAATTTCACCCTTGGACAGATCTTTTGGAAGTCTGTATGTTCCACATTTGCCTTTTCTGCAGTCAGGTGACCTTGTGGCACTGGGTTTGTTTTAACCCCCTAAGGACACGGCCTGTTTTTGCCAAATGGACCAGGGCCGTTGTTTTCAAATCTGACGTGTCACTTTATGTGGTAAGAACTTGGAATGCACAGAGATTGTTTTCTCATGACGCATTGTACTTTAAGTTAGTGGTAAAATTTGGTCAATACATTCAGTGTTTATTTGTGAAAAACACCAACATTTTGAAAAAATTTGCATTTTTATACATAGTTCACATATCCCATATGTCTACTTTATGTTGGCATAGTTTTTTAAACATTCTTTTATTTTTCCAGGATGTCACAAAGCTTAGAACTGTAGCAGCAATTTCTCACATTTTCAAGAAAATTTCAAAAGCTTATTTGTTTTAGAGACTAGTTCAGTTCTGAAGTGGCTTTAAAGAGGCTCTGTCACCAGATTTTGCAACCCCTATCTGCTATTGCAGCAGATAGGCGCTGCAATGTAGATTACAGTAACGTTTTTATTTTTAAAAAACGAGCATTTTTGGCCAAGTTATGACCATTTTTGTAGTTATGCAAATGAGGCTTGCAAAAGTCCAAGTGGGTGTGTTTAAAAGTAAAAGTCCAAGTGGGTGTGTATTATGTGCGTACATCGGGGCGTTTTTAATACTTTCACTAGCTGGGCGCTCTGAAGAGAAGTAACATCCTCTTCTCTTCAGAACGCCCAGCTTCTGACAGTGCAGATCTGTGACGTCACTCACAGGTCCTGCATCGTGATGGCCACATCGGCACCTGAGGCTACAGTTGATTCTGCAGCAGCATCAGCGTTTGCAGGTAAGATCGACTTACCTGCAAACGCTGATGCTGCTGCAGAATCAACTGTAGCCTCTGGTGCCGATGTGGCCGTCACGATGCAGGACCTGTGAGTGACGTCACAGATCTGCACTGTCAGAAGCTGGGCGTTCTGAAGAGAAGAGGATGTTACTTCTCTTCAGAGCGCCCAGCTAGTGAAAGTATTAAAAACGCCCCGATGTACGCACATAATACACACCCACTTGGACTTTTACTTTTAAACACACCCACTTGGACTTTTGCAAGCCTCATTTGCATAACTACAAAAATGGTCATAACTTGGCCAAAAATGCTCGTTTTTTAAAAATAAAAACGTTACTGTAATCTCCATTGCAGTGCCTATCTGCTGCAATAGCAGATAGGGGTTGCAAAATCTGGTGACAGAGCCTCTTTAAGGGCCCTATACAGTGAAGGAAATAAGTATTTGATCCCTTGCTGATTTTGTTTGTTTGCCCACTGTCAAAGACATGAACAGTCTAGAATTTTTAGGCTAGGTTAATTTTACCAGTGAGAGATAGATTATATAAAAAATAAATAAAAAAAATCACATTGTCAAAATTATATATATTTATTTGCATTGTGCACAGAGAAATAAGTATTTGATCCCTTTGGCAAACAAGACTTAATACTTGGTGGCAAAACCCTTGTTGGCAAGCACAGCAGTCAGACATTTTTAGTAGTTGATGATGAGGTTTGCACACATGTTAGATGTAATTTTGGCCCACTCCTCTTTGCAGATCATCTGTAAATCATTAAGATTTCGAGGCTGTCGCTTGGCAACTCGGATCTTCAGCTCCCTCCATAAGTTTTCGATGGGATTAAGGTCTGGAGACTGGCTAGGCCACTCCATGACCTAAATGTGCTTCTTTTTGAGCCACTCCTTTGTTGCCTTGGCTGTATGTTTCGGGTAATTGTCGTGCTGGAAGACCCAGCCACGAGCCATTATTAATGTCCTGGTGGAGGGAAGGAGGTTGTCACTCAGGATTTGAAGGTACATGGCTCCATCCATTCTCCCATTGATGCGGTGAAGTAGTCCTGTGTCCTTAGCAGAGAAACACCCCCAAAACATAATGTTTCCACCTCCATGCTTGACAGTGGGGACGGTGTTCTTTGGGTCATAGGCAGCATTTCTCTTCCTCCAAACACGGCGAGTTGAGTTAATGCCAAAGAGCTCAATTTTAGTCTCATCTGACCACAGCACCTTCTCCCAATCACTCTCAGAATCATCCAGATGTTCATTTGCAATTTTCAGACGGGCCTGTACATGTGCCTTCTTGAGCAGGGGGACCTTGCGGGCACTGCAGGATTTTAATCCATTACGGCGTACTGTGTTACCAATGGTTTTCTTGGTGACTGTGGTCCCAGCTGCCTTGAGATCATTAACAAGTTCCCCCCGTGTAGTTTTCGGCTGAGCTCTCTCCTTCCTCAGGATCAAGGATACCCCATGAGGTGAGATTTTGCATGGAGCCCCAGATCGATGTCGATTGACAGTCATTTTGTATGTCTTCCATTTTCTTACTATTGCACCAACAGTTGTCTCCTTCTCACCCAGCATCTTACTTATGGTTTTGTAGCCCATTCCAGCCTTGTGCAGGTCTATGATCTTGTCCCTGACATCCTTAGAAAGCTCTTTGGTCTTGCCCATGTTGTAGAGGTTAGAGTCAGACTGATTAATTGAGTCTGTGCACAGGAGTCTTTTATACAGGTGACCATGTAAGACCGCTGTCTTTAATGCAGGCACCAAGTTGATTTGGAGCGTGTAACTGGTCTGGAGGAGGCTGAACTCTTAATGGTTGGTAGGGGATCAAATACTTATTTCTCTGTGCACAATGCAAATAAATATATATAATTTTGACAATGTGATTTTCTTTTTTTTTTTTTTTTTTATATAATCTATCTCTCACTGGTAAAATTAACCTAGCCTAAAAATTCTAGACTGTTCATGACTTTGACAGTGGGCAAACTTACAAAATCAGCAAGGGATCAAATACTTATTTCCTCCACTGTATATGAGAAACCCCCTATAAATCACCCCATCTTATAAATTGCACACCTCAAAGTATTCAATATAGCATTTAGAAAGTTTCTTAACCCCTTAGGCGTTTCACAGGAATTAAAGCCAAGTGGAGGTGAATTTTACAAATTCATTTTTTTTTTTTCAGAAAATATGTATAATCCATTTTCTTCTGTAACACAGAAGGTTTTACCAGAGAAACAAAACTCAATATTTATTGCCCAGATTCTGCAGATTTTAGAAATATCCCACATGTGGCCGTAGTGTGCTAATGGACTGAAGCACAGGCCTCATATGCAAAGGAGCACCTAGTGGATTTCGGGGCCTCCTTTTTATTAGAATATTTTAGAAACCATGTCTGGTTTGAAGAGGTCTTGTGGTGCCAAAACAGTGGAAACACCCCCAAAAATACACCATTTGGCAAACTAAGCCCCTATTAGAATTTTTGAAGTGGTATAGTGAGCATTTTAACCCCACAGTTTTTTTTTAATGAATTTAGTGTAATTAGTTCGTAAAAAATGAAAATCTAAATTTTTTCCAATAAAACGTAGAAATGTTAAATTTTTACAAGGCATAAAGGAGAAAAAGCACCAACATTTAAAAATCGATTTCTGCCGAATTACGGCAATACCCCATATGTGGTAATAAATGGCTGTTTGGACACACTGCAGGGCTCTGAAGGGAAAGAGCACCATTTGGCTTTTGGAGCTCAAGTTTTGCTGGAATGGTTTTCGGGCGCCATGTCACATTTGCAAAGCCCCTGAGGGACCAAAACTGTGGAAACCCCCCAAAAGTGATCCCATTTGGGAAACTAAAGCCCTCCATGAATTTATCGAGGGGTATTTAGAACCCGTCATAATGAATATCAAAATTTTTTCCACTAATTTGGTTTCCACTAGGGATAAAGGAGAAAAAGCCACCCAACATTTGTACAGCAATCTCTCCCAAGTACGGCAATACCCCACATGTGGTCATAAACTGCTGTTTGGACACATAACAGAACTCAGACCGGAACGAGTGCTATTTAGCATGCAGATTTTGCTGGTTTGGTTTTTGGGTCTTATGTCACATTTGCAAAACCCCTGCAAGACCACATCGGTGGAAACCCCCCAAAAGTGACCCAATTTGGGAAACTACACCACTGAAGGAATTTATCGAGGGGTATACTGAGCATTTTGACCCCACAGGATTTTTGCTGAATCTTGTGAAATTATGCTGTGCAATTGAAAATTCTTATTTTTTTCTGATAAAACATGGAAATTTTCAATTTTTACAAGTGATAAAGGAAAAAAAGCACCCCAACATTTGAAAATTAATTTCTCCCGATTACAGCAATACCCCACATGTGGCCATGAACTGCTGTTTGGACACACGGCAGGGCTCAGAAAGATAGTAGCGCTATTTGGCATGCAGATTTTACTGATTTGGTTTTTGGGCACCATATCGCATTTGCAAAACCCTGAAGTACCAGAGTACAATGGAAGCCCACAAGACCCTATTTTAGAAACTACACCCTCAAGGCATTTATCATTTGTCTGGACATATGACAGGGCTCAGAAGTAAAGAGCAACTTTTGCATTTGAGGCCTTTTTTTTTTTTTTTTTTACAGCATGGGCCCAAGGGCTCTGAGGTCAAATAGTAAAATAAACCCCCAAGTAGTGACCCCTATTTTGACCCCAGAGGTGTTTTTTCATAAAAAATTAATGCGAAGCGGATGGTGCAAAGTGAAAATTGCCCAGTTCGTGCCACTGAAGACAAATATCTCAAACTGTTAAGCGGGCTCTCCTGGGTATGGCGATGCCATATATGTGTAAATAAACTGGTGTTTAGACCCACGGCAGAGCTCAGAAGGGAAGGAGCGCCATTCGGCTTTTGGAGAGCAGATTTAGCTTGGTAGTTGTTCTGTTTGGGGTTTTACTGGTATTTCAGTTTATAATGTGGGGGCATATGTAAGCTGGGCGAAGCACATAAGGGCATAATAAGAGGGTATATTAATGGGGTAAATAAATAATTATCCATAGATGTGTGGCCATTGTCGCACTGATAAATGGTGCCCAATCATATCCGCTTTTGGAACGCACTGCACGTTTTGTCGTCAAATTCTGAGAGCCTGAACTTTTTTTCTCGAATGGAGCTGTGTTTGGGCTTATTTGTTGTGGGACAATCTTTAGTTTTCATTGGTACAGTTTTGGGGTACATGTGTTTTGGTTTTTTTTATCACTTTTTTTAAAAAATTTGTGCCAGCAAGGTGACCTAAAACCAGCAATTCTGACTTTTTTTTTTTTACGGTGTTCATGGTGGGCTATAAATTACATTTTTACATTATTCTGCGGGTCGATACGATTACGGCGATACCATATGTATATAGTTTTTTTTACATTTTGCAGCGTTTGCACAATAAAATCACTTTATTTTTTTTAAATAATTAATTTTTTTGTGTCACCATACTCTGAGAGCCATAACTTTTTTATATTTCAGTCAAGAAAGCTGTGTAAGGGCTTGTTTTTTTGCGGGATTGGGTCGTAGTTTTTTATTGGTACTATTTTGGTGTACATGCAACTTTTTGATCACTTTTTATTCTATGTTTTGGGAGGGGTGGTGACCAAAATATAGCAATTCTAGCATTTTTTTTCCCGATGTTCACTGTGCGGGAAAAATAACATTACAGTTTTATCGTTTGTGTCGTTACGAATGTGGTGATACCAAATACGTGTATTTTTTTTAATGGTTTCATTTTTTTCTATAATAAGTCTTACTATAGGAAAAAAAGCTGTTTTTGTTTTTTTAAATTGAAACTTATTTTTACACTTTTATTCAACATTTTTAGGAACTTTTTTTATTGTCCCACTAGGGGACTTGAAGGTCTGCACCTGTAATCTTTACTCTAATACATTACACTACCCACGTAGTGCAATGCATTAGAGCTGTAAGTTATTCACTGACAGCAAGCCTATTAGGCCCCGCCTCCGGGCAGGGCATAACATGCTTCCATATTTTTCAGACAGAAGGCCATTGTTAGGTCTCTGGTCTGCCAAAGCTGCCATCGCGGGGTGCTGATCTGCTTGTAAACCCCATAGATGCAGAGCTCGCTTTTGAACTCTGCATCTAAGGGATTAATTGGCCGGATCGGATACTAGCTCGGTAACACAATGTACCTATACGCTGTGTTGCGCTAAGTCCTTAAAAACAGCGACGTAATAGTACGTTGGATGTCGTTAAGGGATTAAAGCCATAAACATTGCTATATTGAGTCAATTGTCCAATATCATAATTATCTAAAAATAACCTGCAAAGGTTTTGCTATGACTATTTTGTGTACTGGTGCCCAAAACTACATGAAATATTCCATGTCCAGCCTTACTATAGATTTACAAAGTGGTAGAACTATGTTTTTGTCATGTGCATCTATGCCCTTGTTGATGCACCCCATGATCTTATTTGCCTTGGCAGCAGCTGCTTAACACTGGTTAACACAAAAAAAGTGCCTCCATAGAATAATTTGGTCAAACACCAAAGTCATAGTTTAAACACATATGCAGAAAATCAGTGTTAAATGACCAAAACATTTTCAAAATAAAATTATTTACAATGTACTTCTGTATGGTATAGATGTTATGGCCAGTAGCCCACTCAGTACTTTCTTTACTGTGAGGACATATTTTAATACATTTTTGATGCTATTATTGTATTTTGTATTTTTATCATGTCTCAATAAAAACTATTTTATTTTGAAAATGTTTTGGTCATTTAACACTGATTTTCTGCATATATGCTTAACACTGGTTGCAACAGTTAAAGAGGCTCTGTCACCAGATTATAAGTGCCATATCTGCTACATAATATGATTGGCAGGGTAATGCAGCTAACAACCGTAGTTTTTATTTTAAAAAACGATCATTTTTTAGCAAGTTATGAACAATTTTAGATTTATGCTAATTAGTTTCTTAATGCCAAACTGGACGTTTTTTAACTTTTTACCAAGTGGGCGTTGTAAAGAGAAGTGTATGACGCTGACCAATCAGCATCATACACTTCTCTCCATTCATGTCTATCTGTATTCACAGCACAGCATGATCTCGCGAGATCACGCTGTGCTGTCACATACACCCACATTAACTTTACTGAAGTGTCTAGAGATTACGCTGTTCTGTCATTCAGTTAATGTGGGTGTATGTCACGAGATCACGCTGTGCTATGAATAAGGAGGGACATGAATGGAGAGAAGTGTATGATGCGGATTGGTCAGTATCATACACATCTCTTTACAACGCCCACTTGGTAAAAAGTTAAAAAATGCCCAGTTGGGCATTAGGAAACAAATTAGCATAAATCTAAAATTGTTCATAACTGACTAAAAAATTATCGTTTTTCAAAATAAAAACCACTGTTGTTATCTACATTACAGCGCCAATCAGATTATGTAGGAGAGAGGGCACTTATAATCTGGTGACAGAGCCTCTTTAAGTTTACTGTCAACTAAAATTCCTAAATCCTTTTCCATGTCAGTGTTACCCAGTATTTTCCATTTAGTCTGTAATGCTGACATGCATTTTCCCTTCCCAAGTCCATAACTAAATACATTTATCAGTGCTAAACCTCATTTGCCAATTCACTGGCCAAGCCTCCAACTTCTCCAGATCCATTTGTGACATAATACTGTCCTCCTTTGTTTTAATTACTTTGCACAATTTAGTATCATCTGCAAAAATTTAAATTTTACTGTGCAATCCCTCTACAAGGTCATTATAAAATACAGTATAAACAGCATATGGCCCAATACTGATCCCTGGTGTACCCCACTAGTAACTGTGGCCCAATCTAAGTATGTACCGTTAGTAACCACCCTCTGTTTTCTATCACTAAGCCAGTTACTTAGGCCCCATTCACATCACATTTAGGCCTTCCGTCGGAGGTATTCCTTCCCGACGTATACCTCCAAATGAAAGGCCCAAATGTATCCTAATGTATGGCATACAATGGGATCCGTTCACCGGGTACTGGCTGTGGAAAAACTCCTGAAGTCACTGTCCATGAAAACCGCATGAGTTTTTTCTGATGCGTTTTTTTTCTCTTAACATTACTTAAACCCTTAACGATGAAGGACAGATATATACGTCCTATGCAGGTGCTAGTTCCCGCATAAGGACGGATATATCCATCCTTTGATCGCGTGAGTGCTGCCAGTGTACCCACGCGATCAGCGGCAGGAGCACTGCTGTTATACATAGCCTGGCTCCTGCCGCAACTGCCGTAATCGAAGCGCGCTCTGTTTCCGGCAGTTTAAGCTATTAGAAGCCGCTGTCAATAGTGACAGCGGCATCTAATGTGTTTGACAGAGGGAGGGAGCTCTCTCTGTCAACCCATCAGCACCCCCGCAAAGAAATCACGGGGCGCCGTTGGATTTCCATGGCAGCTGGGGGCCTAACAAAGGCCCCCAGGTCTTCCTTCTGCAACTGCCAGAGGCATGGCCTAATAGATTGCCTGTCAGTTTTACACTTACAGGCAATAATGCTTTGGTATACTAAGTATACCAAAGCATTATATAAGCGATCAGCAGATTGCATGGTGAAGTCGTATAGTGGGACAAAAAAAAAATTATGGAGCCGGATGGGAGAAGAGAAGCGGTGAGAATAATTTTTTTTATTTCATTTTTTTTATTACTTTAACTTTCCAATGAGGGAGAGGGGGGTAGTCAGATCTGGGGGGGGGGGGGGGCAAGGTAGGGGCCCAGCACGAGCCTCTACCTTGCTACACATAAAAGCTGGCATAGATTTCCACTATAATTACATCATTTAAATTATAGTAAATTTATAACAAAAGTGGCAAGGAAGGTATTTTGGCCCTTTTGCAACTTTTCTACATTAGAAAACTGGCGTAGAAATGTTGGTTAATTACCCCCTCAGCACTTAGTTAATAGATAAACTAAAGCCTTTAATGCAAAATCGATAAGATTAAAAAATATCTCCGGAACCGTGAATAAAGGTGGCTGAAATGTTATAAAATAAAAAAAATTCACCTATTAATATTCCATTTTAAAATGTGACCTTTACATATTTATTGTCTTTTCCAGCTTACACGATAGGAAGACAGAAGCTGGTAGTTCAGGAGATCTTACCTAGATGTGTTTTTCAGGATGTTCCCAAGCGGCCTTTACCAAGCACGGCTTCTAGTGATGGAGAGCCTGATACAACAGCAGATAATGTTCAAGCTCCAATATCACCTCATGATACAATGATCTACACATCACAGAATGAAGAAGCAAATAACTCAACACCTCTAACTCTGGCCCCAGAAACAACAAGTTTTTCGAAACCTAGCGAAACTGAGCAAGCTTGCGCTCAAGAAGTTTTGAACGGTAGTGTTCATGATCGAAGTGATTTGGAGCAGTCAAAAACGTCATTTCATGAAATTAGCAGCATTAATGGTGACATGGAAGACTCAGGTAAACATGGGATAAAATCTGTTCAACTGGTAAATATGTAAGTCCATTGGTTGTTGTCTATACTTATAAATCTGAGGTTCTTATATGAGCCCACCTGCAAAAACAAGGTGATCTCAGATGGGTCATTGGGCCAAGGCCTATAAAATGTACTCCATATCGGTAGGAACCAGTTTTATTCTGTAATAATTAAAAACTACATTGGGCAGATAAGAGGGGTGCGCCTAGATGGAGGCAGTTCATGATGCTTATGGTGTGTATATTGACTTTGTAAGGGTTGTTTGTATTTGTGTATATGGTATGTTATGATGTCTTATATTATTATTTTTTGAGCACTGTATTGTGGAATACTTTGGTGATCGTTAGGCCTCATTCACATGACCGTAGCCATGTGCACGGCAATGATTTTCGGGTCGCACGGTCGCAGAGTGTTACCCGCGGGCTGCCCGCAAATCGCTGGCCCTGCACATGGCCGTGTGCATTAATTTCTGTGAGCCTGAACAGCAAAACACGGCCGTAATAATTCATGTCCGTTCTTTTCGCGGTCCAGGCTCCTGGGCCATGCACGGACCGTGGAAACCATTGAGATAAATGGAGCCGAAATTCACCCGCAGATTTGCGAGTGAATTGCGGCCGCAAAAATACGTTTGTGTGCTTGAGGCCTTAGACACTGTATGGCTTCCACATCAAACTGCAAAAGCAGCTCTTACAGCATGACATCCATAAGTAATGTGTTAGTCATGTATTACTAACCCTAGTGATGCTTATGGGTGGTTTAGGTTTATTTTGAAAAGATTAAAGGGGTTGTACAGAATTAGAAAAACTTTTTTTTGTCAATAGCGCCATACCTGTCAATGTGTCTGGTATTGCAGTTAACCCCCTTTGAAGTGGGTTTTAACTGCAATATTAGATACAGTCCATGGACAAAAGCAGCACAGTTTTGGGAAGCAGACCCTACTTTCTAATCAAGGACAACCCCCTTAAAGCCTTATTCACACGACAGGGTCCGAGTGTCCGAGTGTCGGCCGATAAAATCGTTTTTTCCCGGCCGGTTTGCATCCGTTTTGCATCCGTTCCGATTCTGTTCCGGGCCGTGTTGCCGTTTTTAACGGCCGATTTTGACCCGTTTTGCATTCGTTTTTTTCCCTGTCTGTTTTAAAATCAGATGAATTTCATTTAAATTTGTTGCCCCACACAGCCCTCTGTAGATAATGCCACAGCCTCACTTGTAGGAAATGCCACCCAGCCCCCTGTATGTAATGCCACCCAGCCCCCTGTAGGTAATGCCATCCAGCCCCCTGCAGGTAATGCCACCCAGCCCCCTGTATGTAATGCCACCCAGCCCCCTGTATGTAATGCCACCCAGCCCCCTGTATGTAATGCCACCCAGCCCCCTGTATGTAATGCCGACCAGCCCCCTGTATGTAATGCCACCCAGGCCCCGGCAGGTAATGCCTCCCAGCCCCCTGCAGGTAATGCCACCCAGCCCCCGGCAAGTAATGCCATCCAGCCCCCTGTATGTAATGCCACCCAGCCCCCTGCAGGTAATGCCACCCAGCCCCCTGTATGTAATGCCACCCAGCCCCCTGTATGTAATGCCACCCAGCCCCCTGTAGGAAATGCCACCCAGCCCCCTGTATGTAATGTCACCCAGCCCTCTGCAGGTAATGCCACCCAGCCCCCTGCAGGTAATGCCACCCAGGCCCCTGCAGGTAATGCCACCCAGGCCCCGGCAGGTAATGCCACCCAACCCCCTGTATGTAATGCCACCCAGCCCTCTGCAGGTAATGCCACCTAGCCCTCTTCAGGTAATGCCACCCAGCCCCCTGCAGGTAATGCCACCCAGCCCCCTGTAGGTAATGCCACCCAGCTCCCTGTATATAATGCCACCAAGTCCCCTGTAGGTAATGCCACACAGCCCCCTGTAGGTTGCACCCATCCTCCCCCTTCCAGGAGAAGTCACTGACTTCAATGTCCATATATGGACAGTGTAGTTACTGACTTCTGCTGGAGAGGAATTCCCGGCCACAGGGTCGGGGATTCCGCTTCAGAAGTGAGTGACGTCACTGTGTCCATATATGGACAGTGTAGTCACTCACTTATCCTATAGCGGAATCCCCAATCCCCGGCCGGGGATTGGGGATTCTGACTCCTACAGGGAGCAAAAAACGACCCTCCTCCTCCTCACATGCACTCTGCACTGTGAGGAGGAGGAGGAGAGAGAGCGCGAGCGACGGAAGACACGACCGTCACTTGGGACACATTCCGGTGATGGCCGTGTATTACCCGGCCCATAGACTTCTATGGGAGCCGGTCGGCCGGGTAATAAGGCATGTCCCATTTTTTGACGGCCAGGTTTCCCGGCCCGTCAAAAAATCGGTCGTGTGAATAGCCCCATTAGGGGTCTATTGTTCCTACTGCAGCCGTGTGATGGCCGTTTTATGAACGGCCGTCACCCGGCCGGGAAACCCTGTCGTGTGAATAAGGGCTAAGGCTTAACAATGTAGTAACAAAGCACCCTATGCACTAATAATGTAAAACAATACTATTGCATGATTCTATGCCTTCATTGTAGACATCTTGTTTCGTGCAGTGTACATCATATAAATGGTACATTTACCTAAAAAAATATGGCATACATCAAGTGTATGCAATTCACCATTCACTCTAACTTTTTCACTCAAGTGGACATGGTTGCCCATTTCCAATATTGCAACATGTATCATCCAAGAACACCAATTACCTCAAATATTGTATACATTAAGGCCCCATGCACACGAGCGTGCTTTTGCGGCCGCCATTACCCCGAAAATCCACGGGAGAATTGCGCCCCCATTCATTCATATGGGGCCATGCACACGACCGTGGTTTTCACGGTCTGTGCATGGCCAGGCTCATTGAAAATAATGGCCGCGGCCATGTGCATGGCCCGCGATTTGTGGGCGGCTCGTGGCTGACAGTCCGCTGCCGGCCGACCAGGAAAATCACGGCCGTGCACATGGCTACAGTCGTGTGCATGAGGCCTTACTGTATTTGAAGGAATTTACAAGATCCATACATTTTGCAGATTCTGCTTTGCATTATGTATTCAGGAAATCCATGCATTCTTGTGTATTGGTATGTGCATTGTGTCACCCTTTCAATGGCCATTTGTTTTGTACCAGGGTGTGCACTGAAAATCTTTTAAAGCAGCTGGATAAGACAAGCTCCCATTCATATTAGCACAATGGGAAGATATATCAATAGTGTCGCAGGATGCATGCAGTTAGCGTAGTGGTGCAAACTCCATGATAAAGTTAGTGCAAGTAGCTAGGCATGTTTGACACATTTATCTTCCTTATGCCACCTCGTGGCTGGCGTACATGTACGCAAATATTTTGCACAAAAAAATGCATGTTCAGTGCATATTCTTTTCGGCGTATAGGCCGAACGTGTCGATAGACTATAATAGATCTGATGCATGGAATGAGTTTTATGTGTGCGGAGTATGCATCGACATACTGTGCCTTTTATTTTACTGTATATAAAAGCATAGTCAAATATATACTACATTTTTTGCCCTTATTTGCTTAGTAAATCTCTCCTTATATGTGTCTGCTCATGATTAGATCGCTCAACTGTCCCAATTTCCGGGACACAGACTCAATTCTTGGTCTTGGCTTGGGTGGCTTAGTTCTATTACAACTTATAGTCTAAACTGTTGAGCGCCATGACTTTTTGTTAAATAGCAGCTTCTAAAACATGTTTACCTTTTCAGAACAATCTTGTTGTCCATTGACAGATGAATTATATATTAAGTGTAACTTTTGAATATGTTTTATTTTTCCAGATTTGTCCGGGAGAGCTTCCAATTGTAGCAGCCTCTACAGGTCTTGCAGTACTCCATTTTCCCAGCTGCTTTCTTCATCATCATACTTATCTGTAGATATGGTCTATCCCTCCAAGTCTGAAGCAACATTTAAGAACAGTTCCGGTAGAGTCACTAAACAGGGGGAACACTACAATATTGTCCCGAGTCCTGGTCTACACAGTAGAAGTTACCTTGGTAACCCAAACCTTCAGCAGGCCTCCTCACATTCAGTGAGAAAAAACTCACAGGCCTCAGACATTGCATCTTCTTTTGACGAAATGTGGCATGACCGTTTTCTTCATCACTGGCCAGTCCTTCCACCGATCTCCCCACAAAGAGGTTAATAAATGTTTATTTTTTTCTCTTTCTGATTCCATATGGGCTTGTTCACAGGCTTCTGCTTGTGTGTGTTTCAATGCTCGCTCGCCTAGACTGCTGTGAGGGAATTGTTCCCCTAATGCTGGCCATCCTCAAATCAATGGCTGTACGTAACAACAGAAAGTGCCTCAGATGTAGTGGTTTCCACAGGTCCATTGTTAAGCTTTTGTCAAGCATTTTTGAACCTAATAAATAATGTCAAAAGCCTCTATCGTGGCCAAAAATGTTCCTTTTCAAACATTTCTAATAGTATTTTTGTTCTGTCATGTCTCCTAGTGTTGCAAAGAATTTGTGCTGCACAATAGGAATGTGCTGTATCGCGTGCCACACTGGGTATTGTGCCGCTTTTGTGATGATCTTGACTCAGCAAGTATTTTGTTTTAAATAAATTCAATTTAACTTATTATTCCCTAGCATGGATTGAATAATAGACATTTATTTATGTCTTCATCTATGCATTGGCAATATAAGTAATAAGACAGTATGACTAATGGTTATAGTTAATTATTTCCTGTATTTGTAAAAAAAATTAAAAACATGAAGTGATAAGGATTACCGTACCCTGGGTCCCTTTGTTACCGCACATTCACTTGTATTGTTTAATGTACTATACATCAGCAAATGGTCTATAAGCTTTTAGCTTTTTCTTACTTAATATTATGTATAATATATAATAGGATAGCAGGGACGGACTGACCATTCCCTTGAATCCCTTGGCATCATGTGATGTAAGTGTACGTGCCAAGGGGAAGCATGGAGCAGGCTTACAGGATGAGCCCGCTTCATACTCAGTGGGTGTCAGCAGTAACATGGAGTAACATACAACCGACACCTCACTGCAAGAGCCGGTATTGGAGATAACTCCGACCCCGGACGTTTAACCACTTAGATGCCGTGGTCAATACCGACCGCAGCATCTAAGCCATTAAAAAGAGAAGGGCGTCCCCCTCCAGCAGCCCGTCATTCACCAGCAATGAGATTGCGGGGTGCTGATAGTTGTCATGGAAGCCTGGGGGCTTATTGTAGGCCCCAGGTCTGCCATCTTTGTGCTCCTATTATCTGGTAAAAAACACAACATACTGCAATAAATAAGTAATGCAGGTAATTGTGCAAGCGATCCAACAATCGTTTCCCCCTAAAACAATGTAAGAAAAAAAGAAAAATGAACATAATTGGCATCGCTGCATCCGTAAAAGTCCAACGGATTCTAATATAATGTTATTTAACCCACACGGTGAACACTGTAAAAAAAATAAAGCTAAAAAAAAAAGCCAGAATTGCTGATTTTAGGTCACTTTAGCTCCCAAAAAAAATGGAATAGAAAGTAATCAAAAAGTTGGATGAATTGGTACCTATAAAAATTTCCGCTCCCCCCACCAAAAACAAACTGCATCAAGTGTGTGTGTGTGTGTGTGTGTGTGTGTGCGTGCGTGCGTGCGTGCTCCTGGCCTTATTCCTCCTAGAAATGTATAAATAAATTGACAACTGGGTGTTACCAGTTGGGGGGGGGGGGTGTCCCTACACAGACTGACAATGTCCCATCAATACTAACAGAGTTAGACTGTGTAGGGACACACCCTTTTGACAAGTGAAATGGTAACATCCAGTTGTCACAGTTCAGAGTTCTAAGAAAATATGATCCATAATTGGGATTTCATGGGAAATACAAGTATTTACTAAAATAGAGAAGTCCTCTGCTCATGTAAATAGCAAATAAGATCATTTATGGGGCTGTTTTTGACCTTTCTTAAAACTGCAATATTTCCCTATGGTATTTTTCCCAGCAGTCAGCAATCTGGGAGCAGCTTATTTAAAACCATGAAAATGTGTCAATTTGCAAGTGTTCCAATTTGTGTCTAGAAAGTGCTGATTATACGCTGCTGCTGCATTGCAGTTTTTACAAGGTACAACGGCGGTCAGAGATTGCATGTATATGAACTTTTAGGATGCTTCTTAAAGATGCTTGATAGCATAAAAACAAATTAATTTTGTATTCCCTTGGATGTATGTTAACACGCAGAGTTTCTGTCTTTAGGCAAAATATAAAAAAAACAGGTAGAAGAAATATTTCAGCCAAGAATATCTGAAAGCCTTTTAGTACCTTCAAGTGTATTTGTAAGGCTGGATTCACACGAGCGTTGCGTTTTTGCGCGCGCAAACAACGCGGCGTTTTGCGCGCGCAAAAACCATTTGACAGCTGCGTGTGTCATCCGTGTCTGATGCGCGGCTGCGTGATTTTCGCGCAGCCGGCATCATAGAGATGAGACTTGTCGACGCCCGTCACTGTCCAAGGTGCTGAAAGAGCTAAATCTTTCAGCACCCTCGACAGTGAATGCCGAACACAACAGCGAAAAACCTGTAAAAAAAAAGATAAAGTTCCTACTTACCGAGAACTTCCCGGCCGTTGCCTTGGTGACGCGTCCTTGGTGACGCGCCTCTCTTGACATCGGGCCCCACCTCCCTGGATGACGCGGCAGTCCAAGTGACCACTGCAGCCTGTGATTGGCTGCAGCCTGTGCTTGGCCTGTGATTGGCTGGAGCTGTCACTTGAACTGAAGTGTCATCCCGGGAGGTCGGACTGCAGGAAGGAGACAGGAGTAATCGGTAAGTTAGAACTTCAGGTTTTTTTACAGGTTCATGTATTTTGGGATCGCAAGTCACTGTCCATGGTGCTGAAACAGTTTAACTCTTTCAGCACCATGCACAGTGAATGTCTCCCGATGGAAATTTTTTTGCCGGGTTCGGCCAAAACGAGTTTGGCCGAACCCGGTGAAGTTAGCTTCGGTTGTCGGGGTTCGCTAATCGCAAAGACACTCCGTTTGGATGTTCGGAAACAGAAAAGCACGCGGTGCTTTTCTGTTTAAATTCATCCTTTTGACAGCTGTTGCGCAAACACGCAGTTCGCACGGAAGTGCTTCCGTGCGACATGCGTGGTTTTCACGCACCCATTGACTTCAATGGGTGCGTGATGCGTTGAAAACGCTGAATCAACGGACATGTCGTGAGTTTTTTGCAACGGAGCAACGCTGCGCAAAAAACGCTGCCATGTCTGCACGGCCCCATTGACTAATATAGCTACGGGCAACGCACGTGGAAATCACGCGCGTTGCACGCGCGTAGTTTACGTTCGTCTGAATAAGCCCTAAAGGATCTGCCAGACACAGCTTCTGTGTCGACGCCCGTAGTTAATCAGTCTGCACCTGCTCCTAAGGCCTGATTCAGACGAAAGTGGCGTTTTTGCGCACGCAAAACACGCAGCGTTTTGCCTGCGCAAAAGCCACTTACCTGCTCCGTGAGGCAGCATCATTATGACACGCCAGTTGGATGTTTGTAAACAGAAAAGCACGTGGTGCTTTTCTGTTTACATTCATCCTTTTGACAGCTGTTGCGCGAAACAGGCAGTTCGCACGGAAGTGCTGCCGTGCGACCTGTGTGGTTTTCACACACCCATTGACTTCAATGGGTGCGTGATTCGCGAAATACGGTGAGATATTGAATGTGTCGCGCTTTTTTCGCAGCGGACAAACGCTGCGCAAAAAGCACGGACTGTCTGTACTGCCCCATTGACTTCTATTGGTCCATGCGTGCCGCGTGAAAACCACGCGGCCTGCACGGACGCAATTCACGTTCGTGTGAATCCGCCCTAAGTCTGATAGAGTGACTCAATCTGCTACCACTCAGGCTGGTAGGCTCAGGAGTGGGAGAACCTATCACAGCCTGGCCAGACGGTTCTAGCTCCCGCCCTCAGTCTATTTATACCTTCATTTCCTGCTTGTCTCTGCCTGTGATTTTCCTGTTTCCTGGCTCTGCTGCTCCTTCTATCATTATTGACCTTGCTTCATTTTGACCCTGGCTTTACTGACTACGCTCCTGCTCTTCGTTTGGTACCTCGTACACTCCTGGTTTGACTCGGCTCGTTCACTACTCTTGTTGCTCACGGTCTTGCCGTGGGCAACTGCCCCATTTCCCTTAGCTTCTGTGTACCCTTGTCTGTTTGTCTGTCGTGCACATATTGAGCGTAGGGACCGTCGCCCTGTTGTACGCCGTCACCTAGGACGGGCCGTGCAAGTAGGCAAGGACTGAGTGGCGGGTAGATTAGGGCTCACCTGTCTGTCTCCCTATCCCGTCATTACAGTATTGCATCTAAATGCAACATCTAGTGGCACTCAGTATTATATACAGTGAAAGTGTATAGTTTTTCTTAAATTTCCATTCCTCTGGTTTGGTAAATAGAAAGAAGAGGCCGTACAATAGCCTGAAAGGCGATGAGGGGAGGCCTCCATGACCAGGATAGGAGGGAGGGCTTAGCACACTCACAGTCCATGGGGGGGTTAGATGGGAGGAGAGGGGGTGCGGCCTAGGGAGATTGAGGGGAGGGGGAAGTATTAGGAGAGGTTTTCTCCGCATTCCGCCTCAAGTAGAGGCAAGAGACAACAGCGTTTGGCCGGCTCACCATGTCACTATCAGTGGAGAAGTTCTGGAACAGCTCCGGGCGGCTGCAGCCCCTCATGGACCTGACTGGCTGGGAGAGCATGGAGCAGCGCTGATGAACAGGCCCCCTTCTTCCCCGCCTTCCCAGGCCCCGCCGTTGACTTAGCATCGGGTAATATTGAATAACACTTACATTTATTTTTTCTCTATTACAGGCCAAACCCTGGGCTTGGTCTGGATTTTAGGCCGCTCCTTCATGCACTGAGGGTGCCCTGAGGGCTGAGGTAAGGCCAAATGGTCGACAGCTCAGGATCCTTCGGAGCTATGCGGTCCTTCACTGGCTAGGATTTTGCGGTATGCTGTGGAATCCCGTTTTGCCCTGATTCAGGATGTGAAGCATGACCAGCTTTGCTTGTGGGCCTCTCACCCCGGGCTTGTCACGGTATGGACGGATATAGTACCCAGACGGCATTGGCGCTTGGCATGTTCGGTTGACCGGATAAATAAAGCCCGTATTAAGGTCAACTGGGCCATTTAGGGTTTTGTTGCCAGGAATGGGAAAATTTGTGTCAGACATTGAAAGCTGGAGTCGGGGACAGGGGGTTTCTGGAGGGCAGATGGCGTCCATCTGAACGAGGTGGGAATGGACCTGTGCAGTCTAGGCCTAACGGAAGGCATTGAGCAGGCAATAGCAGTGTGGAGGAACTCACAGGCTTAAGGGAGTCGAGGCCTGTTCGCTGTGGCAGGGGAAGTCCTTGAGGTTGGTCATTTAAAGTGGTGGGGGTGTTTAATCGCGGGTATGCATCCACATCAAAACATTGGAAGGTGTGGCTCTCAGATGTCCGGCTGAATACTGGGAGGCTTCTTAGTATGTTATCCCTTAGAAGCTTAATTTTGTGAACAAAGGTCATCTGCGAAGGTACTCAGTACCTCCGAGCTGGGTTACGGCTGGGGGTAAGAAAAGTGGTGTGGGCAGATGGCCGAAAAATTGTGGGTGGCTTCAAGGACTTCCTCTATCATAGCTCAGTTTAAAAAGCTGTTATGACCCTAGGGTTATATTTTTGGTTTGTTGTGGTTTATTTCCGTTGTTGGAATTACAGGTTATTAATGTTTTTGGTAAATTATTTTGGATATGTTTATCTAATAACGGCTGCTGTGGCCATTTAATCCAAACCTGGTCTCGTAGTGTTTCTTCAAGTGGGTCACAGAAGCTCATGATAGATTAACAGGTAAAGGTTAAGGTATAGCACAACTGTACTTACTCCAGTCAAGAAGAGGCTGTACAATAGCCTGAAAGGCGATGAAGGAAGGCCTCCATGACCGGATAGGAGGGAGGACTTAGTAGAGTCACAGCCTATGGGGTGTTTGATGGGAGGAGAGGGGGTGTGGCCTAGGGAGGTTGAGGGGAGGGGGCAGTATTAGGAGTGGCTTCCCGCCGTTTCCTCCGCGTTCCATCCCAAGCGGAGGAAAGAGACAACAGCGTTTCCCTCCCGCCCATCCTTTATTTATTTTAGCTGTTGCTGTTTAATTGATAGATGGCCGCTATTGTAAAAAGCGGGGGTAGGGGTTTTTCTTCATCATTCGTATGGGTGTATATTGTTTTGTCTTTGTTCGTTATTGCAGCTGCACGGGGAGTCCTTAAGGTTGGTCATTAAAAACATTGGAAGTGCGTGGCTCTCAGATGTCCTGCTGGATACTGAAGGGCTTATTAGGGTGTTGTCCCTTAGAAGCTTGATTTTGTGAACAGAGGTTATCTACAAAGGTACTCGATGCCTCCGAGGCGGGTTATGGCTGGGGGTAAGAAAAGTGGTGTGGGCAGAATGCCGAGAAATTGTTGGTGGCTTCAAGGACTTAAAAAGATGTTATGACCCTAATAGGGGTGTGTTTTTTGATTGTTGTGGTTTAACCCCTTAACCCCTCCCCGCCACAGCCCTTTTTCAGATTTTCATTTTAGTTTTTTCCTCCCCACCTTCCAAAAGCCATAACTTTTTTATTTTTCCGTCAATATAGTCCAATGAGGGCTTGATTTTGCTGGACGAGTTGTAGTTCTTCATAGCACCATTTATTGTGCCATATAATGTACTAGGAAACGGAAAAAAAAATATTTGTGGGGTAGAAAATGAAAAAAAAACAGCTATTCCTCCATAGTTTTTTGCACGTCGTTTTTACGGAATTCACTGTGCAATTAAAACAACATGTTAACTTTATTCTGTGGGTCAATACAATTACGGCGATACCAAATATATATAGTTTTTTCTATATTTGACTACTTTTACAAGTAAAAACCTAAGTGTAAAAATTTAAATTTATTTTATGTCGCCAAATTCCAAGAGCCATAACTTTTTTTTATTTTTCCGTCGATTAAGTGGTATGTGAGCTTATTGTTTGCGGGATAAGCTGTAGTTTTTAATGATACCATTTTGGGGTACATGCAACGTTTTGATCACTTTATATTTAATTTTTTGTTGGAGATGAGGTGACCAAAAATTTTTTTTACGGTGTTCACTATGCGGGTTAAATAATGATACATTGCAATAGTTCAGACTTTTACGGACACGGCGATACCAATTATGTTTATTTATTTATTTTACTATGCTATAGGGGGAAACTGGGAAAAGGTTTTTTTTTTACTTTTAATTTTTTATGTTTTTTTTTACATTAAAAAAAACGTTATTTTACTTTTTTTATTAGCCCGTCCCTGCGATTGTGATTGCGCTTTGAGCTGTTAGAGGAGGTCGACCCCGTCTTTCTAACGATTTAAATGCTGCGGTCGCTATTGACGGCGGCATTTAACGAGTTAAACGAGCGGGATCGCGCTCGAGCGCGATCCCACCTGTTACTCTGAAGTGTCGGCTGTAACATACAGCCGACACCGGCATCGTATGGAGCGGGTTCACTCCGTGAGCCGGTTCCATACTTCCCCTATCTGACTTTGGCATATGGATACGTCAAATGTCGGGAAGGGGTTAATGCATCTTCACGTAAGTCCATGTCAAGGTGAAGGGGGAGAAATAATGAACGCGCTCCATACGCTGCAGGTGTCAGCTGTGTATTACAGCTGACACCCGGCACTAAGGGCCAGGAACAGCAATCACGCTGTTCCTGGCCGCTTAACCCCTCAAATGCTGCGGTCAATTGGGGTGGGGTGGTCGTGGGGTGCCGATGTTTGTAATGGCAGCCCAGGGGTCTAATGAAGGCCCCCAGGACTGCATTCACTCTGCCTCTGTTAAGCCCTGCCTGTGGCTTAACAGAAGCTGGTAAAAATGGCTATATACTGCAATACATTAGTACTGCAGTGTATTGTACCAGTGATCCATCGATCGCTGGTCCAAGTCCCCTAGGAGGACTAATAGATTGTGTAAAAAAAAAGTTAAATAAAGTTTACAATTAAAAGTTTAAAAAAAAAAACTTTTCCAATTTTTCCTGAACTATTACAATATAGCATTATTTAATGCGCATGGTGAATGCCGTAAAAAGAAAAAAATATAAAACGCCAGAATTGCTGTTTTTTGGTCAACTTTGCGGTGAAAAAAAAATGTAATAAAAAGTGAACAAAAAGTCGTATGTACTAAAATATGGTACCAATAAAAAACACAGCTTGTGCCGCAAAAAATAAGCCCTCACACCGTTCAATCGACAAAAAAAGAAAAAAGTTATGGCTTTCAGAATATGGCAAAAAAACATTTCTTTTCTAATATCAAATAGATTTTTCTTTGTAAAAGGAGTAAAACATAAAAAAAAACTATATACATCTGGTATCGCCGTAATCGTATTGAACAACAGATAAATTTATCAGTTTTACCGCATGGCGAAAGACGTAAAAAAGAAACCTAAAAGAATATGGAGGAATCACAGTTTTTTTAAATTCCACCTAACATAGATTTTTTTTTTCAGTTTCCCAGTACATTATATGGTACCGATAGAAACTACAACTCCTCCCGCATTAAACAAGCCTTCACACCACTCCATTGATGGAAAAATAAAAATGTTATGGCTCATAGAAGGCAAGGAGTTTAAAACGAAAATGATAAAAAAAAAAATGGCTTGGACTGTAAAGAGTTACTTCCATTGTTGGAATTACATGTTATTCATGTTTTTGGTAAATTATTTTGGATATGTTTATCTAATAACGGCTGTTGTGGCCATTTAATCCAAAACCTGGTCTTGTAGTGTTTCTTCAAGTGGGTCACAGAAGCTCATCATAGATTAAGGGCATGGCACGGCCATACGTGGCGGAATTGCTGTGGAATTCCACTGCGGACAGTCCGCAGTGGAATTCTCCTGCGGCCGTTTTTTACAGTTGTTTCAATACATTTTTAGGGAAGGTAGTTCAGACGTTGCGGAAAACTCCGCTGCTGACATAGGCTGCGGTGCGGAATTTTCCCTCCGCAGCATGCACTGACAGTTGCGGAGAAGAAGCGGAATTTCACTGCGGATTTCAGTCTTTGCTATGCAAAAACTGAAATCTTGTCCACACAAGTATGTTTAAATCTGCTGACATCATAGGAAGTAGAAAGACCACTGGACGAAAAGAGGTAAGAGGCAAAATGTTTTAGAAAGGCCCACTTAAAGGCTGCACATGGACAATTGTTTATCCATTTGCTGGACTCATTCATGATCCGTGGACATGATTCAATTTAGCAACAGAATTCTATGCGGAAATTCCGCAGCATTTACAGTAGCAGCAAAGTGGAAGAGATTTGAACAAATCTCATGCACACTCTGCGGAAAAGACCTGCATCTAAAATGTTCATAAATTGTCCTGTGATGCGTTTTTTAATTCTGCAGCATGCCATTTTATGCTCAGATTCCTTGCTCTTTTGTTGCGGGTTTTCCCCACTAAATTTAATGAGGACGTAAAACCCACATCACGTAGCAAGTATTGCGACTATTGTGGCAGAAACACAGCAATTCGTGCAGAAATCGCAAATCAGGAAATAAAACTTTTTGGGGTTTAAAATGAAATCTGCACCACAATTGGTTGCGTTTTTTTGGGGGGTGGAATTTCCTGCGTGTTCTAGGTCTGAATATGCTGTGTACTTTTACGCAGCGTATCCGATCTGTGGGAAGCCAGCCTTAGGGCATGGCCAGACGTGGCGGAATTGCTGTGGAATTCCGCTGCGGACAGTCCGCAGTGGAATTCTCCTGCGGCCGTTTTTTACAGTTATTTCAATACATTTTTAGGGAAGGTAGTTCAGACGTTGCGGAAAACTCCGCTGCTGACATAGGCTGCGGTGCGGAATTTTCCCTCCGCAGCATGCACTGACAGTTGCGGAGAAGAAGCGGAATTTCACTGCGGATTTCAGTCTTTGCTATGCAAAAACTGAAATCTTGTCCACACAAGTATGTTTAAATCTGCTGACATCATAGGAAGTAGAAAGACCACTGGACGAAAAGAGGTAAGAGGCAAAATGTTTTAGAAAGGCCCACTTAAAGGCTGCACATGGACAATTGTTTATCCATTTGCTGGACTCATTCATGATCCGTGGACATGATTCAATTTAGCAACAGAATTCTATGCGGAAATTCCGCAGCATTTACAGTAGCAGCAAAGTGGAAGAGATTTGAACAAATCTCATGCACACTCTGCGGAAAAGACCTGCATCTAAAATGTTCATAAATTGTCCTGTGATGCGTTTTTTAATTCTGCAGCATGCCATTTTATGCTCAGATTCCTTGCTCTTTTGTTGCGGGTTTTCCCCACTAAATTTAATGAGGACGTAAAACCCACATCACGTAGCAAGTATTGCGACTATTGTGGCAGAAACACAGCAATTCGTGCAGAAATCGCAAATCAGGAAATAAAACTTTTTGGGGTTTAAAATGAAATCTGCACCACAATTGGTTGCGTTTTTTTGGGGGGTGGAATTTCCTGCGTGTTCTAGGTCTGAATATGCTGTGTACTTTTACGCAGAGTATCCGATCTGTGGGAAGCCAGCCTTAGGGCATGGCCAGACGTGGCGGAATTGCTGTGGAATTCCGCTGCGGACAGTCCGCAGTGGAATTCTCCTGCGGCCGTTTTTTACAGTTATTTCAATACATTTTTAGGGAAGGTAGTTCAGACGTTGCGGAAAACTCAGCTGCGGATCATAGGCTGCGGTGCAGAATTTTCCCTCTGCAGCATGCACTGACAGTTGCGGAGAAGAAGCGGAATTTCACTGCGGATTTCAGCCTTTGCTATGCAAAAACTGAAATCTATGGCAAGTCCGCTGTCTTTTCGGCAACGTCTGAATTACCTGTCAAATATGCAAATGTTGGTGCAGATTCGTTGCGTAATTGCCCCAAATCTGCACCATTTGCAGCGGAAAAACGCTGCCACGTCTGGCTGTGCCCGTAGGGTGCAGTTGCACTTGGCATAAAAATATTTAGTGGTTTTTTAACTTTTAACCCCTTAAGGACACGGGCAATTTTGGCCTCGAGGACAGAGCAATTTTTTTTACATTTCCCTCTTTGCATCCCGACGCTCATAACGCTTTTATTTTTTGTACGACGTAGTTGTATGAGACTTTGTTTTTTGCGGGACGAGTTGTACTTTATGTACGTACCATTTTTTGGTACAAATACATTATCGTTTAATTTCTATACATTTTTAATTAGATTAAAATGCAGAAAAAAAGCAGTTGCGCAGCAGTTTTAATATTTTTTTTTTACACCATACACCGATCATCATAAATAATGTTATACATTTGTTGTACAGGTTGTTACGGTCGTGGCGATACCAAATATGTCTATATTATTTTATGTTTTGGGACTTATATTTTAAAAAGTTGATTTATTATAAAAAAAATGTGTGTTTCTGTGTATTTTATTTACTTTTTATTTATTTATTTACCATTATTTTTTTTTTACATTCATTTAACTTTTTTTTTTAATCCCATAAAGGTATTTATCATTTTTATTTTGTAACTATAATGTACTGGCATAGATCTATATGCCAGTACATTAGCCTGTTACTGATCGTACACAGGCAGTTGTTAGGGCATACCTCAGTATGCCCTAACAACAGGAAATATGTTCAGACAGCCTTGGGGTCCTTCACTGGACCCTGGGCTGTCTGGCCATATGAGTTGTGGGCTTTGATCGCGTCACAGTTATTTTCTGTGACGCGATCAATGTGCAGTCCCCTCTCTTTGAACGCCGCGATCAGCTTTCATCGCAGCGTTCAAAGGGTTAACAGCGGAGAGAAGATGTTTCTCTCCTCTCCGCTGTCAGAGCGGGGCCGTGGCTGTGTATTACAGCCGTTGCCCCGCTCTCGATCGCGCGCACAGACGCGCGCAGGGACGGCTGTCACACAGGACGAGTATGCTCGTCCTAATGCGCGAAGTGCTCGCCGCTCAGGACGAGCATACTCGTCCTGTGTCGGCAACCAGTTAATAGTTTCTTTTATATATTTGAACCTTGTATTAAACTTTTTTTTTTCTTTTATTTTAGTCTTACTATATTTTTATATTGCAGTGTATTGTCCATATTAGCGTTATCCTTTTAAGCCCTGCCGGAGTACTAAGATGGTAGACATAGATGCCATCATTAGGCCTCTGGCTGCCATAACAACCCGTCAGTGACAGAGTGGCCTCCTTTTGTCTAACCATTTAGACCGCAGCATCTAATTGTCACTGTACACGATGCGTATTCCGTGCGGATTTGCTGCGCGGATTTCCGTGCGGCGAAACCGCAGCGTAATACAGTACCAGCATAGTAAGTGAGATTCCACTAAATCTCATGTACACGTTGCAGTTTTTTTCTTCACGTAAATTGACCTGCGGTGCAGATTTTAAAATCCGCAGCATGTACATTTTTCTTGCATTTCCACTTGCGAATTGTATTTGCCTAGTGCTGAGGAAAATCACTCCAAAATCTGCAACATGAAAACGTGCCAAAAAGCACGATTAGGTGCGGTTTTTACCTGCAAATTTCCTGCGTATTATTGCGGTTTTGGTGCGTATGTTCCACAGCAAAATACGCAACGTATCAATGTAGACTAAGGGTGCAGTGACACGTGGGGCAGTGGCATAACTACCGCCGTAGCGGCTGCTACGGGGCCCGTGTCGCCCACCATGGACGGAGGCTTCGCTAGCAGCCGCTATGGCTGCTACAGTGCGACGCCACTTAACACTACGGCAGAGCAGGGAGGTATCTTCCCGCTCTGCCATTAAACAAAAGACATGTATCCCCTATCCACAGGATAGGGGATACATGTGTGATCGCTGGCATTGATAGGGAGAACAGGGGACCGAAAGTCCCCTGAAGTTCTCCATCACAAACCTTGGACTTCCGGGGTCTTTGTCGGCAGCTCCGTAGAAATGAATGGAGCGCCGGTCGCGCTTGTGCGCATGCGTGACCAGCGCTCCTTTCATTTTTATTGAGCTGGGCAGACGCCGGAAGTCATAGGTTAGTCATGGAGAACTTCAGGGGACTTTCAGTCCCCCGTTCTCCCTATCGCTGCCAGCGATCATACATGTATCCCCTATCCTGTGGATAGGGGATACATGTCTTTTGTAGGACACACTGTAGGTCGCATTTTTTTGGGAGGGGGGACGCTGTATGGCGTTCCCTACAGGGGGGGCTGAACGGCGTTCCCTACAGGGGGGGCTGTATGGCGTTCCCTACAGGGGGGCTGTATGGCGGTCCCTACAGGGGGGGGGGCTGTATGGCGTTCTCTACAGGGGGGGCTGATTGGCATTCTCTACAGGGGGGTGCTGTATGGCGTTCTCTACAGGGGGGGCTGTATGGCGTTCTCTACAGGGGGGGCTGTATGGCGTTAGCGCCATACAGCCCCCTCTGTAGATAACGCCATACAGCCCCCACTGTAGAGAACGCCATACAGAGTCTCCCCTGTAGATAACGCCATACAGCCCCCTCTGTAGATATCTACAAAGGGGGCTGTATGGCGTTATCTACAGGGGGGCTGTATGGCGTTCCCTACAGGGTGGGCTGTATGATGTTCCCTACAGGGGGTGGGGCTGTATGGCATTCCCTACAGGGGGGGCTGTATGGCGTTCCCTACAGGGGGGCTGTATGGCGTTATCTACAGGGGGGCTGTATGGCGTTATCTACAGGGGGGCTGTATGGCGTTATCTACAGGGGGGACTGTAAAAAAGGCATTATCTACAAGGGGGGGTTGTGTGACACCCAGGGGAGGGGGGGCCCCAGTCAAAAGTTTGCTATGGGGCCCAGTCTTTCCTAGTTACGCCCCTGACGTGGGGGATTTTGTTTCAGACATTTCTGTGACTGAAAATCAGTTCCATTGATCTGAATTAGGGTATGTGCACACGTAGTGTTTTCAGGCGTATTTCTGGGTGTTTATGCTTCAAAAAACGCCTGAAAAATCGGAAGCAGAATGCCTACAAACATCTGGCCATTGATTTCAATGGGAAATACGGCGTTCTTTTTCGACGGGGCGTTTTTTTTACACCTCATTTTCCAAAAACGGCATGTAAAAAGACGCCCGTGAAAAAGAAGTGCATGTCACTTCTTGGGACGTTTTTGGAGCCGTTTTTCATTGACTCTATGGAAAAACAGCTCCAAAAACAGCTGTAAAAAAAGCAGCGAAAATCGTGAGTGGCTTAAAAAACTTCTGAAAATCAGGAGCTGTTTTCCCTTGAAAACAGCTCCGTATTTTCAGAAGTTTTTGGGTTTGCGTGTGAACATACCCTTAGGTTGTTTCTGCAAGTTCCATTTAAATAAATGCATCTGATTTTCACTTGCAGTAAAATCTGTTACGTGTGACTGCAACCTAAGGCTGGATTCCCATGGGTAGGATATACGCTGTGTAACGGTCGGTGGTGCAGAGTTTTGGCCAGAGTACTTACTCCCAGACGTTTGCTGCCACTTTGCCGCTTCTGTAAATGCTGCGGAAATTCTGCACTGAATTACATTGCTTAAACAGTTTTGACTGGAGTTATGGCCAATCCCAGCCGTTATAGCAGGGTGTGAGCCTGCTCCATACTTACCTCGAGTTCCACTGTACATGTACCGCCGATGTCGGGAAGGGGTTAAAAGGTCTGCTTCATACAATCCATTTTCAATGAACAGGTCCCCCGTGAATAGTGATACCTGGGTATGTCCTTGATGGTAAAGTATTACTGAGTGCCTATTAGTGTACTACACAGACAGCAATAGTCCGCCAGGGAAATGGGTTATCCAAAGTGGCCAGCCACTTCAGATAAATATCAATACCAAGTTAAACTACATATATATATATATATATATATATATATATATATATATATATATATATATATATATATATATATATATATATGTATATATATATATATATATATATATATATATATATATATTTACATGTAGGAAGTAGCTTGATAAATATTTCATTTATACAGTCTAGACGAGAATAAAAAAAAACATGACATGGATGTTGGATGAGTCCACGTGGTCAATACCATTATATGTATGTTTGTTTGTTTTTTATTTACTATGTATTTACCTCTTCAAAAATTCAGACTTCAATGTTCTGCGCTTTTCCGTGGTGAAACACACATGTCCTGCAATTGCTTGTTGACCCATTTTAACCTTCTTTCAGTATCATCTTTAAAGTGTAACTGTCCTTGACAATGAAAGAGACCTATTTATTGTCTGGTTCTTTTTGGCAATCTTTAACATGGTGTTAAATGGCGTTCACATGGGGGAGTTGACTGGAGGCAGGAAACAAAGTAGTGTGTTGTTTTGAGTGACTTTGCTTGAGTTTCCCTTTTGATTGAGAGAATGATGCACTTCTATAGAAGATGACAGACATTTTGACAGGTGCAATAAGCTTTGAACTGTCTTGTCGTATAGTGCTTTTGTTTTGAATTTTCCCAGCAGAGTCGCACATCTCTTTGGGACGCTGCTGCGCATAATGTTTGCTTTTCATTAAGTTTTGGTAAGACCCTCCTTCTCGCTTCTCCTACTCACATGAGAATGAAAACTGACAAAGGAATAATTGTGGTTCATATTTTATTCTTAATACTATGAGACGTTCTATAATTATATCTACTACTTGGAGATCTATCCAAATATTCCAAACTTGCTTACTCTTTACTGTCTGTTAAAATGAAAATGTGAATTAATGATGTCTGGTTGAATGAAGAAGCAGTGCAAGATTATATCTGTCTGAATGTCAATGTCAGAGTGGTGCATGTCAGGCTGATAATGGGCATATCACCTCCATGCATGACAGAAATTAGCGATCAAGGAGGATGGATGATGAGGGTTGTACCCAATACTCCAGGCAAAACTTAACTCTGAGTTTTACCTCAAAGTCTTCATTAAAGAGTTTAGGAAATCCATTCTAAAATGTCCTAGTAGGAAAGTTACAAAGGTGGAGGGGGGTGGGCATATTCAGCCAGGGTGAAGGCATTTCTGTTCAATGCATGGACATAGACTATTGTTTTAGAAAATGTGTAATGCTTCCTTTCTCCTGTGGTAATATGCAATTCGAGAAAAACGGGAATAAGTACGGCGCTGCTACTCAATGATGATACAAGTGCTGTAAATTGATGACGTTTATTGATCAAGGCTATGCGTTTCATATGGCCTGAGGAAGATGCCGGTGCGGCATTGAAGCGCGTAGCCTTGATCAATAAACTTCATCAATTTACAGCACTTGTATCATCATTGAGTAGCAGCGCCGTACTTATTCCCGTTTTTCTCGAATTGCATATTGCCTTTATTGCGGTGGCCAATAGGCCTGACCGGCTGGGATTTCGGCAGCAGCACTCACTTCTATCCACCTGTTCAACGTGATTGATCTACGGTCCTGTGGTAAGCATTCAATTGTCATACACTGACTGCTACTTCTGGGCTTACTCACACCATGTGGCGCCGTGTTTTTTCCTTGTATTTCTTTTCTCCTGTGGTGGCACTGCAGAGGAATTTAAGCCTTTCTGCTGGGTTCCCCCACAGTTTACAGCAGATTACTAGGGGGCCAAGCAACAGGACACCCTCTGACAAACTTATTAAAATGAGAGATTGTACGAAGCGGATAACCCCTTCAACTATCATATCACAGATGAATTGAAACACTGGAATGCTGCCAATTGTTTTTTTGTTTTTTTTTTGGGGGGGGGGGGCTTTTTTGTAACCCCTTTTTTCCTCTTTCCACTCTCCGAGTTCCAATAGTCATAACATTTTGGAGTGGTGTGAGGACTTGTTTTTTTGCGGGAGGAGTTGTTTCTGTTGGCACCATTTAATGTACCATATAATGTACTGGGAAACTGAAAAACAATTATTTGTGGTGTGGAATTGGAAAAAACTGCAATACCTCCTTTGTTTTTTGGGTTTCTTTTTTACGGCTTTCTTCTTGCAGGAAAAAAGACAACTTTACGCTATTCTCTTGGTCAATATGATTACAGCGATACAAAATTTATATACCGTATTTTTCGGACTATAAGACGCACACAGGTTTTAGACAACAGAAAATAGGGAAAAAATTATTTGTTCTGTTTCACCACATTCTGAGAGACAAACTTTTTTATATTTTTTTCATCGATTGAGCGGTGTAAGGGCTTATTTATTGCGGGACGAGCTGTAGTTTAATTCGCACCATTTTTTGGTACATACGATTTTTTTTATCACTTTTTTTTATTTCATTTTTTGTAAGCGCTAAGGTGCCAAAAAAACGATTCTGATGTTTTACTTTTTTTTTTACGCCATTCACCGTGCGAGTTAAATAAGGGTATATTGTACTAGATCGGACTTTTACGGATGCAGCTATACCAAATTCTTTTATTTTTTACATTGTGCTTGGGGAAAAATGGGAAAAGTTTTTTTTTAATGAACTTTTAATATTTTTTTTACACTCTTGAAAATTTCCTTAAGGTTTTGGGGTTTTTTCTACACATTTTATTAGTTCCCTAGGGGACTTGATTCCGCAGCCACTTGGTTACATGCGGAATGAAACTCGCTGAGCTACGCGGTTTCCGTAACTGCCATAGCAGTGAATAAAAGTTACAGAAGCAGCGTAGCTTTATGCTGTAATGAAGCGGTGAGCCCTTGACTGCGGACTATAAAACGCAGGAACTTTTTAGCAAGATTTATTCTTGCTAAAAACTGCGTCTTATAGTCCGAAAGACACGGTAGTTTTTTTAATGTTTCACTACTTTTACAAAGAGAAAATTAGTTGTGAAAAAAAAAAATGCGTGTCGCCATATTCTGCAAGCCAGAATTTTACTTTATTTCTTCGTCAATTGGCTTATTTTTTGCAAGACAAGCTGTAGTTTTTATCGGTACCATTTTTTGGTACATACGACTTTTTGATCACTTTTTATTACATTTTTAGTGCTAAGGTGATCAAACAACAGCGATTCTGGTGTTTTAATTTCTTTTTTCGATGGCGTTCACCGTATGGCTTAAATAATGTTATATTGTAACAGCTCGGACATTTACGGACGCAGCAATACCAATTTCATTAATGTTTTTAATTTTTACATTACTTTAGAGGAAAAATGGAAAAAGGTTTTTTGTTATCTTTTTAATATTTTTATTTTTTTTGTACACCACTGAAAACTTTATTTAACTATTTTTTGTACGTTTTATCGGTCCCTCCAGGCGATTTGAACCAGCGATCATCAGATTGCTGGTACAATACACTGCAATACAAATGTATTGCAGTATAATGTCATTTTTACAGCAGCAAGGCTTAACAGAGGCAGAAAAAAGGCAGACCTAGGGGCAGCCATTAGGCCCCCGGGCTGTCATAACAGCCATCAGCAACCAGCAATCACGTCACGGGGGGGCCATGATGGGCTGTTGGATGGGGCCACCCCCCGTCTTTCTAACATCTTAGATGCCGTGGTCACTATTGACCGCGGTGCCTAAATAGTTAAACAGCCAGGATCAGAGTGTGAGGTGTCAATTGTAATACACAGCTGACACCTGCAGCATATGGAGCGGGCTGTGCGCGTGAGCCCCGCTCCATATTTCAACCCTCGCACCATGATGTATAATTTCGTCATGGGACATTAAGGGGTTAAATTAGGGCAAAGTGTTGTTTATTTTCAGAGGCTGTGGTCAAACAATTTTTGCTATGTTCTATGGATCCGATCATTATCAGACGTTCTTAAAAATGTCAACCCGATTACTAATGTAAGTAGGAAGAAGGAAAAGGCTGGCACTGTTGAACCGGTATTAAAAAAGATATGTGTAATGATGGGGGTAGTGAAACAGACAAGTGAGCCCTAATCTACCCGCCACTCAGTCCCTGCCTACTTGCAACGACCCGCCCTAGGCGACGGGGTACAACTGGGCGAAGGTCCCTACGCTCAGTAAGTGCACGACAGACAAACAGACAAGGGTACACAAAGCTAAGGGAAATGGGGCAGTTGCCCACGGCAACACCGTGAGCAACAAGAGTGGTGAACAAGCCGAGTCAAACCAGGAGTGTACGAGGTACCAAACGCAGAGCAGGAGAGTAGTCAGTAAGCCAGGGTCAGTATGAAGCAGGGTCAAATAGTTCAGAAGCTGCAGCAGGGCCAGGAAACCAAATGAGAAGAATCACAAGCATGGAGGAACAGGAAAGGCAGGTATAAATAGACAGAGGGCGGGAGCTAGCTCCGTCTGGCCAGGCTGTGATAGGCTCTCCCACTCCTAAGCCTGCCATCCTGAGTGGTTGAAGATGGAGTCAGTCTCACAGACATAGAAGCAGGTGCAGACTGATTACCTATGGGCATTGACACAGAAGCTGTGCCTGGCAGATCCTTTACAGTATCCCCCCTTTTATGAGGGGCCACCGGACCCTTTCTAGGTGGACCTGGTTTATTGGGGAAACGAAGGTGGAACCTCCTGACCAATACCCCAGCGTGAACATCCCGGGCGGGTACCCAAGTTCTCTCCTCAGGCCCGTATCCTCTCCAATGGACAAGGTACTGGAGGGAGCCTTGGACCATCTTGCTGTCCACAATCTTGGCCACCTCGAATTCCACCCCCTCAGGGGTGAGAACGGGGACAGGAGGTTTCCTCGAGGGAGCCAAGGACGGGGAGCAGCGTTTAAGGAGGGAGGCATGAAACACGTCGTGTACTCGAAAAGATGGGGGCAACTCCAGTCGGAAGGAGACAGGATTGAGGACTTCAATGACCTTGTACGGCCCTATAAACCGGGGTGCAAACTTCTTGGACGGGACCTTAAGGCGCAAGTTCTTAGGCGATAGCCACACCAGATCCCCGACCATAAACAAGGGGTTAGCAGAACGTCTTCTATCTGCCTGAGTTTTTTGTATGCTCTGGGACGCCTGTAGGTTCTTCTGAACCTGGGCCCAGACTGTGCACAGTTCCCGATGAACGACCTCTACCTCGGGATTGTTGGAACTACCAGGTGAAACGGAGGAGAACCGTGGATTAAACCCAAAATTACAGAAAAAGGGGGAGACCCCTGACGAGTTACTGACCCGGTTATTAAGGGAAAATTTGGCGAGGGGAATGAATGAGACCCAATCATATTGATAGTCAGAGATAAAACACCTTAAATATTGTTCTAGAGACTGATTAGTCCTCTCAGTTTGGCCATTAGTTTCAGGATGGAAGGCAGAGGAGAAGGACAGATCAATCTCCAACTTTTTACAGAAGGCTCTCCAAAACAATGAAACAAATTGTACCCCTCTGTCCGAAACAATATTGACAGGGACCCCATGGAGACACACAATGTGTTTGACAAACAAGGTAGCTAACGTCTTAGCATTGGGTAGTTTCTTGAGGGGCACAAAGTGGCACATCTTACTGAAGCGGTCTACTACAACCCACACCACCGACTTGCCTTGAGATGGAGGCAAATCGGTGATAAAATCCATGAAGATATGGGTCCAAGGTCTCTGGGAAATGGGCAAAGAACGTAGTAAGCCCGCTGGTCGGGACCTGGGAGTCTTGGACCTAGCACAAACCTCACAAGCGGCGACGTAGGCCTTAACGTCTTTAGGCAACCCAGGCCACCAATAGTTTCTGGCAATGAGGTGCTTGGTACCCAGGATGCCTGGATGACCAGATAGTGCGGAGTCATGATTTTCCCTAAGTACCCTTAGCCAGAATTGCAGGGGAACAAACAGCTTGCTCTCAGGAAGGTTCCCGGGAGCTGAACCTTGATCAGCCGCAATTTCAGAGACTAAATCAGAATCAATAGAGGAAATGATTATACCTGGAGGCAAAATACAAGCAGGATCTTCCTCCGAAGGAGGGCTGGCCATGAAGCGACGCGACAGTGCATCAGCCTTAATAGTTTTAGACCCAGCCCTATAGGTAACCAAAAAGTTGAATCTGGTAAAAAATAACGCCCATCAGGCTTGTCTCGGGTTTAGCCTCCGGGCAGATTCTAGGAAAACCAGATTCTTGTGGTCGGTAAGGACCGTTACCTGGTGCCTAGCCCCCTCCAGGAAGTGGCGCCACTCTTCAAATGCCCATTTAATGGCTAAGAGTTCGCGGTTGCCAATATCATAGTTACTCTCAGTGGGCGAAAACTTCCTGGAGAAGTAGGCACAGGGACGGAGATGGGTGAGGGACCTGGTACCCTGGGACAAGACAGCCCCCACTCCCACCTCGGACGCGTCAACCTCCACGATAAATGGCTCCATTTGGTTGGGCTGAACCAGCACCGGGGCCAAGATAAAGCACTTCTTAAGGACCTCAAAAGCCTGGACAGCCTCTGGAGGCCAGTGGAGGAGATCAGCACCTTTGCGAGTGAAGTCCGTAAGAGGCTTAGCGATGACCGAGAAGTTATCAATAAATCTCCTGTAATAATTAGCGAACCCCAAGAAACACTGTAACGCCTTCAGGGAGGCAGGTTGGACCCATTCCGCCACAGCCTGGACCTTGGCGGGGTCCATGCGGAATTCATGAGGAGTGAGGATTTGACCCAAAAATGGTATCTCTTGCACCCCAAACACACATTTTTCGGTCTTCGCAAACAGTTTGTTTTCCCGAAGGACCTGGAGCACCTTCCTGACATGCTCAATGTGGGAGGACCAGTCCTTGGAAAACACAAGTATGTCATCAAGGTACACTACAAGAAATACCCCCAGGTAATCTCTTAAAATCTCATTTATGAAATTCTGGAAGACCGCGGGAGCATTACACAACCCAAAGGGCATGACAAGGTATTCGAAATGACATTCGGGCATGTTAAACGCAGTCTTCCACTCATCCCCCTCTTTGATGCGGATAAGGTTATACGCCCCCCGTAGATCAAACTTAGAGAACCATTGGGCCCCCTGAACCTGATTACAGAGATCAGGAATCAAAGGAAGGGGATACTGGTTCCTTACAGTGACCTTATTCAAGTTACGGTAGTCAATGCATGGCCTAAGACCACCATCCTTCTTCCCTACGAAGAAGAAGCCAGCACCTACCGGAGAAGTAGAGGGGCGAATGTAACCCTTGGCCAGGCATTCCTGGATATACTCTGTCATGGATTCACGTTCGGGACAAGAGAGATTAAATATCCTACCCTTAGGGAGCTTAGGTCCCGGTACCAAATCGGTAGCGCAATCGTATTCTCTATGAGGAGGTAACACTTCAGAGGCCTCCTTAGAGAAAACATCAGCGAAGTCCTGAACAAACTCAGGTAGCGTGTTCACCTCCTCAGGGGGAGAAATAGAATTAACAGAAAAACATGACGTCAAGCATTCATTACCCCATTTGGTAAGCTCCCCAGTATTCCAGTCAAACGTGGGATTACGCAACTGCAACCAGGGAAGGCCTAAAACCAAATCGGACGATAATCCCTGCATCAACAGTACAGAGCACTGCTCCAAATGCATGGAGCCAACAAGGAGTTCAAAAACAGGGGTATGCTGTGTAAAATAACCATTAGCAAGAGGAGTGGAGTCGATACCCACTACCGGGACAGGTTTAAGCAAATCAATCAAAGGCATAGCTAGAGACATAGCAAATTCCACAGACATGATATTAGCAGAAGACCCTGAATCCACGAAGGCACTGCCGGTAGCAGACCTACCACCAAAAGAGACCTGAAAGGGAAGCAAGATGTTATTACGTTTCATATTTACGGGAAATACCTGTGCGCCCAAGTGACCTCCCCGATGATCACTTAGGCGCGGAAGTTTTCCCGCTGCTTATTCTTACGCCTAGGACAGGTGTTCACTTGATGCTTGTCATCCCCACAATAGAAGCAGAGACCATTCTTCCTGCGGAACTCTCTACGTTGTCGGGGGGACACGGAGGCCCCGAGTTGCATAGGTACCTCCGAGTCTTCCGTGGAAGAGCGAAGCAACTGGACCTCGGGAGGCATCATGGGGGAGTCAGAGGGGAAAACACAAAAACGTTCAAGTTGTCGTTCCCTGAGACGTCGGTCAAGTCGTACCGCTAAAGCCATAACCTGGTCTAGGGAGTCAGAAGAGGGATAGCTAACTAGCAGGTCTTTCAGGGCGTTCGACAGACTCAACCTAAACTGGCAACTTAAGGCAGGGTCATTCCACCGAGAAGCTACGCACCACTTCCTAAAGTCAGAACAATACTCCTCAACAGGTCTCTTACCCTGAGGTAAGGTCACCAGCTGACTCTCGGCAAATGCAGTCCTGTCAGTCTCGTCATAAATGAGTCCGAGAGCAGAAAAGAAAAGATCAACGGAGGAAAGTTTAGGGGCGTCAGGAGCCAAGGAGAAGGCCCATTCTTGGGGCCCTTCCTGGAGCCGGGACATAATTATACCCACCCACTGGCTCTCAGAACCTGAGGAGTGAGGCTTTAAGCGAAAATAGAGCCTACAACTCTCCCGAAAGGAGAGAAAAGTCTTCCGGTCCCCTGAGAACCGGTCAGGCAACTTGAGGTGGGGTTCAAGAGGTGAGGTGAGGGGCACTACCATGGTAGCGTCAGGCTGGTTGACCCTCTGAGCCAGGGCCTGGACCTGTAGGGAGAGACCCTGCATTTGCTGAGCCAGGGTCTCAAGGGGGTCCATAGTAGTGTGAGGGACCAGGGTAGACTAGGTATATGGGCTTGTGATTATGTAATGATGGGGGTAGGGAAACAGACAAGTGAGCCCTAATCTACCCGCCACTCAGTCCCTGCCTACTTGCAACGACCCGCCCTAGGCGACGGGGTACAACTGGGCGACGGTCCCTATGCTCAGTAAGTGCACGACAGACAAACAGACAAGGGTACACAAAGCTAAGGGAAATGGGGCAGTTGCCCACGGCAACACCGTGAGCAACAAGAGTGGTGAACGAGTCGAGTCAAACCAGGAGTGTACGAGGTACCAAACGCAGAGCAGGAGAGTAGTGAACAAGCCGAGTCAAACCAGGAGTGTACGAGGTACCAAACGCAGAGCAGGAGAGTAGTCAGTAAGCCAGGGTCAGTATGAAGCAGGGTCAAATAGTTCAGAAGCTGCAGCAGGGCCAGGAAACCAAACGAGAAGAATCACAAGCAAGGAGGAACAGGAAAGGCAGGTATAAATAGACAGAGGGCGGGAGCTAGCTCCATTGGCCAGGCTGTGATAGGCTCTCCCACTCCTAAGCCTGCCATCCTGAGTGGTGGAAGATGGAGTCAGTCTCACAGACATAGAAGCAGGTGCAGACTGATTACCTATGGGCGTTGACACAGAAGCTGTGCCTGGCAGATCCTTTACAATAGGAGTATATCAGATGGCTTTTTTCCTTTATGGATTATTGCAGACAAGTTGCCCCGGAGTTGCTCATCGAATGGTATAGCACAACCAACTTGATATAAACATATAGAAATATTGAGGCACTCACCGGACTTGCAACACGATTACTTTATTCAAAAAGAGATCTAGGTCAGGATGTGGAATAGCCTACGGCCGTTTCACATGCGTACACGCTTTCTCAAGGCCCTGGCGTCACTTCCTTCATCTGCCTTTTTATTCACAAATCAGTGCGAGTCATTACATAACAGAATGATAATACAAAAAGACATTAGTGATACATTAGTGAAAATACCTTTGTGATACATGCACCATAAATATATCAAATTAAAAAGACATTACATTGATATTTATTTGTATTAATTACAATATTTAAAAACAACAAGGTTTATGTTATAAAGGAGCTTAGGTCGTTTCGGTCATTGAGACCGAGAGGTCCTAGCGCCCCTGTCTGTGAAATTATCTCCGCCTCTTTTTGCAATAGAGTTTTGTGTCTATCTCCTCCCGACATTAACGGCCCAATGTGAACAATGCCCACAAATCGCATGCATCGTGCGTTATTTTCGTGTTTTTCTTGCATATGTTGTATTAACCTAGGGCATCCCTCACATGTAACTAGTGATCGTATATGTTCGCGGAATCTTATATACATTGGTCGTATCGTTTTTCCTATATAGAATCCCCCACAATTGCAGATCACAGCATATACAACATATTGAGTCCTACAGATAATCAACTCATTAATTTCGAACGCAAAGCCCCCTAGATTCAGGTTCCTAGTACGTATAATGGAATGGCAATAGTTACATTGTCCACATTTCCGATTACTAATGTTGCTGCTGATTGAACGAAGGGTGTTTATTTTGCAAGAATAGGAACAATGATACAACTTTGAAATTCTTCAAGTTGACTGTGGGAAGAAAATAATACATGAGAATGTTCATGAGAACAAAAAAAAAGCATGTTGATGGATGGAATGGTATTTGAAATCAACTTATTATTGATACAAGAATAGATGCATATTAATATTTATATAATGTGCTACAAGGATTTTGTAAAATACTGGAAAAGAATGGTAAAATGTTGACTTGTAAGCTTCATCTTGAGCAATGATCCCTAGCGCACTCATGTCAATGCTATAAAAATCATGCAAGTAGCATGGCAATATAAGGTCAGGATCACACACAGTTATGATGCAATTGTTGGTTATTTGGACACAAGCTTATTTCCGTACACCATCTAAATGTCTAATATCAATTCTCCATGTTTTTCAGAGCCTAGCAGTGTTGGTGAGATTGATAGAAGATCCCAAACCTCAGAATTCAGTGATGGTATTCAGGAGACCTTTGATGAACTAGAAATGATTGCTCCCCACACTGGGTCATCATGGACATCAGAAAGTCCTCAAAGTGGCTCATTCACAAGCTTTTCATCAAATTCAGGTCTGTTATCTGCTAAGTTTTTATATGTGTTGCAGTTGACTTGACTGCAGTCCAAAAATAAAAAAAATGTTTATCCAGCATACAAAACCTGCAGCATATAAACAAAACAAACACCTTGCCCGTCTTGGCACTAACTAAACAGCAGGTTTTCTCACCTATTGTAAGGCCTCATGCACACGACCGTAAAAACTCCCGTTATTACGGGTCGTAATTACAACCCCTAATAACGGGCTCATAGACTTCTATTGGCGACGGGTGCCTTCCCGTTTTCTCACGGGAAGGTGCCCGTGCCGTTGAAAAAGATAGAACATGTCCTATTTCAGGCCGTAATAACGGCACGGACAGTCCATAGAAGTCTATGGAGCTCTCGTAATGACGGGTGGCTACATGTGTGCACCCGTCATTACGGCAGCGTTGCTAAGCGACGTCAGTAAATAGTCACTGTCCAGGGAGCTGAAAGAGTTAACTGATCGGCAGTAACTCTTTCAGCACCCTGGACAGTGACTACCGATCAGTATAAACCTGTAAAAAATAAAAATAAAAGACGTTCATACTTACCGACAACTTCCTGCTTCCTCCAGTCCGGTCTCCCGCCCGTTGCCTTGGTGACGCGTCTCTCTCGACATCCGGCCCGATGTCCTGGATGACGTTTCAGGCCATGTGACCGCTGCAGCCAATCACAGGTCAATCACAGGCTGCAGCGGTCACATGGACTGCCGCGTCATCCAGGGATGTCGGGCTGGATGTGAAGAGAGGGACGCGTCACCAAGACAACGGCCGGGTAAGTATGAATTTCTTTAACTTTTATTACAGAAAAGGCTGTCCCTTCTCTCTATCCTGCACTGATAGAGAGAAGGGGCTGCCGATTAGTGCAGTGCTATTTTGCCGCCAAAAACGTGCTCGTAAATACGGGTGGAATACGTGTGACACCGGACCCATATTTACGAGCACGGGTTCGTAAATACTGGTGTAAAACGGGTGGAATACATGTGACACCGGACCCGTATTTACGCCAGTATTTACGGGTGGGAAAAAATACGGTCGTGTGCATGAGGCCTTAACCATGAGTACAGTGTTCCTTGGATCAGGCTTTCCACACTATCCTTGTGTGCATTCCTAGGCTATGACCCTTCCTGCACTAACTGCAGAACTTTTATGGTTTAGTATCGAGTCTAGTAGCTTCATCTGAGCTAAATGGATGAGGGATAACGCCCGCACTGGAGTGGGGAAGGTAATGACTAGTCTCGCTACCTGCCATTCCATAGACATCCACACACATTTTACACAACAAGCCTTTCCTGGATTTCCTTATCTCACCCATTTGAACAAACTGAGTGAGATAAACAGCCCCTCCAGTACTTTTCCTGCTGTGGGCTTACAGTTTATATGTTGAGTTTGGGTATGAATATACACTGAATGGGCACTTTATTAGAGACACATGCCCTTTCATGATTGGGGCTTCCCTGTATGGAAATTAGACACGTGACGCCGGAGTGCTGCATAAAATAAAGTTTGCAAGTTTTCAGTGGATCAGTTTCAGTATGAATCCGCATTAGTATGAGAAAATCAAGCGATCTATGTCTTCAAACGAGGCATGGTCATCGGTGCTAGACTAGCTGGGGCCAGTATTTAAAAAAACTGCCAACCTTCTGAGGTTTTCTCATGCAACAATGTTGAGAATATACCAAAAATGGTGTAATCGAGAAAAAACATCCAGTGAAAGGGGATCCTGTGGACGTAAACAACTCGTTGATGAAAGTGGTCAGAAGAGGATGTCAAAAATCGTTTTGATAAATAGGCGGTGCCCAGTCAAGCAAATTGCAGCTGAATACCAACAATTCCATTGCTGCCTAAGGAAACAGAAAGACAAGACTCCTGTGGGCAAAAGAGCGCAAAAATTGGATTACTGAGCATTGGAAAAAGATCGCCTGGTCAGCTGAATCCAGATTTTATTGCACCATGCTGACAGGAGGGTCAGAATTTGCCACTACTGAGATTGAATCGATGAAACCTTCCTGTCAGGTGTCAACAGTTCAGGCTCGTGGAGATGGAGTAATGGTGGAGTAATGGTGTGGGGGATATTGTCTTAACACACTAGGTCCTCTGATACCTGTGAATGGATGTTTGAACAGTAGGACTTACCTAAGCATTGTGGCCCACCAAGTTCATCCCTTCATGGCAGCTGTTTACCTTATGGCAGAAGGACACTTTAGTGGCAACTGCGAGAAGCTATCCTGTCCGCATTGGCCAATATTCCTGCAGAATGATTTCAACACCTATTGAATCTATGCCACGAAGAATTGCTGCGGTTCTCAAGGCCATATAAGGTCCAATGTGCTGCTAGATGATGTCTCCAATAAAGTGGCTATTCAGTGTATGTGCAGCATACCTTTCATTGTATAGTACAATAATTTGTTCAAGGCTATCATCCTTCAAATGTGCATATGCAACATTTATAGTAATTAAATTTAACAATAATCTTATACAAAAGCAGAAAAATTCATGCTGTTATATTTTCCTATATAAATAAGTCTATATTACTAACCTACTCTAGCTCAGCTTGTCTCCCTCTGGTGGTTTCAATCTTCCACTCACTCATTAAATCTCAGGTTTCTCCAATTCCTATTTACAAATGAATGCTGATATGCAGGTGGGCTGTGAAAAATATTCAATATGTGAAAAACTTATGAAAGAAGAGTAAGGTACTATATTGTTGCAACCCATCACATGTCAATATGGCTCAACATAGGTCTTATTTTGATGAAAATCTGACATCTAGTTAACATTTCACTGTACACAAAAATAGATTTTTATGCAAAGTGCTATACATTACTATTTTATTTGATTATGGCAGGATGGCAAACTATCATTGGTGACCTTTTTTGCTTGAAATTACCGACCATCATACCATTGTTGGTGAATACAGCATTGATATTACTATCAAATCTTTTCTTTTTGATTAAATTTATTTTTATTGTGACAAAATCTTTTGTGCAAATCACAGTGGTATAACCTAAAAATATACATTGACATTAGATTTACTAAATCCAGATAACACACACTTTATAATCAATATATGCACTCCAGCAGCATTAGTACTGTGGGCTAGGCACGATTCAAAGAAGAAGCGTCACCCCATAAATTACCACATAGGCAGCTCCATAGTATATACCAACCACAGAAAAGAAAAGAGAGCTTGTAGCCAGAAATATATATAGAAAATAAATATTTTATTCACATAAATAAACAAACAAATTTAAAAGAATGGATGAAAGGACAAGACCCTAGTAAAAAAGTGTACAAGGTTCCCCTTTAAATAATTGAAGATCCATTGAAAAGTGTAAACAATCAATGTTAAGGTAAAGAAGTTAAGGAAAACCAATAGTATTCATAAAGTGCTAGTGCATAGGTATTTAATCATGAAGCAGATGGCAGCAGCTTACCCATAGATATAAGATAGTGATGGTCAGTGCTCGCTCCAGCACATAAGCCCCAACGCGCGTTTCGCTGACAAGGTGCTTCCTCAGGGGGAAATATGTGTGTGCATGTTCTGTCCCTTGCTACCCTTTTATAGTATTATGTGTATGAGAATGGCCCAGTGGCGGGCAGTATCCGATGAGCAGATGGCACTTGACGTGGCAGATGGCACTTGACGTGCAGATGGCACTTGACGTGGCAGATGGCACTTGAACACGGGTAGGCACAGGAACAATGCTGAATACAGGAACGGAAACAGGGCACGGGTAACAGCTGGAACGGGAGACACTAAGGGACCATTTGCGAGACAGACAGGGAAAGACTAACAACGCTCAGGCAAGGATCAGAAGGGCTGGGGCATTCTTATAGGGCAAGAAATCATGTGGGTTAATGAACATTGTTTTCATGTGCGCGCGCTGGCCCTTTAAGAGCGGGCGCGAGCGTGCGCGCGCACCCTACGGGACCCGGCCGGACGGAGCGGAAGTGAGCGCTGGCATCTCCTAGGAGGGAGACGGAGGCCAGCGCTCACAGATCCATGGCTGCGGGCGTCGGGAGGTGAGTGAACCCGACGGCCCGCGGCCATGGGCGCTACACTCAATATATCAAGCTATAATAATATCTGCCTTTTGTCAGTGTATCCACATATTAGGGTCTGTTTACAAAGATTTTTCAATATATACCTGTAATGTGCAACGTAAGCCTCCAACCTATGCCAGTGTATAGGCATACAGTGGCCTGTTGCCCATAGACTTCCATTGTAAAAGCAAAACTTATACTGTTGTGAAGGATGGTTTATTTGCTTATATTCTCTGTATGAAATTACATTATGAATTATTAAGCAGGAGGCCGAATTACTAAGATATGTATTATGTAAAAGTGATTATAATCATGTTCCCATCTTGGTTCTTTTGTAGTGAATAAGAATGTCATTTTTCCTTTAACGCAAGAAATGTTGATTTTGTATGTTTTATTTTTGACCTTGGCTCCCATACGAAGCTTGCAGAGAAGGCACAGGGAGTGAGATGGGAGGGTGGCAAATATGCTTGTGGGAATGCCTCCCCGATCTTACAGGAGCATTTTTGCCAAGAGAGATAAGCCCACCTGCAAACCTGATGTGTGAAGAATTATAATGATATATCTGGAATGTATCGTATGTCTGTAATTGGCTGAATAAGAATTATTGTCACGTTGCCTCTGATTGGTTAACTTCAAGTCTACACCCCATTTGAATGATATTATTATAGTGGAGTTTGGTAATAAACCTCCAGAGAAGTATTTTGAGCATATCAGCAGCGTCTGTGTGTTTTTTTCTCCTCTCTCGATCTATATCGGTATAAAATATCCTGATTAGGATGCTGGATAAAGTTCCTGGCATGAGTGTCTACTGGAACACTCATCTAAATTTCAGTCTAATATATTTTGAGCCATTGACTTCCACGACACCATGCAATATCCGCTTTGTACTGGATGATTCTGTATGGAATTGCGCAGTCGACTACGCTATTCTACACAGTTGAAATAAAGGTATACAGTTCTTGAACGACTCGATGGATGCTAAAGGCGTCAGGTGAATGGGGCCCCATGGATACATTTGATGTATGCCCTGGGAGCTTTGCAGTGTAAAGAGTGTTTCTCATCTTTCGTTCTCTCCAGTGGCGTAACTACCGCGGTAGCAGCAGTAGCGGCTGCTACGGGGCCCGGGGCTTGAAGGGGCCCGTGCCGCCAGCCGACACGCCCACCCAAATGCCCAGTGGCGCCGCTAGCAGCCGTTATGGCACAGGCCCTCTCATCATGCCTGTAGGTGTCGCTAGCACCGGAGGGGGCCCCAGTGCTAGCGGCAGCCAAATACATATGTTAGCACTGAATGGCCGGGCATGTTCCGTGCCTGACCATCCAGTGCCTTACAATGACACTGATTGGCTAGCGGCGCGATGACATCATCGCGCCGCTTCCATGCTTGGAAGGTGCTGATTGGCGGGGCAAGTCATTCTGCCCCGCCAATCAGCGTCATTGGAGGACGCTCGTTCAGCTCCTGCAGACATGCTCAGAAGAGAGCATGTCTGCATCGCCAGTGAGCAGCGTGGGAACGGGATCATGTGAGTATGGCAATTTATTTATTTTTTTCTTCAAAAATGTGAATGGCATTATCTATAATGGGGGGGGGTCGTCTTTATGTGGGCTATTATATATAGGGGGGTCTATATGTGGGGCAGTAGCTACAGGGGGGTCTATATGTGGGGGTGTGGGCCACTATATACAGGGGGCTCTATATGTGGGCCATTATATACAGGGGGCTCTATATGTGGGCCATTATATACAGGGGGGGTCTATATGTGGGGCACTAGCTACAGGGGAGGTCTGTATGTGGGGATGTGGGCCATTATCTACAGGGGGGTCTATATGTGGGGCAGTATATGTGAGACACTATACAAGGGTGGGCTATATGTAGAGCACTATCTATAGGGGAGCTATTTTTTAGGGTACTTTCTATAGGGGTGGGCTATGTGTGGGACACTATATACAGGGGTGGGATACCTGTGGGGCACTAGCAACAGGGTGGCTATATGTAGTGCACAGTCTACAGGGGTGGGCTATATGTGGGACACTATATACAGGGGGAGCTATATGTGAGACACTATCTACAGAGGTGGGCTATACGTGGAGCACTAACTATAGGGGAAGCTATATGTAGGGCAGCACGGTGGCTCAGTGGTTAGCGCTATTGCCTTGCAGCTCTGGAGTCCATATGTGGGCACTATCTACAGGGGGCACGGTGTGTGTGTGTGTGTGTGTGTGTGTGACAGTTATATTTAGATGTGTTGAGAATTTTAACTTCGTTTATAGGTGCAGAAATGTTTTAAAACTGAGAAGCTGAAGACATCTAAACGGAAAACTGCAGAAATGGGTCATGGCCGGGAGAAATCCATCATAGATGTCTGAACCGGAGGGAGAAGAAAAGAACTAGAATCTGAGATGTCACCGGTGAGTCACTTAATGTAAATGTTTATTCTGCCTCTAATCAGTATTGTAGTCACTGTATGATCTGCAGCGAGATGATGGTGGTATGATTTTTTTTTGTGAAACCGCATCTCCCAGCATATCCTTACCATTGTTCCGGCCATGCTGGGAGCTGTAGTTTTACACCGTACAAACCTATACGCAGTGGCGTAACTACCGCTATAGCAGCCGTAGCGACTTCTACGGGGCCTGCAGCATGAGGGGGCCCGTGGCACCCGCCGGCATGGCCCCCTCCCATGGCCGCAGGCTCCGCTAGCAGCCGCTATGGCTGCTACAGCGCGACGCCACTGAAGGGGTTGTTCCTACAAAAGACATGCATCCCCTATCCACAGGATAGGGGATACATGTGGGATCACTGGGACGCCCAGCGATGAAGAGAACGGGGGACCGAAAGTCCCCCCTAAGTTCTCCATGACAAACCTCGGACTTCCGGGGTCTGTGTCGGCAGCTCCGTAGAAATGAATGGAGCGCCGGTCGCGCTTGTGCGCATGCGTGACCAGCGCTCCTTTCATTTTTATTGAACTGCGCAGACGCCAGAAGTCCGAGGTTAGTCATGGAGAACTTCGGGGGACTTTCGGTACCCCGTTCTCCTTATCAATGCCAGCGATCGCACATGTATCCCCTATCCTGTGGATAGGGGATGCATGTCTTTTGTAGGACAAACTATAGGCCGTTTTTTTTTTTTGGGGGGGGCTTATATGGTGTTATCTACAGAGGGGGCTGTATGGTGTTATCTACAGGGGGTCTGTATGGCGTTATCTACAGGGGGCTGTGTATGGTGCTATCTATAGGGGGGCGCTGTGTGGTGGAATCTATAGGGAGGCACTATCTACAAGGGGGGGGGGGTTGTGTGATACCCAGCAGAGGGGGGGCCCCAAGTCAAAAGTTTGCTATGGGGCCCAGTCTTTCCTAGTTACGCCCCTGGTTCTCTCTATTATATCATCAAACACTTTTGTAATGAGCATCTACTTAATAACTTAGTGAATGCCAGTATGCCATTTTATGGTGGTCACTATACGGCCTTATACCTACCATATGCCTTTTCATGGCATATCGAAATAAGCCCGGCACGGGTGTCTTGTGCTGGGGGGAGCGGATGTTCGGCTGCCTATTGACAGCCGAACTACTGCTCTTATGGGTGGGATCAGAGTTACTTCGATCCTGGCCATTAAGCCACTTAGATGCCAGCGGTCAATAATGACCGAAGCATCTAAGTGGTTTATAGAAGGAAGGGTCTCCATCTGTCACCCATGGGTGGCTCTCAAATGCTTTTACCATAGCAGCCGGTGTCCAAACAAAGGCTTGCCATGACTTTATGCCTATTAGGCCGGGCCAGACAGGGGCGTAGCTAGGAGGGGCAGGTGGGGCATGTGCCCCGGGCGCAACTAAGAGGGAAGGTGAAGGGGGCATCAGGAGGGCACCGTCCATGACCGCGGCCTGCTGCCTCTCTGAGGGGCAGCAGTGCCACTGAAACCAGCCAACGCTACCCCTTCCTGCACTGTAGGCGATGAACGGCCGTGTACGTTCCGTGCCCGACCATTCAGCGCCTTTCAACGACTCAAGCGGCGAGATTACCTCTTTGCGCCACTTGCATTGTTGAAAGGCACTGATTGACAGGGCAAGTCATAGTGCCCTGCCCATCAGCGCCTTTCATGACGGCATCGTGCCACTTGCGTCTATGAAAGGCGCTGATTGGCAGGGCAGAATGACTTGCCCTGTAAGTCAACGCCTTTCAACAATGCAAGCGGCGTGAGGATGTCAGGAAAGAGCAGGTCTGCATTGACACCGGATGGAATAAGATTAAGGTGAGTATTATATTTATAGGGGGAGCTATAAGTATGGCACTATCTACAGGGGTGGGCTATATGTGGAGCTCTATCTGCAGGGAGGCTATATGTGGGACACTACAGGGGGCTGTATGTGGGGCATTATCTACAGGGGCTCTATGGGGGTCACTATCTACAGGGGGATCGATGTAGGGCACTATCTACATGGGGCTCTGTGGGGGGCACTATCAACAGGGGGCACGGTGTGTGTGTGTGTGTGTGTGTGTGTGTGTGTGGGACACAGTTTATGGTGCTACTATAATTATAGGTGGAGTGCATGGTGCTATTATATTTAAGTGTCTGGCACCATGATAACTTTATATTTGTTTATAGGTGCAGAAATGTTTGAACAGTGAGTAGCTGAAGACATCTGAGTTGCAAACTGCAGAAATGGGCTGTGGCCGGGAGAAGTCATCATAGAGGTCTTGACCGGATGGAGAAAAAAAAGAGAAAAAGAACAACTAGAATCTGAGATCGTCACCGGTGAGTCACTTAATGTAAATGTTTATTCTGCCTCTAATCAGTACTGTATGATCTGCAGCGAGATGATGGGTGGTATGATTTTTTTTTTGTGAAACAGAAACTCCCAGCATATCCTTATCATTGTTTGGCCCATGCTGGGAGCTGTATACAATTTAGTGCAAACCTATACTGCAGGGGTTGCACTATATTGAGCTGTATTCGTGCTGGTGTTGTATTTATGTACTGAGCTTGGTTCTGGCACTGTATATATGTACTGAGCTTTGTTCTGGTGCTGTATATATGTACTGATCTTGTTTCTGGAGCTGTATATATGTAGTGAGCTTGGTTCTGGTGTTGTATATATGTACTGAGCTTTGTTCTGGTGCTGTATATATGTAATTAGCTTTGTTCTGGTGTTGTATATATGTACTGATCTTGTTTCTGGAGCTGTATATATGTACTGAGCTTGGTTCTGGTGTTGTATATATGTACTAAACTTTGTTCTGGTGCTGTATATATGTAAATAGCTTGGTTCTGGTGTTGTATATATGTTATGAGCTTTGTTCTGGTGCTGTATATAGAACTATATTGCTTGTAACATGTACAAATGGCTTTATGCTCGAGTTACATAAAAATATGTGGAAAAAAATGACAGCTCGTTGATTATTAGGGGAAACAAACATGGCGAGAGGGAAGAAGATGTCGGGAAAGAGGTTTGGGAGGGGGGCGCCAAACTGAATCTTTGCCCCAGGTGCTGGAGAACCTAGCTACGCCTCTGGGGCCAGATGCACGTCCTAATAGACTGAGAGTCAGTAATTCTTTGGTATACTTACAGTGTCAGACTGAAGTAACTTGGGCCCACCAGAGGAAATCATTTTCGGGACCCACACTTCAGATATATAGAAATAAGGCAACCACTCTTAAAGGGAACCTGTCACCAGCATTTCACCTATTGAACTTTACTTCTCCCTCACTGGCCGCTGCTATAAAAAGTTAATTGCCGTTATCCCCGCTCCTAAACTCCTCTTCTGACTGTAAATATCGGTCTGCAAACGTTTTGCGCCTTTTATCATAATAATCCGGTGTCCCTTTGTGCGCACACACCAAAAGAGGACATCAATGCACAAGCGCAGGATTTTGTGTGCTGGGGGAAGGCGAGGAGCTCTCAATCAAAAGTAAGGAGGCGAAGTAAACTTGGAAAGACTTGAGGAATGAAGATATGACTCTTTCCAAACGAAGATTTGACTCTTTTCAAATGAAGATCTGACTCTTTTCTGCTCATTAGCATACGGTGTGGGAACACTAAAAAGCTAAATACTAAAGCTACAGAGCCGACTAAGAAGATAATTATAGGTTATATAGAAATGATTTTTCACCCACTACCACCAGGTATTGCTGGTTTAATAGGTGAAATGCTGGTGACAGGTTCCCTTTAAGTGTGTAGTAAAACAAAAACTAACATTACCATCATACAGTGACCATATAGTGGTAGATACAAGTTCTACAGCAGCTCTGAAGACCATGTAAATGAATACAGTACAGTGACATCTTGTCCCTCACCGGTGATGTCTTCTCAGATTGGAGTCATTCACTTTGCATTTTCGTCTTCATCCAGGCCCAGAACGCCATGATGACTTCTTCCAGCCTCGACTCGCCTCTGCAGAATTTGCAACACAAACATATCTGGCTCCTCACTTTTCCAGCAACTTGCCAATTAGAGTGTCCCAGATGGAAATAATGCCCCCTCATGGTGCCCCACACTATAGTATGGTAACATCCACGGCCGCGGACCGTCGGGACTACTCACCCCTCGACGGCTGCAGCCATGGACTTGTGAGCGCTGGTCCGCATGTCCTCCCTTGGAGACACCAGGCGACGCCAGCGCTCACTTCCACTCCACTCTGCTGTGTGCCATAGGGTGCATGTGCATGCTCGTGCCCGGCCTTAAAGGGCCAGAGCGCGCACATGTAAAACATCACTAATTACCCCTTGATCACCCAGGACTATAAGAAGGGCTCTGCCTTTTTACTCCTTGCCTGAGCGATGTTTGTATTCCTCTGTTAGTCTTGCAAATAGTCCCTTAGTCGTACCCTGTTCCCACTGTTCCCGTGCCCTGCTACCTGTATCCTGTACCCCGTGCTGTATTTCTTCCTGTGCCCTCTATAGGGTTGGAGTCGTGTTGTGCCGTCTACTACGCCTTTTGACTTACACCACGTCAGGTTTCATCTGCCACGTTTTGCATCACCTGGCTGTCGCCAAGGTCACATCTGTGCCTAAGCCGTTGCTGCTGTCTGGACTATTACAGGTACCCTTATGCTCTGACTTTATATTGACTTGGTACGCTATTGACTTGGTACGCTGTTGTTTGGCCAGCTGCTACCCCACTACGGCGTTGCGGCCTAGTGGGTTCACATACCCACGGATCGTGACTAATAATATCCCCCTTTTGTACTCCATATAGTAATAGTGCCCCCACACAGTAATAGTTCCCTCTTTAGGCCCCACACAGTAATAGTGTCCTCCAAGCACAGGAATGCCTCCCTTGTAGTTAGATCCCCTTTTTGCCCCCTATAATAGCTAGGTCCCATTTGTGTCTCCATAAAGTAGTTAGGTCCCACTTTGGGCTCCCATATAGAAGTGAGGACCCCATTGTGTCTCCATGAAAGTTAGGTCCCCTTTGGTGCCCCTATATAGTAGTTAGGTCCCCCTTTGGCCTTCCCATATAGTATTTAGGCCCCCTTTGTGTCCCTTTATAGTAGTTTCTCCAAGAAGAGGGAAAGAAAGAGTGGCACTCACCCAATGATGTTTTCTTTTAGTCTTTATTTCTTAGCAGAAAAAGCGGGTAAAAACAGTTCGACACAGGCAACAGCTGATTCGCTTTGATGCACTTTCTGAAACCTACAAACAGTAGTTAGGCCCCCTTTGCTCCCTTATATAGTAGCTTTGCTTCATTTGTGCCTATATTTAGTAGTTAGGCCCTCTGTGTGTCACCATATAGTAGTTAGGTCCCCTTTGTGCCACCATATAGTAGTTAGGCCCCCTGTGTGCCCTTATAAAGTAGTTAGGACCCCTTTGGCCCCTATATAGTAGTTAGGTCCCCTGTTGTGCCAATATATAGTAGCTGGACCCCCCTTGTGTCCCTATATAGTAGTTAGGCACCACTTGTGCCCCTATATAGTAGTCAGGAACCCCTTATTTCCCTATATAGTTGTTAGGCCCCCTTTGTGCCCATATAAAATAGTTAGGCCCCCTTTGTGTCTCTATATAGTAGTTAGGCCCCCTTTGTGCCCATTTATTTTAGTTAGGCCCCTTGTGACCCATATAGTAGTTAGGCCACCTTTGTGCTGCCCATCCAGTAGATAGGCCTGTTTTGTGTCACCTATATAGTAGTTAGGCCCCTATTGTGCCCTCTATATATTAGTTAGGCCTCATTGTGCCCTTCATATAGTAGTTAGGGTCCCCATTTGTACTAATGAAAAGCTCTGTCTGCATCTGCTGTCTGTATTCTAGCGCCAATGGTAGACCATCATCGGGGTGTTCCAGGCGACTGCCTGGGGACCGAGGCTCGCAGGGGGCACATGCATGGGCAGGATCTGGCCGGTTCACCCCAATTCCCCCCAAAGAGTTTGTTAAAATTACATCCAGTTTGGAGAACCGGGTATAAGCGGCACACCTGCACTCAATTGTATCCACTTCCTTAGGACACATATACAATTGATTAGTCTAGTGCTGGTGAGGCACGGAAACATTATCGCGCCTCCTGCTTCCTTCCGCTGGATGAGGCCTGGTCAGAAGAGACCAGGCATGTGTTGGTGGAGGATGGCAAGGAAACGGGGACAGGTGTAATGTATTTTTTCAGTGAGCAGTGTTGGGGGCAATATCTACATGGGACAATATCTACAGGAGACTCTATAAGGGCACTATCTACAGGGGACTCTATGGGGGCACTATCTACAGGAGACTCTATGGGGAGCACTATCTATAAGGGGCACTATCTACAGGGGACTCTTTGGGGAGCACTATCTACAGGGGGCACTATTTACAGGGGGCTCTGAGGGGCATTATCTACAGGGGGCTCTGTGAGGGGCACTATCTACAGGGGGCTCTATATTGGGCACTATCTACAGGGGCATTGTGAGTGGCACTATATACAGAGGGCGCTTTGTGTGTTTGTGGTGCTTTACTTTACAGTTCTTGACACAATTCTATTCAGGCACAGTGTATGGTACTATTATATTCAGGGTTGCAGTAAATAGTACTATTATATTCAGGGACCCAGTGTATGGTACCATTATATTCAGTGCATAGTGTATGGTACTATTTTATTTAGGAGCGCAGTGTATAGTGCTATTACAATTAGGGACATAGTGTGTGGCAGCATGAGAATTTTATCTTCGTTTATAGGTGCAGAAATGTTGGAAAAGTGAGGAGCCAAAGACACCTGAGTGGCAAATTCTGAAGAAATGGGTTGTGGCATGGGAGAAGTCGTTATGAGGTCTGGACCGGATAAAAAGGAAAAGAGAAAAAGAACGACTAGAATCTGAGAAGACGTCACCTATGAGTCACTGCATTTATAGAGGAGCTGCCACCTCTCCTTACATGTCTGTTGTAGGAAATCCTTGTATTCCGCAAAAAGTCTTTGTATAGACCAGGCCTAATAGACAAATGGGTGTTACCATTCCCCTTGTCAGAAGGATGTGTCCCCACACAGTGAGATGCTGTCAGCGATCGTTAGGGAATGTCAGCAAGTAGGGACACAGCCCTTCAACAATGGGAATCGTAGCACCTATTTGTCAATGATCACACAAAAAGGTGGTGTTAACTGTACGGCACGGCAGAGCGGCAGAGGAGAAGGTGGGCCCAAGTTTCGGTCACCTGCGGCGGGACGCCAACCTCCTTCCGACCTCTAGTAGGCCCCCAGGCCTTAAACAGCCTGTGGCCTTCAAAAGTAAGCGGTGGGGCAGGGTCCTCCAGTGGGCCAGTTTGACGCTGTATACCAAGTATACCAAAGCATTATAGAAGCGATAGTGACTTCCGCTGGTGAGATTTAAAAAAAAAATTATTAATGTGAAATAAAGTTTATAAAAAAAAATTGTGCACAGTAAAAAAACAAACAAAAGTAAACATATATGGTATCGCTGCGATCGTAACATCCTGAACACTGAAGCTAACATGTTGTTTAAACCATATGGTGAATGGTGTAACAAAAAAACAAAACCAAAATAATATGCAAAAAATACGCTGAAATAGTTTTTTTTTTTATCTCACCAATTTTTTTCTATATAAGTTAATAAATTATATGTACCCCAAAATGGTGCAATTGAAAACTACAACTCATACTGCAAAAACTATTTGCCTGTAAAAGTCTAAGGGTATGTGCACACGATAACTGGCTTTTACGTCTGTAATTACAGACTGTTTTCAGGAGAAAACAGCTCCGTCATTTCAGACGTAAATGCTCCTCCTCGCATTTTGCGAGGCGTCATTGACACCCATAATCTTGAGCTGTTCTTCATTGAATTCAATGAAACACGGCTCAAATTACGTTTCAAAGAAGTCTCCTGCACTTCTTTGACGAGGCAGTCATTTTACGCGTCGTCGTTTGACAGCTGTCAAACGATGACGCGTAAATGACAGGTCGTCGGCACAGTACGTCGGCAAACCCATTCAAATGAATGGGCAGATGTTTGCTGACGTATTGGAGCCGTATTTTCAGACGTAAAATGAGGCATAATACGCCTCGTTTACGTCTGGAAATAGGTCGTGTGAACCCAGCCTAACGACCCTCGGCTCAGCTTCAGCTTGCCAGTGATCTGACATCAGCGATATTTGCGTAATAACTACTTTGCATAAAATGTCCTCCCTCTCATAATAGACTGGCCACTAAGGCCACTAAGGATGAGTCACATAAAACTGGAGGTCAGGCTCAGTTCCCTATAGTTTTATAGTTTTTTTATAAAAGTTGGAGGGAAATCAGGATCAAATACATCAATAGGAGGCAATTTCTGAGTTTTTTGCCACGGTTGCCTAAGGCCCTGTTCACACAGAGTTTTTTTTGCAGGCAGATAATTCTGCCTCAAAATTCCGTCTGGATCTGCCAGCACGCCGTTTGTCGCGTTTTACACCTGCGGCCTGCAGGGGGGCAAAAACGCAGCGAAAAATGCTTTCTCTGCCTCCCATTGATGTCAATGGGACGTCAGAGATGTAAACGCCCTAAAATAGGGCATGTCGCTTATTTGTGAAGTCTGAAATCAATGGCAGGTGTTTTCGGATGTTTTTTGGCATTTTTTCTGACGCGGTTTCCACGTCAAAAAAACGTGTAAAAAAAAACTCAGTGTGAACAGGGCCTAAGACTCCTGTCAGGGTTTTCTCTGCTTTTACTCAGAAATCCAGCTTCAAATCATATAAACCTATATATCACAGAGTGAGAGAAGAGGAGCTCTATCACATTCTGCTCTCAGATAGGGCTGCAATAATTACCTGACAGGTTCTTTTTAAGGACCCAGAAGGTATGTAGATTGACCTCTATATAACTTTTATGTTGCTTCCTCCTAGTACTTAAAAATGAACAAAGCAGTTGTGATATCTAGCAGCAAGGACGGATTGTGGAGACATTTTACGAGAATGTTTTTCTTTCGCCTACGTTTAATGACCAGTCGTTGATTCTTATCTTGCAGCAATTGTTGTGCACAATTGCAGAAATTATTGGTGCATGTCATAAAGAACAACATTAGGGGAGATTCACACGAACGTTGCGTTTTTGCGCGCGCAAACAACGCAGCGTTTTGCGAGCGCAAAAACCATTTGACAGCTACGTGTGTCATGCGTGTCTGATGCGCGGCTGCGTGATTTTCGCGCAGCCGGCATCATAGAGATGAGGCTTGTCAACGCCCGTCACTGTCCAAGGTGCTGAAAGAGCTAAATCTTTCAGCACCCTCGACAGTGAATGCCGAACACAACAGCGAAAAACCTGTAAAAAAAAAAGATAAAGTTCCTACTTACCGAGAACTTCCCGGCCGTTGCCTTGGTGACGCGTCCTTGGTGACGCGTCCTTGGTGACGCGCCTCTCTTGACATCGGGCCCCACCTCCCTGGATGACGCAGCAGTCCAAGTGACCGCTGCAGCCTGTGATTGGCTGCAGCCTGTGCTTGGCCTGTGATTGGCTGGAGCTGTCACTTGAACTGAAGTGTCATCCCGGGAGGTCGGACTGCAGGAAGGAGACAGGAGTAATCGGTAAGTTAGAACTTCGGTTTTTTTTTACAGGTTAATGTATTTTGGGATCGCAAGTCACTGTCCATGGTGCTGAAACAGTTTAACTCTTTCAGCACCATGGACAGTGACTATCTCCTGACGTCGCGTACCGATAATTTTTTTGCCGGGATCGGCCAAAACGAGTTTGGCCGAACCCGGTGAAGTTCGGTACGCTTGTCCGGCTTCGCTCATCGCAAAGACACTCCGTTTGGATGTTCGGAAACAGAAAAGCACGTGGTGCTTTTCGGTTTTCATTCATCCTTTTCACTGCTGTTGCGCGAATCACGCTCGTCCCACGGAAGTGCTTCCGTGTGGTGCGCGTGATTTTCACGCACCCATTGACTTCAATGGGTGCGTGATGCGCGAAATACGCAGAGTTATTGAACCTGTCGCGCATTTTGCGCAGCAGACAAACGCTGCGCAAAAAGCACGGACTGTCTGTACTGCCCCATAGACTTGTATTGGTCCATGCGTGCCGCGTGAAAACCACGCGGCCCGCACGGACCGAATACACGCTCGTGTGAATCCCCCCTTATAAGGGAAATTTACCAACTTGTTTATGTATTGTAAAAATGTCACACATTTTGGTGCACGCTATATTTGCACTAAAGATTTTTACATCTTTAACCACTTTAACAAAGTGGGGTTAACCGGGAGAGGTGTGGCCTCCAATGGACTAGTATATTTAATAGTTATGCCATAAATTGTTGCTCATAGCAGGCGTACATTTAAATTTCTGTTAGGACGGTTCAAGATATGCCAAATTTATTAAGAGGTGGGCACCTTTTAATAAATTTGGCGCATTTCATCCTGACCTACTTTAGTTTAAAGAGGCTCTGTCACCAGATTATAAGTGCCATATCTCCTATATAATGTGATTGGCGCTGTAATGTAGATAACAGCAGTGGGTTTTTTTTATATTGTGACCAATCAGCATCATACACTTCTCATTGTTCCAGCCCAGCTTCTTTCACTGCACAATCACACTGTAACAATGGGCTGGAACAATGAGAAGTGTATGAGGCTGATTGGTCACTGATTGGTCAGCCTCATACACTCCTCTGTACAATGCCCAGTTGGTAAAAGGAAAAACACGCCCAGTTGTCTATTAAGAAACGAATTAGCATAAATCTAAAATTGCTCATAACTTGCTCACAAATGATCGTTTTTCAAAATAAATACCACTGCTGTTATCTACATTACAGCGCCAATCAGATTATGTAGGAGATAGGGCATTTATAATCTGGTGACAGAGCCTCTTTTATGGTATGTACACACGATAACTGCATTTACGTCTGAAATTACGGAGCTATTTTTAGGAGAAAACAGCTCCTGAATTTCAGACGTAATTGCTCGTACTCGCGTTTTGCGGGGCGTCCATTATGGACGTAATTTGGAGCTGTTCTTCATTGGATTCAATGAAAAACGGATCCAATTACGTCCCACGAAGTGTCCTGCACTTCTTTGACGAGGCTGTTATTTTACGCGCCGTCTTTTGACAGCGACGCGTAAAATTACAGGTCGTCGGCACAGTACGTCGGCAAACCCATTGAAATGAATGGGCAGATGTTTGCCGACGTATTGGAGCCGTGTTTTCAGGCATAATTCGAGGCGTAAAACGCCTCCATTCCGCCTGAAAATAGGTCGTGTGAACCCAGTCTAAGGCTGGCGCATGAGATGCTAGTCTAAATAAATTCCCTCTATTCTTTTATCTCTTCTATTGCTTTTTTTTTTTTTTTTTTTTTTTTTTTTTTTAAATCCGTAAGTAATGCTGTGAAATGATACATAGCAACAACAAGTAATATGATCCTTGGAGCTACAACATTGGAAATAGATGTACTAATTCTAATTCGTAATGTCTAAACATAAAACATATATCACGCAGAAGGAGCTTGATCCCTAAACTTCTCATTAATAGAAATGGGTACATGTTCTATTTGCACTAACATCAAGTATTAGATATGAATAAACGCTAAGAATGTGCTCATGTGAACTGCAGTAAGGGCACATTGATGTTAACCATGTTTTATGTATGGAAGGTATTGGACATCTGATGTAGTTTTAAATCCGTTTTCAATACAATTTTTTATTAGCAAAGTCAATGGATTACGGATTAGATAATGAATCTGAAACAGCATCAGTTGTACAATCACATTTGTACATAAAAACTTTCAGGACCATAAACAGCGTAGGTCTAAAAAAAAAATAGGTGTGGTGTCTTATATAAAGTAAACTAGTAGAAACTGAATTCCAATTGTAATTAATAGATACATAGGATAAATAGATAGATACTTGGCATTACAGTGTTACACATAGTCTAATCACTATAATATACCTCAAAAATGACAGTCTGATAAGTCTGTATATTGAACTGTATATATGAGTATTTGTTTGGAAAGAAAGCTAAAGTAATTCAGTTTCTTGTTGATGGGCCTCACTTAAAAACTATGACTTTTTTTTATTCATGTCTATTGTTATGTAGAGGAGGTGTTAATAATGCAGAGATCGGCGCTATAATGTAGATGACAGCAGTGCTTTTTATTTAAAAAAACCGATCTATTTTCACCACTTCATTAGCGATTTTAGATTTATGCTAATGAGTTGCTTAATGCCCAAGTGGGCGTGTTTTTATTTTAGACCAAGTGGGCGTTGTACAGGGGAGTGTATGACGCTGACCAATCAGCATCATGCACTCCTCTCCATTCATTTACTCAGCGCATAGGGATCCTGCTAGATCCTTATGTGCTGACTTATACTAACACATTAACAATACTGAAGTGTTTAGACAGTGAATAGACATTCCACGGGATGTCTATTCACAATCCCTGCACTTCGTTATGTAGGAGATAGGGCACTTATAATGTGGTGACAGAGCCTCTTTAAGTCAGGGGCAAAATAAAGCCCTTCAGGTATTTTTGATATGTCCTTCTATGAGTTGGCCTTTCCATGAGGTCTATTGTTTGATATCTTTATTGTCTCACAAATCCATAAACACGTCTTTAGGATTGATTGATTGATTGATTGATTGATTGATTGATTGATTGATTTAGCTAAATTCATGAAGATATATACATCCGTAACATTATATTGGACTGATGTATATACTACCATCCAGTAAATCTGGTTACAAAAACCTGAGTTAGAACAGAAAAAAGTGCATAGTATGTAACAATCATGGTATATAAACATTGCCTTGCCCTATTAGCTATAGATAATGGCCATACATAGCTAGATACCATCACAAAACTGAACACGGTAAAACACCTGCTCATTCCCAATAAAGACATGGCACTAATGTATAGAAATGTTTTCAATAAGTTGGAAAAGCTTTGTTTTGTTTCTAAGCACTGGTTATTACCCACAGAGAAACTGAATGCAAACAAACTAAGCAAATAGTTAACAACTCCTAATTTATATAAATCTATCTATATATATATATATATATATATATATATATATATACATACAAACATATATACAGTGAATTCAGAAAGTCTTCAGACCCTTTCACTTTTTTCACATTTTATTATGTCGAGGCCTTGTGCTAAAATAAAAAAAATGTATGCTTTCCCCCATAATTCTGCACTCAATACCCCATAATGACAAAGTGAAAACTGAATTTCAGAAATTTTTGAAAATTTGTAAATAATGAAAAACTCAAACATGGACATAGGTATGTAGACCCTTTGCTATGACACTTGAAATTTAGCTTTGAAGCCTCCAATTTCTCTAGATCATCTTTGAAATGTTTCTACACCTTGATTGGAGTCCACCTGTGGTAAATTCATTTGATTGGACAGAATTTGGAAAGACACACCCCTGTCTATATAAGGACTCACAGCTGACAATGCATATCAGAGCAAAAACCAAGCCACGAGGAGGAAAGATTTGCCTGTAGAGCTCAGAGAAAGGATTGTGTGGAGGCACGAACTGGAGAAGAGTACAAAAAAATTCTGCTGCACTGAAAGTTCCCAAGAGCACAGTAGTCTCCACAATTCTTAAATTAAAGAAGTTTAGAACAACCAGGACTCTTCCTAGAGCAAACCACCCCACCAAACTAAGTAATCGGGGGAGAAGGGCTTTGGTAACGGAGGTGACCAAGACCCCAGTGGTCACTCTGGCTGAGCCCCAAAGATCCTGTGTGCAGATGGGAGAAACTTCCAGAAGGTCAACCATCACTGCAGCACTCCACCAATCAGGGCTTTATGGCAGAGTGGCCAGAAAGAAGCCTCTCCTCAGTAAAAGACACATGAAAGCCCACCTGGAGTTTGCAAAAAAACACCTAAAGGACTCTCAGACTCGGAGGACTGAATTCTGTGGTCTGATGAAACCACGATTGGCCTCAATTCCAAGCGTCACAGCTGGAGGAAACCAGGCACTGTTCATCACCTGCCAAATACCATTCCCTACAGTGAAGCTTGGTGGTTGCATATTAATGCTGTGGGGGTGTTTTTCAGCATCTGGGACAGGGGACTGGTCAGGGTTGAGGGAAAGATGAATAGAGCAAAGTACAGAGATATTCTTAATGAAAACCTGATCCAGAGTGCCGTGGACCTCAGACTGGGCCGAAGGTTCACCTTCCAACAAGACAATAACCCTAAGCACACAGCCAACACAACACAGGAGTGGCTGAGGGAGAACTCTATGCATGTCTTTGAGTGGCCCAGCAAGAGTCCTGACGTGAACCCAATCGAACTTCTCTGGAGAGACCTGAAAATGGCTGTAAACCGACAGCCGCATCCAACCTGACAGAGCTTGAGAGGATCTGCAGAGAAGAATAGCAGAAAATCCACAAATCCAGTTGTGCAAACCTTGTGGCATCATACCCAAGAAGACTGGAGGCTGTTATCGCTGCGAAAGTACTGAGTAAAGGGTCTGAATACTTATGTCAATGCAATATTTTAGTTTTTCCTTTTCAATAAATTAGCAAATGTTACTAACACTGTTTTCACTTTGCCATTATGGGGTATTGAGTGCAGAACGAAGTGGGTAAAAATTGGAAGGGTCTGAAGACTTTCCAAATGCTTAACTGTTGTAACTGAATGCAAAAGCAAACACAAAAATTAGCACACTTTTTATATATTTTCATTTATTGTATCACTTTACATTGCTGCCACTTGTTAATTTCTTGTAGTAAATGTGAGGTTCTTAGCACACATTTTAATCAAATTTTGTGACCCCCCCTGTAAAGACTACCTCATTCAGATCTCTCCCAAGATCAGGGCCAGTTTTAGACCAAGTGTGGTGCTGGGCAAAGTATGTTCACACTGAGTTTTTTGCAGGCAGAAAATTCTGCCTGGAAAAATCAGCTCCTGTTTTTTTTAAGTGGTTTTGCACCACACGCGTTTTTTGACACAATTTGTGATGCGGTTTTTGCCGTGCTTTTTTAAGGCAGTTTTCTTTACCTGTTTCTTTAACAGACAAAGGGAAAAACCACGAGCGTTTATTGCCAAAAAACATGTTTATTTCCATCTCCCATTGATTTCAATGGGGTTTTGAGGCGGAAAACGCATCAAGATATGGCATGTCGCTTCTTTTTCCTGCAAGCATTTTTTTGTTTGGTTGCGGGGAAAAAACGCCTCCATCCCCATTGAAATTAATGGGAGTCAATTTTGGCCGTTTTTTGCAATGGTTTTTGCAATAATGCAGTCAATTCAGAAGGTGCGTTCAGAGAACTGCATCGCAGATTTCTACGCATCTAGGAGTGTTGCAAGTCACAAAGCATATGTCCCCCCTCTCACACAAAAAAAATTATCTATACACATATACAGTTATTAAATCATACCACTACACCAGATTAAATATTACCTGCATACTGTTACTGAACACAACACAACAATATAAGGTCCAAATAATAACGCCACACCATAACCACATAGTGACTGAATAATACCCCAATACTGTTACCGAATAAAAACCACTACACAAAGACCAATATTACCACCATACAGTGACCATATAGTGGTAGATTATACACAGGAGCTCTGCAGACCATATAAGTGATTACAGCACTTTTATATCCAGTGACTTACAGGTGATGTTTTCTCTGATTAGAGTCGATTACTTTTCCTTTTTTTTCCTCCATCCGGCCCAGACCACTGTAACGACTTATTCCAGCCACTACTCGTCTCTGCAAAATTTGACAAATGGACATGTTGACTTTTCCAGCATCCTCCACACCTATACCCCATCCTCTAAACAAACTCGTTATCCACAGTGCCCCAGATGGTAATAATGATCTCTTCGTGCTCGACACACTAAAAGTGCCCCATCAGTAGCCGTGCCCCCTTTGTGCTCCCAAACAGTAATAATGCCCCCTTTGTGCCCCCTGTAGATAGTGCCACAGTGCCAATGTAGATATCACCACAGCATCCCCTGTAGATAGCACCACACACAGCCCCCTGTAGACAGGGCCACACTCAGAGCCTCCAGTACATAGTGCCACACACACAGCCCCCTGTACATAGTGCCACACACCCTCTCTTGTAGATAGTGCCACACCGACGCCCCTTGTAGATTGTGCCACACAGCCCCCCTTGTAGATAGTGCCGCACATCCCCCCTTGTAGATAGTGCCCCACAGCTCCCTTGTAGATATTGCCTTACAGCCCCCCCTCTTGTAGATAGTGCCACACACCCACCTTGTAAATAGTGCTACACAGCCTCCCCTATAGATAGTGCCACACATCCCTCCACTCTAGATAGTGCCACACAGCCCCCTTGTAGATAGTGCAACACAGCCCCCTTGTAGAGCCCCCCTCAAGCCGCGGGCACCGTAGCAGCCGCTATGGCTGCTATAGTGCTGCCACTTGGCAGGGGGCCATGAGTGGATGGGGGCCCAGGGCAAATGCCCAGTTTGCCCCCCCCCTAACTCCTGCCCTGCTCTAGATGTCAACAGACTCACATTTAACTACAAAATTTGCCTACAAACATATATCTAAGAACTAGTGATGCACTAATTCAAATTAACCATGGACAGTTCAGGAGAACTCAGCTTTTGGCCTTATTCACAGGTGCATTTTTTGGTCAGTGTTCTGCATCTGATTTTGGAAACCATATTCAAGAGTGGATTCAAAAACAGAGAAGTATAATAGTCTTTATTATAGTAAATATGTAAACTGGCAATAGTAAGTACAATTTCACAAATTCTAAGGTAGTAGGTTACATTTTATAACAAAAAAGATTGATTTTTATTATATTATTATTATTCTATTATTTAATATTTGTTACACACACACACACACTTGTATTGATATCAATATAATCGGTCGAATTGGGCTTAAAATTTCTGTGTCTAAACCTAGAATGAGGCTAGTGTAACGGTTGGTTTATTTAACGATTTCAACTGACTATAATTGCTGCAATAACTATAATCATACAAGCAAAATTGTATTTATTACTATGTGTAAACATGAGTACTATTTAGTCTCCATTATAGGAATCATTGGCCTTCCAGTATCAGACTGTGATCAATAATAAAGGGAATATATTGTCAGAAAATGGTGTATTGTTTAAATCAGGGGTCTCAAGCACGCGGCCCGCGGGCCGCATGCGGCCCCTGGGGCTGTCATCTGCGGCCCGCGGGACACAGAGCCGCTAGTATCGGCTCTGCTCCGAGACTCTGGAATTCCCTGACATCGCTGTCCACATATGAACAGCGATGTCTGGGGCTTCCCCAGAGCCGGAGTACCGAGCAGAGCGCTGGTGTCGGCTCTGCTCCGGGACTCTGTGGAATTCCCTGACATCGCTGTCCACATATGAACAGCTTGTCGGCTCTGCTCCGGGACTCTGTGGAATTCCCTGACATCGCTGTCCACATATGAACAGCGGTGTCTGGGGCTTCCCCAGAGCCGGAGTCTCGGGCAGAGCGCTAGTACAGGCTCTGCTCCGGGACTCTGTGGAATTCCCTGACATCGCTGCCCATATATGGACAGTGTGTCAGGGTCTTGCCCAGAGCGGAGCAGAGCGCTGGTGTCGGCTCTGCTCCTGGACTCTGTGGAATTCCCTGACATCGCTGTCCACATATGAACAGCGATGTCTGGGGCTTCCCCAGAGCCGGAGTCCCGAGCAGAGCGCTGGTGTCGGCTCTGCTCCGGGACTCTGTGGAATTCCCTGACATCGCTGCCCATATATGGACAGTGTGTCAGGGTCTTGCCCAGAGCGGAGCAGAGCGCTGTTGTCTACTCTGCTCCTGGACTCTGTGGAATTCCCTGACATCGCTGTCCACATATGAACAGCGATGTCTGGGGCTTCCCCAGAGCCGGAGTCCCGAGCAGAGCGCTGGTGTCGGCTCTGCTCCGGGACTCTGTGGAATTCCCTGACATCGCTGCCCATATATGGACAGTGTGTCAGGGTCTTGCCCAGAGCGGAGCAGAGCGCTGGTGTCGGCTCTGCTCCTGGACTCTGTGGAATTCCCTGACATCGCTGTCCACATATGAACAGCGATGTCTGGGGCTTCCCCAGAGCCGGAGTCCCGAGCAGAGCGCTGGTGACGGCTCTGCTCCGGGACTCTGTGGAATTCCCTGACATCGCTGCCCATATATGGACAGTGTGTCAGGGTCTTGCCCAGCGCGGAGCAGAGCGCTGTTGTCTACTCTGCTCCTGGACTCTGTGGAATTCCCTGACATCGCTGTCCACATATGAACAGCGATGTCTGGGGCTTCCCCAGAGCCGGAGTCCCGAGCAGAGCGCTGGTGTCGGCTCTGCTCCGGGACTCTGTGGAATTCCCTGACATCGCTGCCCATATATGGACAGTGATGTCTGGGGCTTCCCCAGAGCCGGAGTCCCGAGCAGAGCGCTATTATCGGCTCTGCTCCGGGACTCTGGGGAAGCCTCTGACATCGCTGTCCATACATCGACAATGATGTCAGGGGCTTCCCCAGAGCAGGAGTCCCAGTGTTGTCAGGAGCACAGCTGGAGTCCCAGGAAGAGCCTACTAGCGCTCTGCCTGGGACTCCAGCTCTGGGCAAGCCCCTGACATCACTGGGGCAGCCTCTACAGAGGGCACTGGGGCAGCCTCTACAGAGGGCTCTGGGGCAGCCTCTACAGAGGGCACTGGGGCAGCCTCTACAGAGGGCACTTTGGCAGCCTCTACAGAGGGCACTTTGGCAGCCTCTACAGAGGGCACTGTGGCAGCCTCTACAGAGGGCACTGTGGCAGCCTCTACAGAGGGCACTGTGGCAGCCTCTACAGAGGGCACTGTGGCAGCCTCTACAGAGGGCACTGTGGCGTTATCTACAAGTGGGTGTGTGACAGTATCTGAAGAGGACACTGGCATTATCTAGGGGTGTGTTGCATTATCTACAGAGGGCACAGTGGCCTTATCTACAGAGGGCACTGTGGCCTTATCTACAGAGGGCACTGTGGCCTTATCTAGGGGTGTGTTGCATTATCCACAGAGGGCACTGCGGCAGCATCCACAGAGGGCACTGCGGCAGCATCCACAGAGGGCACTGCGGCAGCATCCACAGAGGGCACTGCGGCACTATCTAAAAAGGAGCTGCCCAATCTTGACATGTGTGCTAACTGAGCCGCCGGACTGCGTTTGGCGACACTTAAACTGGAAAGCTGGATTGTTGAAATAAGCACGTGGAGAAATATCTCAAATTTTAAACCTAGCGCTATTATTATAGTAATGTAGTATTATTATTCTAGTAATATAGTGTTATAGTAATGTAGTATTATTATTATTCTAGTAATATAGTGTTATAGTAGTTCAAATAACTAATTGATTAACAATAATTTTGTATTGTATCAAATTTGAAAGTAATGCGGCCCGTCAACTTCCCATTTTTTCTATATGCGGCCAACTTACCCGGCCGAGTTTGAGACCCCTGGTTTAAATCAACTTTTGTTGTTAAACATATATATATTTTTAGGATTTATTTTTCGTGTTTACTAGATAAATAAATACAAAACCTGAAATATTGCAATTTTCACAATGGCCACTGAGATTAACAATAGGTTGGCACTTATTTTTTTGCTGGTCATCTCATTATAATCACAGCGCAGGGTTATAATGAAAGGCAACACCTCTATTATATAGCTGGAAGCAGATAACACAGGATCATACCATTGACAATAACTGATAGGCAGAGCTCAGCTCCTCCTCCCTCCTCCCTCTCTTTGCACAGTGACCTCTGCACATCACAAATCTCTGGAACTGCTGTTTACAGCTCAGCACAGCAGCTCAGCACTTGGATGACCCCATAATCCTGTAAAGATAATAGAATAAAGTGATATAGCAATCATGAATACAAAAAGGTGATATAGGCCTTGCCAAAAACACCCTAAAAGCTACTGTATATGTCTCTGGTACAATCCTTTATATTGGTATTTTCCTCTATAAAGTGTAGCTAAACATTTGACAAACTTCTGACATGTCATAGTGACACATCAGAAGTTTGCATCGGTGGGGGTGGTCCGAGCACTGAGATCCCCACCAATCGCTAGAACGAAGCAGCTGAAGCGCTCTGCCGCTTCCTGTCCGGATTTTTCCGGAAATAAATGTATCAGTGTACGGACTCAATATAAAGTCTATGAGCCCGTACTCTGATACATCGGCTTTCCGGGAAACGCCGAACAGACACGAAGCGACTGAGCGCTCGCACGTCTCAGGGCTCGGACCCCCACCAATCCAAACTTCTGATATCTCACTATTGCATTGCAATTGCATTTAGGTGTATACACATTGCTTTACCCTTTAAAGGGGCACTGTCACCACATTATAAGTGCCCTATCTCCTACATAATCTGATCGCAGCTGTAATGTAGATAACAACAGTGGTTTTTATCTTGAAAAACTATCATTTTTGAGCAAGTTATGAGCAATTTTCGATTTATGCTAATTAGTTTCTTAATGACCAACGGGGCGTGTTTTTACTTTTTACCAACTGAGCGTTGTGAAGAGGAGTGTATGACGCTCACCAATCAGTGACCAATCAGCGTCATACACTTCTCATTGTTCCAGCCCAGCTTCTTTCACTGCACAATCACACTGTGCTGTGGATCATGCTGGGCTGGAACAATGAGAAGTGTATGATGCTGATTGATCACTGATTGGTCAGCGTCATACACTTCTCTCCACAACGCCCAGTTGGTAAAAAAGTAAAAACACGCCCTGTTGTCTATTAGGAAACGAATTAGCATAAATCTAAAAATGCTCATAACTTGCTCAAAAATGATCGTTTTTCAAAATAAAAACCACTGCTGTTATCTACATTACAGAGCCGATCAGATTATGTAGGAGATAGGGCACTTATAATCTGGTGGCCAAAAAACGAAGCAAAAACTGCTTTCTCTGCCTGGGCGGTCAGAGACAGAAACGCCTAAAGAAAGGGCATTACGCATGTTTTCCCGCTCGCCTCAATGGGAGCTATTTTCGGTCGTATTTTGGCGCGTATCTGACGCGGTTTTCGCGTCAAAAACAGTGTCAAAAGACTGTGTGAACAAGGCCTAAGGGTGCATTTTTGCATCTATATTACAGCCGCAATAACCAGACTTTCCATGGATCTACTGAACCACACTTGAATCACCATAGAATCCTATGTGTTACAAAATGTACCCGTGTTACAGCTGTCTGATACTGACTTTACACTGTATGGTACTTGCTTTCAGTAATCTGCTATCTACAATTAATAGAATTAAAGAAGAGCACACATAGCAGCTCCACTCCATATTCTTAAGGGCCTTTTAAACAGGCCGACAACAGGCCAGTGCAACGAGACATCGTTGATTAACGATCGTTTGCTCCTGTCACATGGAGCTATGGTTGGGGACGAGCGGTCGTTACTCTCCATCCATTATTATCATGTCGGCAGCGCGTTTCCCTGTTTACACAGGGAGATGTACTGCCCACAATGATAATCTTTTAGTTTTTTTAAAATAATTCAATTATACGTTATAATTGTTATATGAACGCTCGTCTGCACGATAATTGCCCAGTGTAAAAGGATCTTTAGGAAGCACAAAGAGTCATTCTTGTTTTTTATTTTTCTTATAAAATTATTTTAATAAATGTTGTTAATATCAACATCATTATGAAATTGCATATATAAATATTTCCACATATGTTTTTCAGCTATCTGCAAACATACTGCATCTCTTACGATTGGGTTTTCTAATCAAGAAGAGTCCCTTGCAGAAGTACGACTCGCCCTCCTACATCACTCAGATTGTGGAAAGGAAGATAACTCCATAAAAGATACGAAGTCTAATAAATGTATGACTTTTCCTGAACAAGGTATCATGACTTCCCAATGCCATGGCATGATGTATAATGTTTAGAGACTAGGGCAGCAAAAAATGAAATATGTAACTGCTAGACCCTCTATCTATGTAACTAATGATTTATGACAAGTCTATACCAAGCTGAAAAAAATCCCACTTACTGCAGTAACCATGAATATGTCCTGCTCGAGATGTCATATAGTCATAGACAAATATTGCTGGGATGGCTGTTTTACACTATTTCATTTATTTTGTGTCGCATAATTAAACTTATGTTTGTACAAAAAATTAGTATAGGTCCTAAAAATAAGACCTCATGCACATGGTCGTGCCTGTAATCACGGCCCACGATTGCAGCCACGGCCGGCCACAGCCCGCATTTTCGGGCCATTCTCCCATGCAAAGTAAAATACAAAAAGTAGAACATGCTCCATAATTCACGGCACAGACACCCTTCCGTAGCGATACGGAAAGGTGTCCCTGGCCAATAGAACTGAACGTTCTATTGGCCGCAATTATGGTCCACAATTACGGAGATTTTTTACGGTCGTGTGCATGGGGCCTAATTGTATAACTACTGACGTGTCTATCATCCCAATAACCCATACCCTATCATGTTCCTCACAGCTTAAGCCCCTGGCCGAATCCGTAAAAATCTACTAAAAAATTGTGGCATACTCGAGGCAGCATTGCTTCTAAAGAAAAGCAGTTCTGTACTTACTGCACAGCATAGTGTGGAAGAACACGGAGACCACATGGCTCCATACTAGGAAGCCGAATGACCTCCTTGTGCTTCTGCAAAGGCTCCGTTCACACAGCATGAGGCCTTAGACGGATAATAATAATTACGTTTATTTGCATCAATTGTTTGAGCCCTGGAACAACACCTCTATTCAAGTGTCCGTGTCTTATATAAAGACATTATTTGCTGGAAGAAATCCACATATTGATTTTGATTACATTACACAAGCTCTTTGGAAGATTAATGCAAATCCTCTTTTATATCATTTTTATTATGTAACCTCTTTGTGGTATGAGTTTTAATGTACTAAACCCAACCTCATCTTTCTTATCAGGTCACTGGCTTCCCCCTGCAGCTGGATTACTAAATGTACCCAAAGCACCAGACACTTATTCAAATAAGAGAGAAGATAATCTGCCGAAAGACCACAATGTAAGTTGTACACATTGAATAAGCAGCATTTCTGCCTTTTTATAGATCCGACATGTTTGATGAGTATAGTTAATTTATAGTATAGCTCCATTTCTGATCTACACCTTTATAATAATATCCTGTCTGTCATGTAAGGCTTCGTTCACATCTCTGTCAGGGCTCCGTTTAGGCGTTCCGTCTCAGCTTTGCATCACCATTGATTTCAATGGTGACGGATGCGGTGCAAATGGTTTCCGTTTATCTCCGTTGTGCAAGGGTTCCGTCGTTTTGACGGAAGCAATACCGTAGTCGACTGCGCTATTTATTCCGTCAAAATGACGGAACCCTTGCATGATGTAGACAAACAGAAACCATTGGCACTGGATCCGTCACCATTGAAATCAATGGTGATGCAAACGGAAACCTATGGTTTCCGTTTGTTTTCAGTCAGGGTTCCGTTCATGGGTTCCCCGGACGGAAAGCTCAGACGGAACCCCTGAACGGAGCCCTGATACAGATGTGAACGAAGCCTTAGTCAGTTAATAGACATGTCCTGCACACATATATCCGAATGTTCATGGGGAAAATGCAACACTGTAGCACCATCCTCTATTCATTATGCAGGTTCAGTGGTACTCATCCTGTATGAAAGTGTTACTTGGCCAATGTATTGCACTTTATGTCGCTATTATTATGGCACCATACTGAATGGCACTTTTATTTAGGCATGGTATGGTTATTTGTACACTGTATGACGGTACACGATGTGGGGGAGGAGCACCTATAGGAATTAGTCACAGGGCACCATCCAACATGAGACAAACCCTGCAGACACAGTCCATGGACAAGCGTGGTACTGTTTTTGGAAAATAATTCTTTTTCTTATCTAATACAACCTCTTTATAGCAAAAAAAAAACAAACATGCTTATTTGTATTTTCTTTTTTCATGTGTACCATATAGCTTACAATTGGCATTGTAATACGTTGACATATGCTCTACTTATAACAAGTCTATAGGAAACTTTACATTAAAAGTATACATGTGATAGGACACAGTCCATATTATTATTATATTTTTATTTGGGTGAGTTATTGACAATAACTATTAAAAGTAGAAGGAAGTCTTAGTATTATTATAGACTGGCACCATGTTATTTCTATTGCCCTATGATTAAATTGTGGACTGTCACAGAATGCTGCAAATATTCAGCTTTCCCCATAAGCTGCGCTTGTCACTAGGGCTAGTGAATAATTATTAACAAGTCCCTCTGGAGGTCTCTCCACAGGGATGGGGGTATGAATAACTAAGGTTAGCAGATGGCTTCAGGTCAACAGCGACAGATGAGTGAATTTTCATTAACTGCCAGTTTATTGGATTATGTGACACAATTATCTATAAAGGTGCTTTACTGTCCGTTATGCTGCTTATTGGCCTGTTCATCATTTTCATGATATGTGCTGTGGAGGGTATGAGGTAAAATTTGTATTCTTCAACAATAACTTTATTATATCATGACGTTTTATAAACCTTTTATAAACAAGCTGAAATTTAGTGGAAGAGATCCATCTATGTATATTTAGATAGTATGAATGAAACATAGAATAAATGTTGAATAAATCCTTTAACTAGCACTGCCTCAGTATGTCCCTCAAGCTAAACCTCTCCAAGCTATGTCCATGTCATGGAAAGGTCAAGAACTGGGCCACCATAGAACGAGGTCTGTAACAAAACAGCCAGTCTTCTAGCATTCTCCAGCCCCCAGTCCCTTATTGTTTTTTACAATGTGACATCTCAGTCAGCCCATTTTTCCTACGGTGAGTGAAAGCATGTGTTCCTCTTTCTGGTATACACACAGTGGGTGTAGACAAACAGGAGCTAAAAAGTAAACACACCCCTTGCTTTTCCTGTGCCCGTTTCCCATTGTCAGGGATGACAACTACCTAATTCCCTATAGACAATTTACGGCAATAAATATTTGACTGGTTTTGTGAAGGCATGTTTTCTATTTTATATGCCTCATGGTGTTATAAACCTTCACAATCATTATGTCTCATGTAAGTAACTCCTGTGGACCACATATGCTGTACGGACCCATTCATTTCTATTGACCAAGGACACTCTCCCGTATATTTGTGGGAAGGTGTCCGTGCCGTAGGAAGCCTCCGCAAAACATAGGACATGTTCTATCATTTGCTTTTTACGGATCTTTTGCATTTTTCGGACCGTGCTCCCATACTTTACCGTGCCCGTAATTGCGGACTGTCAGGCTGGGTTCACAAGTCCTATTTTCAGGTGTTTTACGCCTCGAATTACGTCTAAAAAAACGACTCCAATACGTCGGCAAACATCTGCCAATTACTTTCAATGGGCTTTACGATGTACTGTGCCAACAACCTGTCATTTTACGCGTCGCTGTCAAAAGACGGCTCGTAAAGTAACAGCCTCGTCAAAAGAAGTGCAGGACACTTCTTGGGACGTTTTTGAAGCCGTTTTCTCATAGACCGCAATGAAAACAGCTCCAAAAACGACCGTAAAAAACACAGCGAAAACGCAGTGAAAACGCCACGAAAAACGCAGCGAAAAACGCGAGTTGCTCAAAAAACTTCTGAAACTCAGGGGCTGTTTTCCCCTGAAAACAGCTCTGTATTTTCAGACGTTTTTGGTCACTACATGTGAACATACCTTCATTATGGGCACAGCCGTGTGCATGGGACCTAAGCAAAATAGGCAAGTGCCAAAATATGTGAAGCGGTAAAACATATGACATTACAGAGCTTGAGTTTTAAGAGGTCTTGCAGGATGAAGTATACACTTTATTCCTTTTTAGTTTTTAACAGAATACATGTTTGTACTGTAGTGCCTTTTGGTTTTGTTATGATGGCCATACACGATATTTATTTCTCTTTGTTTATACAGTGCCAAAATATTCCACAGGGCACCATTCATATCAGTCCTTCTTCCCAATAGGGCTCACAATCAAATTTCCTTATCACACACATACAGGCCAATTTCACAGAAAAACAATTAGGGTATGTTGACATGGCATATTTTCGGCCGTTTTTCGGGCCGTAAACGGACGAAAAACGGATGAAAAATCGGAAGCAGAACGCCTCCAAACATCTGCCCATTGATTTCAATGGGAAAAAAAGCGTTCTGTTCCGACGGGGCGTTTTTTTACGCGGCCGTTTTGAAAAACGGCCACGTATAATACGGCCGCGAGAAAAGAAGTGCATGTCACTTCTCGAGACATTTTTGGAGCAGTTTTTCATTGATTCTATAGAAAAACAGCTTAAAAAACGCAGTGAAAAACGCGAATTTGCTTAAAAAATTTCTGAAAATCAGGAGCTGTTTCCCTTGAAAACAGTACCGTATTTTCAGACTTTTTTCAGTATGGTTCTTTTGTTGAGGTGTGGGAGGAAACCGAGGAGTACCCAGAGGAAACCCACTCAAACACAGGGACAACATACAAACTCCATGCAGATGTTGTCCTTGGTCACTTGTCATTGGTTCCGGGATCCCAGTGCTGCAAGGCAGCACTGAGCCATCATGCTGCACATTAGATAAATGTTGTCCGAGCCCAACTATTTGTAAAAAAACATGCATGCTCAGCCGAGCATGCATGTTTACAATGGAATAGCTGTCAGCCGAACGAATGTTTGTCCGACATATATCTGGTGTACATTTCTGTGCAGAATATTTCCGCTGCAAAAATACGTTCCGCAACATTTTCTGTGTGTTGCGAATTTTGAATCTAGAATTTCACTAGAGATTTAAATTTTGTGTTAAATTCGACACCAAAATAAACAACACAATGCATGAAATTTGCTGCAAATTACTGTTGCGTATTTTGTTGTGTATTTTTACACCACGTGTGACTGCACCCATAGGCCGGGTTCCCACCTAGCGTAAATACTGTGGATTTTCCACAACAGAGTTCGTTTATAATACAGTAGCTTATAATATTTATAAGCGAAAAAAAGAAATTGACTTGCGGTACGTATTTGTAATCTGCAGCGAGTCAATTGTATTTGCGTAATCGCTGCTTTTTTGTTTCAGGTTTTCCCCATTGAATTCAATAGGTAGGTAAAACCCACAACAAATAGCAGATGTTGCGATTTTTGCGGTGGAAAAGCTCTGATTCTGCCGCAAAAATCGCAGCTCATCTTATACTTACCCAGGATTCTGTGCTTCTGCGTCCAGGCCAGCCTCCTAGGATGACGTTTCAACCCATGTGACCGCTGCAACCAATCACAGGCTGCAGCGGTCACTTGGGATGAAACGTCATCCCAGGAGGCCGGGCTGCAGAACGTGTGGGACGTGTCGCCATGGCTACGGGTAGGTATGAAACTTTTTTTTTTTACATGCAGTTTTTCATAGCGGACATTCCAGCCAAAAAACTGCACCACAATTTGGTGCGTTTTCTTCGGCCGGAATTCCCTGCGATGACCAGGGCGGATAAGCTGTGTGCTTTTACGCAGCCCTGTGTGAACATACCCATATAGAGTTTCCTGCAGCTATTTGTATGCCGCAGTCACACTGCAAACAGCTCCTAGCAGCAATTTAGAGCAGGGTCATGAAAAACTCAGCAAAAGCAGAGCTTCACTACAACACATACTAGATTTTCTTAAGATGATTTATATTTCTTCTTATATTAGTATATTTACAACTGCTTTCTACCAATCAATTATTCCTTCATAAAAGTTTTTGGCAGGGGAGAATATTGCTAGATGCAAACGTATTTAGATGTGTACCCATCGCAGCATAAGCCATAAATATTGCTCTACATTTAGTCAAACTTAAAAGAGTTATTTGAGTTTTGAAAATTTTGGGTTAATGACTGCAAATGAGAAAAATGAGCAAAAAAAACCCCACTATTGTGATTGTTTATATGTACGTAGCTTGTGACTGCTGCAACCATACAAAGGGCTTAGCAGTGACGAATCAATCGTAATGCCAGAAATACAACACGTGACTGCTGAGCCCTCTGATTGGCTCCAGTGCTCACATGCTAGAAGAATGTAAACAATCACTGGGAGCGTCAGCGCTGGATCGTCGGGGGGTGCGTTCTGTTTTTTTTTTTGCTTTTTCTCATTTGCAGCCATTACCCTAACATTTTCAGAACCTGGATAACCCCTTTAAAGCTGAAGCACTTTCTGCAATTACTAGGTATATTTGTGTCTAGTAAGATCATGTGGGTTATAATCCGGTATAAAACACACTCTAAGGCCTTATTTACACGAGCGTGTGCGTTTTGCGCACGCAAAAACGCGGTATTTTGCGTGCGCAAAAGGCACTTAACAGCTGCGTGTGTCATCAGTGTATGATGTGCGGCTGCGAGATTTTCTCACAGCCGCCATCATTTTGACACTCCGTTTGGATGTTTGTAAACAGAAAAGCACGTGGTGCTTTTCTGTTTACATTCAGAGAATGACAGCTGTTGCGCGAACCACGCAGTTCGCACGGAAGTGCTTCCGTGCGACCTGCGTGGTTTTCACGCACACATTGACTTCAATGGGTGCGTGATGCGCAAAAAACGCAGAAATATAGAACATGCCGTGAGTTTTACGCAGCGGACTCACGCTGCGCAAAACTCAAGGACTGTCTGCACTGCCCCATAGCCTAATATAGGTGCGTACGACACGCGTGAAAAGGACGCGCGTCGCACGCGCACATCTTACACTCGTCTAAATGAGGCCTAAGGGCTTATTTAGATGAACGTGTTATACGTCCGTGCTATGTGCGTGATTTTCACACGCATCGCATGAACCTATATTAATGAATGGGGCCGTTCAGACTCAGTGAATTTCACGCAGCGTATGTCCGCTGCGTGAAACTCATGACATGTCCTATATTTGGCCGTGATTCACGCTGCACGCACCCATTGAAGTCAATGGGTGCGTGCAAATCGTGCTCGGCACACGGAAGCACTTCCGGGTGCCGCGCGTAATTCGCGCAACAGTAGTAAAATGAACTACCACGTGCTTTTCTGTTTTCAGCTGACACACGGAGATTTTGCGGACCTTTTGCGTGCGCAAAACGCACACGCTCGTGTGAATCCGGCCTTACTACAGGTAGTTTACAGAAATATGCAATAAAACAAGTTTTTTTTTTATACATAGAATTAAGTTTGGGATTGGCATGTTAGAAGAAGACATTATTCCAACAGTTATTTTATTTGAGAGATTCTCAGCTCACGGAATTGTTTATGTGCTAGTGGGATAGAGAAGCCGATCTACTGTTAGGCCAGAATCACACACACACAGTTTTGATGCCGTTTTTGTGGCAGTTATTGGCTTTGTTTTTGAGCCAAAGCCAGAAGTGGATCCAAAAGGAAGGAAAGGTATTAAGAAAACTGTGCGATCCTGGTCTTAGGCTAAAATCAGCAGTCTTGGTGGCAGAGTGGATACAAAAAAAAAAAGAGAAAGTGAAAGGCTGGATTCACACACAGCATTCTGCTGCATTTTTGTGCGCTTTTAATGGCATTTTTTGTGGCTTTTTTTCATGTAGTTTTCAATGTAGCCAGATGTTTCATTAAAATCCATTGTAAAATATTAAATAAACTACACACACCTGCTATTTGGTTTGTGGTACTTTTGAGGCAATTCTGTGGCATCTTTTTTTCCAAATGCAGCATGTTCTGTGTATGGCGTTTTTTTCTGGCGTTTTTTCTGGCGTTTTTCCCATAGGCTTCCCTATGGGACTTTAAAAACACCAGAAAAAGAGCATGTACAAAATGACATCAAATGAAAAACGCCACAAAACCTCCTTAAAAACGCATGTTATATTTGAAAACTGCCAGCGTTTGTAGAGGCGTACTAGCAATGGGTGGGGGTCCCAGCAGTATCCGAATCCTCGACTTTTGGGAAATTCAGACCGAATTCGGTTAGTGTCGATTCGCTCATGTTTAGTATGCCTGTCTAATCCTTGATATTCTGTATATAAACTCAATAGTAGATATACAGATACTGTTTTAGGCGGGATTCACACGACCGGGTCGTTCCCGAGCCCGAGTGTCGGCCGGTAAAATCGGCCATTTTGCCCGGCCGGTTTGCATAAAGTTTTGCATCCGTTCCGGGCCGGGCAGATCTGGACAGTGACATCAGCGGCAACTCCTGAAGGGGAATCCCCATGTGTTCAGGGATTCCGCTTCAGGAGTTTCCCCTGATGTCACTGCCCAGATATGGACAGAGACATCAAACGCTCTGTCTAGGAGCGGAATCCCCGAAAACACAGGGATTCCGCTCCTTCAAGGAGCTAAAGTGGGGCTAGCACATAGCAGAGCGGCGTCGCAGGGCCGGGGCGCTTTTAAAACAAGCAGGGGAAGGAAGCCAGCGCAGTGCTCCCTCCACCTGCTGTACACCCCGGCCCTGCCACACAGTGTATCTCCAGCGTACAGCCATTCGTCCGAATGGCATCAACTCCTCCTCCTCACATGCACTCTGCGCTGTGAGGAGGAGGAGACAGAGCGCAAGCGACGGAAAACCCGGCCATCACTCGGGACTCATTCCGGTGATGGCCGTGTATTACCCGGCCCCATAGACTTCTATGGGGGCCGGGTACCCGGCCGAAAATAGAGCATGTCCTATTTTTTGATGGCCGGTTTTCCCGGCCGTCAAAAAATCGGTCGTGTGAATAGCCCCATTAGGGGTCTATTATTCCTAATGCAGCCGGGTGCCGGCCGATTTATGAACGTCCGGCACCCGGCCGGGAAACTCTGTCGTGTGAATGCCACCCCTCCCCCACTGATGCGTACAACCAACTAACGTCAGAACCTAATATCATTAATTCATTTCTTGATCATCTAGTCCCTAAGATCTGCTCTCAGGGGTATTTTTAGCATACTATGTGCACATTTCAATGAACATTTTTTTTATATAAGGAGAAACAATTAGGCCACCAATGGGGATTGTGCTGTGGATTTGCGGCCTTATCCAAGACAAAAAATTTCTTCCGATTCTGAACATACACGTTAGCAGAAAAGCAAGTACCATTGTGTCTTAAAATAGTTTTCTTTTTCTTTCACTCTCTCTGTAGTTTACAGGTGATGGAGACATGGAGTTTAAAAACCATGAAGAGTTATGTCATCAAATGGAATCCTATGTAAAGATTTCTAGGAACAAGGACTGCCAAAGTTCTTTGGATTTGAATGCCTCATATGGTGTAAAAGGTATTTAATATTTGCTATACATATGCTATATAACTATAAATATATACATAATCCCAAGAGCCTGATACATTATAGCAAACTATCAGAGAGATTTGTGCAGCTACTGCTGATGTACTTATTTTACACAGGATTACCTAGACTAGATAGACTAGTTGTATCCACGTCTCGGTAAGACCTAGTTCACACAGAGTATTTTGCAGGCAGAAAAAATCTGCCTGCACTTTATTACCTCGTTTTTTGCCAGCAGTGCTCAATGCAAAAAACGCTGCGAAAAACGCTTTTTCTGCCTCCCATTGATTTCAATAGGAGGTCAGAGGCGGATCCGCGGCAAGAAAGGACATGTCGCTTTTTTTCCCCCGGGAAAAAAACTGCAGCCTTCTTCTATTGAAATCATAGTTTTTTGCCGTTGATTCCAAAGCGGTTTCCGTGTGAACTGGGCCCAAAGGATTTATGTAAACAAGTGTTTTCATCCACTGTCAACAAACACATACCTTGAAAATAGTAAGAAATGAAAACACAAAGGGGAAAAGTTAACAATGTTGGTACGCCAGAAAAATGTTGCCAATGGCCCAAAAGTCGCAATAATTCCAACTTTTAAGCAGTTTCCCCAGCTCTCACTTTTCAAAAAAGTGGGTGGAGCTTAGCAGAAGGGGGTGTATTCACTGGCGGCCTGACGTATTTACTATAATTGACGCCAGAAACTGGTGTAATTTATAGCAGGCTTCTGGCTGGAGTAGATTTCATTCAGTGCCACACGGACAGCCAGAGATGCGGACAATTTATTAAGGGTATGTTCACACGATGAGAGGCATTTACGTGTGAAAAGACAGACTGTTAACAGCTGCCTCGTTTCGCACGTAAATGCTCCTCCTCGCATTTTGTGAGCCGTCTGAGATGCTCGTAAATCTTGAGCTGTGCTTCATTGAGTTCAATGAAGAACAGCTCAAATTACGTGGCAAAGAAGTGTCCTGCACTTCTTTGCCGAGGCAGTCCATTTACGCGTCGTCGTTTGACAGCTGTCAAACGACGACGCGTAAATGACAGGTCGTCTGCACAATACGTCGGCAAACCCATTCAAATGAATGGGCAGATGTTTGCCGACGTATTGTAGCCCTATTTTCAGGCGTAAAACGAGGCATAATACGCCTCGTTTACGCCTGAAAATAGGTCGTGTGAACCCAGCCTAAGAGGTGCCTCTTAATAAATTTGTTGCATCTTACTCTAGCTGTTTTTTTTTTTTAAGACTAGCACAGTCTTAATAAATATATACACAAAAGTATACTAGAAAGTTGTATATGTTAATTCATACAGTGAGTAAGCTTTATTTACATAAAACCCTTTAGGCCTAGTTCACACGGAGGAATTTGCAGGCAGAAAAAATCTGGCTCAAAATTCTTTGAGGAATCGACCTGCCTGCACTCTCTTGCCGCATTTTTTGCGCCGTTTCTCGCAGTGCTTTTCGCAATTCCGTAGCAATTCCACTACGTGTGGAGAAGCCCTAAACGTTAATAAATTGACCTGCGATGCGGAATTTAAATCTGCAGCATGTCAATTTATGCTGCGTTTTCGTTGCTTTTCTGTTGCGGATTTTCCTTATAGAATTCAATGGGAATGCAAAACCCGCAACAGAAAGCCACAAAGGAAATTGCAACTCAAGAAAAAAAAAAAAATCATACTTACCCAGAACTCACTCCTGGGATGATGTTTCCTCCCATGTAACTGCTGCAGCCTATCACAGGCTGCAGCATCACATGGCCTGCCACGTCATCGTAGGAGGCCGGATTACGCGCAAAGAAGAGGGAGGGGTTACGTTTGAAAAACCCCTGCATAGACATAGTGGGGAATTTACTAAGACTGTCGTCTCATACGCAGTTCTAAACAGATGCCCACTGGAGTAAGATGTGCTAAATGTATTAAAAGAAGACAAATTTGGCGCATCTTGGGCTATATGTGCACCACAAACTAAAATCTACGGTAGCTATGGGCTGGCATAGATGTTCCCTATAATTTATGCCAATTTATGGTATAAACTATAGTATATTTGCCCACCAACTAAACCCCACCGTTCTTTTTTAAACATGTTGAGAACAGCCTAAAAAGATTTAAAAAAGTTTCAAATATTTGCGCAACTGAGGTGCCCAAAAATTTGCAAGAAAACTGGAAAAAAAATGGACAGAAGGCAGGTGCAACTTATATAACTCTCTTCCATATTATTAACCCCTTATAGTCCAAGCCATTTTTTTTTTTTTTCGTTTTACACTTCCCGCCTTATATGAGTCATAATTTTTTTTCTTTTTCCGTCAATGGAGTGGTGTGAAGGCTTGTTTTTTGCGGGAGGAGTTGTAGTTTCTGTTGAAACCATTTAAAGTACCATATAATGTTCTGGGAAACTGAAAAAAACATTCTATGTTGGGTGGAATTGGAAAAAACTGTGATTCCTCTATGACATTTACTTTATTTTGCTGTTCAATCCGATTACGGTGATACCAGATTTATATCTGTTTTTTTAATATTTTACTCCTTTTACAAAGAAAAGATTATTTGTTAGAATTTTTATTTTTTTTCCATATTCTGAAAGCCATAACTTTTTTATTTTTTCGTCGATTGAGTGGTATGAGGGCAGGTTTGATCATGACGTTTTGATCACTTTTTTTTTTTTTTTAACTTTCATTTTTTTTATGTCCCTACCAAAAACTTAATTAAACTTTTTTTACACAATCTATTAGTCCCCCTAGGGAATTTGAACCAGCGATCGTTGGATCGCTAGTACAATACACTGAAATACCAATGTATTGCAGTGTATAGTAATTTTTACTGGCTTCTGTTAAGTCCTGCCACAGGCAGGGCTTAACAGGGGCAGAGTGAAGGCAGTCCTGGGGGCCTTCATTAGGCCCCTGGGCTGCCATGACAACCATCTGAAAAACTAATAAAGGCCCTCAGGTCTGCCACTTGTTATGCCTTCAGAGGCATGGCCTAGCAGATGCCTGTCCGTTTTACAGGCACTAATACACTGCAATACAAAAGTATTGCAGTGTGTTATAAAAGCGATCGGACGATCACATAGTTAAGTCTGTGTGGCCATTGCTCACCTACCACCTACGGATTGCACTCCTTCATGATGTCCTGAAGGAGCACCGGTGCATTCCTTCTTCGGCCTGCTCTCTCCTTTCCCGAAGGAGCTACGGTGCCCTGCGGGCCACACATAAAAGCCTCAGGGGCCGCGTGTTTGAGACCCCTGGTTTACACCATAGAACTGAATGCTGTCTGTTGATAGATCTCGTTTTTTGCATATAAAGAGATGGAAAGGAAAATGCTGCATTATTTTTTTGTACAGTATGTCATAAAAGCAAAAGAAACCCGACTAACAAATGTAAACAGGTGTATTCTAACAGCACTTTGAATTCCATAGACATAAATCAAATTCTTCGAAGTATCTGTTCGTTTACATTTAAAAAAAAAATATGTTATAACAATGTAAATGTATTTTTTTTCTTTCAATGTGATAAGCTTTTTCCACTGTTCATTTGTCCCAGAGTCTCCAATTTTATGATGGCCTGCTCTGAAAAGTAGTATTGCTTCATACATTGTTGGTAGCTTCACTACTCCCATAAATACTAGGTAGACTAAACTGGACTAAACTAGAGAATAGTAATAAAGCCGACGCACTTGCATTATCGTCTAGAAAGGTCACTTTCACATAAGCGTATTTTGTCAGTATTTTCCCAGAGCCGTTGCTAGGCTTTCCTTCACCAAAGGAAAAAAACTTAGGGCTTGTCCACACGTAGCGGAATTACTGCGTATTTTTTGGTGGGCAATAAAATTGTGCATGTATAATTTGCTTTATACGTCACTTTGTCTTTGTAGCTGGACCAAATAGAATATAGGAGGGAAGTGCACAGCTACTATGATGGTACAGTGAGAGCTGATCTGTGTCTTTTAGAGCTGAACAGCACAAGGAAATGTATATACAGAATGCAGTATTACTGTATCCTGTCATTTATTTACAACAATTCAGTAAGCAGAAGCTGTGAGCAGTAAAAAATGCTTCTGGACTGTGCGATCGCTCCATAAAGAGTTTGTGGCATGGATTTAAAGTCTATGCTGTGCATGGTGCACCTTACATTATAGCATGCAGACGTCTGTGGGTTAATGCTTATTTAACTGTTGATTTTAATGTTTAGTATTTAATTCAAATTTACTACAGTTTTCAAAAAGTTACATATTAATTATTTTCATTCTGTTTATGCTTAAATTATTCTGAATTCCTACCAAATTTACTTCGGAAATTAGATAAGAGAAAGCCATAATTAAACATGAAGCTTGTTTGTTGAATAGTACTTGGTTACCTAGCATTGATAAGATTAAATGTGCTGTGTTCCATCAGCCTTGCAGAAAAGATGAAAGAAATACCTTTGTTTATATGACATGAGAGTTTCCTCTTTAGTGCTTTATGGTTCATGCCACTCCGGCACAGATAAGAAATTTACCTTCATAATTTAGCGTTCGCTATTATCCGGATACTTTATAGTCAGTTTGCTATTCTGTATGTTTAGTCATATTAGATCTGCACATAATTCTATAGCGGTCATAGAAGTTGTTGGAAATAAACATTCTCTTCACAGATTGTAGTTTTAGTCAAATAAGACAAAATTAAAACCAATTTCTTCAGAATAATTGTTAAAATAGATTTATCACCAGACGTGTCATTATAAACTACAGGCATTTTCTAATTTTACACAATAATTAACGCATCATACGTAGGCTGACTAACTACTTCTACTCCAGTGTACTTACCAGCTCTCCTGCCAAATGGGGGGTGCCAGGAGGGTTTATACGTAGGATTAAGGCTGGTTCTACAGATGCGTCATTATGCTACTTTATCATCTAAAATTTGCGCCAAGTATTTAAGTGTGCATTAGCCTTGGTCCTACATATGAACACTTTATATACCTCTCTATAGGCTGGCTTGCAAAGGGCCACATTTTTGTTCATTTGTTATTTTCATATGCAGATTCCTGTGTCACAACTCACAACCCCCACTTTGAAGGCATCTGAAAGTTCCCATTAGGTCACAGTGACAGGTTCCCTTTTAGTTGCTTGGCAACTCTTAAAGGGCAATATTTGCCTGGACAGATTCTAAAATTGATGGAAGATAATGCTTAGTGTAAACATAAGTATTAGGCCTGGTTTACACGAGCGTGTGTGTTTTGCGCACGCAAAAAACGCAGCGTTTTGCGTGCGCAAAAGGCACTTAACAGCTCCATGTGTCATCACCATATGATGCGCAGCTGTGTGCTTTTCGCGCAGCCGCCATCATTATGACACTCCGTTTGGATGTTTGTAAACAGAAAAGCATGTGGTGCTTTTCTGTTTTCATTCATCCTTTTCACTGCTGTTGCGCGAATCACGCTGTTCGCACGGAAGTTCTTCCGTGTGACATGCGTGGTTTTCACGCACCCATTGACTTCAATGGGTGCGTGATGCGCGAACAGTGCACAAATATAGAACAGGTCGTGAGTTTTTTGCAACGGACTCACGTTGCACAAAATTCACGGACTGTCTGCACGGCCCCATAGACTATTATAGGTCCGTACGACACACGTGAAAATCAGGCGTGTCGTACGGACGAATAACACGCTTGTGTAAACAAGCCCTTAATTGGTGTGGCGCCCCATAGTGAGTAGTGTCATGTTCCACTATCCGTGTAGCACAGTTTACTGGGAATTTATCAACCATTCTAGATGAGTTGTCTGGCGTAAAAAAGTTGCATAAGCGCCCAATAGTCGCAATTTCGCCCTTTTTACACCGTCCTCATCTCATTTTTGGGAAGGGGTGTGGCTTCACAAAAGGAGGCGAGGTAACAGCGTCCCAACAAATTTATTATAATTTACGCCAGAAAACAGCTGCTAGCTAGCAAAAATTTCCGTCTGTCGGGCATAGCAAGGCAGAGGCACGTGCTGAGCTTCTTATCTTGCCCCGATGGTCGGGCTACCCCTTAACCCCCTATTAGCCCATTAAATGAAACAGAAAAATTAAATATACAAAAAAAATAATTAAAACACATACACACCTCACTGCTCCTCTTCTCCCTGCCGGGTCCCCTCAGCATGGCACATAACTTTTATTATTAAATTTAGACACAGACAAATTTTAAAATGAATTTCCTGTAGCTCAGTGTTAATGCAATATATCCCTATAATAGGCGGTAGGAGAAGGCAATGCATTCACTAATAGATCTACAATAATGCTAATCACTGGATGCATCTGCAGATCACATCCTTTAACTATACTGAGCTAGTTGGCGAAACTAATTAAGAAGTACAAATTATGCCCTCCCTCGGCATGTTTCGCAGTAGATATGGCATCCTCAGGGGTATATGGGGTAATAGTGCGGTGCACGCCATTAGACAGGCTTATATTATCTCGGACATCTTCACATGACGTCATACTTACGGTCACGTGAGGCTCCTGACTGTAGGTGTGCGGTAAAGTGAATTAAACGGCTACTACCACTGATCTCTTTTTGCTGGCAAATGATAAGTACTGTACTTACCTCACAGTGCCATAATATATGGCAGGGGGATGTATCTAGGAGTGATGATGGGTTGCCATGCCAGCCAGGGCCCAACAAAGGCCCCCAGGTCTGCCATGGTACTATGTCTATTGGGCTGCCTGTCGGGGTAAATAGGCTGACTCTCAGTGTAAAATTACAGGAGTATAATAGTAAAGTGTTATAATTGTGATTTGGTTTTAAACAAAATTAGAAAACCAGTTAAGTAAAGAAAAGAAAAAAATCAAAGTGAAAAAAAATAAAGAAAAAGTTTCTCCATAAAAGTACTTATTTTAGGCACAAGTATGAAAAAAAATGGCTCTCAAAATGCAGTGACACAAAAAAATTGATTTTATTTTGTAAAAATAGTAAAACAGAAAAAAAATTAGACAAATTTGATATCGCTGTAATCGTAAAAACCTATAGAATTAATTTGTTACGTTATTTATATCACACGGTGAACACCGTTAAAAGAAACTACAAACAACAAAAACACAAACAACAATAAAATAGCTGTTCCCCCCCCCCCCAAAATAAATGAATATAAGTTAATCAATAAATTATATGTACCCAAAATTACAACTAGTCCCACCAAGAACAAGACAGCTTACAGCTATGTCAACTGGAAAATAAAAAAATGATGGTTCTCATAATGTGGCGATGAAAAAAACTGAAAATAAATCACTGAAGGCCCAAAAATAGGCATTCTTACAGGGAACCTGTCACCAGTATTTCACTTATTAAACCAGCAATACCTAGTGGGTAAAAAATGTTTTTATGTGACCTATAATTATCTTCTAAGTAGGTTCTGTACATTTAATATTAAATTTTTTTGTGTTCCTGTGCCATATGCTAATGAGCATAAAAAAGTCATCTCTCGGTTCGAAAAGAGTCATATCTTCATTCCTCAAGCCTTTCCGAGATAACCCTGCTTCCTTACTTTTGATTGACAGCTCCTCACCTCCTGCAATGTCCTGTTCTGGTGCGTGCGCACAACGGAACACCATAGCGGCGCATGCGCAGTAGCTATATTTGAGGCCTGGACAATGTAGGGAAGGGTGTCGTACCATACATGACAGGGGTATGCGCTTTAACTCAGACGAGATTTCGGCATTTATGGCGGGCTAGGTTTCGGCGGTGGGCGGGCATAAGAAGAGGAATGAACGGGACTGATGGATTGTTACCATAAAAGGCGCAAAATATTTGCAGACCGTTATTTACGGAGCAGGAGCTTAGGAGAGGGTATAACGGCAATGACATTTTGACAGCAATGGCCAGCGAGGGGTGAGTAGAGTTTAATAGGTGAAATGCTGGTGACAGGTTCCCTTTAAAGGGTTAATGTGTTTTTAAAATGTTTGCTCAAGTAAAATGTACTTTTTCTGAACTATTGTGGATAAAATTAACAAAACAATAGAAAGTTTCTCTTCATAAAAAGAAAATCAAATGGAGGAAATTCATGCAAGGTTTACATTATTGTAAATATGCTCATTATATAGAACACATACGTGTGCTACAGATATACTCCAGATGAATTTCTGGTGTGGTGACTTCTCATATGTCCTACAAAATATAATCTCGTTTCCGTCCTCCACTGTGGACAATCTGTTATATGTGTATGTATCTATTTATTCATTTCCCTCCCTGATTCTAGATAATAGACAGAATAATAAATTGTAAATTACGTGATGTATGGAGTGTCCATGGCTTATTACTCACTGTCATTACGCAGTCATATGGAGTTGATGCTTGTTGGGTGTTTTCCTTTGTAGTCATGTAAAAATATGGTTAATTATCTCTATTGGGAAAAGAAGAAAAAAATATATGATCATCTATATACCAGAGACATGATATTTCAATTTATCTCATTTGGAGTCCAAATCCTGTGTTTTTATGTGCTAGACTTTATGTAGTCTTTTTTTTCTAAATCTCTAGAGTGAATGCATTCTTAGATTGCGTTCACACTTATATACACTTAATGTTATGACTTTCGTGTCTCTTTTTATTTACAGCAAGATGTGCATTATCAAATATTATGTCAGTTTCATGTGTGTATGTTTTATTTCCCAATTTTACAGTTTTTTTCAAAAATGCAGGCATCTTTTTGCCATTTTTTTCACCAGTGACTACGGGTCCATATCTTAGACCTGTATGCAGTCTGTGTGCCGCTGTATAATGCCTCTGTGAGGAATTGTATTTGACCCTAGATACAATACTTTAAGGGGAGAATTCCTATGTAACACGCCACCATTTTTTTCTTATAGATTCATGTGGAACTCAATTAAAACCTCCATGTGCCTTTGGATAAAATTATTGGCACATGGAGGTATAGTATTGGCCCATAGCAGGCTATGTGCGGTGCATTATAGATCTGTAAGGAACAGATTGGTGTGCATGAGGCTTGAATCTAAAGTTATTTTTTTTCCCTTAGTCTGTTGTTCTGATGTGGTTGAGTTTTTGTTTTTTTTTTGTTCCAAATTGGAGCCAATATATCTTGGTTTTAATATATTTGGTAGAAATATTTAAAAAAAAAGGCCTTTTGTGCCTGATTCCCCCTATTTTCATATATGCAACCAATAATAATAATTATGATTATTATTATGATTATTATTTTATATGGCCATTAACTTTCGGTGTGATATACATATTGACTACAAAGAGGTTTAAATACATAACATGAGAATCATTTAGGCCTCATGCACACGACCTTAAAAACACCCGTTATTACGGGTCGTAATTACGACCCGAAATAACGGGCCCATAGACTTCTGTTGGCCACGGGTACCTTCCCGTTTTCTCACGGGAAGGTGCCCGTGCCGTTAATAAGATAGAACATGTTCTATTTTTTTATTTTACAGGCCGTGCTACTATACATTATAATGGGAGCACGGCTCGGAAAAACGGCCGGCTGCCCGTGGCTTGCCGTGCCCGGCCGTGCTCGTAATTACGAGTCGTAATTACGAGCACAGTCGTGTGCATGAGGCCTTAGATTGTAAACTTTTATGAGCAGAGACCTCCATCTTTTTGTCTCATTGTTTGTTATTTTGTTTAGATTGTGTGTCTTTTTCTTCTTTGTTACTTCTCCAATTGTAAAGCATTGCAGAGTATGTTGGTGCTATAAAAAGTTCTTATTAATGGAGAATAGGGTAGGAGTAAATAGGGCAGGGGATGGAGAACTTTGCTGGAACCTGAAAGACAATAGTAAGGGTATGTTCAGACGCTTAGCAAAATACGTCTGAAAATATGGAGCTGTTTTCAACAAAAAACAGCTCCTGATTTTCAGCCATTTTTTATTCAAACTCATGTTTTTCGCTACGTTTTTTACGGCTGTTTTTGGAGCTGTTTTTCTATAGAGTTAATGAAAAACGGCTCCAAAAACGACTCAAGAAGTGACTGTACATGCACTTTTTTTTTTTTCAAAACGGCCTTTTTCCCATTGAAATCAATGGGGAGATGTTTGGAGGCGTTCTGCTTCCAACTTTTCGACCGGTTTTCGTCCGTTTACGGCCCGAAAAACGGCCGAAAATAAGCCATGTGAACATACCCTTAGGCTGAGAAGTCAATATGAAGTCTAAAGCTCTGCAGAGACATGAGCTGTTTGTCAGAAAACTATCGTAACCCCCCTGACTACCCAGTTGACAGGCACATTTGGTTCAGCAGAATATGCGTGTTAGTTTAACAGAAAGGCAATAGTAACATTTGCAGACTACCATGTGCTGCTTTCAGGAGTGGTACCCAGAAACTCCTGTCCCAGGCAGTAGCTCTTCTCATTTTGCTACTGTTGTTTATGGACAGTTCTACTGCTGAATCTAGTGTCTAGCTTCCCTTGATTCCTTATTTTGAGATTCCTTACCTGGATTGCCTAATTAGTCTGACTCTTTTGGCTTCCTATATAAGTCTGGACCTTGCACTTTCTCCTTGCCAGACTATTGACCTTCCGGCCTCTAGTCTGGTTCCTTGCTGCCTTACTCTACAAACTGTTGCTGCTTATTTGTGTAAAGGATCTGCCAGGCACAGCTTCGGGGTTAACGCCCATAGATAATCAGTCTGCACCTGCTTCTATGTCTGTGAGATTGACTCCATCTTCCACCACTCAGGGTGGCAGGCTTAGGAGTGGGAGAACCTATCACAGCCTGGCCAGACGGAGCTAGCTCCCGCCCTCTGTCTATTTATACCTGCCTTTCCTGTTCCTCCTTTGCTTGTGATTCTTCTCTGCTGGTTTCCTGGCCCTGCTGCAGCTTCTGTACTATTTGACCCTGCTTCATATGACCCTGGCTTACTGACTACACTTCTGCTCTGCGTTTGGTACCTCGTACACTCCTGGTTTGACCCTGGCTTTACTGACTACGCTCCTGCTCTGCGTTTGGTACCTCGTACACTCCTGGTTTGACTCAGCTCGTTCACCACTCTTGTTGCTCACGGTGTTGCCGTGGGCAACTGCCCCGTTTCCCTTTGTTCTGTGTTTCCTTGTCTGGTTGTCTGTCGTGCACTTACTGAGTGTAGGGACCGTCGCCCAGTTGTACCCCGTCGCCTAGGGGGGGTCGTTGCAAGTAGGCAGGGACTGAGTGGCGGGTAGATTAGGGCTCACTTGTCTGTTTCCCTATCCCTGTCATTACATAATCACAAGCCTAAGACCGAAAAATGTGTGTTTGGGGTGCAGGAGATACCATTTTTGGTTCAAATCCTCACTCCTCATGAATTCCGCATGGACCCCACCAAGGTCCAGGCTGTGGCGGAATGGGTCCAACCTGCCTCCCTGAAGGCGTTACAGTGCTTCTTGGGGTTTGCTAATTATTACAGGAGATTTATTGCTAACTTCTCAGTCATCGCTAAGCCTCTTACGGACCTCACTCGCAAGGGTGCTGATCTCCTCCACTGGCCTCCTGAGGCTGTCCAGGCTTTTGAGGCCCTTAAGAAGTGCTTTATTTCGGCCCCGGTGTTGGTTCAGCCCAACCAAATGGAGCCATTTATCGTGGAGGTTGACGCGTCCGAGGTGGGAGTGGGGGCTGTCTTGTCCCAGGGTACCAGGTCCCTCACCCATCTTCGTCCCTGTGCCTACTTCTCCAGGAAGTTTTTGCCCACTGAGAGTAACTATGATATTGGCAACAGCGAACTCTTAGCCATTAAATGGGCATTTGAAGAGTGGCGCCACTTCCTGGAGGGGGCTAGGCACCAGGTAACGGTCCTTACCGACCACAAGAATCTGGTTTTCCTAGAATCGGCCCGGAGGCTAAACCCGAGACAAGCTGGATGGGCGTTATTTTTTACCAGATTCAATTTTTTGGTTACCTATAGGGCTGGGTCTAAAAATATTAAGGCTGATGCACTGTCGCATAGCTTCATGGCCAGCCCTCCTTCGGAGGAAGATCCTGCTTGTATTTTGCCTCCAGGTATAATCATTTCCGCTATTGATTCTGATTTAGTCTCTGAAATTGCGGCTGATCAAGGTTCAGCTCCCGGGAGCCTTCCTGAGAACAAGCTGTTTGTTCCCCTGCAATTCCGGCTAAGGGTACTTAGGGAAAATCATGACTCTGCACTATCTGGCCATCCAGGCATCCTGGGTACCAAGCACCTCATTGCCAGAAACTATTGGTGGCCTGGGTTGCCTAAAGACGTTAAGGCCTACGTCGCCGCTTGTGAAGTTTGTGCTAGGTCCAAGACTCCCAGGTCCCGACCAGCGGGCTTACTATGTTCTTTGCCCATTCCCCAGAGACCTTGGACCCATATCTCCATGGATTTTATCACCGATTTGCCTGCATCTCAAGGCAAGTCGGTGGTGTGGGTTGTAGTAGACCGCTTCAGTAACATGTGCCACTTTGTGCCCCTCAAAAAACTACCCAATGCTAAGACGTTAGCTACCTTGTTTTCAAACACATCCTGCGTCTCCATGGGGTCCCTGTCAATATTGTTTCTGATAGAGGGGTACAATTTGTTTCATTGTTTTGGAGAGCCTTCTGTAAAAAGTTGGAGATTGATCTGTCCTTCTCCTCTGCCTTCCATCCTGAAACTAATGGCCAAACTGAGAGGACTAATCAGTCTCTAGAACAATATTTAAGGTGTTTTATCTCTGACTGTCAATATGATTGGGTCTCATTCATTCCCCTCGCCGAATTTTCCCTTAATAACCGGGTCAGTAACTCGTCAGGGGTCTCCCCCTTTTTCTGTAATTTTGGGTTTAATCCATGGTTCTCTTCCATTTCACCTGGTAGTTCCAACAATCCCGAGGTAGAGGTCGTTCATCGAGAACTGTGCACAGTCTGGGCTCAGGTTCAGAAGAACCTGGAGGCGTCCCAGAGCATACAAAAAACTCAGGCAGATAGAAAACTTTCTGCTAACCCCTTGTTTATGGTCGGGGATCTGGTGTGGCTATCGTCTAAAAATTTGCGCCTTAAGGTCCCGTCCAAGAAGTTTGCTCCCCGGTTTATAGGGCCGTACAAGGTCATTGAAGTCCTCAATCCTGTCTCCTTCCGACTGGAGTTGCCCCCATCTTTTCGAGTACACGACGTGTTCCATGCCTCCCTCCTTAAACGCTGCTCCCCGTCCTTGGCTCCTTCGAGGAAACCTCCGGTCCCTGTTCTCACCTCTGAGGGGGCAGAATTCGAGGTGGCCAAGATTGTGGACAGCAGGATGGTCCAAGGCTCCCTCCAGTACCTGGTCCATTGGAGAGGATACGGGCCTGAGGAGAGGACTTGGGTACCCGCTCGGGATGTTCACGCTGGGATATTGGTCAGGAGGTTTCACCTTCATTTCCCCAGTAAACCAGGTCCACTTAGAAAGGGTCCGGTGGCCCCTCATAAAAGGGGGGTACTGTAAAGGATCTGCCAGGCACAGCTTCGGGGTTAACGCCCATAGATAATCAGTCTGCACCTGCTTCTATGTCTGTGAGATTGACTCCATCTTCCACCACTTAGGGTGGCAGGCTTAGGAGTGGGAGAACCTATCACAGCCTGGCCAGACGGAGCTAGCTCCTGCCCTCTGTCTATTTATACCTGCCTTTCCTGTTCCTCCTTTGCTTGTGATTCTTCTCTGCTGGTTTCCTGGCCCTGCTGCAGCTTCTGTACTATTTGACCCTGCTTCATATGACCCTGGCTTACTGACTACACTTCTGCTTTGTGTTTGGTACCTCGTACACTCCTGGTTTGACCCTGGCTTTACTGACTACGCTCCTGCTCTGCGTTTGGTACCTCGTACACTTCTGGTTTGACTCGGCTCGTTCACCACTCTTGTTACTCACGGTGTTGCCGTGGGCAACTGCCCCATTTCCCTTTGTTCTGTGTTTCCTTGTCTGGTTGTCTGTCGTGCACTTACTGAGTGTAGGGACCGTCGCCCAGTTGTACCCCGTCGCCTAGGGCGGGTCGTTGCAAGTAGGCATTGACTGAGTGGCGGGTAGATTAGGGCTCACTTGTCTGTTTCCCTATCCCTGTCATTACAATTTGTGTACAGAACTTGGATTGTTTCCTGACTACATTTCTGCCTCACAAGACAAACTATTGCCTCTTATCTGTGTACCCAAACTGGACTGTTGAAAAGTCTCGCTATTATTACCATCTTGCCAGATTGTTTCAACCACTGGACTCCGAATCTGCTACAGACCTTGACAGCTGCTTATCTCAGGGGAATGAACAGGTTAAGCCATCTAAAGGTCCAGCTTTGATAATCACCGTTTCCCCTGAAGACAGATATCGAGAGACTGGGATACTGTAGTCAGCTGATCGCTTTTTTTCCACAATTATTCCACCCGCCAGCAGGTGGCCTTATCTTGTACTACTCACCGACTAAAGGCTCTTTTACACTGGCCAATTATTGGGCAAACGAGCATTCAAAGCATTCCCGATAATTTCCCTGTGTAAACAGGGCAGCGATCAGCAGATGAGCGAGCAAACGCTTATTCATCTGCTGATCGTATGGGCCGGTGTAAAAGTGCCTTAGTTAGGGACTTTAATTAAGTTCAAGAAGCATAGTGTTAGTCAATGAACTTTTTTTTGGGGGCGGGGGTTTTGTAAGCCGCACGGTAAAATATATACAAACTTTGCTCCAGTTTCATTAGCCGGAGATCACGTGGGGAATGCCATGAAGAGGCCTTCACAATGGAACATCACACCAGTCCTGCTCCCGGGATTATGGTGTGGGGTGGCATAATGTGCGGTAGCCAGACCCGTCTAGTCTTAATTTCAGGTACACTAAGGGTATGTTCACACGGCTTATTTTCTGAGGTTTTCGAAAAAGCGGCCGCGTAAAAAAACGGTTGCGAAAAAGAAGTGCTTATCACTTCTTGGGACGTTTTTGGAGCCGTTTTTCATTGAGTATAGAGTATAGAAAACAGCTCCAAAAACGGCCGTAAAAAACGCAGCGAAAAACGCCATGAAAATCACGAGTGGCTTAAAAAAACTTCTGAAAATCAGGAGCTGTTTTCCCTTGAAAACAGCTCCGTATTTTCAGACGGTTTTGAGTTTGCGTGTGAACATACCCTTACAGTTTGGCGTTACATTGATTTGGTCGTGGAACCAGTGGTACGGCCATTTCTCCAAAGTGTCCCAGAAGCCGTTTTTCAATAGTACAATGCTTGGCTGAATATTAGCAAACGTGCAACCATGGCCTGCATCATCTCTGGTCTTGTCTCCTATCGAGCACATATGGGACGTCATTGGTCGGCAATTGCAAAGGGAGTTACCAGCAGCCAATCTTGATGATTTGCGTACCCAAGTGTATTCAGCGTGGCATAACATTCCTCAGACAACCATTAATAACCTCATTGATAGCATGGCAAGGCGTGCAAGTGCATGTACAGTGAAGGAAATAAGTATTTGATCCCTTGCTGATTTTGTAAGTTTGCCCACTGTCAAAGACATGAACAGTCTAGAATTTTTAGGCTAGGTTAATTTTACCAGTGAGAGATAGATTATATTTTAAAAAAAAACTGAAAATCACATAGTCACAATTATATATATTTATTTGCATTGTGCACAGAGAAATAAGTATTTGATCCCCTACCAACAATTAAGAGTTCAGCCTCCTCCAGACCAGTTACACGCTCCAAATCAACTTGGTGCCTGCATTAAAGACACCTGTATAAAAGACTCCTGTCCACAGACTCAATTAATCAGTCTGACTCTAACCTCTACAACATGGGCAAGACCAAAGAGCTTTCCAAGGATAGGAGAAAGACAAGAAATTGGATCCAGCGTTCTTTAGGTCTGTTTAAAATAGGAATCTTCTTCCAAGTTTTATTGGCAAAAGGATAAAAAACAAGTGCGGTGAAATAAGAGTAATTTCCCAAGTACAAATGGAAGGATAGGTAAAGGAGTGTGAGCGGTGCCTACGCATTTCTGACGCTGACTGCGTCCTTAGTCATGGCTGCTGTTATGTCTCGCTCGCAGTCTGTCAATTTATATCCGGTCTATTTTTAGAATCTGTTGATTGCGGTTCAACTAGGGAACTCTTGGGAGTTCCCTGGAACGCACATCACTTCCTGTATATCGGGCAGCAATTTTCGAAGACTAGAAAACAAAAAGACTGGAAGTGCTGCATTCTACAGCCAATAGCCCAAAACACTATGGGCTCATTAAGAGACACAGCAGATGTACTCCGTGCCTTTCATAATGAAACTTGGCTAAAAAATTACACATGGCTTACTTGTGATGTAACATCACTGTACACAAGCATTCCCCATCATATAGCCCTGGCATCAATAAAACATCATCTAATTGCACATAGCAACTACAGTGACCAGCTCCAATCATTCAGTCTGGACGTACTGACATTTCTGATGACCCATAACTACTTCCAGTTTGATGGCATCTTTTACTTGCAACTAAGAGGGGTCTCCATGGGAGCAAAATTCTCCCCCTCCTTAAGAGGCTCTGTCACCAGATTTTGCAACCCCTATCTGCTATTGCAGCAGATCGGCGCTGCAATGTAGATTACAGTAACGTTTTTATTTTTTTTAAACGAGCATTTTTGGCCAAGTTATGACCATTTTCGTATTTATGCAAATGAGGCTTGCAAAAGTACAACTGGGCGTGTTGAAAAGTAAAAGTACAACTGGGCGTGTATTATGTGCGTACATCGGGGCGTGTTTACTACTTTTACTAGCTGGGCGTTGTGTATAGAAGTATCATCCACTTCTCTTCACAACGCCCAGCTTCTGGCAGTGCAGACACAGCCGTGTTCTCCAGAGTTCACGCTGTGTCGTCACTCACAGGTCCTGCATCGTGTCAGACGAGCGAGGACACATCGGCACCAGAGGCTACAGATGATTCTGCAGCAGCATCGGCGTTTGCAGGTAAGTCGATGTAGCTACTTACCTGCAAATGCTGATGCTGCTGCAGAATCAACTGTAGCCTCTGGTGCCGACACGATGCAGGACCTGTGAGTGACGTCACAGATCTGCACTGCCAGAAGCTGGGCGTTCTGAAGAGAAGTGGATGATACTTCTCGTCAGAAAGCTCAGCTAGTAAAAGTTGTAAACACGCCCCGATGTACACACATAATACACGCCCAGTTGTACTTTTACTTTTCAACACGCCCAGTTGTACTTTTGCAAGCCTCATTTGCATAAATACGAAAATGGTCATAACTTGGCCAAAAATGCTAGTTTTTTAAAAATAAAAATGTTACTGTAATCTACATTGCAGCACCTATCTGCTGCAATAGCAGATAGGGGTTGCAAAATCTGGTGACAGAGCCTCTTTAGCCAACTTAGTGATGGCTTGGTGGGAAGAAACCACAATCTTCTCCACGTCTAATCCATTTGGGGACAATATACACTGGTATGGCAGATACATAGATGATCTCATGTTCATCTGGAAGGGAGACGTATCTGCCATACCAGATTTTGTTGGTTTTTTGAACTCCAATACATCAAATCTCAGATTCACGTCGGCCCATGATAAAAACAACATGGTCTTCCTGGATCTGGAGTTGACAGGTATAGAAAATACCATAATACAAACCAAAACGTTTAGAAAACCTACAGCTGGTAACACAATTTTACATGCTTGTAGCAACCATACTAAACAAACCATCACCTCTATACCAGTGGGAGAACTCCACAGAGCCAAACGGAATTGCAGTTCAGATGCACAATTTAAAGTAGAACAGCAACAAATCCACAGTAGACTATGCAGTAGAGGATACCCGCAATGGTCATTAAAAAGGGCAAGTAACATCACCTCTAAAAAAAACACAGAGACATCCTCTTATCAAAAAAGCATAACCCTAGACCAGAGCCTAATAAACCAACAGTTGTCTTGGGTCAAAGCAACCAATTTAATGACATTAAGCAAATCATCAAAAAACGTCTACCAATGCTAATGGAGGACGATATCCTAGCGGACATTCTTAAAGAGGGATGCAGATTTGTGGCCCGCAAAGCCCCGTCTCTTGGTGGTTCCCTATCTCCTTCTTTCTTCAGTTCAAATACTTCCAAAACAACATGGCTTGAACAGAAAGGGTTTTATAGATGCGGTAACAAACCTTGCAAAACATGTCTGTATGCTGCCCCAAGAAAAACTTTCTCCGATTCAACAAACACCATTACTTTTACTATCAATAATTATATTAATTGTAACACGGAATCTGTTATATACATTATAGAATGCACACAATGCAGTGTAAAATACGTAGGATGTACAAACCGCAAGCTAAAAACTAGAATACTAGAACATTTGGGTTACATCCGGAATCCAAACATACTAAAAATATATCGAACGCGGCAAAGCATTTCATCCATCACCACAATAGATCAATTAACAACTTTATATGTTATGCTATCAAAAAAATTCACAGCCCTAAAAGAGGAGGAGACATTAAACACAAGACGCATACCAGGGAAGCCTATTGGATATATAGACTAAAAACACGAATGCCAAATGGTCTCAACTTACGCAAAGAACTAATGTTCCACTATTAATAAAACCCCATAAGACTTCCAGAGATCAGAGACCATATATATAATATAATTTTTGCTAATATATTAATATTGATAACATGGATCTTCTAATACATATAATGCATAGTTGTTGAAACATTAAGCTGATACTTACTCCGTCTTGTCTCCAATTCCACTGGAGCCAACAAATCGGATACCCTGGAAACAAAAAAAATAATAAATAAATAAATAAAAAATAAAAAACAAAAAATAAAAAATATAGAACAGAGGAATAATAAATAATATTAATTAAGGATATCAATCCACCAGAAACCTTTCTATTAAACGCAAATCTCACCCTAATCCCATCTGTACATGTCAAGAATAAGTACCAGCACAATATATTCTATACCAGAAGTAATAATAAAGCCGCTAGAAATCTAAATATCATGGAATTTGAGTCTTAATGCATTTCTTGGACCGAGTTTTTACTCCATTTAAATATATACATGGAAATAATTACAAAAAACATAACCATTAACTATCACCGATAATATCTCCTATAGCTAGCACAATTTTTTATTCTCATTTGCATACACTTACATATTGTTTTTAATTAGTCAACAAATCCGGTACATGAATACCAACGGGGACGCAATTCTCACAAAAGTTTACAACGAAGTTATTTATAAACATTACAAAAAACATGACAGGAATCAAAGCATTTAGCCAGTAATATTATTATTAATGCTAATAACAATAGAAATGGAAGTTTCAAATAACCGACATACCTCAAGATAGAATGCAGCACTTCCAGTCTTTTTGTTTTCTAGCCTTCGAAAATTGCTGCCCGATATACAGGAAGTGATGTGCGTTCCAGGGAACTCCCAAGAGTTCCCTAGTTGAACCGCAATCAACAGATTCTAAAAATAGACCGGATATAAATTGACAGACTGCGAGCGAGACATAACAGCAGCCATGACTAAGGACGCAGTCAGGCCTCATTTACACGAGCGTAATATACGCGCGTGCGATGCGCGTGCTTTTCATGCGCGTCGTACGCACCTTTATTACTCTATGGGGCAGTTTAGACGATGCGTGAATTTTGCGCAGCGTGAGTGCGTTGCGTAAAACTCACGACATGTTCTATAATCGTGCGTTTTTCACGCATCACGCACCCATTGAAGTCAATGGGTGCGTGAAAACCACGCATGCCGCACGGAAGCACTTCCATGCGGACTGCGTGATTCGCGCAAGAGCTGTCAAAAGGATGAATGTAAACAGAAAAGCACCACGTGCTTTTCTGTTTACAAACATCCAAACGGAGTGTCAAATTAGAGATGAGCGCACCAAACTTCACCGGGTTCGGCCGAACTCGTTTTGACCGAACCCGGCAAAAAATGTTCGGGTACGCGACGGCAGGAGACAGTCACTGTCCACGGTGCTGAAAGAGTTAAACTGGTTCAGCACCATGGACAGTGACTTCCGATCACAATATACATGAACGTGTAAAAAAAAAAGAAGTTCTGACTTACTGAGAACTCCCGGCTTCTTCCTCCAGTCTGACCTCCTGGGATGACAATTCTGTCCAAGTGACAGCTGCAGCCAATCACAGGTCAAGCACAGCCTGCAGCCAATCACAGGCTGCAGCGGTCTCATGGACTGCCGCGTCATCCTGGGAGGTGGGGCCGGATGACAAGAGAGGGACGCGTCACCAAGGCAACGGCCGGGAGACCGGACTGGAGGAAGCAGGAAGTTCATGGTAAGTATGAACGTCTTTTTTTGATTCACAGGTTGGTGTATATTGTGATCGGAACTCACTGTCGCGGGTGCTGAAAGAGTTACTGCCGATCAGTTAGCTCTTTCAGCACCTTGGACAGTGACGGGCGTCGACTAGCCTCATCTCTATGATGGCGGCTGCGCGAAAATCACGCAGCCGCGCATCATACACGGATGACACACGGAGCTGTCAAATGCCTTTTGCGCACGCAAAACGCCGCGTTTTTTGCGTGCGCAAAACGCACACGCTCGTGTAAATCAGGCCTCAGCGTCAGAAACGCGTAGGCGCCGCTCACACTGCTTTACCTATCCCTCCATTTGTACTTGGGAAATTACTCTTATTTCACCGCACTTGTTTTTTATCCTTTTGCCAATAAAACTTGGAAGAAGATTCCTATTTTAAACAGACCTAAAGAACTCAACGCTGGATCCAATTTCTTGTCTTTCTCCTATGCTTGTACGTGTGCCGACACGGGGATCCGTGCGTGAGTGACTCTACATATCCACAACAAAGGTGAGCTGGAGGAACCCTCCTATTTTTCAGCTTTCCAAGGATGTCAGGGACAAGATCATAGACCTGCACAAGGCTGCAATGGGCTACAAAACCATAAGAAAGACGCTGGGTGAGGAGACAACTGTTGGCGCAATAGTAAGAAAATGGAAGACATACAAAATGACTGTCATTCGACATCGATCTGGTGCTCCATGCAAAATCTCACCTTGTGGGGTATCCTTGTTCCTGAGGAAGGTGAGAGCTCAGCCGAAAACTACACGGGGGGAACTTGTTAATGATCTCAAGGCAGCTGGGACCACAGTCACCAAGAAAACCATTGGTAACACATTACGCCGTAATGGATTAAAATCCTGCAGTGCCCGCAAAATCCCCCTGCTCAAGAAGGCACATGTACAGGCCCGTCTGAAGTTTGCAAATGAACATCTGGATGATTCTGAGAGTGATTGGGAGAAGGTGCTGTGGTCAGATGAGACTAAAATTGAGCTCTTTGGCATTAACTCAACTCGCCGTGTTTGGAGGAAGAGAAATGCTGCCTATGACCCAAAGAACACCGTCCCCACTATCAAGCATGGAGGTGGAAACATTATGTTTTGGGGGTGTTTCTCTGCTAAGGGCACAGGACTACTTCACCGCATCAATGGGAGAATGGATGGAGCCATGTACCGTCAAATCCTGAGTGACAACCTCCTTCCCTCCACCAGGACATTAAAAATGGCTCGTGGCTGGGTCTTCCAGCACAACAATGACCCGAAACATACAGCCAAGGCAACAAAGGAGTGGCTCAAAAAGAAGTACATTAAGGTCATGGAGTGGCCTAGTCAGTCTCCAGACCTTAATCCCATCGAAAACGTATGGAGGGAGCTGAAGATCCGAGTTACCAAGCGACAGCTTCGAAATCTTAATGATTTACAGATGATCTGCAAAGAGGAGTGGGCCAAAATTCCATCTAACATGTGTGCAAACCTCATCATCAACTACAAAAAACATCTGACTGCTGTGCATGCCAACAAGGGTTTTGCCACCAAGTATTACGTCTTGTTTGCCAAAGGGATCAAATACTTATTTCTCTGTGCACAATGCAATTAAATATATATAATTGTGACAATGTGATTTTCTGTTTTGTTTTTTTATATAATCTATCTCTCACTGGTAAAATTAACCTAGCCTAAAAATTCTAGACTGTTCATGTCTTTGACAGTGGGCAAACTTACAAAATCAGCAAGGGATCAAATACTTATTTCCTTCACTGTATTTCTGCACGTGGCGCTCATACTCAATACAGAAAAAGTCGATATTTGGAATATTTTTTTTTTATTTGCATATCATTAACATGTCTATCGATCCTGTGATTTCCACAACTCCAAACCTTTATCTTCATGGTATTGCAATTTCAATGTTGAAGAGTGTATGTGTTGTTTTATTTTGCTAAGGTTCATATTCACATTTAGCGAGCTATATGCATATTGAATCTCTATGAAATGTATTCAGGCAACCTCTTCATGTGATCAGGTGAGTTTAGCATGTGGTGAGTAGTAATTTTGTTTACTTATCCACTTACTTTAGAGTTTTCTATTACTTCATACAGGGCCGCCATCAGGGCAGTACTACTGGTACTGTTGTCAGTGGCCCGGCCAAAATGATGAAAAATATGGGCCCGTCGCTTCTCAGCAACTTTACACATTTCATTGAGGGCCCCACCGTTACTTACTTGGAGAAAGGATCGGACGTTGCAATGTAAGGGTATGTTCACACGGCCTATTTTCAGATGTAATTCGGGCATTTTACGCCTCGAATTACGCCTGAAAAAACGGCTCCATCACGCCTACAAACATCTTCCCATTGCTTGCAATGGGTTTTACGATGTTCTGTTCAGACGAGGTGTAATTTTACGCGTCGCTGTCAAAAGACGGCGCGTAAAAAGACGCCCGCGTCAAAGAAGTGCATGTCACTTCTTAGGACGTTTTTGGAGCCATTTTTCATTGACTCCATTGAAAAACAGCTCCAATAACGTCCGTAAAAGATGCTGCAAAAAACGCAAGTACTTGCAAAAACGTCCGAAATTCAGGAGTTGTTTTCGCCTGAAAACAGCTCTGTAATTTCAGACGTATTTTTCTATTGCATGTGGACATACCCTAATAGGGACCGTTCCTTACTCTGAAGTAACTAACGCTTGGGCCCTGAGAGGATTTACAGTAGGGGAAGATGCAGCATGTAGAAGCTCCGTGTGGAGTTCCCGCCCCCCGCCAGCTCCTTCTCTACACCGCCGACTGGACCTGCAGGCTGGTGAGTGTATCCCCCTCTCTCGATCCTGCTTAACATTCCTCCTGACCCCACTTGATTATATATAACTTGATTATATAAAGTATGTTAAAATTGTTTCCCTAGCGTTTTTTTGCCGTAATTTTTGTAATCGTGGCAAAAATGCCCAGTTTTGCCGTGATTTTCTAAAAATCAGGGTAAAACCCCGTGATTTGTGTCGCGATTACGAAAATTGCATCAAAAAAAGGGTACAAAACATGGTAAAACAGTGCTGTTAGGCTATAGTCTAAGTGCAATAAAATCACATTTTTGTTGCGATTTTGCAAAAAAATGTGATTTGACCACACTGTGTGGCACACTGTAAGGCCTTATTCAGACACGGTCCATTTTATATGGACCGTGTAACGGCCATATTTCCCAGACCGACCACAGTTCAGGGAGCCGGGCTCCTAGCAACATAGTTATCTATGACGCTAGGTGTCCCTGCCTCTCCGCGGGAAAGCTGTCCCGTACTGTAATCATGTTTTCAGTACAGGACCGGGTCCGTAGTCCCGCGGAGAGACAGGGACTCCTAGCATCATAGATAACTATGTTGCTAGGAGCCCGGCTCCCTGAACTGTGGTCGTCCCGGGAAATACTGGCCACATACAGTTCATATAAAACAGACCGAACACGGACGTTTCAACAAGGCCACTTCAGAAGTGGCGGATTTGTCTCCTATTTCTTGTGCGGATTGCACACTGAAAATTCTCTACAAATGTTCACAAACGTGTGCGAAATGGCAGTTTTTCACTGCCAATTTGCACCCGTGTGGTACCCATTCTCACGGATCCCTCATATACTTGAGTCTATTGAGGGATCTGTAAAAACTGACATAAATGGGGCATGTCCTATTTTTTCACGGCCCTTTACACGTTCCGTTAAAACAACGGCTGTGTAAATAGCCCCATAGAAATACATGCAACCATGTGACGGACGTTAAAACAACGGCTGTCACGCTGATATTTAACACGTTTGTCTGAATAAGCCCTAACTGATTATTAAATCAGCAGCATAACTATTATTTTGCAGAATTGGAACGTATTTCACCCTTTAGGTTATGTTCACACAACAAACAAAAAACGGCCGTAAAATAGGAGCTTTTCATGGGAAAACAGCCCCTGATTTTCACCCGTTTTTTATGCATCAAGCGTTCTTTACGGTCGTTTTTGAAGCTGTTTTTCTATTGAGACAATGAAAATGGCTCAAGGCGGGACATGCACTTCTTTTTTACGGGGTGTTTTTTACGCGCCGTTTTTACAAACGGCTGCATAAAAACACGCCCCGTGGGATGAAACGCCATTTCTCCCATTGAAATAAATCAGCAGATGTCTGGAGGCTTTCAGCCCCCGTATTTTAAGCCGTTTTTCAGGGCGTTTACGGACAAAAAACGGCTGTAAATAGGCCGTGTGAACATACCCTTACAATGCAAAGGGTTAATTTGTTGCAAATCCCTAGCAAAATCTGTAAGGCTACATTCACACGTTGAGGAATTTGGTGCAGAAAATGTGCATAAAAACTGCAGGTAAAGCTGCAGGTAAAATCCGCACCTGAGGACTTGTCCACACAGAATGGAATTGCTGCAGAAAATGTGTGCAGCAATTCCGTTAAAAGTAGCAGACATTCCGCAGCAGAAAAAAACCGCGCCATTTCCTGCATTTTTTACTGCAGAAAATTGTGCGTATTTTGCTGCGTTTTCTCTCAATGTTAGGAGATGGAAACACCTCCTCTGAAAAACGCAGCAACTCAGTCCACTTTCCGCAGCAGGAATTGACATGCTGAGGTCTGAAAAATACGCACCACAGGTCAATTTCTGGTCGGAATTTTCCCACAGTGTGTGGATGGGATTTGTTACATCACACCGACTTTGCTGCTACTATATTCTGCTGCGTATTTTCCGTCCGCAATTCCGGACAAAAAAAATGCAGCAATTCCGCAAGGTGTGGACAAGCCCTAATAGCGCATTCTTAGGTGCGGTTTTTACATTTTGATGTGGAAATACAGTAGGTGCAGGTTTTATGCTACGGATTTGTTATTTTTGATTTTTTTTAAACTGATCAGATACAATTTGCAAGCGGAAAAGCAAAATAAATTGACATGCTGCAGATTTTAAAATGCGCACCGCCGGTCAATTTATATGCAGAAAAACTCTGCGACATGTAGATGAGATTTCTTGAGCTCTCATTTACTTTACTGGTACTGTATTACACTGCGGATCTGCCGCACAAAAATACATGCGGCAAATCCGCATGTAATATTTATCGTGTGCATTTGGCCTAACAGAGTTTTTTTTAACTCATCCTAAGGCCCCGTTCACACGTGTTGGATTTTAAACGGATTTCAATGACAATCTGCATCCCATGCATATGCGGTTTCCGCAACCCAGTTCACATGCTACGAAAAATTTTCCACATGTATTTTTGTCCGCACCATGAAAATAAATCCACCACAGCAAAAAGAAGCATGCTACTTATTTTGCATTGAAAAGCCGAGGATAAGCCCCTTTGAATGACAATGGGACTAATTCTCGTGCGGTTCTGCTACACGCTTGTGGCACATCTGCGGCAGAAATCCAAGGGTAATCCTCGGATTTTTGCTGCGTAAAAACACATTGGACTTTAACCCCTTCCCGACCAAAACAACTTTCAGATTTTCATTTTCATTTTTTCCTCTCCACATTCCAGAAGCCATAGCGTCTTTATTTTTCCGTCTATATAGTACTATGAGGGCTTGATTTTTTGCGGGACGAGTTGTAGTTTTTCGTACCATCATTTATTTTGCCGTATAATGTACTAGGAAACGGGAAAAAATTATTTGTGGGGTAGAAAATGAAAAAAACAGCGATTCCTCCATGGTTTTTTGCGCGCTGTTTTTACGGAATTCACTGTGCAATTAAATCAACATGTTAACTTTATTCTGCGGGTCAATACGATTACGGCGATACCAAATATATATAGTTTTTTATATATTTTACTACTTTTACAATTAAAAACCTAAGTGTAAAAAAGAAAATTTATTTTGCGTCGCCAAATTCCGAGAGCCATAACTTTTTTATTTTTATGTCTATTAAGTGGTATGAGGGCTTATTTTTTGCGGGATAAGCTGTAGTTTTTAATAATACCATTTTGGTGTGAATGCGACGGTTTGATCACTTTTTATTTCATTTTTTGTGGGAGATGAGGTGACCAAAAAATAAAGATTCTGGCGTTTACAATTTTTTTTTTTTTACAGCGTTCACCGTGCGGGTTAAATAATGATATATTGTAATAGTTCAGACTTTTACGGACGCAGCGCTACCAATTATGTATATTTTTTTTTTTTTTTACTATGCTCTAGGGGGAAAATGGGAAAAGGGAAGTTTTTTGAACTTTTAATTTGAAATTTTTTTTTTACACAAAAAAACAACTTTATTTAACTCATTTTTACTTTTTATATTAGTCCCCCTAGGGGACTTCAACCAGCGATCGTTAGATCGCTTGCACGATATACTGCAATACTAATGTATTGCAGTATATCGTGATTCTGACAGGCATCTATTAAGCCCTGCCAGAGGCAGGACTTAATGGGTGTACAAAGATGGCGGACCTGGGGGTCTTCATTAGGCCCCCAGGCAGCCATAGCAACCATCGCCCCGCGCGATTGCGTTGCGGGGGGCGCGATGAGCTGTTCTCACGATTTAAATGCTGCGGTCGGTATTGACCGCGGCATTTAACTAGTTAAACTAGCGGGATCGCGCTCAAGCGCGATGCCGCTAGTTACTCTGAAGTGTCGGCTGTAACATACAGCCGACACCGGCATCGTATGGAGCGAGCTCACTGCGTGAGCCCGCTCCATACTTCCCCTTCCCGGCTATGACGTAACTGTATGTCATATGTCGGGAAGGGGTTAATGGCAATGTTAGAAAGTTAGTGCTCCTTACATCCTCACAAGTGCTTCCCCCTCTCTTAACACCCCCTTCACATCGTTTTATTGCCCTACATTTATTGTAGACAAAATCTCCGAACATACACTATAAACAACGTAGACGATAGTTCACAGGGCTCCATTATGACCTTTTACCCTACGTCAGGCTGGTAGACGTCAGTTTACCTTTTTTTGAAGGATGGAATAGCGTAGTAGACTTTGCTATTCCATCCTGAGAGATTCCACAAAAAAACGTATACCACTGCTGACATTAGTATGTGGACAGTGACGTCAGGAGCTTCCCAATGTCGGAGTCCCCAGACAGAGCATCACAAGTGCTCTATCCGTGGACTTTGTCCCTGTGAAAGCTCCTGACATTACTGTCCATATATGTAAAGTGACGTCAGGGGATTCTCCAGGGCCGGCGTCAGCGTTGCCGACTCTCTGGCTGTGGACTCAGGCTTTGCAAAGCTTCTGACGTCACTTACCTATATGGACATCAGGAACAGCGCCAGAGTCCCTGGGCAGAGTGCTAGTAGAAGCTCTGCCTGGGGACTCCAGCCCTGGGAAAGCTCCTGACAACACTTTACATATATGGACAGTGACTTCAGGATTTCCCACAGGGCCATTCCCCGGGCGACGTATCCCACTATATGCCATACAGAGGGATACGTTTTGGCTAAATAGAACAAAATCCAGAGCATTAACCGGTCACTACCTGCTCCATGGTTTCATTCACTGTAATTGACACCAGCACAAAAATCAGTTAATGCGTATAACGTACAAACGTGAGTGCCACACTTTCCATTGCCCAACCCCGGTAATGTAGGGGGGGGGGGCAGACATCTAGGCTGTATGAGGCCCAGAAATTCCTCATGGCAGCCCTGACTTCATACAACCATTAGATTTTCCCTATCAACATAGCAGGAGTAAGGTCTGGTCTGATGAATCATGTTTCCTTCTATATCATGTGGATGGCCAGGTTCGTGTGCGTTGCTTACCTGGGGCAGAGATGGCAACAGGATTCATTATGGGAGAAAGCCGGTGGAGGGAGTGTAATGCTCTGAGCAATATTCTGCTAGGATACCTTGGTTCCTAGCATTCATGTGAATGTTACTTTAACATGTATCAACTACCTAAGCATTGTTGCAGACCAAGTACGCCCCTTCATAGCAACGGTATTCCCTAATGCCAGTGGCCTCTATCAGCAGGACAATGTGCCCTGCCCCGATGGCAAATATTGTTTAGGAATGGTTTGAGGAACATGACAAAGAATGCAAGGTGTTGACTTGGCATGTAAATTCCCCAGATCTCAATTCGATCAAGCATCAGTGAGATGTGCTTGAAAAAGAATTCGGATCCATGGAGGCCCCACCTAGTAACTTACAGGACTTAAAGGATCTGCTGCTAACGTCTTGGTGCAAGATTCTACAGGACACCTTCAGAGGTCCAGTGTAGTACATGCCTCAATGGGTCAGAGCGGTTTTGGTGGCACAAGGGGAACTTACACAATACTAGGGAGGTGGTTTTAATGTTGTGGCTGATAGGTGTATTTCTGAGATGAAAATACGGAACTGGAGTTGTAAATTTCCATTCTCCAGCCTGATCATCATCATCATCATCAATCAACATCTGAAATGATGTAATGGCTGTAGTCAGGGCTGGCCTTAGGATAGATGATGCCCCGTGCGAAATTATCTTTCGGCGACCCCAACCGATCATAAAAAAAAGCCCCATTAAAAAGTATAATGCCCCTCTACTGCCCCCCATACAGTATAATAATAATAATAATAATAATAATAATAATATAATATATTATAACACCTTCAAGGACACAGTATTTTGTCCTCTAATTGTGCCCACACAGTATTATGCCCCCTAAGTGCCTCACACAGCATATTGCCCCCTGTAGTACCCCTACACATTATAATGTCTGCTTAGTGGTCCCACACAGTATAATGCCCCCCTCCCCTTTTTTTTAAGCCGTTGAAGCTAATGCAAAAGACGCACACAAAAAAGCACTCCAAATGAGCGCCGCAGGTATTTTCTGCCTCCTATTAATTTCAATTGGAGTTCAGAGGTGGAAACCACTTGAAGACTCTCAGCCCGCCACTCACAGTAAAATGACAATCAGCCCCCCACTCACAGTAAAATGACCATCAGCCCACCACTTACAGATTCCCCCTGTAGATAGTGCCACACAGCCACCTTGTAGGTAGTGCCACACAGCACCCTGTAGATAATGCCACACAGCCCCCTGTATGTAGTGCCACACAGCCTGCTGAAGGTAGTGCCACACAGCCCCCTGAAGGTAGTGCCACACAGCCCCCTTGTAGGCAGTGCTGCACAGCCCCCTTTGAGGCAGTGCCACACAGCCCCCTTGTAGGCAGTGCCACACAGCCCCCTTGTAGGCAGTGGCACACAGCCCCTTTGTAGGTAGTGCCATACAGCCCCCTTGTAGGTAGTGCTACAAAGCACACAGCCCCCTTGTAGATTTCACCCCCCCCATTTCTGTAGATAGTGACATATGCCACGCATGCACCACGCGCACCTAGGACACATGCGCACGCACATCACTCACACCTAGGATATATCTTCCACTCTCGCCACTCAAACCTAAGACATATGCCGCATGTTGTCTACCCACACCAATGACACATGTTGAACACGCACTACTCACACCTGGCACAGATGCTGCACACACCACTCACATACTAGACACATACCACTCACACACTCACACATACCACTCACACACTCACAGACTCTAGACACATACCACAAACACTACTTACACTAGACAAATACACCAAACAAATGCTAAACACATACCTCACATAACACTTACACACTAGACCTATACCACACATACCACTCACACTAAAAACAACACACACACACAAATGCCACTAATACATTAGAAGAAGACACAAAACTCACACAAATTCATATTTGTGCTCAGGGGGCAGTAGAAAGAGCAAGCCCATCACTGATTGGCTGATGCTCAGCCTACCACCGTTTGGTTTGATTTGTACATGCCGACTAAGCAGGTACTGATTCTCCTTTTCCTCTGCGGCACCAGAGATGTGCACTAATGAGCAAGGCATCAGTGCAGAAAACAAGTCTAGAGCTGAATTAGCTGTGGTTCGGCTAACAAGCACTATACTTCCTTTCTGCAGTGCTCCTTCCCATCATTGCAGAGTACACAGCAGTAAATCTCAGAAAGATGTGGTCACGAAGGGTCTGTGGACCCACTGAGCTATACCGCCTTGGCGGTAAGGCAGCTGGCCAACAGTGCACAGGTGAATGTCTATAGTTCATTTAGGTATCTGTGGCAGCTCAGACAGCAGCAGGACAGGCTCAGCTAGGACTAGGCAGCAGGTACACGTCAGGCGAGGTGAAGCAGGTCAGACATGGAATACAGCATGACATGACTTTGGCACAGAACAGTGTTCGACCAGGGTGGTATGGAATGCAGGGAACAGGAGCAGGAATTGGAACAGGTACAGGAACAGGAAACAGGAAATACACTAGGAGGTCATCACATAGACAAACATCAACAAAGCTCAGGCATAGAAGCAGGGGGCTGGACCCCTCTTATAGTCCAGGGTACTCACGGGTCAAAGTTCATCAAGAACTCTGGTACGCGCGCTGCCCCTTTAAGAGCAGGCATGAGCATGAGCATGCGCGCGCACTCTACTGGATCCGGCTGAGGTGAGCGGAAGCGAGCGCTGGCATCTCCTGAGGAGGAGGCTGGGGCCAGCGCTTGCCGACAGATGGCTGCGGCTGTCAGGAGGGGATTGGAGCTGACAGCCCACAGCCACAGACATTACAACCACTGTCCGCATGGCCGATTCTAGCTTTTCTACTGTCTGAGGCGAAAATTTAAATGGAGCCCCCCAGATTTTGATTGACATCCCCCTGGCTGCTCTTCATCACTAGCAGCCTCCTTCAACTCTTGTGGATGCGCCGTTGCCTTGTACTGGCATGCGTGGTGCAGCCGGGCAGAATACACCTCGCAGCCCAAGTAGTAGAAGGCAGTGGCGCAACCGAGAAAGTTGAAGGAAACTGGTAGTGATGTATAACAGCTAGAGGGATGTAAAATTGGGTTTGAAGGCAGGAGACACCGCCCCATGACCCCTTAATGAGTAATTAGCATATAGCGTGCGCCGGTTTAAGACTTGATTTTATAGATTTTTCTGAAAACAACATGCAGGGGAATGTTTGGAAATATTGTCATGTCATGTATTACCGCATAGTGGGGGCTCAAGGGGTTAAAACTACCTGACAGGTTCCCATTAAATATACAATGAATTGAAAACAATTCCATCTGCCCTGTAATTTTGTTATTATAAATATATTCTATATAATTACAGCATCAAAACCAAGCTCTGACATATACGGCTCCAGAACCAAGCTCATACATATATGCAGCACCAGAACTAAACTCAGTACATAAATACAGCACTAGAACCAAGCTCTGATATATATACAGTACCAGAACCGAGCTCAGGACATATAGTGCCAGAACCAAGCTCAGTACATAAATACAGCTCCAGAACCAAGCTCAGTACATATATGCAACACCATAATAAAGCTCAGTACATATATGCAACACCAGAACCAAGCTCAGTACATATATACGACAACAGAACAAAGTTCAGTACATATAAACAGCTCCAGAACCAAGCTCATTACATAAATACAGTACCAGAACCAAGCTTGGTACATATGTACAAGCACCAGAACCGAGCTCAGTACATAAATACTGCTCCAGAACCAAGCTCAGTACATAAATATAGCTCCAGAACTAAAGCTAATTACATATATACAGCACCAGAACCGAGCTCACTACATAAATACAGCATCAGAACTAAGCTCAGCACATATATACAACACCAGAACCAAGCTTAGTACATATATACAGCATCAGAACCAAGCTCAGTACATATACGGTTAGGTCCAGAATTATTTGGACAGCAACACAATGTTCATGATTTGAGCTCTGCCTGCCACCACATTGTACTTAAAATTAAACAACTGAGATGCAATTGAATTCTAGACTTTCAGGTTTAGTTCATTGGGTTGACCAAAAATATCCTGTGAAACGTTTAGGAATTGCATCCATTTTTCTACACAGCCTCCTCATTTCAGGGGCTCAAGAGTAAGGCTGGGTTCACACGACCTATTTTCAGGCGTAAACGAGGTGTATTATGCCTCGATTTACGCCTGAAAATACGGCTCCAATACGTCGGCAGACATCTGTCCATTCATTTGAATGCGTTTGCCGACGTACTGTGCCGACGACCTGTCATTTTACGCGTCGCTGTCAAAAGACGGTGCGTAAAATGACTGCCTCATCAAAGAAGTGCAGGACAGTTCTTTGGACGTAATTTGAGCCATTTTTCATTGAATCCAATGAAGAACATCTCCAAATTACGTCCGTCAAAGACGCCTCGCAAAATGCGAGTACATGCAAATTTCTCCTGAAAACAGCTCCGTAATTTCAAACGTAATGGTCGTTATCTTGTGCACATACCCTAACTGGACAAATTAACATTACCATAAATAAAATGTTTTTTTTTAGTTTTTTTTTAAATACTTTGTAGAGAATCCTTTGCAGGCAATGAATGCCTGAAGTCTGGAACCCATGGACATCACCAAACGCTGGATTTCCTCCTTTGTGATGCTTTGCCAGGCCTTTACTGCAGCTGTCTTCAGTTGTTGCTTTGTTTGTGGGTCTTTCTGCCTTAAGTTTTGTCTTAAAGGGAATGTGTTGCCAGAAAAACATGTTTTTGTTTTTTTAATTAAACATTTAGTGTGTAGGTGATTAAACATTGTTCAAATTTTTTTTATTTTTTTCACGAGTCAGGAAATATTATAAATTAGATTCTAATTTATAATATTTCCCATTGCTGGTCACTAGATGGAGCTATTCCCAAAATTGCAGCATTGCAAAATTGGGTAAAAAGCCCTCGCTCTAGTGAGCTCTCAGCATCCCCCCCCTCCTTTATCCTGGCTAGTGCCGGGATAAACGAGGGGTTTGAACGGTCTAACCTCCTACACTGTGTGTCACCATTTTTTGAGCTAACACACAGTGTAGAAGGTTTACATACAGTAGTAAACGTACACAAACACGAACATACATTGAAATCTCTTACCTGCTCCTGCCGCCGCGGCTCCCTCCGGCCCGTCCGCTCCATCTGCTGCCGCTGGTCCAAGTGCACAAGTCCGGAAGCCGCGACCGGAAGTAGTAATCTTACTGTACGGCCGCGACTTCCGGTCCACAAGAAAATGGCGCCGGACGGCGCCAATTTCAAATTGGACTGTGTGGGAGCGGCGCATGCACAGTTCCCACACAGACGGCGTACACAGAAGTGGATGGGACGGGACCCGTTCGCAGTCCCTATGGGACTGTGGCTGCCGTATTCCATGTCTGTATGTGTCGTTAATCGACACATACAGAAATGGAACAAAAAATGGCAGCCCCCATAGGGAAGAAAAAGTGTAAAAATAAGAAAAAGTAAAACACAAACACACAAATAAATATAAACGTTTTTAATAAAGCACTAACATCTTTAACATATAAAAAAAAAATTTGTGATGACACTGTTCCTTTAAGCAAGAGAAATGCATGCTCGATCGGGTTGAGATCTGCTGATTGACTTGGCCATTGCAGAATATTCCACTTCTTTGCCTTGAAAAAAACTCCTGGGTTGCTTTTGGAGTATGTTTGGGGTCATTGTCCATTTGTACTGTGAAGCGACGTCCAATCAACGTTGCTGCATTTGGTTGAATCTGAGCAGAAAGTATATCCCTGACCATTCCAGAATTCATCCGGCTGCTTCTGTCTTCAGTCACATTGTCAGTACACACTAGTAACCCAGTGCCTTTGACAGCCATGCATACCTATGCTATCACACTACCTCCACCATGTTTGACAGAGGATGTGGTGTGCTTTGGATCATGAGCTGTTCCAAGCCTTCTCCATACAATATTCCTCCCGTCATTCTGGTACAGGTTGATCTTAGTTTCATCTGTCCAAAGAATGCTGTTCCAGAACTAGGCTGGCTTCTTTAGATGTTGTTTGGCAATGTCTAATCTGGCCTTTCTGTTTGTGAGGCTGATTAATGGTTTTCACCTTGTGGTGCACCCTCTGTATTTGCTCTCATGAAGTCTTCTCTTTATGGTAGACTTAGATACTGATACATCTACTTCCAGGAGAGTGTTCTTCACTTGGGTAGATGTTGAGAAGGGGTTTATCTTCACCATGGAAAGGATTCTGAGATTATCCACCACTGTTGTGTTCTGTGGACGTCTAGGCCTTTTGGAGTTCACAAGATCACTAGCGCGCTTTTTTTAAATTGTTTTAAAAAATGTACCAAACTGTTGATTTGGCCACTCCTAACATTTGTGCTATCTCTCTGATGCATTTCTTCATTTTTTCAGCCTAATGATGGTCTGTTTCACTTGCATTGAGAGCTCCCTTGACCACATGTTGTGGGTGCACAGCGACAGCTTCCAAATGCAAATGCCAAACCTGGAATCAACTCCAGACCTTTTACCTGTTTAATTGATGATGGATTAACGAGGGAATAGCCAGTGCAGCCCATTAAATATCTTTTGAGATAATTGTCCAATTACCTTTGGTCCCTTGAAAAAGAGGCAGCTACATATTAAAGAGCTGTAATTTCTAAACCCTTCCTCAAATTAGTATCTGAATACCCTCAAATTAAAGCTGAGTCTGCACTTTAAGCCCATATGGATTATATAACTGTATATTCAATATATTTTGGTAAACAGCTAAAATGCCAAAAATTTTGTCACTGTCCAAATAATTCTGGACCTAACTGTATACAGCTCCAGAACCAAGCTCATTATATAAATACAGTACCAGAGCAAAGCTCAGTATATAAATACAACACCAGAACAAATCTCAGTACATATATACAACACCAGAACCAAGCTCAGTACATATAGCGCCAGAACCAAGCTCAGTACATAAATACAACACCAGAACCAAGCAGAAATTGGATACAGCGCTGAGTCCTTTTAGTCTGTTAAAATAGGAAGCTTCTTCCAAGTTTTATTAACAAAAGAGTAAAAAACAAGTGCGGTGCATAAAGGTATTTCCAGAGTACAATAGACGGATAATGCAGCAGTGTGAGCGGTACCTACGCGTTTCTGACGCTGACTGCGTCCTTAGCCATGACTAAGGACGCAGTCAGCGTCAGAAACGCGTAGGCACCGCTCACACTGCTTCATTATCCCTCTATTGTACTCTGGAAATACCTTTATTCACCGCACTTGTTTTTTACTCTTTTGTTAATAAAACTTGGAAGAAGCGTCCTATTTTAACAGACTAAAAGGACTCAGCGCTGGATCCAATTTCTGCTTTTTTCTATGCTTATACGTGTGCCGACACGAGGACCCGTGCGCGATCGATTCCATACATCTATTTAAGGTGAGCTGGAGGAACCCTCCTATTGTTACCAGAACCAAGCTCAGTACATAAATACAACACCAAAACCAAGCTCAGTACATATATACAGTTCCATAACCAAGCTCAGTACATTAATATAGCACTAGAACCAAGCTCAGTACATATATACAGCTCCAGAACCAAGCGCAGTACATAAATACATCACGAGCACAAATACAGCTCAATTTAGTGCAACCACTGCCGTATAGGTTTGTACGTCGTAAAACTACAGCTTCCAGCATGGACCGAGCAATGGTAAGGATATGCTGGGAGTTGGTGTTTCCGAAATATCATACCACCCATCATCTCGCTGCAGATAATACAGGGACTACAGTGCTGATTAGAGGCAGAATATACATTTACATAAAGTGACTCATCGGTGACGTTTCACATTCTAGTTGCTCTTTTTCTCTTTTCCTCTCCATCCGGTCCAGATGATGACTTTTCCCGGCCACGGCCCATTTCTGCAGTTTGCCGCTCAGATGTCTTCAGCTTCTTACTATTCAAACATTTCTGCACCTATAAACGAAGATAAAATTCTCATGGTGACACACACTGTAAATGTGACACACACCTTTAAATATAATAGTTCCATGCATTGCACCTCTAATTATAATAGCACCATACACTGTGTCCCTGATTATAATAACACCATACATTGTGTCCCTGATTATAATAGCACCATACAGCCCCCCTGTAGATAGTGTCCAACAGGTAACCTCCCCTGTATATAGTGCCCACATATAGCCCCCCTGTAGATAATGTCCCCCATATAGCCTACCCTGTAGATAGTGCCCCACATATAGCCTTCCCTGTAGATAGTGCCCCACATATAGCCCCCTGTATATGGTGTCCCACATATAGACCCTCGTGTAGATAGTGCCCCACATAGAGCCTACCCTATAGAATGTGCCCCAAATATAGCTCCCCCTGTATATAGTGCCCCACATATAGCCACCCCTTAGTGTACCACATATAGCCTCCCCTGTAGACTGTGCCCCACATATAGCCTCCCCTGTAGATAGTGTCCCACATATAGCCTCCCCTGTAGGTTGTGCCCCATATATAGTTCCCCCAGTACATAGTGCCCCACATATAGCCCCCCTTAGTGTCCCACATTTAGCCTCCCCTGTAGAATCTGCCCCACACATAGCCTCCCCTGTAGATAGTGTCCTACATATATCTTCCCCCTACAACTCACACTTTTAATTGGAAAACTTTACATACTCAACTTGATCCCATTCCCACGCCGTCCTGTATCAACGCAGGCCTGCTCTCTTCTGAGCAGGTCTGCTGTGGCTGAACGACGGCGCTGATTGGCAGGGCAGAATGACTTGCCCTGTCAATCAGCGCCTTTCAGCAACATTTGCAGCGCGATGACGTCATCGCGACATTAGCGTCATTGAAAAGCGCTGATTGGCAGGGCAGAATGACTTGACCCGCCAATCAGCGCCTTTCAACAACGGAAGCGGTGCAATGACGTCATCTTGATGCTAGCATCGTTTGAAAGGCGCTGATTGACGGGGGAAGTCATTCTGCCCTGCCATTCAGCGTCATTGTAAGGCAGTTACAATTAGTGCAAAAGGGGGTGGCGGCGGCTGGTTTCAGTGGCTCCGCCGCCCCCTCAGAGAAGCAGCAGGCCGCTGGCACTAATTGTTTGGCCGGCCAGCAGGCGGCCCACTATTCAATGGCCCATCTGGCATCTGACCTGTTTGTGGCAGTGCTTTAGTGTGCATTGATTACAGCTCCTCATGCTGAACAGTTGCTTGGAAAATTTGGTACAGAAGGAGATGGTGCAGATGAGCATTTTTAAAAAATTGGAAGCAAAACACACAAAAATGTTTAACCTCGGAAATAATTATGTTTAATCAACTTTTCAGACCAGTTAAAAATAAATAATGAACCTCCCCATAAATACCACATCTGATTTTTGCCATCAACAATTTATTTTCCATGAATATAGTCGGGTTATAAATAGTAGTAGTAGGTCCTTCTCATAATAGAATAGCGGATATAAGATAGTTTGCAAATTTTAACTCCCTTTTAGACTAATTCATCTATGTGAACAAAATGCTCTAATCCCAGTTGACCTGCAATTTGTCTAAGATTTGTAGACGCAATAGAGAGATTAAATTTAATGCAAAGATGTTAGCAGTGGGGTGGAGATTAGAAATGGGAAAGAATGGCCATGTTTTCTCTAGACCACACTGATAGCGGATCTTCCTTCTGTAATTGTTACAATGTTTTGTGCTTCTTTTTTATTCCTATGTAAAATCCATGGAAACGTTTGATTGGCACTTGTCATGCTTGATAGAGACAAAGGTACCAGGCAAGAAGGCAATGGTATCTAAAGCTCCAGAAGGAAAAGGGGATGGGGTCCTTTCTCTTTGTGATTTATCTAATCAGTTTATTTCAATGGGAAGTTGTTTGTAGGCCGTAATCGCTTGGACACTGCTTGTTTAACTACTGAAAAAGATTTAGAAAATACTAAAGTCGCTCTGCAGTATAAAGATACATACGTCAGGTCAATTATTATTTTTTTTTATAAATTTCTACTATCAAAACACAAAATACAAAAATCAAAATAAACAGTATAGTATTCGTATATGTTCTTTTTGTCTTATTTAGCTTTAGTATTGCTTGTTCTATAAAGTGTATATAATTGATAGTTTGGCCCATTAGAAGAATCCACAGTTTTTGATTTAGAAATTATAGCAGAATATCTTATATATATTTTCGAAAGTTTGTTTGTTTGAAGCCCAATTTTTCATTAGTTTAAAATGGATCCCGTCATAAAGGCTATACAGAATGCCGGGGATTGGTAAGAGCGCTCGTGCTGTAACTGTGTGTGTGCCGGCTAACGCACGCTACTCGCCGGACACGTTCGGTACCGGCCTCCTTGGAGCTCACTGGCCTTTATCCTGCTTTCTTAGCACCTAGAAGAGGTGAGCAGTTATTTGGAAGGCTCCGACTGCTGCATAAAGATCTGAAGCGAAAGGTACTGTTGATTCTGCTGTGTTACAGGCTTGTGGGTTCCTCTCATTTATGCTGTATCTTATGTTTTCTTAACAATGGATTAATATAATACGTGTGTGTGTGTGTGTGTGTGTGTGTATATATATATATTGTAAATATAACATTCGTGTATCGCTCTAGAAGTATACATTTACGTATGTATTCTGCTGTTTCTAAATATGGGGGCATGTTCCACTTGTACAGATTGGTTATAGAGGACCAGTCATGGTTTTTCACTGTGGGAGGAGTTAAAATATTAAGATCAATACATGCAGTCCTAAATCAACACTATATAAATCTGTAATGAATATATTGCTTAATTTCATTTCTTTTATGCTTCCAATAACATTATTTACACTCTCTAGCAATTAAATTCATATCGAGAGGTAGCAATTAAATTCATACTGAGAGGTATTTATATAGTGAGCTTTTACTCTATCTATACCGTAAGTCAACCTCCCGAGCAACGCCGGGTATAACAGATAGTCAGTCTCTAAATTCAATAGTGAGAATCGGGTTACATCTCTTTCCAAAATTTTATTATCCAAACTGTTAGCCAACATTTTATTTATTTCTACTGTTTCCAAAAATATTCTTGCATTTCTTAAGTCTGTTTTTACATAAAAACCAAGGGTGTACATGCTATAGAAACAGACGATGCAGCTACTATAGGGCACTTGGAGAGAGTGGGCCTAGCCCTGGTTGATGCCATACCATTTGCCACTGAATCTGTACTGAATCTACATTTCCAGGGGAACTGCATTGTCAACAAGCAAGGGATTGGGAACTGACCCAAGGGTCATAGAAAGGGTGTGAATGGAAACATAAGGCCCTACTGTCCTGCTGGTAAAATCCTGCATCATAACGGGGGTCCCATTTACTTTTCTATTCTATTTCTTAGGCTCTATTCACACTATGTTTGGGATATACAGTTGAGGTATAATTTTCCTAAAAATGTATGGGCGCAACTGTATGTCATCTGGCACAAATACATCTGGCATTGACTTTAATTTTAACGTGTGTTTTTCTTTGCAGTACTAAATAGTGTGATAGATTACACTTTTCAATACAGTCAAGAAACAGTATACAGATGGAAGGCTATGTTCACATCTGCGTCAGGGCTCCGTTCCGACTTTCCGACGAACGGAGCCCTGACTAACACAAACTGAAACCAAAGGTTTCCGTTTCCATCACCGTCGGACGGATCCGGTGCCAATGGTTTCCGTTTGTCTCCGTTGTGCAGGGGTTCCGTCGTTTTGACGGGATGAATATCGTAGTCAGTATTCATCTAAAGCTCCGACGGAACGTCGGAACAGAGCCCTGACGCAGATGTGAACGAAGCCTTAAGCTTTTAAAAGTGTGGTAAAGTAATGTCATGTCCGTGGCTGCGGTCCGTCAGGTTCACTCTCTTCTGACGGCCGCAGCCATGGGTATGCTAGCGCTGGCCACAGTCTCCTCCTCAGGAGAGGCCAGCGCTCACATCCACTCACCTCGGCCAGGTCCCGTAGGGTGTGCGCGCACGCTCGTGCCCGCTCTTAAAGGGGCAGCGTGCGCACCGGACTTTAATGTTTTAATCAGCCCATGAGTGCCCTGGACTATAAGAGGGGCCCAACCCCTTGCTTCGATGCCTGAGTGTTGTTTGTCATATCCTAGTTTGTCTAAGCAAATTATCTCCTAGTATTTTCCAGTTCCAGTGTTCCTTGTTCCTGTATCCCGTATCCTGTATCCCATGCTATCCTGTTCTAGTGCCGTGCTGTAGTCGTGCTGTGCTGTATTTATGCCTGTCCTGCTGCTCCACACCTGACGTCTACCCGCTGCCTAGTCCCAGCTGAGCCTGCCTTGCTACTGTCCGAGCTGCCACAGGTACCTTATACGAACTGTGAACTGTGACCTGCACCCTGTTGGCCAGCTGCCATACCGCCAAGGCGGTACGGCCCAGTGTGTCCACGAACCCAACGTGACAAGTAGACACAATTTTGTTATGTTTGGTCCACAAGTATGTTACAGGATATATTTAGATACTTTTACTCCTTAAGCCCTTAAACATGGTGTAAAAAGAGCAAAAAGGCCCTTTTACACAGGGCTATCATCAGGCGAATGAGCGCTCGTGCGGTCTTTGCGTTGTGCTTACAGGGTAGCGATCAGCCTACCTATGAACAAACGCTCCTTCATCGACTGATCGCATCTTTTAATGTGGCCAAAACAATGGTCGCTTGTCATCAGCACATCTCCCCGTATAAACAGGGGACGTACTGCTGACAAGATGCAAAAGAATTGGGGACAAACGAAAACCAATTGACATGCTGCTGTTTAGTTTTTCGGTGCTCGTTTGATGGGCAGAATATCTGCCCGTGTAAAAGGACCTTAAGTCTACTGTAAATGTTTTACTACATTGCTTATCACAATTTATTTAGCAATAGAATTTTCTTTTGTACCATCCTTGGACATGGCAGAAAATGTATTTTAATATGTAAGAGAAAAAATGGCTGCATAACCTGGAGTAGTAAGTAAATATCACTATTTCAGAAACAAGGGGGTTGGATCCAGCGCTGTAGATGCGATGTCTGTTAAAACGGGAATCTGTTCCCAAGTTTTATTTGGTCTTGGTTAAAAACGTAGCGTGTGAGCTACGTGTAGTAGTTGATGTGACAAGTGGGTATCGTCCAAAAACAGAGGGAAGAAGAAAGATAGGCGGTAGCCTACGCGTTTCAGACCTTCTCTAGGTCCTTAGTCATGGCTTATGGTGAATGGCTGCATAACCTGGAGTAGTAAGTACATATCACTATTGTCTGATCATGTATTTTAAATATGTATTTATTGAAGTTTCACAATCTCTGCGACAATTCACAGTTAGTGACCCGATAGTAGTGTAGCAGTGTAGACTTGGAACAATGAGAACATGGCAATGTATTCCTAATATGTTTAGGAAATACAGATTTTTGAAAAGGTAATCCTCTGTCTGAAAATGTCCGGATTAAAGCTGTGTTCACACAGTGCAGTTTTGGTGCCGTTTTTGCATTAATTTGCATGCATTTAGGAGTAAAGACAGGCAAAGTATAAAGGAAAGTTTTAGAACTCAATAGGGAAGCAGATAGTTTCCCTAAAGCTTTGATGTGGCTTTTACAGAATGAATGACTGTTAGTTAGAAGGGTAATGTTGAGTTACTTTAGGCTAGACCTGGCTCTTTTAGTAAGGGTGAAGTAGGCATTATTGTTTCTCAGTAATAATAAGTGTTGTAACTCAAGGGTAACATCAATAGGAGTTTGTATTCTCTACCTGTGTTCAAGCACTTATTCTCAGGATACCCCATTTCTTCATACACTCTAATACTTTTTCGTCATGTTACTACGTCTTGTGCCATAAATCAGACTACTGTATGTTATTCAATACAATGGTATCCTGTAGAAACCTATACCGCACGGTATACTTTTTTTTAACATAGGAGCCTATGGGTGACGTATGCCACTGATGACGTATGATGTATGGCATACGTCACAGGCATCATTAAACGTATACGTCTTGAGCTTTTCAATGGCTTTTCATGTCGTATAGGTTAAATGGATACCAGAATAGCCTTTGGATGACAAAATAGCTGCAATGAGTTGAGGCTGCACTCCGAATGAATTCAAAAACTGCTTTAGTCACCCAGTATTCACAGCAACGTTTCACCTTCTCGTTGAAGGCATTTTTTTATGCTTGAAAATGCCTTTAATGAGAAGGTGAAACGTTGGTGTGAACACTGTCTGATTAAAACAGTTTTTTAATCAATTTGGAGTGCAGCCTTAACCTATTGGAGTACTTTGGTTGATATTGAAGGGGACAGAGTCAAATCCCCTGAGACTAGCACCCGTCATTCAAGCATTTTTTACAGTGCGGCTCCTATTTTTGGGATTTGACAGATGCCTGTGATGAATGCCTAACAGTGGCATCGGTTACCTGTAGACTATTATGGCATCAGTTTAATGTATACATCATGAAAGTTCATGACATATACCTTAACCTCTTCCCGACATCCGCCATATATATACGGCACTGTCGGGCAGAGGTTCCCGCAAACCGCAGTACTATTAAATCGTGGTGATAATGTGCCATCCGTATGTTACAGCTGACACCCTGCTGTAACGGCTAGGACCGGTGCTAGCTTTTCGATCTCGCCGATTAACCCCTCAGATGCTGCATTCAATAGAGATCGCAGCATCTGAGGGTTTTTTTTAGCCACCGGAGGCCTAATACTGGCCTCCCGGTCTGCTAGCTACGGAAGCCTCCTATGCGGGGCCTAAAAGGCTTCCGGTACCAACGGCAATATGGTGCCAGCTCAGCTTCCGGCTCAGACGGCAGGAACCGGAGTAGCTCCGATCCTTGCCATTAATCCCTTAGATGCAGCGATCTAAAGCAATCGCTGCATCTTAGTGGTTTGTAGCAAATCGGCAGCCCTGCCATACGGTGGCAGGGATGCCGACTGCTACTATGGCAACAGGAGGCCTAAAAATGGCCTCCTGGTCTGCCATCACGGAAGTCGAATAGGCCCCGACCGGAGACGGAGCCTAATCGGCTTGCTGTCAGTTAGCGACTGATAGTTCAAATACATTGCACTACATAGTTAGTGCAATGTATTAGAACAGCAATCAAACAGTTGGACCTTTAAGTCCCCTAGTGGGACTAACAAAAAAGTGTAATAAAAGTAAAAATAAAAGTTGTAAAAAATAAGTAATAGAATAAAACACAATCGCCCTTTTTCGCTTATAAAAAAAATAAACCATACATATTTGGTATCACCGCATCCATAACGGCCTGAGCTATAAGAATATTATGTTTTTTATCACACGCAGTAAAAAAACAACCTAAAAAAACATTGCCAGAATTGCTGGTTTTTGGTCACCTTGCCTCCCAAAAAAAAGGATAAAAAGTGATCAAAAAGTCGCATGTACTCCAAAATGATACCAATAAAAACTACAGCTCGTCCCGCAAAAAAACAGCCCTCATACCACTATGTCTAGGAAAAATCAGGAAAGAAAGAATATGCAGTTGTGCAGGCCCGAGGGTAACATTTCTTCTGTTTCAAGAGACGATTTATCAAGGCCCTAAAATTAGGGAACCAGGCAGGGGAGGGCCCAAACATATCCGCTGGAAGCGACGGTGCCCGTATTATACCAGGACAACACTTGCCCAGCAAAATTCCCCAAACTTCAAAGGTGCACAGTGTGGACGAAAAGGGGGATAAGAAAGGACAACATTTATCAGTGCGACACTGGCCTGTGCAGAAGGGATTGCTTAACAGCGTATCACACAGCTATGGATTATTTTACAGTTTTTTTTACCCTGTTATTATACAACCTGACTATGCCCCTGATGTACTCTGTCCAGCTTATATATGCCCCCACATTATAAACTAAAATGCCAGTAAGGCCTGATTTACACGAGCGTGTGCGTTTTGCGCACGCAAAAAACGGTGCGTTTTGCGTGCGCAAAAGGCACTTAACAGCTGCGTGTGTCATCAGTGTATGATGCGCGGCTGCGTGCCGCCATCATTATGATACTCCATTTGGATGTTTGTAAACAGAAAAGCACGTGGTGCTTTTCTGTTTACATTCAGAGTTTGACAGCTGTTGCGCGAATCACGCAGTTCGCACGGAAGTGCTTCCGTGCGGCATGCGTGGCTTTCACGCACCCATTGACTTCAATGGGTGCGTGATGCGCGAACAGCGCACAAAGAAAGGACATGTCGTGAGTTTTTTTCAGCGCACTCACGCTGAGCAAAACTCGCGGACTGTCTGCATGCCCCCATAGACTAATATAGGTGCGTACGACATGCGTGAAAAGCACGCGTGTCACACGCACGTATATCACGCACGTGTAAACGAGGCCTAAAACTCCAAACAAAACTACTACCAAGAAAAATCCACGCTCCAAAAGCCAAATTTCGCTCCCTCCCTTCTGAACCCTACTGCGTACCCAAATAGCAGTCTTCTTCCACATATATGGCATCGCCAAACCAGGGAGAACCCTTTTAACAATTTTTGTGGTGTTTGTCTCCAGTGGCACATGCTGGGCACGACAGATCTGCCACTGAAATGGCATATCTGGGGAAAAATTTTCATTTTTACTTTGCATCATCCGCAGCGCAATCATTTATGGAAAAGACCTGTTAGTGAAAATGGTCACTACACCCCTTAATAAATGCCTTGAGGGTGTCGTTTCCAAAATGGGGTCACTTCTCAGGGGTTTCTTTTATTATTTTGCATCAGAGTCTCTGCAATTGTGAACCAATACTTTGTAAGTTGCAAAATTTGGCCTCAATTTTACATGGTACTCTTTCATTTCTTAGCCCTGTCGATTACCCAGGCAAAAGATTAGGGCCACATGTGAGGGGTTCCTAATACCGAGAAAAACAGCATAATAATTAGAGAGCTGTCTTTACATGGTGGCACAAGCTGGGAACCACATATTGGCATATCTATGGAAAAATTGCCATTTTCACTCTGCAACATCGAGTGTACACTAATTTCTGTATTACACATGCGGGGTTAACAATCTCACTACACTGCCAGGTTAATGCCTTGAGGGGTGTAGTTTCCAAAATGGGGTCACTTCTGGGGGGTTTCTACTGTTTTAGTCCCATGGGGCTTTACAAATGCGACATATCGCCCAGAAACCAATGCAGCAAAATATGCACTCCAAAAGCCAAATGGCTCTCCTTCCCTTCTGCAGGGGCGTAGCTAGGGGGGGGGCAAGCGGGGCACATGCCCCGGGCTCAGTTCAGAGGGGGGCGCCAGCGCCACCTCCTCCTGCACTATAATTGTACCTGTGTCGCAAGGACACAGGTACAATTAGAAGCAATGAATGACCGGGCACGTTCCGTGCCCGGCCATTCAGGCGCCTTTCCACGAGTGAAGCTACTGGTACCTTTTGTACCAGTGAAGCTTCCGTCGGTGAAAGGCGCTGACTGACTGACAGGGAAAGTCATCCTGCCCAGCCAATCAGCGCCTTTCATAGACGCTGTGTTCAACCCCCTGGAGACCTGCGCAGAAGAGAGCAGGTCTCCATGGCTGCCGGACGGTGTGGTAGCGGGAATAAGGTGAGTTTGAATATTTTTTATTTTTTTTAAATTGTAATAGAAGTGTGGCTGTATCTGCGGGGGGGACGACGGACGGACTATATCTACAGGGGGACTATATCTACAGGGGGGGGGCTATATCTACAGGGGGACTATATCTACAGGGGGCTATTTCTACAGGGGGTGGGCTATATACAGGGGGACTATATCTACAGGGGGACTATATCTACAGGGGGACTATATCTACAGGGGGACTATATCTACAGGGGGCTATTTCTACAGGGGGTGGGCTATATACAGGGGGACTATATCTACAGGGGGACTATATCTACAGGGGGACTATATCTACAGGGGGGGCTATATCTACAGGGGGTGGGCTATATACAGGGGGACTATATCTACAGGGGGGCTATTTCTACAGGGGGGACTATATCTACAGGGGGTGGGCTATATCTACAGGGGGGCTATTTCTACAGGGCGTGGGCTATATACAGGGGGACTATATCTACAGGGGGACTATATATTGGGGTGGGCTATCTATGGAGCACCATATACAGGGGTGGGCTATAGCTACAGAGGGGGCTATATAGTATATAGCCCCCTGTAGATATAGCGCACCCCTGTAGATATAGCCCCCCTGGATATAGCACACCCCTGTAGATATAGCCCACCCCTGTATAAAGCCCACCCCTGTATATAGCCCACCCCTTTATATAGCCCACCCCTGTATATAGCCCACCCCTGTAGATATAGCCCACCCCTGTAGATATAGCCCAGCCCTGTAGATATAGCCCACCCCTGTAGATATAGCCCACCCCTGTAGATATAGCCCCCCTGTACATACAGCCCCCCTGTAGATATAGCCCACCCCTGTAGATATAGCCCACCCCTGTAGATATAGCCCACCCCTGTAGATATAGCCCACCCCTGTAGATATAGCCCCCCTGTAGATATGGTCCCCCTGTAGATATGGTCGCCCTGTAGATATGGTCCCCCTGTAGATATGGTCCCCCTGTAGATAGCCCACCCCTGTAGATAGCCCACCCCTGTAGATATAGTCCCCCTGTAGATATAGTCCCCCTGTAGATATAGCCCACCCCTGTATATAGTCCCCCTGTAGATATAGCCCACCCTTTATATAGTATCCCACAAATAGCTCCCCCTATAGTGCTCCACAGAAAGCCCACCCCTGTATATAGCCCCCTTGTACATATAGTCCACCCCTGTATATAGTGCTCCACAAATAGCCCACACTTGTATATAGTATATACAGGGGTGGGCTATCTGTGGAGCACTATATACAGGGGTGGACTATCTAGTGGAGCAGTATATACAGGGATGGACTATATGTACAAGGGGGGCTATATACAGGGGTGGGCTATCTGTGAAACACTATATACAAGGGTGGACTATATATGGAGCACTATATACAGGGGTGGGCTATATCTACAGGGGGGCTACATACATGGTTGGGCTATCTGTAGAGTACTATATACAGGGGTGGGCTATATCTACAGGGGGCTATATACAGGGGTGGGCTATCTGTAGAGCACTATAGGGGGAGTTATTTGTGGGACACTATATACAGGGGTGGTCTATATGGGGGCACTATCTACAGGGGCTCTATGGCAGGCACTATCTACAGGGGGCACAGTGTGTGTGTGTGTGTGTGTGTGTGTGTGTGTGTGTGTGTGTGCGTGTGTGTGTGTGTGTGTGTGTGTGACACGGTGTATGGTGCTATTATAATTAGAGGTGCAGTGTATGGCGCTATTATATTTAGGGGCGTAGTGTGTGGTATAATGATAACTTTATATTTATTTATAGGTGCAGAAATGTTGGAAAAGTGAGAAGCTGAAGACATGTGAGCGGCAAACTGCAGAAATGGTCTGTGACCGGGAGAAGCCACGATAGAGGTCTGGACCGGATGGAGAAAAAGAACTAGAATCTGAGACGTCACCGGTGAGTCACTTAATGTAAATGTTTATTCTGCCTCTAATCAGTAATGTAGTCACTGTATGATCTGCAGCGAGATGATGGGGGGTATGATTATGATAGGATTTATTTTTTGTGAAACGGCATCTCCCAGCATATCCTTATCATTGTTTGGGCCATGCTGGGAGCTGTAGTTTTATGCCGTACACACCTATACGGCAGGGGTTGCACTAAATTGAGCTGTATTTGTGCTGGTGTTGTATATATGTGCTGAGCTTGCTTCTGGGGCTGTATATATGTACTGAGCTTGGTTCTGGTGTTGTGTATAGAACCATATTGCTTGTAAAATGTACAAATGTTTTTATGCTCGAGTTACATAAAAATAAATGACACGTCGATTGGTAGAGAAAACAAACATGGCGAGGGGGAAGGAGATGTCGGGAAAGAGGTTGGTGGGGGGGGGGGGTGCCAAACTGAATCTTTGCCCCGGGTGCTGGAGAACCTAGCTACGCCTCTGCCTTCTGAGCCCTATTGTGTGCCCAAACAGCAGTTTATGACCGCATATGGCAGACATGGGCAAACTACGGCCCGCGGGCCACATACGGCCCGTTAGGCTTTTTAATCCGGCCCGCCGAACTTGTCCAAATTATAGTAAAAACCTCCTTTTTTTTCCCCTTTCCCTGCAATGCCCACGTTTTCCCAATAGATGGCGCACTCAAAACACATTGACCGTTGTTAATGTGGCGCGTATTTCTCTTTATTTCACTTTAATTTTCACTTCGTTTCATGTCACCATTAAGCCCTTCTGTGAAAATGAGCGGACCAAAGAGAAGGAAAGTGGACAGCGAATGCCGAGTGTTTAATAAGGAGTGGACAACAAAATACTTCTTCACTGAAGTCCGATCAACGGCTGTATGTCTGATATGCCAAGAAGATGTTGCGGTTTTCAAAGAGTACAATATCAGCCAGTATCTGCGAAATAGTATGTAAATGCCATATCTTGCATATTCCTTGAGACAAATTTATTAACTGATAAGGGCTATTTTTCACATTTGAAAGACAGTTAATAAATTGGGTTGTAGTGTTCTTACTGTGCTATGAGGTTTCCCTCCAAATGCTCCTGGCCCGGCCCCTCTGTCAAATTTTAGAACCCATTGTGGCCCGCGAGTCAAAAAGTTTGCCCACCCCTGGCATATGGGGTATTGCTGTACTCGGGAGAAATTGCTTTACAAATGTTGGGGTGCTTTTTCTCCTTTTATGTATTGAGAAAATGAAAGATTTTGAGCTAAAACTACATCTTATTGAAATTATTATTTTTTTTTTTTTCACTGACCAATTCTAATAAAAACTATGAAACACTTGTGGGGTCAAAATACTCACTACACCCCTAGATTAATTCCTCAAGGGGTGTAGTTTCCTAAATGGAGTCACTTTTGGGGAGTTTCCACTATACTGGTCCCTCAGGTGTTTGCAAATGTGACATCGTGCCGAGAAACCAATCCAGCAAAATCTGCGCTCCAAAAGCCAAATGGTGTGCCTTCCCTTCTAAGCCCAATCAGCAGTTTATAACCATATATGGGGTATTTACATACTCTGGGGAGATTGCTTTACAAATGTTGGTGGGCTTTTTCTTCTTTATTCCTTGTGGAAATTGATTATTTTTTTTAGCTAAAACGACATCTTATTGGAAAAATGAAAAATTTCATGAAATTTTGCTCACTACATACCTAGATGAATTCCTTATGGGGTGTGGGGTGTGGTTTCCAAAATTGGCTCTTATTTGGTTGTTTCCGTTGTTTTGGCTTCAGGCCATTAGCATAGTAGGGCCACATGTGTGATATTTCTAAAAACTGCAGAATCTGGGCAATAAATATTGAGTTGCGTTTCTCTTGTAAAACCTTCTGTGTTACAGAAAAATATGAATTAAAAATGAATTTCTGCAAAAAAAAAATGCAATTTGTAAATTTCACCTCTACGGTGCGTTAATGTTTGTGAAACGCCTAAAGGGTTAAGAAACTTTCTAAATGCTGTTTTAAGTACTTTGAGGGTGCAGTTTTTAAAATAGGGGGATTTATGGTGGATTTCTAATATCTAGGACCCTCAAAACCACTTCAGAAATGAAAAGATTGCCTTTTGAAATTTTCTTGAAAATGTGAGAAATTGCTGCTAAAGTTCTAAGCCTTGTAACGTCCTAGAAAAATAAAAGGACATTTAAAATACGATGCAAACATAAAGTAGACATGTGGGATTAGTAACTATTTTCTGTGGTATTACTATGTTTTACAAGCAGATACATTTAAATTTTTGAAAAATGCAAATTTTTCCTAATTTTCTGTAATTTGTTTGTTTTTGACAAATAAATATTGAATTTATCGACTACATTTTTTCACTAACATAAAGTCTAATATGTCACGAGAAAACAACCTCAGAATCGCTTGGATAGGTAAAAGCATTCCAAAGTTATTACCACATAAAGTGACATGTCAGATTTGAGAAATGAGGCTCTGTCAGGAAGGTCAAAAGTGGCAACAGCGGGAAGGGGTTAAACGAATACCATTATAGTCTATGGGTAACTGATGCCAATTTTAGGCAACTTTCAGAGCCACCATTTAACTTATATGTCGGGAGCTTTCCCCTGGCATATATGATAAACATTAGAAAAATCTTGATGTGAATGGGGCCTTATTTGATGAGAGATGAAACAAGAGATTGTAGTAAATGTGCAGTACACTCAGCACATCATATACAGTAGTACACACTCTCCTCTTGTGCTTATGCCAATAAGGTGATCCCAGATTATTGTTGGACATGATTTTGTGAAACAACATTTCTGGACATGATCATGTGAACCCAGTTGAAAAACACTATTTGGGTCTTTTCTGTTTTATTGTTGTTTCTCACGTTTTCTTTTGCACGTTTTTTTTTTTTTTTAAATCACTTAGGCCCTAGTTTTTGCCGCAGAAAAAACCGTGGGAAAAAAACGGGCAAAATTGCCTCCTATTGATTTCAATGGGAGGTGGAGGCAATTTTTTCCCGCGAGGAAAAAAATGCTCACGGGAAAAAGAAGCGGCATGCCCAATCTTGAGGTGTTTTCGCCACAAAAACCCCATTGAAATCGATGGGAGACAGAAATAAGCTAGTTTTTTACGCTTTTTTTGCCTCGATTTTTGCCTCGTTTTTTTACACGTTTTTCGGCAAAAAATGCTCGCGGTTATTCCCTCTGTCTGGTGAAGCATTCCAGATGGAATTTTGAGGCAGAATTTTCTGCCTGCAAAAAACTCTGTGTGAACATAGCCTTAAGCCATAATCATTCAATATTTAACAAACAAATTGTTGCAGTTGTTTTTCTGTTTGAGTAGTGAAATAAAAACAGGGGCTATAGTCAATTCCCTGTGGTTTGGATTTCCACATTAGGCTATGTTCACACGGAGTATTTTGGGGGAGGAATATCTGCCTCAAAGCTCCAAACGGAATTTTGAGGCAGATATTCCTCCCCCAAAATACTCCGTGTGAATAGCAATTATCGCGCCGTTTTTCGTCCGCGGCCATTGAGCGCCGCGGGCATAAAACACGCTTTCTCCTGCCTCCCGTTGAAGTCAATGGGAGGTCGGAGGCGGAAGCGCCCGAAGATAGGGCATGTCGCTTCTTTTTCCCGCGAGGCAGTTTTACTGCTCGCGGGAAAAAGACGCCGACGCCTCCCATTGAAATCAATGGGAGGCGTTCTCGGGCCGTTTCTGCCGAGTTTTGCGACGCGGTTTCCGCGTCAAAAAACTCGGCAAAAGACCCCGTGTGAACATAGCCTAATAGAAACCTTTTGGTATATTAATAGGTCTTAAGTAGATAAGAATGCTGGGGTATTGGATTCGCAATAGTTGTGAAACAGATTACAGTTGTTCCAGAGTTCACATTTTTTGCAGAATCACAATATTTCTTATCTCACTGTTTCAGCCCATTCAGCCCCGAGGGCAATAAGAAAGTTTATAGGGAGAAGAGATGTGACAATTTTTAGGCCGGTGGGTCACCTTTAGGTGCCATGTAGTCAAGGAAAGGTGGTGTTTTACCTTCAGTTAAATGTGTCTCGAAAGTCTTAGCTGGAAACTCTCCCAGGTTAAAAAAAATTATAATTCGGTTTTTATTTTATACATTTAAGATTTTGACAAATCAAACTAAGACTTAACAAAGCAGTTTTAAAGTAGGGTGGAAAAAGAGGTGCCATCATTTGCATAAATATTGCTAAAAAGATAGTATTGTTAGTTGGAGCAGGAGCTTCGAGTCATGGATTAACCGGTTAAGGACTAGGCTGTTTTACAGCTAAATGACCAGAGCAAATTTCACAATTTTGCTATGCGCTTCTTTAGATGACTATAACTCTGCAGGTGAATAAAGTTCATCTTTGAATTTTACACTCTTTTCAAAGGACAGATAGGGCTATGTTTTAGTGGCATTTGTCAGTATATATCATTTTTATTTTTTTCTCTAATGTGGGCAAAATTGGAAAAAAATGCAAGAATTTAGCAATTGCGTCAGTTTATACCAGCATTTTTCACACACGGTATGGACCACGGACAAAATTAATCTCCTTTCACATTCTTCCACTTCTCCCATGCATGGGGATACCAAATATGTGTGCCTTATTCACTGTGCGGGCATGTGCCAAGGCTTGGCATAAAAGGAGGCTTTTTGGCCTTTTCGGTCCAGGAATTTTGCATTTGATTTTAGAGCCGCATACTGTTTTCTTGGGGGCGTAAAGCTGCTGAAACATTAGAAACACCCCATAAATGACTTCATTCACACAAGTAGACCCCACAAGGTTTCCTTCAAAGGGTTTATCATATTTTTAGACAGTCCAGTTTTCTTCTGAAAGTTTCTTGTATAAGATGGAACAAAATAAAATCAGCGCTTTTTTAGCAAATACGTCAGTTTAGGCTAGTATTTTTCACACACGGTATAGACCACGGACAAAATTCATCTCCTTTCACATTCTTCCACTTCTCCCGTGCATGGGGATACCAAATATGTGTGCCTTATTCACTGTGCGGGCATGTGCCAGGGCTTGGCATAAAAGGAGGCTTTTCGGCCTTTTCGGTCCAGGAATTTTGCATTTGATTTTATAGCAGCATACTGTTTTCTGGGGGGCCTAATGCTGCTGAAACATTAGAAACACCCCATAAATGACTTCATTCACACAAGTAGACCCCACAAGGTTTTCTTCAAGGGGTTTATCATATTTTTAGACAGTCCAGTTTTCTTCTGAAAGTTTCTTGAATGAGATGGAACAAAATAAAATTAGCTTTTCTTTTAACAAATGCGTCAGTTTATGCTAGCTTTTTCACACACAAAATGGACCACGGACAAAATTCATCTTCTTTCACATTCTTCCACTTCTCCTGTGCATGGGGATACACAATATGTGTGCTTTATTCACTGTGCGGGCATGTGCCAGGGCTTGGCATAAAAGGAGGCTTTTTGGCCTTTTCGGTCCAGGAATTCTGCACTTGACCTTATAGCAGCATACTGTTTTCTGGGGGGCCTAATGCTGCTGAAAGATTAGAAACACCCCATAAATGACTTCATTCACACAAGTAGACCCCACAAGGTTTCCTTCAAGGGGTTTATCACATTTTTAGACAGTCCAGTTTTCTTCTGAAAGTTTCTTGAATAAGATGGATCAAAATTTTTCACACACGGCATAGACCACGGCCAAAATTCATCTCCTTTCACATTCTGCCACTTCTCCTGTGCATGGGGATACCAAATATGTGTGCCTTATTTATCACATAGAGAAGTAGGAGGGCGGACGATAGAAGAAGCTTATTTCACAAATCGCTTTTTTTCAAAGCTGGTTTTACAAAACTCAACAGAGTTTCTATAACACTTCCAAAATATCTGCTCTTGAAGCAGAAATCCCAAAATATTAATCTAGGGGTATAATGGGAATTTATTTTTTTGGGTTTTCTAAAATAAGAAATTGCAGGTTTATGCAAATGGAGCTCTCCAGCAGATGAACTTTAGAGAATATGCAAACATGACATCCACCCCCCACCCATTCCCTCCCTCACCCTTGGAGTAAAATCAGGGGAAAAATAAAAACGTAATGTAGGGCAAATATATTTTCAACGAATTAACTAAAATCTAATAATTCAGAACAGTGTGGTATTTTTTAAAACATGGGTGAATGCACAGGCCTGGTTGCGAGGGACATGAGGGACAGAAATATCGGGAATCTTTGCGGTGCCCGTCTTTTCTGCAGACGCGGCACTTTTTCTGGGGGTTGCTTCTGGTTGCTGTTGGGGGAATCCGACTGATGAAGTGTCTTTCAGTCAGTCGCGTGACATCCTCAGACTGGGGGCATTCTCGGGTGTCCTGAACATCAAAAATGAGGCCTTCAATAATTTTTTCCTGGAAATCCAGGTATGTGTCTCTGCATCTGTTTTTTTTGTAGAGCACAAATGAGTTGTGGATGGCCACTTGTAACAAATAAATGGCCACTTTTTTGTACCAGATTTTAGTTTTGCGTTTTACTAAATAGGGCTGTAAAACCTGGTCGCTTAAATCCACCCCCCCCCCATGTATTTGTTATATTCGGACACGCTCACTGGTTTGTGCTTGTCCGATGTTGCCCCTCTTTCCCTCACTGCCACTGTTCCTGCGGTATGAATCGTGCTTAGCACATACACATCTTGCGATCCCTGAACTTGACCGCCAGCAATTCTTCAGATGCATAAGCACAGGAGTGCCCCTTTACCATGCGCTTCCCCACTAATTGCTGTGGAAAACCAATTCTGTTTTTGCGCATGGTACCACATGCCCCAGTCCTTGCAGCATGCAAATGCCTAAACAGGGGCACACTGGAATAAAAATTATCACAGTACACATGGTACCCCTTGTGAAGCAGAGGCTGCATTATCTCCCACACAATCTTACTGCTGGTGGAAAGATCAGGGGGGCATCCAGGAACATTTATTGTGCGGTCCCGCCCTTCATAAATCCTGAAGGCGGTGGTATATCCTGACCCACTTTCACACAATTTGTAGAGCTTAACGCCATATCTTGCACTTTTTGAAGGTAGATATTGGCGAAAGCTAAGTCTGCCATGGAAGTTGAGGAGGGATTCGTCCACGCTTACATTCTGCTCAGGGGTGTAGAGTTGCAGAAATAAATTATTCAGGGAATTTATTAGCGGTCTTATTTTGAACAACCGATCCCGGTTTGCATCGGTACTTGGGGGGGCCTGTGCGTTGTCATTGAAGTGCAGGAACCTCATTATTGTCTCATAATGAGACCTGGGCATTACTGCAGAATATACTGGGGTGGCTTGGGCGGGTCTTGTTGACCAGTAAGACCTAATGGAGGGCTTTTTGACAATACCCATATTTAGGGTGAGCCCCAAAATTTTTTTTAATTCCTGCAAATTGGTGGGCGTCCAATCTCTGGCATGGGTGGATGAAGGTTTCTGCCTTATATATTGCGTGGCATATAAATTTGTTTCGTGGACAATCTGATTTAGGATGTCGTCCGTTATAAATAAATGGAAGTAATCCATTTGGACAAAATTTGTATTGTCCACGGTTATGCCAGGAGTGGCAGTAAATCCGTGGATTCTAGGCTCAAAAGATGGGGCAGGTGCCCATACAAGAGCCTGGACTGAAGGGACCAGGCTGTCCCGTGCTACAGCGCTACTTGGCCCTGCGCTTTCATGTTCTGCAGTTTCAACTGCATCAGGGACAACGTCCCCTGAAGATGAACCTGAAGTGACGCTGTCATCGTCACTACCTAAAACAGGTTCCATCTCGGACGCCATCTCTGATGCGGTCTCCGACTCAGACCACAGCATGGCGTATGCCTCCTCGGCATAAAACACACAAACTAACTGCTATATACTCTACACTACCGCTAACAAAAAAATAAACCGCTATTGCTATATATATTATATATATGTGGATATATATATAATTATATACTCCCTACCTGCCTATTCTAATAGAATAAAAGAAAGAAAGGTAGATAGATAGAAAAAAAGATAGATGGATAGATAGATAGATTGTATAGATAGATAGAAATCTATCTATACAGAGAATGTTTTATGAGTGTAACTGTATTTTTTCACTGTAATCTTCTGGCAGCAATTCTCTCGAGTCTCTTCTTCTCCTCAAACTGAAACAATGTTTGAGGAGAAGAAAAGAGGCAGGAGATTTACTGCCAGAAAAGACAAAATAAAACAAATGTGGTCGCTGTGATAGGTTTTCACAGCGACCACATGTTCAGGGACCATCAGATTGGTCCCTGATACTCTGCCCAGTGCCCAGAGCTGTTGGTAACGGCGTGGGCACAGGGCTGTGTGCACGCGATCGCGTGCACACTGTTTTCTATGCAGAAATGCATGTGATCACTGTGATTGGTTGTCACAGCGATCACATGTTCAGGGGCCAAAAGATTGACCCCTGACATTCTGCCCAGTGCCCATGGCTGTTAGCAACAGCCAGGGCATAGAGCTGTGTGCACGCGATCGCGCGTGCACAGTCTCTGAAGTGCCGCCGTAAATAGTCTATACGGCGGACTTCAGAGACCCTAACCGCTGGCCGTATAAATACGGCCAGCGGTCGGGAACCTGTTAAAGAGGCTCTGTAACCACATTAAAAGTGGCCTATCTTCTACATAATGTGATCATTGCTGTAATGTAGATTATAGCAGTGTTTTTTATTTCGAAAAACGATCAATTTTAACGGAGTTATGACCTATTTTAGATTTATGCTAATGACTTTCTTAATAGACAACTGGGCGGTTTTTTACTTTTTGAACAAGTGGGCGTTGTGGAGAGAAGTGTATGACGTTGACCAATCAGCGTCATACACTTATCCCCATTCATTTACTCTGCACATAGTGATCCTGCGTTATTCACTATGTGCAGACACATACACACACATTAATGTTACTGAAGTGTCTTGAGAGTTAATAGAAATCACCTCCAGCCAGGACGTGATGTCTATTCAAAATCCCGACACTTCGGTAACGTTTGTGTGGGACTTACAGTACAGCAAGCGTAATCTCGCAAGATCACGCTGTAAGGTGTCATTTACAGCGTGATCTCGCGAGATTATGCTTGCTGTGCTGTAAATTCCACACAAATGTTACCAAAATGTCGGGATTATGATTAGACATCACGTCCTGGCTGGAGGTGATGTCTATTAACTCTCAAGACACTTCAGTAACGTTAATGTCTGAGTAAGGGACAGCACATAGTGAACAACGCAGAATCACTATGTGCTGATTACATGAATGGAGAGAAGTGTATGACGCAGATTGGTCACTGATTGGTCAGCGTCATACACTTCTCTCCACAACGCCCACTTGGTCAAAAAGTAAAAACACGCCCAGTTGTCTATTAAGAAAGTCATTAGCATAAATCTAAAATAGGTCATAACTCTGTCAAAATTCATTGTTTTTCTAAATAAAAAACACTGCTGTAATCCACATTACAACGCCTATCATATTATGTACAAGATAGGCCACTTATAATGTGGTCACAGAGCCTCTTTAAGCTGTATGATTACTGCAGCTTGTAGCTCCATGATAGTCTCCTTAAAGAGGCTCTGTCTGTAATGACCGGGGGGTAGGGAAACAGACAAGTGAGCCCTAATCTACCCGCCACTCTGTCCCTGCCTACTTGCAACGACCCGCCCTAGGCGACGGGGTACAACTGGGCGGCGGTCCCTGCACTCAGTAAGTGCACGACAAACACGACAAACATACAAGGGAATACAAGCAAGGGAAAGGGGCAGTTGCCCACGGCAACACCGTGAGCAACCAGAGTGGTGAACGAGCCGAGTCAAGCCAGGAGTGTGCGAGGTACCAAACGAAGAGCAGAAGAGTAGTCAGTAAGCCAGGGTCTGTATGGAGCAGGAACAAAATAGAAGGAGCTGTAGCTGGGCCAGGAAACCACACGAAAAAGAATCACAAACACTGGAGGAACAGGAAAGGCAGGCTTAAATAGACCGAGGGCGGGAGCTAGCTGAGTCTGGCCAGGCTGCGATAGGCTCTCCCACTCCTAAGCCTGCCAGCCTGAGTGGTGGAAGCTGGAGTCAGTCTCAGGGATGTAGATTCAGGTGCTGACTGATTAATTAAGGGAGTTAACCCCAAAGCTGTGCCTGGCAGATCCTTTACAGTACCCCCCCCTTTTATGAGGGGCCACCGGACCCTTTCTAAGTGGACCTGGCTTACTGGGGAAACACAGGTGGAACCTCCTGACCAATACCCCAGCGTGAACATCCCGGGCGGGTACCCAAGTCCTCTCCTCGGGCCCGTAACCTCTCCAATGGACCAGGTACTGGAGGGAGCCTTGGACCATCTTGCTGTCCACAATCCTGGCCACCTCGAATTCCACACCCTCAGGGGTGAGGACGGGAACAGGAGGTCTCCTCGAGGGAGCCAAGGACGGGAAGCAGCGTTTAAGGAGGGAGGCATGAAACACGTCGTGTATACGAAAAGACGGGGGTAACTCCAGCCGGAAGGAGACAGGATTGAGGACCTCAATGACCTTATACGGCCCAATAAACCGGGGAGCAAACTTCTTGGACGGAACCTTGAGACGCAAGTTCCTAGACGACAACCACACCTGATCCCCGACCATAAACAGGGCGTTAGTAGAACGTTTTCTATCAGCCTGAGTTTTTTGTACGCTCTGGGACGCCTCTAGGTTCTTCTGAACCTGGGCCCAGACTGTGCACAGTTCCCGATGAACGACCTCTACCTCGGGATTGTTGGAACTACCAGGTGAAACGGAGGAGAACCGTGGATTAAACCCAAAATTACAGAAAAAGGGAGAGACCCCTGACGAGTTACTGACCCGGTTATTAAGGGAAAATTCGGTGAGGGGAATGAATGAGACCCAATCATATTGACAGTCAGAGACAAAACACCTTAAGTATTGTTCTAGAGATTGATTAGTACTCTCCGTTTGGCCATTGGTTTCAGGATGGAAGGCAGAGGAGAAGGACAGATCAATCCCCAACTTCATACAGAAGGCTCTCCAAAACAATGAAACAAATTGTACCCCTCTGTCCGAAACAATATTGACAGGGACCCCATGGAGACGCAGGATGTGTTTGACAAACAAGGTAGCCAACGTCTTGGCGTTGGGTAGTTTCTTGAGGGGTACAAAGTGGCACATCTTACTGAAGCGGTCTACCACCACCCACACCACCGACTTGCCTTGGGATGGAGGCAAATCGGTGATAAAATCCATGGAGATATGTGTCCAAGGTCTCTGGGGAATGGGCAACGAACGCAGTAAGCCCGCTGGTCGGGACCTGGGAGTCTTGTACCTAGCACAAACCTCACAAGCGGCGACGTAGGCCTTAACGTCTTTAGGCAACCCAGGCCACCAATAATTTCTGGTAATGAGGTGTTTGGTACCCAGGATGCCTGGATGACCAGATAGTGCGGAGTCATGATTTTCCCTAAGTACCCTTAGCCGGAATTGCAGGGGAACAAACAGCTTGTTCTCAGGAAGGTTCCCGGGAGCTGAACCTTGATCAGCAGCAATTTCAGAGACTAAATCAGAATCGATCGAGGAAATGATTATACCTGGAGGCAAAATACAAGCCGGATCTTCTTCCGAAGGAGGGCTGGCCATGAAGCTACGCGACAGTGCATCAGCCTTAATATTTTCAGACCCAGCCCTATAGGTAACCCAAAAATTGAATCTGGTAAAAAATAACGCCCATCGAGCTTGTCTCGGGTTTAGCCTCCGGGCAGATTCTAGGAAAACCAGATTCTTGTGGTTGGTAAGGACCGTTTCCTGGTGTCTAGCCCCCTCCAGGAAGTGGCGCCACTCTTCAAATGCCCATTTAATGGCTAAGAGTTCACGGTTGCCAATATCATAGTTACTCTCAGTTGGCGAAAACTTCCTGGAGAAGTAGGCACAGGGGCGGAGATGGGTGAGGGACCTGGTACCCTGGGACAAGACAGCCCCCACTCCCACCTCAGATGCGTCAACTTCCACGATAAATGGCTCCATTTGGTTGGGCTGAACCAGCACCGGGGCCGAGATAAAGCACTTCTTAAGGACCTCAAAAGCCTGGACAGCCTCAGGAGGCCAGTGGAGGAGATCAGCACCTTTGCGAGTGAGGTCCGTAAGAGGCTTAGCGATGACCGAGAAGTTAGCAATAAATCTCCTGTAATAATTAGCGAACCCCAAAAAACACTGTAACGCCTTCAGGGAGGCAGGTTGGACCCATTCCGCCACAGCCTGAACCTTGGCGGGGTCCATGCGGAATTCATGAGGAGTGAGGATTTGACCCAAAAATGGTATCTCCTGTACCCCAAACACACATTTTTCGGTTTTGGCAAACAGTTTGTTTTCCCGAAGGACCTGGAGCACCTTCCTGACATGCTCAATGTGGGAGGACCAGTCCTTGGAATACACCAGTATGTCATCAAGGTACACTACAAGAAATATCCCCAGGTAATTTCTCAAAATCTCATTTATGAAATTCTGGAAGACCGCAGGGGCATTACTCAACCCAAAGGGCATGACGAGGTATTCGAAATGGCCTTCGGGCGTGTTAAACGCAGTCTTCCACTCATCCCCCTCTTTGATGCGAATAAGGTTATACGCCCCCCGTAGATCCAATTTAGAGAACCATTGGGCCCCCTGAACCTGATTAAAGAGATCAGGAATCAACGGAAGGGGATACTGGTTCCTTACCGTGACCTTATTCAGGCTACGGTAGTCAATGCATGGCCTAAGACCACCATCCTTCTTCCCCACGAAGAAGAAGCCAGCACCTACCGGAGAAGAAGAGGGACGAATGTAACCCTTGGCCAGGGATTCCTGGATATACTCTCTCATGGCTTCACGTTCGGGACAAGAAAGATTAAATATCCTACCCTTAGGAAGCTTAGCTCCTGGTACCAATTCGATAGCGCAATCGTATTCTCTATGAGGAGGTAACACTTCGGAGGCCTACCTAGAGAAAACATCAGCGAAGTCCTGAACAAACTCGGGTAGCGTATTCGCCTCCTCAGGGGGAGAAATAGAATTAACAGAAAAACATGACGTACAACATTCATTACCCCATTTGGTTAGCTCCCCAGTATTCCAGTCAAACGTGGGATTATGCAACTGCAACCAGGGAAGGCCTAGAACCAAATCGTACGATAATCCCTGCATCAACAGTACAGAGCATTGCTCCAAATGCATGGAGCCAACAAGGAGTTCAAAAACAGGGGTATGCTGTGTAAAATAACCATTAGCAAGAGGAGTGGAGTCGATACCCACTACCGGGACAGGTTTAGGCAAATCAATCAGAGGCATAGCAAGAGACATAGCAAATTCCACAGACATAATATTAGTAGAGGACCCTGAATCCACGAAGGCACTGCCGGTAGCAGACCTACCACCAAAAGAGACCTGAAAGGGAAGCAAGATCTTAGTACGTTTCATATTTACTGGAAATACCTGTGCGCCCAAGTGACCTCCCCGATGATCACTTAGGCACGGATGTTCTCTGGCTGCATTCTTACGCTTAGGACAGTTGTTCACTTGATGCTTGTCATCCCCACAGTAGAAGCAGAGACCATTCTTCCTGCGGAATTCTCTATGTTGTTGGGGGGACACGGAGGCCCCGAGTTGCATAGGTCTCTCTGAGTCTTTCGGGGAGGAACGAAGCAACGGAACTTCGGGAGGCATCATGGGGGAATTGGAGGAGAAAACACATAAGCGTTCATGTTGTCGTTCCCTGAGCCGTCGGTCAAGTCGTACCGCTAAAGCCATAGCCTGGTCTAGGGAGTCAGAAGAGGGATAGCTAACTAGCAGGTCTTTCAGGGCATTCGACAGACCCAACCTAAACTGGCACCTTAAGGCAGGGTCATTCCACCGAGAAGCTACGCACCACTTCCTAAAGTCAGAGCAATACTCCTCAACAGGTCTCTTACCCTGACGTAAGGTCACCAGCTGACTCTCGGCAAAGGCAGTCCTGTCAGTCTCGTCATAAATAAGTCCGAGAGCAGAAAATAAACAATCAGCGGAGGAAAGTTCAGGGGTGTCAGGAGCCAAGGAGAAGGCCCACTCTTGGGGCCCTTCCTGGAGCCGGGACATAAGTATACCCACCCGCTGGCTCTCAGAACCTGAGGAATGAGGCTTTAAACGAAAGTAAAGCCATCAACTCTCCCGAAAGGAGAGAAAAGCCCTCCGGTCCCCTGAGAACCGGTCGGGCAACTTGAGGTGGGGTTCAAGAGGTGCGGTGAGGGGAAATACCAAGGTAGCATCAGGCTGGTTGACCCTCTGAGCCAGGGCCTGGACCTGTAGGGAGAGACCCTGCATTTGCTGAGCCAGGGTCTCACGGGGGTCCATAGTGGTGTCAGGGACCAGGGTAGACTAGGTATGGGCTTGTGATTATGTAATGACCGGGGGGTAGGGAAACGGACATGTGAGCCCTAATCTACCCACCACTCTGTCCCTGCCTACTTGCAACGACCCGCCCTAGGCGACGGGGTACAACTGGGCGGCGGTCCCTGCACTCAGTAAGTGCACGACAAACACGACAAACATACAAGGGAATACAAGCAAGGGAAAGGGGCAGTTGCCCACGGCAACACCGTGAGCAACCAGAGTGGTGAACGAGCCGAGTCAAGACAGGAGTGTGCGAGGTACCAAACGAAGAGCAGAAGAGTAGTCAGTAAGCCAGGGTCTGTATGGAGCAGGAACAAAATAGAAGGAGCTGTAGCTGGGCCAGGAAACAACACGAAAAAGAATCACAAGCACTGGAGGAACAGGAAAGGCAGGCTTAAATAGACCGAGGGCGGGAGCTAGCTGAGTCTGGCCAGGCTGCGATAGGCTCTCCCACTCCTAAGCCTGCCAGCCTGAGTGGTGGAAGCTGGAGTCAGTCTCAGGGATGTAGATTCAGGTGCTGACTGATTAATTAAGGGAGTTAACCCCGAAGCTGTGCCTGGCAGATGCTTTACACTGTCACCAGATTTTCAAACCCCTATCTCGTATTGCAGCAGATCGGCGCTGCAATGTAGATTACAGTAACGTGTATTTTTTTCAAAAACGAGCATCTTTGGCCAAGTTATGAGCATTTTTATATTTATGCAAATGAGCCTTTCTTAAGTACAACTGGGCGTGTTTAAAGTTAAGTACAAGTGGGCGTGTATTGTGTGTGTACATCTGGGCGTTTTCACTTGTTTTACTAGCTGGGCGTTGTGAATAGAAGTGTATGATGCTGAAGAATCAGCATCATCCACTTCTCTTCGTCAACACCCAGCTTCTGGCAGTGCACAGACACACAGCGTGTTCTCGAGAGATCACGCTGTGACGTCACTTCCTGCCCCAGGTCCTGCATCGTGTCGGACGAGCGAGGACACATCGGCACCAGGCGACAGAGGCTACATCGACTTACCTGCAAACGCCGATGCTGCTGCAGAATCAACTGTAGCCTCTGTCGCCTGGTGCCGATGTGTCCTCGCTCGTCCGACACGATGCAGGACCTGGGGCAGGAAGTGACGTCACAGCGTGATCTCTGAGAACACGCTGTGTGTCTGTGCACTGCCAGAAGCTGGGTGTTAACGAAGAGAAGTGGATGATGCTGATTCGTCAGCATCATACCCTACCATTCACAACGCCCAGCTAGTAAAACAAGTAAAAACGCCCAGATGTACACACACAATACACACCCACTTGTACTTAACTTTAAACACGCCCAGTTGTACTTAAGAAAGGCTCATTTGCATAAATATAAAAATGCTCATAACTTGGCCAAAAATGCTCGTTTTTGAAAAAAAAAAAAAACGTTACTGTAATCTACATTGCAGCGCCGATCTGCTGCAATACGAGATAGGGGTTTGAAAATCTGGTGACAGAGCCTCTTTAAGCTAGGTCTCCAGGATCTCTTCTAACTGAGGATAATTTGTATCAGTTACTGAATAAAATTTGTTTTTTTGTTGCTGATTTGATTCTTTGTATTTTTTTTAGATTTATAAAGTTTCATATGTCTTCCTTCTCAAAAAGGTGGCTAATAAGTTTCCCACATTTTTCTGTCACCAGTTTCATACTTCCCTATCTCCTACCTAATCTAATAGGCAGGGCCGTAGCTAAAGGCTCATGGGCCCGGGTGTAAGAATTCAGCTTGGGCCCCCTACCCCTCCCCAATACCACCATCACCAGACCGCTGCGCGTGCCTATGCCCAGCCGCCTTGCCCAACAGCCCCATAGTATAATGCTCCCACACAGTATAATGCCCCATACAGTATATTGTCCCCCCCATAATTGCCCCATACCATATAATGCTCCCCATATCAGCCCCCACAGTATAATGCACCAAATAGCTGCCCCCATACAGTATAGTGCCCCCATATCAGCCCCCATACAGTATAATACCCCACATATCAGCTCCCCATACAGTATAATACCCCCCATATCAGCTCCCCATACAGTATAATGCCCCCCATATGAGCTTCCCATACAGTATAATGCCCCCATATGAGCTTCCTATATTGTATAATGCCCCCATATGAGCTTCCCATACAGTATAATTTCCCCCATATCAGCCCCATACAGTATAATTCCCCCATATCAGCCCCCCATGCAGTATAATGTCCCCCACCTTATCAGCCGCCATGCCATATCAGCCCCCCATGCAGTATAATGTCCCCCATCTTATCAGCCGCCATGCCATATCAGCCCCCCATACAGTACAATGCCCCACGCCATATCAGCCCCCCATTCACTATAATGCCCCCCGTCATATCAGCCCCCCATACAGTATAATGCCCCCATATATGCATAACAGAAAAATAACATAATTACTTACCTATCCCCATTCCCACGCTGGGTGGAGGAACATTTGTCTCCACCGGTGTGTGCTATGAGTGACTCGGCGCAGACAGGCGCGATGATGTCGCTACATCCCGCCTGCCTGCATCGAGCCGCTCGGAGCATGGTGAATGCTGGAGCAAGGAGCCGTCAGCTCCTTGCTCCAGCCTTGAATAGAACTGGGACCTCGGTGAGTGACTCGCGACCCCCCAGAGGCCTTCACACGACCCCCGGTTTGTAATGTATTGTGCAGTTTGCGGTGTAGAGAGGAGGGGGGCCTGTACTTTAACGCCCCCCCCCCCTCTCCACTGCAAACACAGACAGCACAATACTACACAATACATTACAAGACAACACAATACAACACAACACATTACATTACAATACAGACTCTGCAGCTCACCTGGAGTTCTCCGCACCATCTCTTCCACTCTGGCTGGAACGCCCCTCACGTGATGTCACGGTCACATGCTACACTAAATACCATGTGACCGTAACCAGGAAGTTCCGGCTTCACGGCAGAGAACATTTATTTAACCCCTTCAGGACCCAGCCTGTTTTGGCCTTCAGGACACCGCCGATTTTTTCAAATCTGGCATGTGTTACTTTATGTGGTAATAACTTTGGAATGCTTTTACCTATCCAAGCGATTCTGAGAACGTTTTCTTGTGACATATTGTACTTTATGTTAGTGAAAAATTTGGTAGATAAATTCGGTATTTATTTCTGAAAAACACCAAAATGTTGAGAAAATTTGCTAAAATTAGCATTTTTCTAAATTTAAACGTATCTGCTTGTAAAACAGATAGTAAAACCACACTAGTTACTAGTTAACATTTCCCATATGTCTACTTTATGTTTGCATTGTTTTTTGAACGTCCTTTTATTTTTCTAGGACATTCAAGGCTTAGAACTTTAGCAGCAATTTCTCATATTGTAAAGAAAATTTCAAAAGGTCATTTTTTTCAGGGACCAGTTTAGTTCTGAAGTGGCTTTGAGGGCCTTATATATCAGAAATCCCCATAAATCACTCATTTTGAAAACTTTTGCCCCTCAAGGTATTCGAATCAGCATTCACAAAGTGTTTTAACCCTTTAGGCGTTTCACAGGAATTAAAGCAAAGTAGAGGTGACATTTACAAATTTTATTTTTTTTGCCGAAATTCATTTCTAATAAAAAAAAATTTGTAACACACAAGATTTTACCCAAGAAATGCAACTCAATATTTATTGCCCAGATTCTGAAGTTTTTATAAATATCCCACATATGGCCCTAGAGCGCTAATGGACTGAAATACAGGCCTCATAAGCAAAGGAGCACCTAGTGGATTTTGGGCCTCCTTTTTTTTTTAGAATATATTTTAGCCACCTTGTTAGGTGTGAAGAGGTCTTGTGGTGCCAAAACAGTGGAAACACCCCAATAGTTACCCCATTTTGAAAACTACACCTCTCAAGGAATTTATCTAGGGGTTTAGTTAGCATTTTGACGACACAGGTTTTTCGCTAAATATATTGGAATTAGTCTGTAAAAATGAAAATCTACTTTTTTTCTGAAAAAACATAGACATTTTTAATATTTACAAGAAATAACGAAGAAAATGCACCCCACCATTTGTAAAGCAATGTCTCCCGATTACGTCAATACCCCATATGTGGTAATAAACTACTGATTGGACCCACAGCAGGGCTAAGAAGGGAAGGAGCGCCATTTGAATTTTGGAGCACAGATTTTGCTGGAATGGTTTTCGGTGCCAAGTCGCGTTTGCAACGCCCAGGAGGGACCAAAACAGTGGAAACACACCAAAAGTTACCCCATTTTGGAAACTACACCTCTCAATGAATTTATCTAGGGGTTTTGTTTGCATTTTTACCACACAGGTTTTTTGCAGAATTTAGTGGAATTAGGCCGTGAAAATGAATATCACAATTTTTTCCACAAAAATTTAGAATTTTCTCATTTTCACAAGGGATAAAGGAGAAAAAAACAACCAATTTTTGTAAAGCAATTTCTCCCGAACACGGAAATACCCCACACGTCGTCATACATTTTTTTCATTAGAAATGAACTAACCCTTTCAGGACTGATCCATTTTTTGCTTTCTTATTATCGTTTTTCACTCCCCGCGTTCTTAGAGCCATAACTTTTTTCTTTTTCTGTGAGTAGAGTGGTGTGAGGGCTTATTTCTTGCGGGAGGAGTTGTAGTTTCTATTGACACCATTTAAAGTACCATAAAATGGACTGGGAAACTGCAAAAAAATTATTTGCGGGATGAAATTGGAAAAAAAATCTGATTCCAATTTTTGGGGGTTTCGTTTTTACAGGTTTCGCCTTGCAGTAAAAACAAAAACCTTACATTATTCTGCGGCTCAATACAACTACGGTAATACCAAATTTATATAGTTTTTTTTATATTCTACTACTTTTACAAAGAAAAAGCTATTTGTTAAAATAAAAATTGTTTTGTCTCACCACATTCGGAGAGCTGTAACTTTTTTATTTTTCGGTTGATTGAGCGGTGGGAGGTATATTGTAATAGTTCAGCCTTTTACGAACGTAGCGATACCAAGTTTGTTTATTTTTTACATTACTTTAGAAGAAAAATGGGAAAAGGTTTTTTTTTTAACTTTAAATCGTTTTTTTCTTACTACTAATAACATTAATTCTTCTACAGGGACCAGTTTAGTTCTGAAGTGGCTTTGAGGGCCTTATATATCAGAAAATCCCCATAAATCACTCATTTTGAAAACTTTTGCCCCTCAAGGTATTCGAATCAGCATTCACAAAGTGTTTTAACCCTTTAGGCGTTTCACAGGAATTAAAGCAAAGTAGAGGTGAAATTTACAAATTTTATTTTTTTTGCCGAAATTCATTTCTAATACATTTTTTTTTGTAACACACAAGATTTTACCCAAGAAATGCAACTCAATATTTATTGCCCAGATTCTGAAGTTTTTTAAATATCCCACATATGGCCCTAGAGCGCTAATGGACTGAAATACCGGCCTCATAAGCAAAGGAGCACCTAGTGGATTTTGGGCCTCCTTTTTTTTTAGAATATATTTTAGGCACCTTGTTAGGTGTGAAGAGGTCTCGTGGTGCCAAAACAGTGGAAACACCCCAAAAGTTACCCCATTTTGAAAACTACACCTCTCAAGGAATTTATCTAGGGTTTTAGTTAGTATTCTGACGACACAGGTTTTTCGCTAAATATATTGGAATTAGTCTGTAAAAATGAAAATCTACTTTTTTTCTGAATTTTTTTTAATATTTACAAGAAATAACGAAGAAAATGCACCCCACCATTTGTAAAGCAATGTCTCCCGATTACGTCAATACCCCATATGTGGTAATAAACTACTGATTGGACCCACAGCAGGGCTAAGAAGGGAAGGAGCGCCATTTGGATTTTGGAGCACAGATTTTGCTGGAATGGTTTTCGGTGCCATGTCGCGTTTGCAACGCCCGGGAGGGACCAAAACAGTGGAAACACACCAAAAGTTACCCCATTTTGGAAACTACACCTCTCAATGAATTTATCTAGGGGTTTTGTTTGCATTTCGACCACACATGTTTTTTGCAGAATTTAGTGGAATTAGGCCGTGAAAATGAATATCACAATTTTTTCCACAAAAATTTTGCATTTTCTCATTTTCACAAGGGATAAAGGAGAAAAAAACAACCAATTGTTGTAAAGCAATTTCTCCCGAACACGGAAATACCCCACACGTCATCATACATTTTTTTCATTAGAAATGAACTAACCCTTTCAGGACTGATCCATTTTTTGCTTTCTTATTATCGTTTTTCACTCCCCGCGTTCTTTGAGCCATAACTTTTTTCTTTTTTCTTTTTCTGTGAGTAGAGTGGTGTGAGGGCTTATTTCTTGCGGGAGGAGTTGTAGTTTCTATTGACACCATTTAAAGTACCATAAAATGGACTGGGAAACTGAAAAAAAATTCTTTGCGGGCTGAAATTGGAAAAAAAATCTGATTCCAATTTTTGGGGGTTTCGTTTTTACAGCTTTCGCCTTGCAGTAAAAACAAAAACCTTACATTATTCTGCGGCTCAATACAACTACGGTAATACCAAATTTATATAGTTTTTTTTATATTCTACTACTTTTACAAAGAAAAATCTATTTGTTAAAATAAAAATTGTTTTGTTTCACCACATTCGGAGAGCTGTAACTTTTTTATTTTTTGGTTGATTGAGCGGTGGGAGGTATATTGTAATAGTTCTGCCTTTTACGAACGTAGCGATACCAAGTTTGTTTATTTTTTACATTACTTTAGAAGAAAAATGGGAAAAGGTTTTTTTTTTAACTTTAAATCGTTTTTTTCTTACTACTAATAACATTAATTCTTCTACACATTAGGGGACTTGAACCAGCGATCATTGGATCGCTGGTACAATATACTGCAATACTAAGGTACTGCAATATATTGTTATTTTTACAGGCTTCTGTAACCGCACGATCGCTGTTCCTGTCTATTAGTCCCGGGTGTCAGCTGTAATACACAGCTGACACCCGCAGCATATGGAGCGGGCTCAGCACGTGAGCCCGCTCCATACATCAACCCCCGCACCATGGTATGCAATTAAGTCATAGTGCGCAAAGGGGTTAGTGCACAGCGGATGGTTCAAAGTGAATATTGCAATTTTCCACTAATATGCAATTTTATTGCATAATATGTTGTGCCCAGTTTGTGCCACTGAAGACAAATACCTCATAAAACGTTTAGCGGGTTCTCCCGGGTATGGCTATGCCATATATGTGTGCGCAAACTGCTGTTTGGGCATGCTGCAAGGCTCAGAAGGGAGGGACGCCATTTTGCTTTTGGAGCGCAGATTTTGCTTGGTAGTAGTTCTGTTTGGGGTTCTACTGGTATTTCAGTTTATAATGGGGGAGCATATGTAATCTGTGCGGAGTACATCAGGGCATAATAAGAGGGTATAATAATGGGGTAAATAAATAATAATCCGCAGATGTGAGTTCAGTGTCGCACTGATAAATGGTGCCCAATCCGCTTTCGCATCATCATATTCTGAGAGCAAGACATTTTCACCCCTAGATCTGTGTGAGGGCTTATTGTTGTGGGACAATCTGTAGTTTTCATTGGAACCATTTTGGGGTAAATGCGATTTTTTGATCACTTCTTATTACATTTTTTTGCAAGCCGGGTGACCAAAAACCAGCAATTCAGACAATGTTTTTTCATTAATTTTTTTGCGGCGTTCACCGTGTGCTATAAATGTAAATTTTACTTTATTCTGCAGGTCGGTATGAATATAGTTTTTTTATGTTTTGCAGCATTTGCGCAATAAAATCACTTTTTTTTATAAAATAATTTATTTTCTGTTTCACCATATTCTGAGAGCCATAACTTTTTTATTTTTTTAGTAAAAAAAAGCTGTGTAAGGGCTTGTTTTTTTTTGTTTTTTTACTTGTCCCACTAGGGGACATTTAGACTTGCAGTTCTGATCGCTGCTAGAACACATTTCACTGCCTACGTAGTGTAATGTATTCTAACTGTCATTGTGACGTGACAGTCACACTGACAGGAACCCTAGGAGGACCAGCCTCCGGCTGCTCCTCCGAGGCTTCCATATGTGGCAACCCGAAGGCCATTGTCTGGCCTCCGATTGCCGCAACAAGTATTGGCAGCCCCCACAATCACTTTGTGGGGGCTGTCGATGTGCTTCAAACCCCTTAAATGCAGCGATCTAATCAGTTGCCGCATTTATGGGGTTAATTGGCGAAATCAGCGGCGATGGTCCGCTGACCGGCAAGACTGGAGTGTCAGCTGTCGGGGACAGCTGACCTCCCGGTTCCCGGACACTGTCCGTCAGGACAGTGTGCGCCGGGAACCGCTCCGCAACTGTACGTCCTGGTGCGGGAAGCAAGCCCTCTCCATGACGTACAGTTGCGGCGCAGCGCGGGAAGAGGTTAATCAGGATGCTGTATGGCAATGGGGGCCCAGTGGGCCCCCCAGGCTTAGGGGCCCGGTCACAACTGCGGCTGCTGCGACCCCTATAGCTACGCCACTGCTAATAGGAGCTGTGTTGTAGATTACTACTGTGTTGTTTTTTTTTTTTTAATGTTTATTAGTGACAAAGTTATGATCATTTTAACATTTATGCTAGTTTTTTGTAAAAGCCCAACTGGGCATTTTTTTTACTTTAACCAAGTGGGCATAGTAAAGAAAAGCGTATGACGCTGACCAATCAGCATCATACACTTCTCTTCATTCATGTCCAGCTTTAGTCACTTACTCCCGCAGTTCCGTCACTGGAGTGTCGGGAGAATGACCAGACATCGCCTCCAGCCAGGAAATAGGGAAGTATGAAACTGGTGACAGAGCCTCTTTAACTTCTTCCCGATATTTGACATATCCATACGCCATAGTCGGATAGCGGAAGTATGGAACGGTCTTACGTAGTGAACCCGCTCCATACGATGTGGGTGTCGGCTGTTTGTAACAGCCAACACTTCAGAGTAACGAGCGAGATCCCGCTCGTTTAACTCGTTAAATGCCTTGGTCAATAGTGACCACGGCATTAAAATCGTCAGAAAGAGGGGGCGACCCCCTCTAACAGCTCATCTCAATGCAATCGCAGGTTGGCGATGGCTGCTATGGCTGCCTGGGGGCCTAATGAAGGCTCCCAGGTCTGCCATCTTTGTGATCCTATTGAGCGCTGCCTCCGGCAGGGCTTAGTAGAGGCTTGTCAGTATCATACTGCTATACATTAGTATTGCAGTATATAGTGCAAGCGATCTAACGATCGCTGGTTGAAGTCCCTTAGGGGGACTAATAAAAAAAGTTAAAATTAGTAAAACAAAGGGGGTTTTTATGTAAAAAAAAATAAAAATATTAAAAGTTCACCTCCCTTTTCCCATTTTCCCCCTAGAGCATAGTAAAAAAAATAAATAAATAAACATGGTATCGCCGCATCCATAAAAGTCTGAACTATTACAATATAACATTATTTAACCCGCACGGTGTACGCCGTAAAAAAAAACAAATGTAAACGCCAGAATCGCTCTTTTTTGGTCACCTCATCTCCCACAAAAAATTTAATAAAAAGTGATCAAAACATCGCATGTACCCCAAAATGGTATAATTAAAAACTACAGCTTATCCTGCAAAAAATAAGCCCTCATACCACTTAATCGACTGAAAAATAAAAAAGTTATGACTCTCAGAATTTGGCGACACAAAATAAATAAAAATTTTTACACTTAGGTTTTTACTTGTAAAATATAGAAAAAACTATATATATTTGGTATCGCCGTAATCGTATTGACCCACAGAATAAAGTTAACATGTTGTTTTAATTCACAGTGAATTCCATAAAAACGAAGCGCAAAAACAATTGAGGAATCGCTGTTTTTTTCATTTTCTACCCCACAAATATTTTTTGTCCCATTTCCTAGTACATTATATGGCACAATAAATGGTGCTAAGAAAAACTACAACTCGTCCCGCAAAAATCAAGCCCTCATAGGACTATATCGACCGAAAAATAAAAAAGTTATGGCTTTTGGAAGGTGGGGAAGAAAAAACGAAAATGAAAATCTGAAAAATGGCTGCGGCGGGAAGGGGTTAAAGACATAATCACTTTTTTGGCTTATGTCCAACCTTTCCATTGACATAAGGAACTTTAAAATATTTATAAACTATGCGCATATAGGGTGTTCATTGTGTATCTATTGATTCATTTACTTTATTTTAGCCGCAAGTAAGATCAGATGAATTATGTAAACTCTCTTTTTATATAGAGAGTGGTTATATAGATCTGCGTGAAAAAAATAATTCCAGGGATTATATTTCATTGAAAAATTTAATTATTTTTGGATTAAATCATGTACCTCTCTCCAAAGTCTGACATTTACTAGATCACATTTTGGGCATTTATTGAGTCGGTCTTGATGTGTTTTCTTAGATCTTAATTTAATATTAAATACTCTATATGCCCTAAAGAAGATTTTACAACACATTTCCCTCAACAAGTCAGACTTCTCCATTCGGTTAGAGCAACCCTGCAAGATTATTTTTCCACTTCATCTACTGGGATAGATGGCTTTACATCTCTTTTCAATTTGAAATAACATATCCAGTATAGCTTGTCTTTCCTGCTCATGCTTTTAAATTTCTTAATTTATCATATACGGTATGTTAGAAATTCTCAAGCTTTGGTCTGGATGAGAAAAGATCGTATAAAGGGCCTTTGGACAGGTAATATCTTTGAAATTATTCTAGAAGGAGGTCATTAATCCTTTCCATCGGAAGTAATAAAGGAAATCTTTAGGCGAAACACCAAATTTTGAAACCACCTACTCGAAGTTATGTATTTCCCAGATTTTCCATCTATTACCTCGGGAATATATTTGAGACCTCGTGATGTAATGATTGAATTAGGTATAGTAAGAATAGTTGAGGGAAACTCATCCACTATGGAGTACCTGAATACAAATGGTGACATTTTAGAAAGACCTCTTATAGGTCTCCATGTGTCTGTAAATGTATACATTCTTTTATAAAGAACCTCAAGATCTTTAGTTCTCACAAAAGTAATACTTCTTAGTGGATATAGATGTAATAATGGTATCTCCACTTCAATATTGACAAAGTTGGACAATTCTTTGATCCATTCTACAATGTACCTAGTTATACAAGTCCAATTGCATTTTTTTTTCATTAATGTTTCATTGTTTTAGAATTTTCAACCTAGTGAATGACATTTTATGTAAGTATCCTTTTCAAAGGAAGTTGGTACAAAATTATTTCTAGTTTCTTAATATCCTCCTTTCTCATTAATATTGGTAACATTTGTAAAGGATACATTATTCTGGGCAGGATAGTGATCTTCAAAACACTTGCTCTATAAATTGTTAATGGTAGTTCCCTCCATTTTTGCAAACGTCTTTTTTTTTTTTTTTTTAATAGCCATTAGAGATGTAAAATTATTTTTATATATTACCTCTTTAGTTCTTCCTAGGTTTATACCCAAATATTTGATAATTAGTGGCTATGGTTAAACCAACTTCTTCTTTTAACTATGAATCAGAAATAGTACCACCGATTTCTTGTTGTTGAAGACAAAACCAGAAGCTGGGCCAGACGTGTCCAATATATCAAAGAACTTACCAACATCTTTTTCTACATTTTCCATAAAAAACAATAAATCATCTGAAAACATTGCAAGCCTACCTTAAAAATGATTAATACAAATACCTTTTATATCCTTATTTTTAAGTTTTACAAGGGCTATAGGCTCCACACAAAGACGGAAAAGAAGTGGAGAAAGGGGCAGCCATGCCTTGTCCCTCTAGATATTTTTTAGAATTTTTCAGATGAGTAACCTGGCATCAATGTATGTGCACTTGTATAGTCAAAATGAGATTATAAAATGTGTCTGTTAAGGTACTTTTACACGGCCCGACCGGGGCCGTGTAAACAAGCGCCAATCAACAAGACAGCTTGTGTTTGCTCCCTTCACAAGGAGCTAGTATGGGGACAAGGGCTCGTTACTCCCATCGCTCGTCCCCATACATTATTAGAATGAGCATTTTCTGGTTCATCGGCTGATCGTTGTTCTGATTTTCCTGTTAATTGGTCAGTGTAAAAGGACCTTTAGCCCATTATTTCTCATGATCAGTTTGAGCCAGGGCTAAGTAACTTTATTAGATGCTTTTTCGGCATTGAATGTTACGATACCTTACTATATTATGTACTTAAATAAGTTATTTAGAATTTGAAAAACATGGCTGCTTTCTTCCAAATATAGTGCCACATCTATCCATAGTTCATGTCTGATATTGCAGCTCAGTTCCATTCATTTCAATGGATCTGAGTTGGCAATAAAAGACACATGTACAGGTGTCAAGCTGTTTTTGGAAGTAAGCAGCCAGGTTTTTCTAATTCTGGAAAACCCTTTTCATTTCTAATGATCTTAATATACATCAGCCTAATATACCTGTCTATGTAGACAGAGTTGCAGTGTGAAATATAGCTCTTTCCAAATGGACCAAATCTTAATAGCAGCCAAATAACCCACAATGAAGAAAATATCTAGCAGTTAAAGGCTTATTCCCACAATTCACATTTGTGGTGCAATAATTTGATATGCCATAAATGTTTGACTGGTTTCCGAGTATGAGGGTGCATAGTGTCCTGTTCTCCAAATCTATGAAAGATATGACATAAGTATGTAGGAGATACTGAAACAGGCTGAAAAGTGGATGTAGCATAAACATGTTTGCTGTACCATCCTATGCCACAAATACTGATTACATCATCTCCATATAGTCACTGACCTTGTGTAGGCAACTATATTTACTATTAATGGAAGGAGCAATGCAAGGATAGTCTATGTCAATAAAAGTCACCCAGGAAAATCAAGCTACGAAATGATTCTGCCCGCAAAATACAGTCTAATATAATTGACAGCAATATTAATCATTTGATCATATGTCATTATCTTGTTAACCTTTCCTGACTGTGCATCTTAGGAGATGTCTGTAAATAGACAATTTGTGAATTGTACCTGCTCAGTGTGAGAGTTTAGTGATTACAATATTCCCTTTAAGCATAATTGAATACTCTGCGCAATAATTACTTTCCATGGCATCTATTATGTGTGTTTTTGCTGAAATGTTTCTATTTTCTGTCCTAATTGGCACCGATCACTTGTTTCATTTTATGTTTTTTTGTTGAAGGTTTGAGTCATTAGCCCCCAATTAAATTGCCAGGTGTGAGTGGAAGACATCTTGACTATGCTATTAGTTCCCGAATGTTAAATTATGTAGTCAAACAGGAAAATGTAAACTGGAGACAATCAGGCTTTTAAATAAATGTTGTCAAGCTGAAAATGGCAAGACATTGTCTCTAGTTTTCTTCTAGACATCCCTAGTTTTAAAGATAACAGTTACTCAGTTAACTGTTTACACCATGGGTTATCTTTGTCAGTAGATGTGCAGTTTATTATATATCCCATGATCTGTAAAACAGAATGGTTCAAAAGGTAGAAGTTGCTTGTAAAAACGTTTAAAGGCCCTATTACACCGGCCAATAATCGGGCAAACGATCGTTCATAGAACACTCGTTGCCGATAATTGCCCTGATACATGATAATAATGTATGGGGACGAGCAATCGGAGTAACGAGCGCTCGTCCCCATACATAGCTCCTTGTGAAAGGAGCAAACAAGCGCCGATCAACGAGCTGTCCCGTTGATTGGCGCACGTTTACACGGCCTAGGACGGGTCGTGTAGGGGGACCTAAAGTATACAATGTCTAGCTCCAATTTTTCTGTGTGAAATTAAATCTATTTGGAGAGTGACTGTGGTGTTCTTTAATTCAGTGGTTCTCAAACTTTTACAGGCAAAGGAACCCCAAACCAGCTAGACACCTCACTGAGAAACCCCAAACACATTGTCCACGTCACCACTGTGGGTCTGATTGGCTACTGTAAAGGAGGTGGTAAGGATAATTGGGAAGTGGCAATGCTAGAAGTCAATATGGCACATTTACTAATACTGGCATTGTAATGAAGGGGGTAAGGAAACAGACAAGTGAGCCCTAATCTACCCGCCACTCAGTCAGTCCCTGCCTACTTGCAACGACCCGCCCTAGGCGATGGGGTACAACTGGGCGACGGTCCCTACGCTCAATAAGTGCACGACAGACAAACAGACAAGGGTACACAGAAGCAAGGGAAAAGGGGCAGTTGCCCACGGCAATACCGTGAGCAACAAGAGTGGTGAACAAGCCGAGTCAAACCAGGAGTGTACGAGGTACCAAACGAGAGCAGGAGAGTAGTAAGTAAGCAAGGGTCAGTATGAAGCAGGGTCAAATAGATCAAGAAGCTGCAGCAGGGCCAGGAAACCACACGAGAAGAATCACAAGCAAGGAGGAACAGGAAAGGCAGGTATAAATAGACAGAGGGCGGGAGCTAGCTCCGTCTGGCCAGGCTGTGATAGGCTCTCCCACTCCTAAGCCTGCCATCCTGAGTGGTGGAAGATGGAGTCAGTCTCACCGACATAGAAGCAGGTGCAGACTGATTACCTATGGGCGTAGATACAGAAGCTGTGCCTGGCAGATCCTTAACAGTACCCCCCCCCCTTTTATGAGGGGCCACCGGACCATTTCTAGATGGACCGGGTTTATTGGGGAAACAAAGGTGGAACCTCCTGACCAATATCCCAGCGTGAACATGCCAGGCAAGGTACCCAAGTCCTCTCCTCAGGCCCGTATCCTCTCCAATGGACCAGGTACTGGAGGGAGCCTTGGACCATCTTGCTGTCCACAATCTTGGCCACCTCGAATTCTACCCCCTCAGGGGTGAGAACGGGGACAGGAGGTTTCCTCTAGGGAGCCAAGGACGGGGAGCAGCATTTAAGGAGGGAGGCATGAAACACGTCGTGTACTCGAAAAGATGGGGGCAACTCCAGTCGGAAGGAGACAGGATTGAGGACTTCAATGACCTTGTACAGCCCTATAAACCGGGGAGCAAACTTCTTGGATGGGTCTTTAGGGCGCAAGTTCTTTGACGATAGCCACACCAGATCCCCGACCATAAACAAGGGGTTAGCAGAACGTCTTCTATCTGCCTGAGTTTTTTGTATCCTCTGGTATGCCTCTAGGTTCTTCTGAACCTGGGCCCAGACTGTGCACAGTTCCTGATGAACGACATCTACCTCGGGATTGTTGGAACTACCAGGTGAAACGGAGGAGAACCGTGGATTAAAGCCAAAATTAAAGAAAAAGGGGGAGACCCCCGACGAGTTACTGACCCGGTTATTAAGGGAAAATTCGGCGAGGAGAATGAATGAGACCCAATCATATTGACAGTCAGAGATAAAACTCCTTAAATATTGTTCTAGAGACTGATTAATCCTCTTAGTTTGGCCATTAGTTTCAGGATGGAAGGCAGAGGAGAAGGACAGAACAATCTCCAACTTTTTACAGAAGGCTCTCCAAAACAAAGAAACAAATTGTACCCCTCTGTCAGAAACAATATTGACAGGGACCCCATGGAGACGCAGGATGTGTTTGACAAACAAGGTAGCTAACGTCTTAGCATTGGGTAGTTTTTTGAGGGGCACAAAGTGGCACATCTTACTGAAGCGGTCTACTACAACCCACACCACCGACTTGCCTTGAGATGGAGGCAAATCGGTGATAAAATCCATGGAGATATTGGTCCAAGGTCTCTGGGGAATGGGCAAAGAACGTAGTAAGCCCGCTGGTCGGGACCTGGGAGTCTTGGACCTAGCACAAACTTCACAAGCGGCGACGTAGGCCTTAACGTCTTTAGGCAACCCATGCCACCAATAGTTTCTGGCAATGAGGTGCTTGGTACCCAGGATGCCTGGATGACCAGATAGTGCGGAGTCATGATTTTCCCTAAGTACCCTTAGCCGGAATTGCAGGGGAACAAACAGCTTGTTCTCAGGAAGGTTCCCGGGAGCTGAACCTTGATCAGCAGCAATTTCAGAAACTAAATCAGAATCAATATTGGAAATGATTATACCTGGAGGCAAAATACAAGCAGGATCTTCCTCCGAAGGAGGGCTGGCCATGAAGCTACGCGACAGTGCATCAGTCTTAATATTTTTAGACCCAGCCCTATAGGTTACCAAAAAGTTGAATCTGGTAAAAAATAACGCCCATCGAGCATGTCTCGGGTTTAGCCTCCGGGCAGATTCTAGGAAAACCAGATTCTTGTGGTCGGTAAGGACCGTTACCTGGTGCCTAGCCCCCTCCAGGAAGTGGCGCCACTCTTCAAATGCCCATTTAATGGCTAAGAGTTCGCGGTTGCCAATATCATAATTACTCTCAGTGGGCGAAAACTTCCTGGAGAAGTAGGCACAGGGACGGAGATGGGTGAGGGACTTGGTACCCTGGGACAAGACAGCCCCCACTCCCACCTCGGACGCGTCAACCTCCATGATAAATGGCTCCATTTGGTTGGGCTGAACCAACACCGGGGCCGAGATAAAGCACTTCTTAAGGACCTCAAAAGCCTGGACAGCCTCAGGAGGACAGCGGAGGAGATCAGCACACTTGCGAGTGAGATCCGTAAGAGGCTTAGCGATGACCGAGGAGTTAGCAATAAATCTCCTGTAATAATTAGCGAACCCCAAGAAGCACTGTAACGCCTTCAGGGAGGCAGGTTGGACCCATTCCGCCACAGCCTGGACCTTGGCGGGATCCATGCGGAATTCAAGAGGAGTGAAGATTTGACCCAAAAATGGTATCTCCTGCACCCCAAACACACATTTTTCGGTCTTCGCAAACAGTTTGTTTTCCCGAAGGACCTAGAGGACCTTCCTGACATGCTCAATGTTGGAGGACCAGTCCTTGGAAAACACAAGTATGTCATCAAGGTACACTACAAGAAATACCCCCAGGTAATCTCTTAAAATCTCATTTATGAAATTCTGGAAGACCGCGGGAGCATTACAAAACCCAAAGGGCATGACGAGGTATTCGAAATGACCTTCGGGCGTGTTAAACGCAGTCTTCCACTCATCCCCTTCTTTGATGCGGATAAGGTTATACGCCCCCCGTAGAACAAACTTAGAGAACCATTGGGCCCCCTGAACCTGATTAAAGAGATCAGGAATCAAAGGAAGGGGATACTGGTTCCTTACAGTGACCTTATTCAAGTTACGGTAGTCAATGCATGGCCTAAGACCACCATCCTTCTTCCCTATGAAGAAGAAGCCAGCACCTACCGGAGAAGTAGAGGGGCGAATGTAACCCTTGGCCAGGCATTCCTGGATATACTCTCTCATGGCTTCATGTTCGGGACAAGAGAGATTAAATATCCTACCCTTAGGGAGCTTAGCTCCTGGTACCAAATCGATAGCGCAATCGTATTCTCTATGAGGAGGTAACACTTCGGAGGCCTCCTTAGAGAAAACATCAGCGAAGTCCTGAACAAACTCAGGTAGCATGTTCACCTCCTCAGGGGGAGAAATAGAATTAACAGAAAAACATCACGTCAAGCATTCATTACCCCATTTGGTAAGATCCCCAGTATTCCAGTCAAACGTGGGATTATGCAACTGCAACCAGGGAAGGCCTAAAACCAAATCGGACGATAATCCCTGCATCAACAGTACAGAGCACTGCTCCAAATGCATGGAGCCAACAAGGAGTTCAAAAACAGGGGCATGCTGTGTAAAATAACCATTAGCAAGAGGAGTGGAGTCGATACCCACTACCGGGACAGGTTTAGGCAAATCAATCAAAGGCATAGCTAGAGACATAGCAAATTCCACAGACATGATATTAGCAGACGACCCTTAATCCACGAAGGCACTGCCGGTAGCAGACCTACCACCAAAAGAGACCTGAAAGGGAAGCAAGATTTTATTACGTTTCATATTTACGGGAAATACCTGTGCGCCCAAGTGACCTCCCCGATGATCACTTAGGCGCGGAAGTTTTCCGGCTGCTTATTCTTACGCCTAGGACAGGTGTTCACTTGATGCTTGTCATCCCACAATAGAAGCAGAGACCATTCTTCCTGCGGAACTCTCTACGTTGTTGGGGGGACACGGAGGCCCCGAGTTGCATAGGTACCTCCGAGTCTTCCGTGGAAGAACGAAGCAACAGAACCTCGGGATGCATCATGGGGGAGTCAGAGGAGAAAACACAAAAACGTTCACGTTGTCGTTCCCTGAGACGTCGGTCAAGTAGTACCGCTAAAGCCATAACCTGGTCTAGGGAGTCAGAAGAGGGATAGCTAACTAGCAGGTCTTTCAGGGCGTTCGACAGACCCAACCTAAACTGGCACCTTAAGGCAGGGTCATTCCACCGAGAAGCTACGCACCACTTCCTAAAGTCAGAACAATACTCTTCCACAGGTCTCTTACCCTGACGTAAGGTCACCAGCTGACTCTCGGCAAAGGCAGTCCTGTCAGTCTCGTCACAAGTGAGTCCGAGAGCAGAAAAGAAAAGATCAACGGAGGAAAGTTCAGGGGCGTCAGGAGCCAAGGAGAAGGCCCATTCTTGGGGCCCTTCCTGGAGCCGGGACATAATTATACCCACCCGCTGACTCTCAGAACCTGAGGAGTGGGGCTTTAAGCGAAAATAGAGCTTACAACTCTCCCGAAAGGAGAGAAAAGTCTTCCGGTCCCCTGAGAACCGGTCAGGCATCTTGAGGTGGGGTTCAAGAGGTGAGGTGAGGGGCACTACCATGGTAGCGTCAAGCTGGTTGACCCTCTGAGCCAGGGCCTGGACCTGTAAGGAGAGACCCTGCATTTGCTGAGCCAGGGTCTCAAGGGGGTCCATAGTAGTGTGAGGGACCAGGGTAGACTAGGTATAAGTGCTTGTGATTATGTAATGAAGGGGGTAAGGAAACAGACAAGTGAGCCCTAATCTACCCGCCACTCAGTCCCTGCCTACTTGCAACGACCCGCCCTAGGCGACGGGGTACAACTGGGCGACGGTCCCTACGCTCAATAAGTGCACGGCAGACAAACAGACAAGGGTACACAGAAGCAAGGGAAAAGGGGCAGTTGCCCACAGCAACACCGTGAGCAACAAGAGTGGTGAACGAGCCGAGTCAAACCAGGAGTGTACGAAGTACCAAACGCAGAGCAGGAGAGTAGTGAACAAGCCGAGTCAAACCAGGAGTGTACGAGGTACCAAACGAGAGCAGGAGAGTAGTAAGTAAGCCAGGGTCAGTATGAAGCAGGGTCAAATTGATCAATAAGCTGCAGCAGGGCCAGGAAACCACACGAGAAGAATCACAAGCAAAGGAGGAACAGGAAAGGCAGGTATAAATAGACAGAGGGCGGGAGCTAGCTCTGTCTGGCCAGGCTGTGATAGGCTCTCCCACTCCTAAGCCTGCCATCCTGAGTGGTGGAAGATGGAGTCAGTCTCACCGACATAGAAGCAGGTGCAGACTTATTACCTATGGGCGTAGATACAGAAGCTGTGCCTGGCAGATCCTTAACAGGCATAATATGATGACTGGCATATAATGATCTCTTGGCGGCTAAATCAGACGGTAAATACTCTCTCTTGATTCTTCTGGCTCTCTCTGCAGCCTTTGACACTGTAGACCACCAACTTCTACTTACTTAACATACTCCACTCTATTGGCCTCAAGGACGCTGCTCTCTCTTGCTTTTCCTTCTATCTCTCTGATCGTACGTATATTCATATATATACTCACTCCTCACTGCCTTTCATTCAACCTATATGTCTTTTATATCTTATATCACTTTCCTCTTGGAACTTTTTGCTCCTCGTTGGTCAGGTGACTACACTCCTTTTTCTTGTTCTATCACAATTATGTATATCGGTCCCCTAATTTATTTATTTATTGTAGTCTATATTCGGACCGTCTTCCGCTCTTTCCCCTCTTTTTTTGCACTTTTTGTTTCCTGATTATATTCATTATTATTGATTCACTTTGATATTAGTTCCCAAATGCACTTGTCGTTCCCTCATCAAATTAATCTTTTAACATTCCCCGTGTGTGCAGTATTGACATATCTCTGCACATGTTTTTTATATCCCCTGTTCCACAAACACACTTTTTTAATAGATCACACTGTTTCACACATATACATTTATTAAATCTGATTCATGTCCGCGTAGTTCTCCATACGTGTCGTATATCAGACACTGGCCTCCTCTCCAATGTGCTGCACTTACGGACGTTGGACCCTGCGGTGGGGGAGAGCGCTGGTCTTGGGGGGGGGAGTGGTCGACGCACCCTTCCGTCCGCTGTCTATGGCCAGGGTAGTATGTGGGAGGCGTTGTCAGTCATCGCCGCCCCACATCCTCCCTGATGACGCGGCCACCGGAAGTGGGGCGGCTTCCATCTTTGTACCCCCATCTGGCGCCGCTATCCTCCTTCCCGCCAGGATGTAGCCACCCCCAGACGAAGGCATTCGCCGAAACGCGCGTCGGGTGTGGGCGTCTCCTATGTGCCACCATGACCTTGGGTAGGTAATCATTGTTTTTTGACACGTATCTGCCATATTTCATCTGTCAGTCTCACCTCTTACCAGCCTAATAGCACAGTAATCTCTGATCTCTTTCCTCGTGCACATAACATAACACTGTATAGTAACCATTATATCTTCAGCACTTTTTTTACCTTCAGCAAATTACTGTGATAGATTCTGCAGACCGCTGGTAGTTACCTTTTGAGATTTCGTTATATACACGTTCATATAAACCTACTTCAGCATTTAACGTATGTTTATGACAAATTACGCAACAATCATGGTTCAGCAATGGGTGATGCCCTTTTTCATTGTGACTCATCTTTTTTACTCTGTTATGTCTTATATGTAATAAAGCTCATATTTTTATATCTTGAACATTGTTGTGTTTAAGTTGATCATTTTCTCTCTCGGGTATTTCTATCTCTCTGATCGCTCGTTCAGTGTCTCATTTGCTGGTTCTACTTCTTCTCCTTATCCACTTGCTATCGGGGTTCCTCAGGGATCAGTCCTAGGTCCACTCCTCTTTTCTCTCTACACAGCCCAAATTGGACAAACCATCAGCAGATTTGGCTTCCAGTACCATCTCTACGCTGATGAAGAGAAATGTGCCTATAACTGGACCGTCAGTGATATGTTAAAATGGCGATAGGGGGGCTATCGCCATTTTAACATATCACTGACGGTCCAGTTATTGCCTCCATTCGTGGGGAACTGTTCCTATGTACGGCAGTCTGCAGCTGCCTAATCAGTCTCTCTCACTGCGTCCAGCGTTGCACTGGGTGTACGCACACTGACTCCTGCGTTACATACTGGCCGTCTCTTGATACAATTTTAACTTTTCAGTGTTGTTTGTCTGTTTGGTACATTAATAAAAGTTATATTTTAACTGCCTTTACTGACACTTATCGACTAATTGACTGGTGGCTGGGAAATTGGGACTCTGTGCCTAGGCACATTTCTCTTCATTGTTTAATTATCCCTGCCAGCCACTAGGGGGTCTCCTTTTTGCTTTTTCATCTCTACGCTGATGACACCCAATTATATGCCTCTTCCGATTACATCACCTCTGCTCTAATACAAAACAACAGTGATTGTCTATCCGCTGTCTCTAACATCCTCTCTCTATCTGAAACTGAATCTTTCTAAAACTGACCTCCTTTTGTTCCCACCATCTACTAACCTCCCTAAACCGGATGTCTCCATCTCAGTGTATGGCACTATCATAACTCCTAAGCAGCACGTCCGCTGTCCCGGGGTTATTTTTTACTCAGATCTTTCCTTTATTACTCACATTCAATCATTTTCACGCTTTTGTCATTTTCACCTCAAAAACATCTCCAGAATCCGCCCTTTTCTTACGGAGGAAACAGCCAAAACTCTCATTGTTGCTCTGATTCACTCTCGTCTTGACTACTGTAACTCATTACTAGTCAGTCTTCCCCTCACTAAACTCTCCCCTCTCCAATCTATCCTTAATTCAGCACCCAGGCTCATCTTTATCACCAACTGCTACACCAACGCCTCTACCCTGTGCCAATCACTGCACTGGTTGCCCATCCCCTTCAGAATAAAATTCAAACTTATTACTCTCACCCACAAAACTCTCCACAGTGCTGCACCACCTTACATCTCCTCCCTCATCTCTGTCCACCACCCTACTCGGGCTCTATGTTCTGCCATCGACCTTAGATTAAAATCCTCCATAATCCGAACCTCCCGCTCTCGTCTCCCGGATTTTTCTCGTGCTGCACCAGTCCTCTGGAATGTGCTACCCCAGACAATCAGATTCATTCTCAATATCCACAGTTTTAAACGTGCCCTGAAAACAGATCTTTTTAGACAGGCCTATAACATTCCCTAATCTGACTCCTTTCCATGGCCCCCCCTTCATCAGAATTAGATTGCCTCACACTCCTTGTCTTCATGTCCGTCAAACACGGATACTGGCTGGTGACCAGCTCATGGAGCTTTATGTGTACCACCCCATGTGTATAAAACAGAACAAAAGTAGAAAGTTACCACAGCACTGGACCACCAGAAGGGTGCACGCCTCCACAGAACCTGGTACACGGTCCTCAATATCAGGCAAACAAAAATGGACAAGGAGGCAGCAATTCCAAAAATGTAACAGCCTTTAATCACCCATGGGAAAGGTCCTGGTGGACTGAAACGTTGCATGGGTGATTAAAGGCTGTTATATTGTACAGAACAAACACTGTTACACTTTGTGTCTCCCTTATTTCCTCATAGATTGTAAACTGTTGCGAGCAGGGTCCTCACTCCTCTTGTTTGAATTGTAAATTAACTTTGTCACTATGTAATGTCTGATATTGTCTGCTTCATGTTCCCTCTAAATTGTAAAGTGCTGCGTAATATGTTGGCGCTATAAATAAAGATTATTATTATTATTATTACTACCTACCAGTACACCAGTAAATAATCACTATGTAATGTCTGATATTGTCTGCTTCATGTTCCCTCTAAATTGTAAAGTGCTGCGTAATATGTTGGCGCTATAAATAAAGATTATTATTATTATTATTACTACCTACCAGTACACCAGTAAATAATTACACTGTAGTGTTTGAAGTGTATCCCAAGATGGTGCATGATGATTTAGGAATATGGCACAAGAAAAGTTTCAGAAGAATTTTATACATTTATCACCCGGCCTGCAGAGCCCCCTTTCGATAACACCTTTGTGCATTACTAAAACGTGGACTTTGTAGTACATACATGAATATTAATAAGCCGCTTCCCATGGCAGGGCATTGTTCAGAGTCCTGGTGCATGTATGGAATAACTTTTAGTTGTACCATAGAAGCACAAGTAGCTGGATGCAGTTTTACCTGCAATAGGCCCCCCTGTATTCTCAATCATAAATTATGTAAAGTATGTAAAACAGAGCACTCTCTTGCTGGCTGGCTTATAGGGAGGGCAAAAGGGGCATGTGCCCCAGAACCTTCATGACCTTGGGGGCTTCCTCCACCCAGTTTTATCCAGCTCTTTCCAGGCAAGAGACATGGATGTTTTTAAATTATTTCAAGCGTAACTCCAACAATATAAACATTTTAGTATGGTAATATGTGTAAAGAGCAAATTTTGTAGCTTTTATTACTAAGGGTCAGAGCTCTATAAAGAGTTAGTAGGGCCATTCAGCGGATATCTTTGAACCCATTAGATTACTGTTATTGGAACATTTAATAAATGCCCTAATTAAAAAAGGGTCCTGGAGACCAATTCTCTTGTACACCTTCAAAAGTGATTATTATTTATATATAAAAATGTCTATCAGTGGGTTTGGTGCAACTTTCTAATTACATTTTATTAAAAATAATTGTAACTTTTTGAGGTACAGCTGCTTTGTATTCTGTATACACAGCAGCTGCATTGTGCGCTGAGACCTGAATCTGTCAGGTCAGCAGGACTGACGGATTCAGGGTCAGCGGGTCCTGCGTTATGAACTTAGATGTGATCGGTATCAGCTCGGTCCTGCATGTCAGAACCTGCTGACACAGGACCCGCAGACACTAAACCCATCAGTCCCGCTGACCTGGCAGATACAGGATTTACCGCAAGATACAGCTGCTCTGTATACAGTATATAAACAGGTGTATCTCAAAAAGTAAAAATAATTTTTAATAAAATGTAATTAGAAAGTTGCACTAAACACTGATAGACATTTACATATAGTTAAAAAAAAGTCTCTTTAGAAGGTGTACATAGCCTTTAAGCTTATCCTTCTATAATGTCTTGTGCTTATTGTAACAAAATATATTACAGTTCTAATTCTAGCACTGTTATTCGTCCTCACTATAATATATCTCAGATTAGTGGTTGTGGCTTTGTAATATGTAATCGTTTATTTCTGTGAGGGTATGTTCACACGCAAACGTAATATACGTCTGAATTACGGAGCTGTTTTCAGGCTCGTACTCGCGTTTTTCGCGGCGTCCATTACGGACGTAATTGGAACTGTTTTTCAAAGGAGTCAAGAAAAACGGCTCCAATTACATCCCAAGAAGTGACATGCACTTCTTTGAGGCGGCCGTCTTTTTACGCGACGTCTTTTGACAGCCCATCTGCACAGAACACAGTCAGACCCATTGAATTCAATGGGCAGATGTTTGCCAACGGTTTGGAGCCGTTTTTACGGCCGTAATTCCAGGCGAAAAACGCCTGAATTACGTCCGTAAATAGGGCGTGTGAACATACTCTTAGAAGCTTAACTAGCTTAGGTAATAAGCTTAGCAAGTAACAGCAAAATATTACAGATAATATAATCTGTAATTATTCTGCTCTCCTTTGTCCTAGGACACAACCGTAGAACTAACTTTTTATTTTGATAGATTTCACTTAAACTATATTTCCAATCATTACTTCAAACTGTCTTTTTATCTGTAGCATTTTACTCAGAGACATAATGTGAAGTTACTGAGCATCAATGCAAAATTTGTAACATGACCCCCCCAATTTTACATGCAATTTATAGTAATGGTATCATTTTATATGGCAGAGAGGCTGTTACCCGGGTCCGACTGCTCCCTTTGCACCTTATACGCATATGCCCTTAAAAATGCACACAGTGATGTTCCTGCAGAGGATAGCTCTCACAGAACATGGATAATGCACATAATGATATTCATCCATAGTGATATTACACACAGTGAAGTCACAATACAGAAATAATAAACTCAGTGAGATGACAGTACAGGTATAGTAAATACAGTGATGTCATAATACATAGATAATAAAACTCCTGATGAAGCTTAGTATAGTGAAACGTGCGTCGAGGTGTGCTATTCCCTTGTTACCTGCCAGGCTCTCACCATGTCGAGGGGTGATTGATTGATCCATCACTGACCTACATCAGTATATGCTCTTTAGGATCTGTTGGAGATTTGGTTGTGATTCTCTGTATACTGTTATAATTTGTGGTGTTACTATAAATACACATCGGTGAAGATGCACCCACACTTCATCTGTATTGTATTTACTATATTGAGGCAGTTATTGTTTAATATCTGGACACACATATCTCTTGGATGTTATTATTCTGTATCTGGATACATATATACTTTGGATGTTACATACCTATGTGTGATGCATGGACTACATTTTAATATATAGAGGTATCCTCAGCTAGAAAGTGGGACATATACTCATTGTGAGTTGTCCTATCGATATTTAATCTACACCACACTTTTTGTATATGGATTGCTATCTTCATTATTGTACCGGTGGGCCATACTATCTTTTGCCCTTGCTCTCCTTTTTTAACTAATTTCTCAATGTGTACATCTATCTATCTATCTATAGAATAGGCAGCACTCCAAAATTGAATAAAGTAAAAACAATGTGTGTTTTATTCACCCATTAATATGTGACGTTTCAGCCCCTATCATGAGCCTTTCTCATGATGGGGGCTGAAACGTCGCATATTAATGGTAGAATAAAATAAATTTTTTCACTTTATTCAATTCTGGAGTGCTGCCTATTCTATTAATCTATTAAAATTGAAAGGGCTGAAGGTCTGGGCCCTGAGGCTTGCACCCACGCAACTACATATATATGGTACTGCTCTCTTAGAATTGTTGTATCTATCTATCTATATCTATCTATCTATATATATATATATATATATATATATATATACATATACTGTATATTTAGATTCATGTTACTTAATAAAATTTTAATATTTATGTTTTTGCTCCAATTGTTTTTGTACGTTTCATAGGTTTATAGATTGATGTCACCAGACAGAGAAAATAAACAGTTATATCCAGGGCCGGCGTCAGCACCCGGCGAACCCGGGAAAGTGCCAGGGGTCCACTATCCTTGAGGAGGCCCACTCAGCCCCTAGGTGCTGATGCCGCCATCAAGGCTCCCCCAGGAGTCAACGCTCTTGCCGGGGATTCCGTTCCTAGTGGTAGCCCCTGTCTAGGATCAGAATCCCCCTCCCCTTCCTGGTCATGCCACACAGCCCCCCCCCCTGCCTGTAAGTAGCGCCTTTGGGGCTCCCTCTAAGAGTGGAATCCCCAGCCAGAGCATTGCCGACACTCTGGTCGGTGATTCCGCACCAGCAGATGCCCATGATGTCACTGTCCATATAGAAATCCGCAGCTGATATTTGGATTTACATTTAAATTCTCATACAGATTAGCTCAATAGAAGATCAGTAGAGCAAATCTGCAGCTTTTCAGTGCGGAATCTGCATAAATATTGAATATGATGTGGATTATAAAACTGGAGCATGGGAATTGGGAATAAAAAAAACAATCACATGCATTGCTAGTGGAATTGCTAGCACCTAAATCCAGACAGAATCCATGACGTGTGAACATAACCTAAGAGTAGTCACAATTATGTCACAGTACAAGAATGATGCACACAGTGTGATTTTACAGTGCATGAATAGTAAACACTATGAAGTCATGGGAAAGGGTTATTGCACACAGTGATGTCACTGTTATGGGAATAATGGGCACAGTGATGTCACAGAGAAAAAGGAATGTCACAGAACAGGGATAATAAACAAAGTGATTACACAACTAAAGGCTAGGGACCACAGTGATGTCACAGCCCAGAGATAATAAACATAGCATCAATATATAAGGGTAATTCATACAGGTATAATAAGACTGTTGGGCCCGTTCAAGCCCTAGGGCGCATGTCCAACTGCAATCTCTGCACCCTCAATAGATACGTCCCTACTTTTTGTCTATATATTTTTTTCACATGCTGTAAACTAAATAAAAATGAATGAAAACCCTAAGAAGGGGTGTTGGCATTGCAAGATCCTAAGGTGCATTCGGGCTGTCATGTGGGCATTACTGTCCTGGTGTAGAGGAGTTTTTTACCTTGTGTGTATGGATGTAAATAGCCATTGAAAAAGAAGGAGGGACACACCATGGGAGACCTGGGCTAATGAATCAAAAAAAGAGCACATACATGGCTTTCAGTTAATCAGTCACTGCTAATGGGGCACTGAATTTTATTATGCAAAACGATCATGTTTTCCCAGCCAAAATACCTTCCATCTGGCGCGCACCAAATTTACAAAATGAGGTACAAGATAGACAATGCTAGATGTGTTAGTGAGCCCAGGGGGAAAATAACCATCTAACTGTATGGGCCCAGATATTTAGAATGGCAGCCCTGGGCATGGCTATGAAACGATCATACACAAGACATTTTAAAGCTAAAGGAAGGTGTAAGTGGGCCCTTGGGCAGCAGAGTAACAGTGGTCCCCTCTCTATCCCACCCTTAGCTACACAAACATAGATCATGTTTACCCAGGTTGTTATAGGCTTCCCCCGACCAAGTGAACTATGGTATTGGCCAGAATCTGCTTGGTGCTGATACCACCGACTTAAATACAAAATGCCTCTTCCCCAATTGTATGTGTACATTTACAAATTTATATTTACCTTTAATAAAAAATAATTCCAAAGACATGTAAAATGTATTCTCTAATTCTTCTAGGAGCAAAATGTCATAAAGAATATAAGGAGGATTATGGCAATGGTAAGAGTGTAGAATCACAACTTCGACCACTTGGCAGGAAAGCAATAAAACTGGACCATAGCATAAGGCAAGAGATGGAGAGACAGAGGCTAGCTGAAGAAAGGAGAGCTCAAGCAGTGAAAATGTATTCAAAACTTCGGAGTTCACGAATGACAGCTATTCGCACAACACAATCAATGAGTATTTCCAGATTTGAAGACTGTAAGTTGTATACTATTCTTTTTTTTTTTACTGTAGTCTAAATAGTTTGTATTTAAAAGATACTAAAAAATAGAACCTGGGAAAATCTATCTATCTATCTATCTATCTATCTATCTATCTATCTATCTATCTATCTATCTATCTATCTATCTATCTATCTATCTATCTATCTATCTATCTATCTATCTATCTATCTATCTATCTATCTATCTTTTATATAATACTATAAATCCATTTGCAATATATCTGCATCTCAAAAAAAATCCATATTTGATGTGATATTTCCAGCCCTTGAATCCCACACAACGATTTTCTATCTAAGTGTGCAATATATCAACCTGCGCTATAGAGAACTTATGCAATCTTGTATTAGGTGACTAATTGTGGCATGAACATTCAGGAAGTTTTGCAATTACTGGCAGACTTCTGTCTTAAAGTGGTATTCCCAGAATCAACAATTATCTCCTAAGGTGATAATCGTCTGATCGCTGGGGTTCTCACTGCTGGGACCCCACTGATCACGAAAACGGGGGTCCCAATCCCCCCTATTCCTCTTCACTGCACGACTGCAGTGAGGAGAACATTGAATGGAGTGTGGTGAAGCATGGGTGTGCTGTTCCATTCAAAGTCTATGGGAGTGACGAAAAAAGATAAGTACAGCACTCGGTTCCTTTGGTCTGTCCTACAGATATTGAATGGAGCAGCGGAGGCATGTTCGACCACTGCTCCATTGAAGCTCCTCAATACATGGGGGTGCAGTGAGAAGAATCGGGGTTGGACCCCTGTTCTTATAATCAGTGGGGGTCCCAGCAGTGGGGCCCCCCGGGATCAGACAGTTATGACCTATCATGTGGGTTCTGGGACAACCCTTTTAAAACATGTGGCACATCTAAAAAGTAACTCCAGTGCATATCCCAACCTCAATTTACATGTACTACCATTATAAATGGAATTAAAGGGATTCACACACACCTTTTACAGTAACAACTACCCCATTGTTTATTGGTGAACCTCTTATCCCAAAAATATGTTTGTTATAGCCTCATCCATGCTATCAAAATAATTGAATGGTATATTATGCAACTACCCTAATTTCCATAAAAGGGTTTTTCCGCCTTGCACAAACTCTTTTTTCAGAAGAGTCTGCCGAAAATAATCTGACAACAGGGTATTACGCTTCTAGGAATCCCAGCAATCAGTTGTAATCTGATCTACAGCACCACCACAGGGAAATTTCTTAAAAAGTTACCACTTGATAAGAATTGTAAATGTTTTATACACTTTTCAACAGTGAAATTGCAACACCAAGAAGGAAAAGTGTAGGAATTGTGGAAATCACAGGATCGATAAACATGTTCATGTTGTGCATATAATAAAAAATGGAAAAAAAATATTGTAAACATCTTGACTTATTCAGTATCGAGTATGAGAACCACATGCAGAAATACACGCACTTAAACATCTTGACATGCTATCAACGAGGTTATTAATGGCTGTCTGAGGAATGTTATGCACGCTGATGGCAGTTGGGCACGCAAATTATCAAGATTGGCTGCTGGCAGCTCCCTTTGCAATTACTGACCAATCATGTCCCAGATGTGCTCGATGGGAGACAAGACCCGAGACGCTGAAGGCCATGGTAGCACATTTAGACCACGCAGGCTGCACAGCTGCACAAGCAACATGTGGCCTGGCTTCTGGGACACTTTGGAGAAATGGCCGTACCAATGGTCCCACAACCAAATCAATGTAACGTTGAGCTGTTAGTGCACCTGAGATGAAGATTAGAGGGGTCCGGCTACCGTACATTATATGACCCCACACCATAATCCCAGAGTAGGACCGGTGTGACGTTCCCTTGTGAAGGCCTCTTCATGGCATTGTCCATGTGATCTCCAGACCAATCTCCAGCTATTATTGCATCCAAAATAAAAGCAGGACTCATCGCTGAAGAGGATAGACCTCCATTCCAGCCTCCATTGCCGTCTTGCTGTGCACCATGATAGTCTTTAAGAGTGGTGGCATGTGGTTAATGAAACACCTGTAGCTGGGCATCTGGCTCGTAGCCCAATGTTGTGAAAACATCTTCTAAATGTTTGTGTCGACACTGGTTGCCGCCCTAGGCTTGGGGTGTGATGTCTAATTTCAATTACAGTACAGAATGCATCACTACACGCCATTCTTCTAATCAGACAATCCCTCTGTGCAGAGGTTTGCCTCCGTGCACATCTTGCTGTCATTCCTGTTCGTTGTTGTCGTCCCAACTTCTGGGACACGCAACGTTGAACAGTGCTGACATCTCTGCCTAGACACATAGCAATCTGCCGGAGTGATAAATAAGTTCTCTCAGTTCAAAGATTCTGTCCCTCACAATTTGCGACAATTGAGGACCATTGAGGACCTATCAGGACCTGATAGGCTTCCTGTCATGGGGACTGTCACGTCACACTGACAGTTATAATACATTACACTATGTAGGTAGTGTAATGTATTATAGCAGCGATCAGAGCTGCAGGTCCTCAAGTCTCCTAATGGGACAAAAAAAAAGTTACAAAAAAGTTAATAAAAGTGTTTTATAAATAGTGTAAAAATAAAATTTTAAGTTAAAAAAACAAAAACTGCCTTTTTTTCCTATAATAAATATTTTGTTATAGGAAAAAAATTAAAATGTTAAAAAAGTACAGATATTTGGTATCACCGTGTTCACAACGACCCAACCTATAAAACTATAATGTTATTTTTCCTTCACGGTGAACACCGCCAAAAAAAAAAACAATACTTGTATCGCCATTTTTTGGTCACCACGCCAAATATAGAGTAAAAAGTTAAAGTCGCATGTACCCCAAAATAGCACCAATAAAAACTTCAACCCGTCCTGCAAACAACAAGCCCTTACACAGCTTTTTTGGCTGAAAAATAGAAAAGTTATGGCTCTCAGAATATGTTAACACAAAAAAAAAATGTTTCCTTTTAAAAAGTGATTACATTATGCAAACGCTGCAAAGCATAAAAAAACAATGTCCATATGGTATCGTCGTAATCACATTGACCCGCAGAATAAAGTAAAATGCCATTTATAGTGCACAGTAAACACTGTAAAAAAAATAATCATAATAAAAAAAACATTGTTGGAATTGCTTGTTTTTGGTCACCTCGCTTGCCAAAAAATGGAATAAAAAGTGAGCAAAAAGACGCATGCACCCCAAAATGGTACCAATAAAAACTACAGATTGTCCGGCAACAAATAAGCCCCCACACAGCTCCATTGGAAAAAAAAAAGTTCTGGCTCTCAGAATATGGTGACACAAAATGGCCAGAATTACAAAAGCGGATAAGATTGGGCACCATTTATAAGTGCGAAACTGGCCACACATCTGCAGATTATTATTTACCGCATTATTATACCCTCCTATTATACCCTGATGTACTCCGCACAGCTTACATATGCCCCTACATTATAAACTGAAATATCAGGAAAACCCTAAACAGAACAACTAACAAGCAAAATCCGCACTCCAAAAGCCAAATGGCGCTCCCTCCCTTCTGAGCGCTACAGTGTACCCAAACAGCAGTTTACTTCCATCGCCATACCCGGGAGAACCCGCTTAACATTTTATGAGAAATTTGTCTTCAGTGGCACAAACTGGGAACAACATATCGTGCACTAAAATGGCACATCAGTGGAAAATTTTAATTTTAACTTTGCACCATCCGCTGGGCATTAACCCCTTCGTGCACCATGACATAATAGCATGTCGTGGTGCTGGAGTTGTTGTATGGAGCCGGCTAATGTGCTGGGTCCACTCCATACGCTGCGGATGTCAGCTGTGTATAGGGCCGGCCTTAGGGCTGTGCGACCTGTGTCATTGCATAGGGCGCATCACTCCAGCAGGTGGAAGGGGGCGCTGTGCTGACTTCCTTCACCAGCTTGTTTCAGAAGCGCCCGGGCCTGGTGACTCAGCAGTCACCTTTTCGCCCGGGCGCTTTTAAATTCAGTGGAGTCTCTTACTCTGTAGCAGCCATAGCGGCTGCTAGCTGCAACACAGGAAATGAGGGCGCCCATGCCGTCTGTCAGAAATGGGCCCCCCCCATGGCCGGCGGCGCTGTCACAGCGGTAGCGACGCCACTATTGCAGAGCAGGGAGGTATCTCACTGCTCTGCTATCTACTAGCGCCACTGTAGCTTCCTGAAGGAGGGGAATCCCCGTGTGCCCCGGGATTCCACTCCTGGATGGAGCGCTTGATGTCTCTGTCCATATATGGACGGTGATATCAGGGGCAACTCCTGAAGTGTAATCCCCATCCACAGCATTGCCGAATCTGTGACCATGGATTCCACAGGAGAAGCCTTTGACGTCACTGTCCATAAATGGACACAGACAACAGGGGCTTCTCCTGGAGTGTAATCCCCGGTCACAGCGTCGGCAACGCTGTGGACGGGAATTCCGCTTCAGGAGTTGGCCCTGATGTCACTGTCCATATATGGACTGAGACATCAAGTAGAGTGCTCCAGGAGCGGAATCCCCGGCCACTGGGGGATTCTGCTCCTTCAGGGAGTTACAATGGCGCTATCTACAGGAAGCGGGGTGTGTGTCACTACCTACAAGAGGGCTGTGTGGCGCTACCTACCAGGGCGCTGTGTGGCACTACTTACCAGGGGGCTGTGTGGCACTACCTACCAGGGGGCTGTGGGGCACTACCTACAAGGGGCTGTGTGGCGCTACCTACCAGGGGGCTGTGTGGCACTACCTACCAGTGGGCTGTGTGGCACTACCTACCAGGGGGCTGTGTGGCACTACCTACCAGGGGGCTGTGTGGCGCTACCTACAGGGGGCTGTGGGGTACTACCTACAGGAGGCTGTGTGGCACTACCTACAAGGGGCTGTGTGGCACTATCTACAGGGGGCTGTGTGGCACTATCTCCAGGGGGAATCTGAGTGGAGGCTGATGGTCATTTTACTGTGAGTGGGAGGCTGATGGTCATTTTACTGTGAGTGGAGGGCTGATGGTCATTTTACTGTAAAAGGCGGGCTGATAGTCTTCAAATTGGTTCCACCTCTGAGCTCCAATTGAAATTAATAGGAGGCAGAAAATACCTGCGGCGCCTTGTTGGACTGCGTTTTGCTTGCGTCTTTTGCATTAGCTTCAACGGCTTAAAAAAAAACGCAAAAAAAAAAAAGGTCAAACAACGTTGTCAATTCAAAATCTGCTTCAAACTTCCTGAAGGAATTTTGAGGCAGATTTTTTTTGCCTTACAAAAAATGCTGTGTGAACATACCCTACGAGTGTAGTGCTTGTTTTTAGCCATTTTCTATCTTTCTCTAAACAATTTGGTGGGGGTGCCCTGAGGAAATTTTTATTTTTGCAGTGGTGCCTCGAAAAGGTTGGGAAACTCTATACTGAGCTACAGGATCACGCCGGCCTACGCAAGGATCACGACGTGGAGCAGCTCAGTTGGGAACGGGGCCTAGGTGAGTACAATTGTTAAGGATCTGCCAGGCACAGTTTCTGTATCCACGCCCATAGGTAATCAGTCTGCACCTGCTTCTATGTCTGTGAGACTAATTCCATCTTCCACCACTCAGGATGGCAGGCTTAGGAGTGGGAGAGCCTATCACAGCCTGGCCAGACGGAGCTAGCTCCCGCCCTCCGTCTATTTATACCTGCCTTTCCTGTTCCTCCTTGCTTGTGATGCTTCTCTGTTGGTTTCCTGGCCCTGCTGCAGCTTCTTGAACTACTTGTCCCTGCTTCGTATTGACCCTGGCTTACTGACTACTCTTCTGCTCTGCGTTTGGTACCTCGTACACTCCTGGTTTGACTCGGCTTGTTCACTACTCTCCTGCTCTGCGTTTAGCACCTCGTACTCTCCTGGTTTGACTCGGCTCTTTTACTACTCTTGTTGCTCACGGTGTTGCCATGGGCAACTGCCCCGCTTCCCTTTGTTCTGTGTTTCCTTGTCTGGTTGTCTGTCGTGCACTTACTGAGTGTAGGGACCGTCGCCCAGTTGTACCCCGTCGCCTAGGGCGGGTCGTTGCAAGTAGGCAGGGACTGAGTGGCGGGTAGATTAGGGCTCACTTGTCTGTTTCCCTATCCGTCATTACAACAATTTTTTTTGTTTGGGGGCACTGTCTACAAGGGGCAGGTGAGTGGCTGTATGGCACTGTCTACAAGGAGGAGGTGGGGGATTATGGCACTGTCTACCGGAAGGCTGTATGATACAATCTACAAGGGGCACTATCTACAAGTGGGGGGCTGTGTGTGGCAGCCAGGGGAGTGGGGCATTATACAGTGTGGGGGACACTAAGCGGACATTATACTGTGATGGGGTACTACAGGGGGAAATATACTGTGTGTGGCACTTAGGGGGCATAATACTGTGTAGGCACAATTAGAGGACAAAATACTGTGTCCTTGAAGGGGTTATAATATATTATTAAATATTATTATACTGTATGGCACTAAAGGGGCATTATACTGTGTGGGGGCACTATATAGGGCATCATGGGGGCATTATACTTTTTTTATGGGGCATTTTTTTAAGATGGGTTAGGGTGCCGAAAGATAATTTCGCACGGGGCGCCATCTATCGCAAGGTCGGCACTGGCTGTGTATTACAGCTGACACCCAGGACTAACAGACAGGAACAGTGATCGCGCTGTTACAGAAGCCAATAAAAATGACAATATACTGCAATCCACTGATTGCTGGTTCAAGTCCCCTAGGGGGACTAATAAAATGTGTAAAAAAAAAAGTCAAATAAAGGATATTAGTAGTAAAAAAAAAAAATTGAAAGTTAAAAAAAAAAAAAATATTCCCATTTTTCCTCTAAAGTAATGTAACAAAATAAAGAAAATTGGTATAGCTGCGTCCATAAAAGTCCAAACGATTACAATATACCATTATTTAACTCGCAAGATGAATGCCGAAAAAAAATAAGCAATTTAAAACCGCAAAATCGCTTTTTTTTTTTTTGTCACCTTAGCTCTCAAAAAAGTCATAGAAATGAATCAAAAAGTTGTATGTGCAAAAAAATTGTACCAATAAAACCTACAGCATGTCCCGCAAAAAAAGAAGCTCTTACACCGCTCAATTGACCAAAGAATAAAAACTTTTTGTGTTTTTTTTTTAGCAAATAGTTTTTACTTTGTAAAAATACTAAAATATAAAAAAAACCTCTATACATTTGGTATCACCTTAATCGTATTGAGCTGCAGAATAAAGTTAAGTTGTCATTTTTACCGCACGGTGAAACCGTAAAAACTAAACCCAAAAAACAATGGAGGGATCAAATTTTTTGCAATTTCAGCCTGCAAAGTATCTATTTTCAGTTTTCCAGTGCATTTTATGGTACTTTAGATTCGGCTCATGAAGGAGCCACTAGATCAGTATCCATATATGGACAGTGACGTCAGGGGCTGCCCATGGACTGAGAGCTTTGCTAACGCTCTGGCCAGGAATTCCGCTCCAAAATGAGCCCCTGACATCACTCTCCATATATGGACAGTGACGTCAGGGGCTCCCCATGGACTGAGAGCTTTGCTAACACTCTGGTCGGGAATTCCACTCCAGAATGAGCCCCTGACATCACTCTCCATATATGGATAGTGACGTCAGGGGCTTCTCCAGGAGTGAAGTCCCTGACCAGAGTGTCAGCAACTCTCCATGAGGAGCCACTGATGTCACTGTCCATATATGGATACTGACGCCAGCAGATACTTCACGAGCAGAATCCCCGGCCAGAACGTCGGCAACGCTCTGGCAGGGCATTCCCATCCATGAGAAGCCCCTGACGTCACTGTCCATATATGAGCAGAATCCCTGGCCAGAGTGTCGGCAATGGTCTGGCGAGAATTGTGCTCCAGGAGGAGTGAATAGCAGAGCAGGGAGCGGATAGTTTCCTGCTTTGCCATAGTATTCAATTGTATCTGCATCTTGAGGACGCCGATACAATTAAATATGGTACTTGCCAAGACACGTCCGGGACAGTAATTTTCCGGGACTATCTCTGTGAATTCGGTACAGTCATGGAAAATTCAAGTCTGTTGGTAACTATGCGATATGAGCCGTTAAATCAAGTGCCAAACGACGAGACAGCTCATATGATCCTATCACAAGGAGCTGTGATTGGACATTCATGAGGATGAGCACTCATTACTATGATTTTTGTCCCCATAACATTTCCATCATGTCGGCCTTAAGATTGACTTAACCAAACAAAGTGTTTATATGTTATTTGCAAACACTCTTTCCATTTTTTAACAGTCCTTATCAAGTTCCTGTAATTAGGACTTGTCCTCTTTTTGACATTTTTGCTACACATGGATTTGGGCAATGGAATTTGTCTTTTCCAAAAATACAGATTTAATATAGACTTTCATACATGCAAAAGGAATTAGATATGTGCCCAAACATAATTTATGAACCTGCTTCCATACTACAATATACTACTTTCCCATCCTATATCTTCTCTTTTCCTCCCTTGTATTTCCTCTTCTTTATTGATTTTTCATACTCTTATTATTGGGTCTTTATACTCTGGAGGAGCTGGTTTGTCTGTTAATTAAATGGACAGCCCTATTGATTTCAATGGTGATTGTGTAATGCTTATTCTCTCCTGTGGTGGCGCTACAGAGGAATTTAACACTTGCTAGCAGCCCTCCCCCCTGTCCCCGGTTTACAACTGTATGCTAGGGGTCCCAGCAGCAGGATACATCCTGTAGTCAACTAATCAGGGGACGCTTCTTTTCTCACAGAATTTTGTTAAAAAAACTTTTAAATCCTTGTTTTTTGTTTTCCATCTGCACATTTGGTTATTTCCACTATTGTCTTTTTGCATTGCATTCAGGTCTATGTCTCATATTTGCTACTTCCATTGTAATGGCATGTAGATGTTTCCTGTTTTCTATGCTGTTTATTTAAAGGAACAGTAAGGGTATGTTCACACGGCATAGTCCAATACGCCTGAAATTACGGAGCTGTTTTCAGGCGAAAACAGCTCCTGAATTTCAGACGTAATTGCTCGTACTCACGATTTTCGCGGCGTCAATTACGGACGTAATTGGAGCTGTTTTTCAATGGGGTCAATGAAAAATGGCTCCAATTACGTCTCAAGAAGTGACATGCACTTCTTTGAGGCGGCCGTCTTTTTACGTGCCGTCTTTTGAGAGCGGCGCGTAAAAAGAAAAGCCAGTGTGCACAGAACATCGTAACCCCATTGATTTCAATGGGCAGATGTTTGCCGGCGGTTTGGAGCCGTATTTTTGGACGTAATTCGAGGCGTAAAACGCCCGAATTACGTCCGTAAATAGGGAGTGTAAACATACCCTCATAGTAATAGTCATGAACCTGCAAGTTTTAAGTATGCATATTGAGTAGTATGTAGGTACAAAGGCTTAGTACAAAACATTTGTATGTTAACTACAGGGCACTATTGACTTATCTGGTTTGCTCAGGAGAGGTTTTGGATGTGGATGACCCTAACATTGGCAATTACCTTGTATTGGTACTATAGTTGGCATTGATCACTTTAGCTTGGCGTTGAAACAGTAATGCTTAGCAATAACTTAATCTGCTGCAGCATTCAGAAACACTGTTATCAGCTTCTGACAGCCACCTGCTTTAAAGGATCTGGATGCAAACTGATGCCTACCGGCAGTAATGCGTTGCGTTATGGCTGGATTCACACAGCGTTTTTTGCATTTTTTGTGTCTTTTTTTGGTGTTTTTCACAGCTTTTTTTATGTAAAAAACGCTGCGGCCAGATGTTATTTTAAAGTTTATAGTGAATTATTAAAAAAACCTACATAAAGTACATAACAATTTGGTTTTTGGTGTTTTCCGTGGCATCTCATAGGCTTCTCTAGAAGACTTCAGTAACGCCTGAAAATACGAATGTACAAAATTACACAGAATAAAAAATGCTGCCAGTTTGAAACGTCATAAAAACTCTATGTATGGACGATGGCTAAATGTATTGTTGTCTTTGTAATCCTTCATGGAAACATTTAGGCTAAGTTCACACGAGGCGGATACGCTGCCTATGATTCGCTGCAGCGGCGGTCACATGGGATGAAACGTCATCCCAGGAGGCCAGCCCTCTGACGTCATCCAGGCCGGCCTCCCGGATGACATTTCATCCTATGTGACAGCCGCTACTGACTGTGATTGGCTGCAGCAGACACGTGGGATGAAACATCATCCCAGGGGGCCCGCCTAAAGAATGTCAGAGGTAAGTATACGTTTTTTTTTCCCAAAGTTGCGTTTTTTGCGGTGTAACTTCGATTCCGCCGCAAAATTTGCAACGACTTAAAAAGCCGCACCGCAGGTCAATTTGTGTGCGAAATTTCCGCATATCACATATGCAGAGTGTGGATGAGATTTCTTGAAATCTCATCCACTTCTGTGCTACTGTATTATGCTGCAGATTTTCCGCAACAAAAGAAGTTGCGGAAAATCCGCAGTATTTTCGACACGTGTGGACTAGCCCTTAAAGAAGTTGTACGCGAGTTTAAATAATTTGCCTGACAGTAAGAAATGTGATAAAATAAAGAAATAACCAATACATACCTGCTAAATCCCCTGTCACAACAGGCTCTGGTGGTCTCTACCGGTCTTTGTTTTTTTTGCTGCAGCGATGATGTGCTGTACATTCACGTTACCACTGCAGCATATCACTGGCTTTAGCAGTGATGCTTGCATGTGCGGCACGAGACTGTGGAGTGCAGTGATTGGCTGCAGCGGTCACGTGGATGTGCTGCACGTCATCACTGCAGTACAAGCAAACAAAAATAACGACGGGGACCACTAAAGCGTTGGTGCTGGAGTGTCGGGGGGATTTATTGTTTGTATTTGTATTTTACGCCATTTCCTATTGTCAGAATAATTTTTTAAGACTCCCTGAAAACCCCTTTAAATTTCACAATGTAAATTGCATTCCCCACAGCTTGCCTATCTACCTGTTAATTTTTATATTGCACGTACAAATTACTGAAGGTCTATGACCAAATAGTCACACTGGTTTATTGGCTTGTAATGATTCTTAGAATATTTTAAGACACACACAAATATATATATACATGTGTGTGTATGTATATATATATATATATATATATATATATTTATATATTATTTTTTCTTTTGTTCCGCCTATATTTGGGTAAAAGTAACTAAGTAATTCGCACCCTCATCTGACACCTACAAATCGCTGTTGGGGCAGAATGCACATCTTTGTGTTGGTGACTAGTGGCAGTCATCAAATGTAAGATTGTAATCAGATAAAGCTACTTGTTTGGTAGCAGTGTGCTTGCTTTGTCAGACTCCTAGAATCTTCAATAGGACAAATCTCTATCTTCATTTGTCACCCCAGTGCATCCTTTGTGTATATAATTTCCCATTGGTATTATCCAGAGCTTGAAGTCGATAGGCGACTAGCCTCTTGGCTTGCACTATTATTTCCAGCAGGCTTCATACATCTGCAATAAATCTGTAAGGATTTGCGCGTTAACTGGAAATTTTGGGCCGTCAGAGTGAGTTGATAAGGTCTGGTTCCTCAGAAACAAAAGCTTCCTTCCATTATATTGTCAGGTGTCACCTCCCATCAATTGATTTCATGTGACCCAAGTTTTAGCCAGCTGGAGTCCAAACAATCAAGATTAATGTAATGTCCTCTGAGACATTTTTATTAACTGGTCTAAGGGTAGAAATCTGCCTCTTTATCATTTACGTTGATGCACTTAAGCATCATATCCATCATCAAAGCTTACATTTATGCATAAAGAGCAAAGGAGCGGCATCACACGGGCAGTCTGAAATACTGACTTGCTTCCATTTATAGCTTTATAGGCTGACTGTATACATTTATGTGGAATAATGACTTAGGCCTTTTCATACCTTGACTGGCAAAGTTTACACACACACACACACACACACACACACACACACACACACACACACACACACGCACACACACACACACACCCACATCTGTTTTTTTGAAGCTGTGCTGCTTTCTTTTTTCTTTATATATATACACAGTGAAGGAAATAAGTATTTCATCCCTTGTTGATTTTGTAAGTTTGCCCACTGTCAAAGACATGAACAGTCTAGAATTTTTAGGATAGGTTAATTTTACCAGTGAGAGAGAGATTATATAAAAAAAAAAAAAAAAAAAAAAATCACATTGTCAAAATGATATATATTTATTTGCATTGTGCACAGAGAAATAAGTATTTGATCCCTTTGGCAAACAAGACTTAATACTTGGTGGCAAAACCATTGTTGGCAAGCACAGCAGTCAGACGTTTTTTGTAGTTATTGATGAGGTTTGCACACATGTTAGATGGAATTTTGGCCCACTCCTCTTTGCAGATCATCTGTAAATCAATAAGATTTTGAGGCTGTCGCTTGGCAACTCGGATCTTCAGCTCCCTCCATAAGTTTTCGATGGGATTAAGGTCTGTAGACTGGCTAGGCCACTCCATGACCTTAATGTGCTTCTTTTTGAGCCACTCCTTTGACTGTACGTTTCGGGTCATTGTCGTGCTGGAAGACCCAGCCACGAGTCATTTTTAATGTCCTGGTGGAGGGAAGGAGGTTGTCACTCAGGATTTGACGATACATGGCTCTATCCATTCTCCCATTGATGCGGTGAAGTAGTCCTGTGCCCTTAGCAGAGAAACACCCCCAAAACATAATGTTTCCACCTCAATGCTTGACAGTGGGGATGGTGTTCTTTGGGTCATAGGCAGCATTTCTCTTCCTCCAAACACGGCGAGTTGAGTTAATGCCAAAGAGCTAAATTTTAGTCTCATCTGACCACAGCACCTTCTCCCAATCACTCTCAGAATCATCCAGCGTAATGTGTTACCAATGGTTTTCTTGGTGACTGTGGTCCCAGCTGACTTGAGATCATTAACAAGTTCCCCCCGTGTAGTTTTCGGCTGAGCTCTCACCTTCCTTAGAATCAAGGATACCCCACGAGGTGAGATTTTGCATGGAGCCCCAGATCGATGTCGATTGACAGTCATTTTGTATGTCTTACATTTTATTACTATTGCACCAACAGTTGTCTCCTTCTTACCCAGCGTCTTACTTATGGTTTTGTAGCCCATTCCAGCCTTGTGCAGGTCTATGATCTTGTCCCTGACATCCTTAGAAAGCTCTTTGGTCTTGCCCATGTTGTAGAGGTTAGAGTCAGACTGATTAATTGAGTCTGTGGACAGGAGTCTTTTATACAGGTGACCATTTAAGACAGCTGTCTTTAATGCAGGCACCAAGTTGATTGGGAGCGTGTAACTGGTCTGGAGGAGGCTGAACTCTTAATGGTTGGTAGGGGATCAAATACTTATTTCTCTGTGCACAATGCAAAGAAATATATATAATTTTGACTATGTGATTTTCATTTTTTTTTTTAAATATATCATCTATCTCTCACTGGTAAAATTAACCTAGCCTAAAAATTCTAGACTGTTCATGTCTTTGACAGTGGGCAAACTTACAAAATCATCAAGGGATCAAATACTTATTTCCTTCACTGTATATATATATAGGGACAGAGATGGGTGAGGGACCTGGTACCCTGGGACAAGACAGCACCCACTGCCACCTCGGAGGCGTCAACCTCCACGATGAATGGCTCCATCTGGTTAGGCTGAATCAGCACTGGGGCAGAGATAAAGCACTTCTTAAGGATCTCAAAAGCCTGGACCGCCTCCGGAGGCCAGTGGAGGAGATCAGCACGTTTGCGAGTAAGATTCGTAAGAGGCTTAGTGATGACCGAGAAGTTAGCAATGAATCTCCTGTAATAATTAGCAAACCCCAGGAAGCACTGTAACGCCTTCAGGGAGGCAGGTTGAACCCAATCAGCCACAGCCTGAACCTTGGCAGGGTCCATGCGGAATTCATTAGGAGTGAGGATTTGACCCAAAAATGGTATCTCCTGCACCCCAAACACACATTTTTTGGTCTTAGCAAACAGTTTGTTTTCCCGAAGGGCCTGGAGCACCTTCCTGACATGCTCAATGTGGGAGGACCAATCCTTGGAAAACACAAGTATGTCATCAAGGTACACTACAAGAAAAACCCCCAGGTAGTCTCTTAAAATCTCATTTATGAAATTCTGGAAGACCGCGGGAGCATTACACAACCCAAAGGGCATGACGAGGCATTCGAAATGACCTTCGGGCGTGTTAAATGCAGTCTTCCACTCATCCCCTTCTCTGACTCGGATAAGGTTATAAGCCCCCCGAAGATCAAACTTTGAGAACCATTGGGCCCCCTGAACCTGATTGAAGAGATCAGGAATCAAAGTAAGGGGATACTGGTTCCTTACAGTGACCTTATTCAAGTTTCGGTAATCGATGCACAGCCTAGGACCACCATCCTTCTTCCCTACGAAGAAGAAGCCAGCACCTACCGGAGAAGTAGAGGGGCGAATGTAACCCTTAGCCAGGCTTTCCTGGATATATTCTCTCATGGCCTCACGTTCGGGACAAGAGAGATTAAATATCCTACCCTTAGGGAGCTTAGCTCCTGGTACCAAATCGATTCCGTAATCGTATTCTCTATGAGGAGGTAACACTTCGGAGGCATTTTTAGAAAAAACATCAGCGAAGTCCTGAATAAATTCAGGTAGAGTGTTCACCTCCTCAGGGAGAGAAATAAAATTAACAGAAAAACAGGATGTCATGCATTCATTACCCCATTTAGTAAGATCCCCAGTACTCCTGTTAAAAGTGGGATTATGCATCTGCAACCAGGGAAAGCCTAAAACCAAATCGGACAATAATCCCTGCATCACCAGTACAGAACACTGCTCCAAATGAATGGAGCCAACAATGAGTTAAAAAACAGGGGTATGCTGCGTAAAATAACCATTAGCAAGTGGAGTGGAGTCGATACCCACTACCGGGACAGGTTTAGGCAAATAAATCAATGGCATAGCTAGAGACATAGCAAATTCCACAGACATAATATTAGCAGAAGACCCTGAATCCACGAAGGCACTGCCGGTGGCAGACCTACCCTCAAAAGAGACCTGAAAGGGAAGCAAGATCTTATTAGGTTTCATATTTACGGGAATTACCTGTGCGTCCAAGCGACCTCCCCGATGGTCACTCAGGCGCGGAAGTTTTCCGGCTGCTTATTCTTACGCCTAGGACAGTTGTTCACTTGATGCTTGTCATCCCCACAGTAGAAGCAGAGACCATTCTTCCTGCGGAGCTCTCTACGTTGTTGGGGAGACACGGAGGCCCCGAGTTGCATTGGTTCATCCGAGTTTTCCGTGGAAGAACGAAGCAACGGAACCTCGGGAGCCATCATGGGGGAGCCAGAGGAGAAGGCACAAAAACGTTCAAGTCGTCGTTCCCTGAGACGTCGGTCAAGACGTACCGCTAAAGCCATAACCTGATCTAGAGAGTCAGAAGAAGGATAGCTAACTAACAGATCTTTCAGGGCGTTCGACAGACCCAATCTAAACTGGCACCTCAAGGCAGGGTCATTCCACCGAGAAGCTACACACCACTTCCTAAAGTCAGAACAGTACTCTTCAACGGGTCTCTTACCCTGACGTAATGTCACCAGCTGACTCTCGGCAAAGGCAGTCTTGTCAGTCTCGTCATAGATGAGCCCGAGAGCGGAAAAAAAAGGTCAACAGAGGAAAGTTCAGGGGCGTCAGGAGCCAAGGAGAAGGCCCATTCTTGGGGGCCGTCCAGGAGCAGGGAGACAATAATACCCACTCGCTGGCTCTCAGAACCTGAGTAGTGGGGCCTTAGACAGAAATAGAGTCTACAACTCTCCCGAAAGGAGAAAAAAGTCTTCCGGTCCCCTGAGAACCGGTCAGGCAACTTGAGATGGGGTTCAAGAGGTGAGGTGGAGGGCACTAGCTGGTTAGCATCCCGCTGGTCGCACCTCTGAGTCAGGGCTTGGACCTGTAGGGAGAGACCCTGCATTTGCTGAGCCATAGTCTCAAGGGGGTCCATTGTAGTAGGAACCAGGGTAGAAAAGGTATATGGGCCTGTGATTATGTAATGATGGGGTAAGGAGACAGACAGGTGAGCCCTAATCTACCCGCTACTCAGTCCCTGCCTACTTGCACGACCCGTCCTAGGCGACGGCGTACAACTACGCGACGGTCCCTACGCTCAATACATGCACGAGAGACAAACAGACAAGGGTACACAGAAGCTAAAGGAAATGGGGCAGTTGCCCACGGCAACACCTTGAGCAACAAGAGTAGTGAATGAGCCGAGTCAAACCAGGAGTGTACGAGGTACCAAACGCAGAGCAGGAGTGTAGTCAGTAAAGCCAGGGTCAAAATGAAGCTGAGGTCAATGGTAATAGCTGGAACAGCAGAGCCAGGAAACAAGAGAGAATCACAGGCAAAGACAAGAAGCAAATGAAGGTATACATAGGCCAGGCTGTGGTTTCTCCCACTCCTCAGCCTACCAGCCTGAGTGGTAGCAGATCGAGTCACTCTAACAGACCTAGGAGCAGATGCAGACTGATTAACCACGGGCGTCGACACAGAAGCTGTGTCTGGCAGATCCTTTAAAAAAAAATTTTTTTTTTTTATAAAGTATCTTTTTATTAAACAACAAGTAGTACAAACAGGTGACATATGACAAATGTACATACTGTAATAAACAATGTGCAATATTCATTATGTAATATTTATTATGTAATATGCATTGTAAGGGTACAATCTGACAAATTGAAATAAATTGCCTATTCGGCGATGCTGAGGATATAACTTCCTATCAAAAACAAGCGGTACCCGAGTGAAAATATCAAATGAGCATCAAATTGGGCCATAAGGTACATCAGAGAAGAAACATTACATACATCAATTACAACAGTACAACAATTGAACACAAAAATGAACGTCTTCCGGTATTTCATTACATAAATATGTAAACATCATGGCATAACATTACTTTATGATATTCGTTAGGGATAATGTGAGGGTTCAAAAACGTATAGTATTCATCTCATCCCGGAAAGGGGTATCAGAATTCCAACCTGAGAACCACTTCATGCAACAACATTGCATAGAACATCTGTGTCAAATACTAGACATGTCACAAAGCCATATCAAGACATACTGAGTACACCGCCTCCATGAGCAAGCCATGGTGCCCACACCTGCAAATATGTAGCTCTAGAATGGTTCACTGAAGCTGGTAGTTCCTCAAGCCTGAAAATTTGTTTCAACTTATCTAACCAAAGTACCACCGTGGGTGGATGTTGTTGTCTCCAGAGGGTGGGAATAAGCAGTTTAGCTGCAGAAATCATCAGAGTGTGGAGGTTGTTAAATGAAGGTGTGAACCCTGGTTTGGGCAACCAAATCAGTATTAGTTCAGCTTTCAGCTGCATATTCGAAGAACAAATGATGTTGAAGTACCGTTCAACCTCTCTCCAGAAATTAAGTAATTTGGGGCAAGACCACCATATGTGTAGGTAGGAACCCACCTCTTCTCGGCATCTCCAGCAGGAGCCATCAGATAACAGACCTATGGAGTAAAGGAATTCTGGTGTTCGATACCAATGTGTGACAAGTTTATAGGAATTTTCCTGTATACGTACGCATTTGGAGAAACCATGGGCAAACTTCAATACAAAATCTAATTCCAGTTGCGAAAATGTTCTCCCGAGGTTCTTCTCCCAACTTCCCATATAATGGGGTTTCCATGCTGACACCCCCAGGAGAAGTCCTTTATATAGTTTAGACAAAATCTTATCTGGGGTTGCAGGTAACAAGATATTGTTTTCTAACCAAGATGGGTCTACTGGGGAATACAGGGAAATACCACTAAAAGCGTTGACGGTAGCTTTGAAATCTGCCAATTGTAAAGCATTTGGTTGACCTAAACCCAACTCCCGAAATACAGACAAAAGATCGGGTGGACACTGTGGGCCCAAAAGAACAGAGACCTGCACAGAGCACAACCTTTTCCAAAAATCTGCCATTCGATCAGGATGTCTACTGAGGAAGGAGGGCAGAACACTCAATGGGGCTAGTGGAGAGATGGAATTCCTAGACATATTAAGAGCGATCATGTTTTGTCATACCTTAATCATTCCTCTTGTGAGAGGGCTAAAATCCTCACTTTTATGCTGCAGTGCACCCCGTACCCAGAGTAGATGTAGGTCCGATCCCAAAAAGGCCCGTTCCATACTGACGGATAAAGAGGAATTTTTTGTATCTACTAATTGTGTCCATCTGGCTAATTAATTGGCTATGAAGTATGTTTCCAAATCTGGAAGAGAAATGCCCCCTTGCTCTCTTTTCTGTATAAGATAAGAATATGCCAATCTAGAGCATTTGGAATTCCAGAGAAAAGAGGTAAACAAGGTTTTAAAGTTCCGAAAGTAACTATTCGGAATATCAATCGGCAATGCAAGCAGCAGATACAAAATCTGCGGAAGTATATAAGTAGCTAGAACGTTTTTTCTGCCAAACCACGAAAGATACGGCAATCGAAAGGACAAAAGTTGTGTTTGAGTTTTGGTAAATAGGGGTTTATAATTAAGTGTAAATAGGTCTACAGGGTCAGCTGGGACCATTTTCCCAAGGAATTTAATCGCCTTGGTTGGCCATTTGAAAGGGGTACAACTTTGCCATTGGGTAATTATATGAAAAGGGATATTGACATTTAAAGCCTCCGACTTTCCATAGCCAAATGTTTCGAACAGAGTAAGTACAAGAGGCATAGCTTTCAGCGGGTTTGTGATGAGCAAGATTAGGTCATCTGCAAAGGCCGCCAATTTATGTTCTACAGTGCCAACAGTCAGGCCTCTGATATCCTCATGTGGTCTAATATGTAACGGTATAATGGTTCTAATGTTAAAATGAAAAGTGCAGGGGAGAGAGGGAATCACTGTCGAGTACCATTTTTATTGGAAAGGGGGCTGACAATATGCCATTTACTCTAATTTCGGCTGAGGGCTGAGAATATAGTGTAAAAATAGCTTTTATAAAAGGCGGGGGAAATTTAAATTTTTCTAATACAAACCAAATCTAATCCCAGCTGACCCTGTCAAAGGCCTTTTCGGCATCAGTTCCCAAAAGGACAAGAGGTATCCCTCTCCTCCTAGCAAAATGGATAGCATGTATTACTCGAGATATGTTACTTTTGTCCTCCCTCCTCGGGACAAAACCAACCTGCTCCTCAGCAATTAATGATGGCAAAAACTTTGCTATCCTTCTAGCTAACAGTTTAGCCCACCACGTCACATCACTATTTAACAATGATATAGGACTGTAACTTGCAACTTTTCAGGTTTTTAACCATTTGAATTGCAAAGCCGCTATGTACACTATGTGAAATTTTCAATGCAAATACAGTATAACAACAGTAGTAGTAATACCAAATAGTAAAGAAAAACTTTAGTTAACAGTTACGTTTTGGTATGCGGTCTCTTACTCTTATTAAAAAACAAAAATGCACCAAAAACTGTACTAAAAATTAGAGTGTGAACAAAGCGTATAATAATACCATTTAGCTCACTGCACCATCACCACTACTGTCTTTTTTTTATCCTTTGGGCAACATTTCTTTGAACTTTTCATCGGGATCACATTTTACAGCTGCCTTTTTAGTCTCAGCATTTTTGCAGATATACATTACATTGTTTTCTTATATTTTTTAAACTTCACTTTTAATTTTTTACATTTTTTTTTACTTTATTGTAGTTTATGAAAAAAGCTTTGCGGTCACCTACCTTTTGTGCTGTTATTTCCAGTATTTGTATGTCTGATATGCTCTCAGCACCTGCAAATCTGCTTGCTCATGTTACCCTGCATACTTTTTGACATCTAAAACAAACTTACCAGGTTTCTGATGCACCTGCTTCTCAGCAGCTAATTTACTTGGCACACGGAGGTATTTTCTTCACGTTAAGTATTTTTATTTTGGCATTCAAAGCTAGTGACAAACCCGTGGCCGTGATCAAGTTTAGGAAACATGAGTATCAATGTTAAAGAGCTGGCAAATGATAAACTTCAGATTTTGGCAATGGTTGTGATTCATGCTTTAGATATAGATCATATGCATTAGATGGAGCATTTCAAGCAACCTGTATTTAGTCATCCTGCCAGGGATATCATCATTTAAAAGGATTATGTGAAATTTTGAGAATAGTGAATTTGTAGATTCGGAAAGCTTGCAGAACTGCAGATGTGACTGGTTTTGTTGTCTGCTGGAAAGTAACATATTAGTAATGTGGTGGAATTCTAGTTTCATATATTTTCTTTTTCATACACTCAAAGAAAACAACCATGGATGGAGGTCTGTATTCTGCCATGTTTTGTTGAATCCGACTGTCCAGATAATACATATGGATTTTGTCCCATAGGTTTACTTAGTGCAGAACACGTTGCAACCTTTTCTGGTCTGAGGTCAAATTCAGATTGTACTACTTCCAAGAACTACCATTAAGAAGTAATTTGGGTAAGGCTTCGATCACATCTGTGTCAGGGCTCCGTTCTGGCATTCTGTAAGAGCTTCCCGTCAGAACGGAACCCTGACTGAAACAAACGGAAACCATAGGTTTTCGTTTGCATCTCCACTGATTTCAATGGTGACGGATCTGGTGCAAATGGTTTCCATTTTTGTCTCAGTTGTGCAAGGGTTCCTTCGTTTTGACGGAATAAATGGCTCAGTCGACTACGGTATTTATTCTGCCAAAATGACAGAACCCTTGCACAACTGAGACAAACGGAAACCCTTTGTACCGGATCTGTTACCATTGAAATCAATAGTGATGCAAACGGAAACCTATAGTTTCCGTTTGTTTCAGTCAAGGTTCCGTTCTGGCGGGAAGCTCCGACGGAATGCCTGAACGGAGCCCTGACACAGATGTGAACGAAGCCTAAAACACATACACTGTATTATGCTTAATACAGGTCTAAAGAAGCTGGTACATGACACAGGGATTCAAGGACTGATGTCCTGTACTAGACATAATACGAGGGCCGGCTTTAGAAAAGCGCCCTGTGCAAACTTTTCTTTCGGCGCCCCACCCCATCATAAAAAAAATGCCCCATAAAAAAGTATAATGCCCCCCCACAGTATAATGCCCTTTTCAGTGCCCCACACAGTATAATGCCCTTTATATTGCCCCCACACAGTATAATGCCCCCTTTAGTGCCCCCCACACAGTATAATGACCCCTAAGTGCCCCCATACAGTATATTGCCCCCAAAGAAGGGTAATTGTATACTTTGGCCACTTTACACCATTTTTATGTAACCAGGCATGAGGTTGTTTTCTTCTTTTACTCTGGATGTCTTTTAACTATCATACTTGACAGCAGTATATTTACTAAAGTAACTTTAAGGATTCACGTAAGCCATGGTTTTAAAGGATTTTTTTTCTTTACTTCTGTTAAATTTTGAATTTTAGATGGGATATTTTTGTAAAATGTTTAGATCAATATAATTAAAAAAAATAATAGATTCTGAATGCTTTCTCATTTGTCATCATTTTTTACCTTAATGAGAAACTCTCATGGTGGAGTAGTTCATTGAATAATGGAGAATCTCCCACTGTGACTCATCAGTTCCTATACGCACAGTGGTAAAGGCCAAGATCTAGAGATTTGGAACTCCACGTATTGTTACCTCTGCTATATGCAAATAACCAACATCTTCTATGCTTTTCATAATTGCAGTAAAACAATTGACATGCTTTTTGCAGGACTATAATAAGAGGTTGTCATTTGTATGAAAAGGGACAGACCAGACCCAATTTATTTTTTTTAAAGTATATATTTGAATACACCCTGGTCACATATAAAGTCACATATAAAGTTCAATGTCGCTGTGATGTACTGCATTCAGAGCCATATTATATGGAGGGCAAAAGGGGCAAATGCCCTAAGGCCCCCACCACCCTCCTCATTACAATTCACAGAAACTACAAGTCTTTGATGCTTTGCTTGGAAATCCTAGGCTCTATTATTTGGCTATTGTATAGGACTGGTATTTAAGCAGTGTATTTTGGTATTGGACTCTGTATGGCATTATAATTTAGGCACATTATAGCTTTGTTTTTTGTGCAGTTACATTATTTATGTGTATTCTATGGTGTATTATTTGGAGTATTTATTTATATACTATATGTTAGTTTTTGGAGGACTGTTACTGTGCTTGTGCTGCTGTTTGTACTGTTCTAATATATCGTAACTGTATAATTGTTTACCTGTAACCTGTTTTCTATTGAGCTTGTCTTCCTTACAAAAAAAAGAAGGGGCCCATAGAACGTTTTGTCCAGGGGCTTCCCCAGACATTTAGCCTTGACTGCATTTACCTTGCTTTGGGCATGGTATGTAAAATTAAAACTAATGTTGTAGTGCCTAAGAATCGTTTATTGTTTTCTTTTTTAGACCGATTTTGTCTTTTAACCCCTTAACGACCGGCGTATAGTGTTTTTATGTCGGCCGTTCAGGGTAGTTCTTCTGAAGCAACGCGTTTTCACGTCGGCACTTCAGAAGAACTTTCCCCACATCGGGCGGGGTGCTGCTGATGCCCGGGCTGTTACTAACAGCCTCGGGCTTCAGGGCAACGATCGGAGACCACTAGCAGTGGTCTCCGATCATATTTAACCCCTCAGATGTGGTGCTGAATAGCGAGCGCCGCATCTGAGTGATTTTAGAGGGAGGGGGCTCCCTCTCTCATCCCACTGGCATCCCCTCGTGCATTGTGGGGTGCCGATTGGTTCTATGGCAGCCTGGGGGCCTAACAAAGGCCCCCAGTCCTGCCTTTAGTGATTGCCTGTTCGGCTATGCCAGAGGCATGACCTAACAGGTGCCGGTCAGTTTTACACTGACCGGCAATAATACACTGCAATACAGAAGTATTGCAGTGTATTATAATAGCGATCAGAAGTCTGCACAGTAAAGTCCCCTAGTGGGACTAAAAATAAAGTTAAAAAAAGTTAAATAAAGTTTGAAATAAATAAATGCCCCAAGTAAAAAAAAAATTAAAAACCCACTTTTTCCCCTTACAAAACACTTTATGAAAAAAAGTAAAAATGTACTCATATTTGGTATCGCCACGTCCGTAACGAACCAAACTATAAAATGATTACATTATTTAACCCGCATGGTGAACGCCGTAAAAAATATAATAACAGACAACGCCAGAATTGCTGTTTTCTGTTCATCCTGCCTTCAAAAGAATTTGATAAAAAGTGATCAAACCATCGCATCTACTCCAAAATGGTACCAATACAAACTACAAGTCGTCCCGCAAAAAAAAAGCCCTCATACAGCTGCATCGGTCAAAAAATAAAAAAGTTATGGCTCTTAAAATATGGCGGCACAAAAGCAAATAATTTTGAAAAATATTTGTTTGTACTGTGTAAAAGTAGGAAAACATAAAAAAATCCATATAAATTTGGTATCGCCGCAATCGTAACGACCCGCTGAATAAAGTTATTATGTTATTTATACCACACGGTAAACGGCGTAAAATTAAGACGCAAAACAAATGGCGAAATTTAAATTTGTTTCCAGTACCCCTCTAAAAAAGTTATTCAAAAGTTAATCAATAAATAATATGTACCCCAAAATGGTGCTATTATAAAATACAACTTTGTCCCACAAAAAAAAGTCCTTATACAGCTATGTTGACGCAAAAATAACAAAGTTATAGCTCTTTGAATGCGACGATGGAAAAACTTAAAAAATTGCTCGGTCATTAAGGTTTAAAATACCTTCGGTATTAAGGAGTTAATTACTATTGTTACTAGTCCAGGTAAGGTAGAATAAACATCACAAAAAAAAAATCTATGAATTGTCACCCAAAAAATAAAACTCAATAGCATTCAGTCTAATGGTTTACATTTTATTTTACATTAACACAGCAGGCAAGAAATGAGAAGAAAAAAAATCCACTTCTCTGAATTTCAGAAGATTTTTATGACTCTTACATGTTAAGCATCTTTTTAGCTGAATTGACTTGGTGCCCTTCGCCAGGTGAAAAAGGCTTCCTTACAAACCTAAATCAAAATTATGCCCAAAAGGGGCAGTAATTCCCTATTACAGTCTGAATTGCTGTCCTTATAATGAACTCTGTAATGCAAAAGGATGTCTTTATGTAAAACAAAATACAAGTGAAAAAAGGCTTCCTTCATTGGTTATTGCATACTTTTTGTCCTCTTTTTTAGTCGACTTTTTGGCAAAATACTGCATCTTTAGCCAGGAGAAGTTGGCTGAGTATAAAAGGGCTTTTGAAGCGGTAAGTGTAAATTCAGTCTCTTTCTTTTTCTTTTCTCTCCCCTCCCCCTTCACTCCTCCTATGTCTGTAGACAGTTAAGCAGAAATAATAAGCACCGCTGCTTGTGGTACACGTCCCATGAATTACTTGAACATCAAATGTAACTTTAGAATGGAGGCACGCTTTATTCTTTTTGTAGAACTGTTCCCCAATCCATTCTTTATTTACATGTCGTGAGCCTGAGCGATGCACAGCCATTTAGAACACACACAAAAAAGAAGAGGCCATTAAACAAATTAAAAGGAGTGGGGATGACTAATACAGTACTCTTGGAATCTGCAATTTGATTAGTCTGAATTTAATACATAATAGCTGAGCTGAAACAGGAGGGAAGTCTCAACCGCTCTTTAATAACCATCCACAAATAAATAATGGTGATAAATCTACTATACGTTAGTTGTAGAAGGTATTATTATCCAACGTGCTATAAGGGTATTTTCAGATTTAAAATGTGTCATTTAAATTAAGACGCCACTCTAGTGGAGCTTTATGAGGATTCGTCTTCATAAAGACCTATTTTTATTAGGGCACATATAAGGTGCCCTAAAAGTATTAAAATAGGGGAGTGCAAAAAGCACCCAAAAAAACCCTCTATACTAGTCCTAATCATGGCACAGACAAGAAGCTCTAACTAATTAGCTTAGAGGGGTAACCTGATTTTCTTACCCATACCAGTCACTAAGATGGTCAGGTGATCTCTCATGGTCAGTCACTGTCTTGCATACACTTTGCCAGAGGTGTAACAAACTCTCCACCAGACTCCCTCTAACCATTCCTGTTTGTAATCAGGAACATAATTTGTAGCTTCTGAGCCTCAATACAAAATCTGTAGCAAGGCCCCCCACCTACCATGTGCCATTGATAATACTGATGTACTCTTACGTGGCAAAAGGGCATTCTGGGCCCCTCAGACACCAGGGCCCAGGTGTAACTGCTACTTCTGCACCACCTATAGCTGCGCCCCTGTTTATAGTACTGCTCTCCGCTTTTGTGGTAGGGAGGCCACTGATCCCCCTCAAGCACCAGGATTCAGATGTGACTGCATTCTCTACACCCTCTATAGTTAAATCTCTCCATTGCCCTTAAGGCTTTATGCCACATGCCGTATTAGAGATCAATGTCACATGGATCCCGAATACGGTGCCAATAGAGATCTGTGGGCCCATACTTCACCTTTGTGTCCCCCAACTTTTTCTTTTTTTTAAATCTGTGAAAAAGTAAGTTGTGGCATACAGTATCACATGCGGTAATATTGATATAGTCTCTCTTAGAAGAATTGCCTCTAGGCAAGAATATGGTGCTTAACAGAGGACCATACAGCAGCACACATAATGCTGACAAAACTGTAATACGAACCTGTAGGCACTTTGTATGCAAATGCATTACCATGTGCATACCACCTTATACTGTTCATCTTAGTTGGCATGTGCAGAATATTGTGAGTGAATTCTGCCTGGTGTAACTAATAGCAAGATGTTTTAAGTTTGCTGATGGTACCCACTTATAACATCAGTTTTTCTGCTACCAACCTCTGCTCCAACAAGACCAATAAAGCTGAGAAATAAAAAATATTTTATTAACAAACATACTTTGTTTCTATATTCTACATTGCATAGCACTACATGGCTATCCTACAAGTGGATGCAGAGCATGTCTCTATAGAAAAAAAGTATGCAACATACTTTTGAACTAATCATAGCAATACATAGTATTGGAATGGCTAAGTATACTGTTACAATTATGAGATTAATATTTTCCTAAAGTATTAACAACCATACATATGATAATAGGTATTTAATATTAATTTTAATTTACTGCTACACTCAAATTATGACATATGTCATGTGTTTGTTTTTTTACTCCACTCGAGTAACTTTCACGGACTGATTAATTTTCTATTTGTAATAGTAGACTGCCCAGAGCTGGTTGCACTAAAATTGTCTATGGCATATTGCACCTGTCTTGATTAAAAAACAAATGTTTTCAGTTAAAGAGGCTCTGTCCCCACATTATAAGTGGCCTATCTTCTACATAATGTGATCGGCGCTGTAATGTAGATAACAACAGTGTTTTTTATTTAGAAAAACAATCAATTTTGACGGAGTTATGACCTATTTTAGATTTATGCTACTAATGGCTTTCTTAATGCCCAACTGGGCATGTTTTTACTTTTTGACCAAGTGGGCGTTGTGGAGAGAAGTGTATGATGCTGACCAACCAAATTCATTTACTCAGCACATAGTCATCTTGCTAGATCATGATGTGCTGTCACTTACTCACACATTAACGTTACTGAAGTGTCTTGAGAGTTAATAGACATTGACTTCAGCCAGGACGCGATGTCTATTCACAATCCCGACACTTCGGTAACGTTTGTGTGGGACTTACAATCTTGCGAGATCACGCTGTAAATTACAGCTTTTAGAGAGTGTCGGGATTATGAATAGACATCGCGTCCTGGCTGGAAGCAATGTCTATTAACTCTCAAGACATTTCAGTAACGTTAATGTCTGAGTATGTGACTGCACATCATGATCTAGAAAGATCACTATGTGCTGAGTAAATTAATGGAAAGAAGTGTATGACGCTGATTGGTCAACGTCATACACTTCTCTTTACAATGTCCACTCGGTGAAAAAGTAAAAACACGCCCAGTTGTCCATTGAGAAACTCATTAGCATAAATCTAAAATAGGTCATAACTGTCAAAATTGATTGTTTTTCTAAATAAAAAACACTGCTGTAATCTACATTACAGCGCCGATCACATTATGTAGACGATAGGGCACTTATAATGTGGTGACAGAGCCTCTTTAAGTTTAATGAGTTCAGAATTTTTGTGTTTTTTTATTTTACAAATATTGCAATATTTTTATGCAGTGAATACTGTATCGGGTATGAATGGATATTAAAGTTCTGATACTAAACATTATTTTATAATTTTTTGCTACATCATGTCCAGTCACATCCATTTTCTTATGCAAAACAATGCCATTTTTAACCCAGCACTCCCGAGTGCACCATTCATGATTCAATGTGAGAGCTCATCTTAGGTGCCACCCTTCCACGATGGCAGGGAAAGGGAACGATATAATGGCAGCTAAACAGTTCATTCCTGCATTTTCCCATCTCTAAAATGGTGAAGAGGGAAGCCATTTCACCCATGTGCTGTGTTGCAATTCCCAGTACAGCGGCTGGTCAGTAATGGCTCTGTTTTATAGAAAAACCTGAGAGAGCTTCACCGTGTTCATTTGAGGAATCATAGGGCATATCAACATTTGTTGTCAGAGATACTTTAGAAATCAACTATATTATTACAGATCATGGAATTTTTTTATTGACAGTTTTTCAGAAATACATACAGAACAATACATACAGAACAATAAACCATGCAATCAGATTGTTCAATTTGCACAGAAGCATCAGAACATAAAGTCAAGGTGTATCATTAATACAAAAGGAAACATACAATATGCGTATAAAAATTCAAAATAAACTGTAAAGAGCATGACCCTTCCATGGGGCCAAATAAGACAAGACTGGGGGGGGGGAATAGTGGGGAGTGGGGTAAAGTCGGAAGGCTGAGTCAGAGTAGAACCTTATATGTCGGTGGTCAAGGGTCTATCCTGAGGATAAAGGGAGCCAATATGTCCCACGGGTCCCAAATGAGTTTAAATCGGTCCAGGGAGTTGGATAACGATGCAGTCAAATATTTCATAGTGCGGATTTCTCAAATTTTAGTCAACAAGTCTATGTTGTTGGGAGGCGTGGTTTGTTTCCACTTCCAGACAATCAGGGTTTTGGCTGCTGTGAGTGTTGAAATAGGCGAGCTAGATGTTTCCCCATAGACCGAGGAGGGATGTAGTGGATCCAAGGGAATATCCTGCTTTAGCACCATGCCTGTCAGGTCTCTAACCTCCAACCAGAATTGTGTCACAAGGGGGCACTCCCAGAAAATATGGAACACGTCGCCCACCTGTCTCTGGCATCGCCAACATACAGATGAGATGCTCGAGTTGAAACTATGTAAAAGGGCAGGAGTGTGGTGCCAGAACATAAGAATTTTGGATTGGTTTTCTTTATATGTCGTACAAAGGGAAGTTTTGGCCGTCCTTGACCATATTATCTGCCACAGTGTAGGAGGAATAGGTCTGCCTATTATAGTTTCCCACTTGGTCATATATCTATGTGAAGGCAGATTGGAGTTATCCGGAGAGCAGAATGGCATAAATGGCGGATATTAAGACCCTTGGTCGTGGTGTTGTGATGACATAATGTTTCAAATCTGGTAAGCTGAGTGAACCGAGTGGAACCCAAGGTATGTTAAATATAGTGTCTAATCTGTAGATAGTGGGAAAAATGCAGGGGAGGGGATGTTGTGGTGTTGCTGGAAATAGGAAAAGGGGTGTAACTCTAGCGTGAGGGGATCACCCATATCGGCTAAGTGGAAAATATCTACCCCAGCCCAAAAACGGACCAGCTGTGAGGTATTACCTCCAGGTATAGTAGGGATGTATAATATGGAGGTTAAGGGGGGGCGTTCTGATGACAATTTAAAGCATTTCTTACACACCTCCCAGACCTCTCTCTGAAATCTCATGGGACCCAGAAAGATGGATGATGGCAAGTCATGGGGATCATCCCATAGCAGTGTGTTGGGATGAATCGGAGCCATCCAAAGTTTCTCAATTTTGGTCCACTTAGTGTATGCTCTAAGGGACGCCCAAGCTGGGATGCGACGCAGATGAGCCGCCCAGTAGTATTTCACAACGTCAGGAACAGATAGAGTTCCATCAGATTTACTAGATAGTCTAACAGATTTAGGGATTCTGTGTCTACCGGAGTGCCATATGAATCTGAGGATGGATGATTGCATTGTAATTTTAAAGAATTTGTAGTGGTTTATGGTATATTTTTATTTTCATATCCGAAAATAAAAGGAAAATCTGTGAAAATGTATCCACCAAATCCACCCTGACCATGTGTGCCATGTTGTTTTCCATAGTTTCATAGATACATAGTTAGTACGGTTGAAAAAAGACACAAGTTCATGAAGTTCAACCAAGGGAGGGGAACATACCATGTGGCAACATACCTTAAACTACCAAACAACTGGCCACCCATAGAACTCTTTGGCTGTAAAACTGAGCCATTAATATTTTATGGAACAAATTAAGTCGAAAGTCATGTAACTTTTTTTCTGAAAGCCATGTTTTGCAGGATGCTGACTTTACTGATCACAGCTAACACATGCATCAATGATAATTGGAGTATTTATGTAGGAGCATACTTTAATATATTTTGTATCTTACTTCAAGGTGGATACTGATGAAGATGGATACTTGGATTGTCTACAAGTCCTTATGGCCTTAAAAGAAATTGTTCCAGGAAATGCCCTAAGTGATGCTGAAGAGTTTTATATTTACCGGGTAAGATAATAGAAGAAAAAAAAGGAGAATAAGAAGGAAGGAGCGAGGGAGAAATTATGGAGGGAGCAAAGGAAGGAAATGATGCAAGCTAGGAAATGGGGAAAAGGATAAAGGAAAAAAAGTATATGAGGAAAGGAAGGGAGGATGGAGAAAGCAAGAAAGAAACTATGGGGAAGGTGATAAGGAAAGGATGTAAGGTAGGGGAGGGAGATAAGGAAGGGGCTGGGGGATAAAAGGTAAAGTATATAAGGGCGGGTGGGAACCTGTCACTTGACTTGGAGCCACTAAAGCACCAACCACCAACAATGCAGATGCGCCCCATGCTGCCAGGTTTTTCTCAGTAGGTTATTTACTTTACTATCTATTCACGAAACATTCATTTTTGACGTAGCACATTGGGAACACTAAACCCCAGCTGCATAACGACATGCTGGTGGTTTAGTGACTCCAAACCTAGTGACAGGTCCTTTTTAAGAGTAAGAGTGTGACTTGGTGGAAATGTGGCTCTGTCAAAATGTGAGAGTTGTCTGCCTAGTGAGGGATTTTTTTGAAAAGAAGATCTTGATCCAAATAAACTTAATATTCCTAGCTTAACAAGGTCTCTAGCCATTACTAGACATGTACACGCTAGTATTTGTCATTATGTGTCTGTGATGATTGATGGTTATATTGTATAGTCGAGACATATTGGTTTATTTAGTATTTGTAATTATGTGTTTTTTTACACATAGCTTGTCAAAAATGTAAAGTAAGGGTTCTCATTCACTTTTATTTAGAGTGCAAATTGAAACAAAAATGTATTGTTTTACACTCATTTGGTCAGGATCCTTTCTTACATGATCAAACACACTACATGCTATCATTTTGGGTGCTAAAATACAACTATATATAGAAAACCTATTTTAAAAAAACTGATATGCTTTTATGCAGAATTTGTCCTACAGTTAGGTTCAGTCGCACAAAGAAAAAAAAGTTGTGTGCGCTCAGTAGTTGTATAGATTGTGAATATGACCCACACTGTTTTTATTTTCCATGGGAGAATGTTGTGGGAAATAGTTTTAGACATTTCAACATATATGGCCATCTTGTATAAGGATGTAGCATATAGCTACGTTTTTAGATTGCCGGCTAGTCCACCTAGCACATGTCCTACTATTTAATGCCTATAACTTTGCCTTCTCTCTTTAACTTAAATATAAATGTTGCACAACTGAAAAGTGAAACTCACATACAACGGAAGCTGACAACAAGAACGCTGAAACTTTCTGCACAGCCGCTCTGCCAGGGACTCCGGCCCCAGGGAAGCTGCTAAAGTCAATGTCCATATATGCACAGTGACTTCAGGAGTTTTTCCAGGGGCGGAGTCCCCGGGCAATGTATCTCACTGTAGGCCATGCAGTGGAATACTTTGCAGCCTTCTGTCGGAGGTATATGTCGGGAGTCCTTCCGGCATATATCTCTGACGGCAGGCCTAAACACAATATGAAGAGGGGAGCCCTGTACCAATTCCTAATGCCATGAAGAGTAATAGGGCCAACCTTATCTGGTGTGTCTCTCTCAATGGGCTCAATAGCAACCACATGGTCCGCCTCTATGGTATGAATGCCATTGTATAATGATGCAGGAAGGCAAAAGGGAAAGATGCAGAAAGAAAGAAACTAAACAATTCTCTCTCTCAAAATCTCACACACAAACAGGACCAGGTTATTGAAACTTGTTGGTAGACACATAATTTCACATCCCACTTGATGGGCCTATATGGCCTACTGGAATGGGTCACCGCTTCAATACAGAGCTGTCTCTTCCACTGCCCTTTTCCAGGCACACTTTGGCTTATTCTCTTGTATTGAACTTTTACAGGGGCACTGTGGCTGGTACTTCTACATGGCACTGTGGCTGACTTTATTATAGGGGGGACTGCAGTTGCCACTATTACAAGGTTATTGTGTCTGGTACTACAGAGAAAAATTGAATGTAAATCCGATAGTATTTGAGGGCAAGATTTCAGTATTCTTTAATAGTGACACACCAGCTAAAACTGATTTTATGTTTAGTACTAGGCCTGAAATGATGGTTAAATACATAGGGATTCTCTGTTTAAATTTATTTTAAATCTCTGTGTCATACACTGCCCCTTAGGCCCTGCACTATGTTTTTTTTTTCTTGTTTTCTTGAGTGTTCCTTTAGGTTTTAGGTATTAGAAAGGAATGCTGTATATATTACCTTACAATTTGATTACGTTTATTATTGCGTTTACATGTCAGGTGCCTATTCATTAGTTAATAGACACTGCCAGAGCTTTCACACATGAAGATTTTCTATTTCTCTCTTCTCCTTAGGTACATGGTGGCAAAGAGCCAAGAGCACCCAATGCATGTTATAATGGGCATGTAAAGCAATCCTTCTGGTATCTTAATTCTTAATTATCCTGTAATGGCAAAGGCTGAATACTATTCAGACATCAAACAGATATCATATTACCATAAGTTGGTTTAATTTGAGTCTGTTAAGATATAAGCTAAACCAGTTGGGAGGTAATCACACTATAGTATTGGACCAACTTTGTGTGTCATGGGCCAGCGTTCATATTCCCATTATAAAACATCAATTCAGTAATGCCTGCCATTGTCAGATCATTTCATTGAATTTATCAGAGTCATTTTGTCCATCTGTCAACATTATTGTATTCCATCCCTCTATCAGACTAAAAGAGAATCTATTACCTTATAGGCTTTGACCTTATCTCATAAATGTCCTTCCTGTAAAATAATAATAATGAATCAGTGAAGTCCTTTATTGCTCGCTTTATTATGTGTTTGCTTTGTCTGTGGTTTCTTTTCTTATGAAATATAAAACCACAAAGGTAACACAGTATTTTATACATCGTGTACGTGTGCCTCCAATAAACATCCCTTTTATTCACTGGTTCCATGTTTTGTTTAGGACATGAAAAAAACAAGTTAAACAAACTTTTCAAAGAGAAGGTAGAGAAAGAGCGAGGTACCCGGGGTAGAGTACACATATCTGTCTACATAGACATCACCTGAGTAGAATGGAGTTTTTAAGGAACACTTTGTTGTTGTGAAAGCCTGAAGAGGGAGAACCAGAGTTCTGTGGGTTTGTTCTCAATACTTGAAACACAAAGGCAATTGGCTAGAAAAAAAAGAGTTTTGTTTGCGAAACAAAGCTTTGTAGGTCACAACCATAGGGTTTTCCATAGAATGGATCCATTCATAGCCAGGAATATGAAAGGCCCTATAATTAAACTTAACATAATACTCTCTATTAGTATTTTAAAAGTATTTTGAACAAAGTCGACGTGAAGTTCCTACTAGACTTTCATGCGAGAAAACAATTGGTAAGGAGGTGGGAGATTAAGGGTAGGTCTTTAGGTTTTTCAGCTTAATTCTGACAGTACTAAATGCAAACATAAAGAACTCAAGTGGTACCAACCCCTTTATTGCTGACGGAGTTGAAAACATTGAGCATGTTCTCTTATTAGGTACATGTTTAAGCTTGTCAAGTATCTTTCCTGTAAGAGTACAACTGCTTGCCATGCAATGTTATACCCAGTTATAAAGTTCAGGATCTTCATGGTGTAGATTTTCATTTTATAAGTTTTTATTTTTGTTTATTATTATAACGCTATCGTGCAATATAGTTAATAAAGGGCTTGTCATATTTAGATAATCCCTTTTGAAAAAGAAGCCACCCTGGCAATCCTTGTCTGATCATACTTTTCCCCTGCAGGAGAAATGTAGTATTACATGGCAGCCATTCAAATTTATTGCTGACCATGTTATACAGTATATAGAAGGGTCAGGCTGATCTTTGTTAGTAGCTCTCCACTTTGGCTCATAGAGGAGGTCCCGAGCGGGGGACCCCCACCTTTATAACATATAAATGGGCATATGGAAAGTGGTGGTCTTTATGAGAAAACCCCTTTAAATGACACTAAGGGAAGTAATGTAAAAACTTCGAACGCATATGTATAGTTTAACAAATAACATGGATACAAGTAAACCCATTGATGCGGATTAAACATTTGAAATCCTTCTGGAGTACATGAGAAGCATTGCAGTTCCTCAACCATGGATATTCTACATTTAGATCAAGACTGACCAAGGAAGTAGGTAGATGCCATAGGACATAAGGTTTTGAAATCCTTAAAAGATCATTCTATTAAAATGTATTCATAGGACTGGATGTTGTTAGTAAACATCTGGGTCAGTTATAGTTTAAGGCAGTAACATGGGGTAGGGTGGAATGGCCCTGTTGTTACTTTAGACTAGGATTATGTATTGTTGAGCTCTTCAATTTGGTAGTCGGCATTTTCATAATCTTGACAATATAGATAGCCAAATCTTGTCCTCTTTTAGATGTACTGGATGCCCCTACATTGAGTAATATGCATGGTTAAAGTTTCCCACCAGTTATATTCTACCGCCCAAACTAACGTCGGCCATTGAAGACACTTCTGCACCCTGGGTGGAACATTTGCCATGATAACATACAACGCCCAGAGAGTACCGTACACAGGTCGTATTAATTAGAAACGGACATGTGCACAATACTCTCCAGGAATCATACGATTGCCGCGGCAACTGTACGGCGCCTCTTCACGCCTGATATTATTCAGAGCGGGAGAGTATAACTGGAGGGACAGTTTAAATCGTTTAAAGCGTTTTCTAAGGGTAATTTATGAGTATGTAATAAGCATATAAAACAGTATCCAAAGCTTCCAGTTTCAGGTGCCTTGCTCATGACGCGTACATGTCATTTATTTTCTTGATTACTGCTACTTGGATGATTTAATTTTAAGACTTGTTTTGTTTACTATGCTAATGTAGCTTGTGTTTGCAACAATCAGAGCTCATTATGTCGCCATCCAAGCTCAGCAGCAATCTGCTCTTGTTCAATCCTTCATCATCTCAGCTCTACCCATCTCTTCTGTTCCAGATTCTAGAGATTGTGGACTATTATGTAACAGATGGCCTAACAGACCTGCGACTCTTCGCTGTGATGGCTAGCTTGGCGCAGAAAATAGCAGCACTAGAGTAAGTATTCTAAGCCATGGACGCTCATGAATTTTAACTCATTGCTGACAAAGGAATTAAGCAGGGTGCAAACTGCTTTATCACTAAAAAGTGTAATTAAAAGACTTGGATAGCTCTTCAGTGCTGAGTGTCTCTTTCCACTAAGAAAAGCTGTCTCTTAATGCAAGATTAATCAAACTAGGCATTCATTGCCCTTTCATTTATACTTGTGCTTAGCAACAAAAGAATAACTTCATTAAAGGATATCGAAGAATTCCAGGCAGAAGATAGTGCCTGGTATGGCTGATATGTTACTACTACTACTACTACTACTACTACTACTACTACTAAAAATAATAATAATAATAATAATAATAATAATAATAATAATAATAATAAAAAACATAATAGTAATGATACATAATCTTTTATAAATGTTTAATCATAATGGTAAATCTATTGTCATTTACATATACTTTAGGTCTACAGGTCTACTGACCCTTTCTTATAACAATGACACTATTTAATATAGATATTGATGAGATTCCATAAATCTTTTCTAAGGGCACAAATTATTACTTAGATTTGCTATTGCCATGTTTGCTAATGTTTTATAGTGTCCTATCAATTCCTAATTATCTGTGATTGATTCATTATATCAAACATTAGCTTTTATGACACTCAGAGACATGGCGGTACTACACATGAAAAAGGAAGGATTAAAAGACTTAATCTTATCTCACGGTTCCTTTTATGTTGTCTATTTCTTAATGCACCATCCCATGAGTAGTTCACTTTGATATCACAGCAAATTTTTTTATTTAATTTTAACCACATTTCTTACAAAGGTTTGCATTTATTTTCTTATTATAATAAAATAAATATGTATATGGCTAGTAATCCAAGGCCTCATGGCAAAATTTAGAATGGACCATGATTTCTGAATGCAGCTAAATGAGAAAGGGGACAGGAATTGTGTTCAAGACTTGGTCTACTTAATAATGTATGCTAGTGAGGGATGATAGATTCTGGGCTACTCCTTTTAGGGCTCATTCAGTCGAACGTAAATAATGTCGTGTGCTGCGCAGGGAAATCACACGCAGCACACGGACCCATGCATTTCAATGGGGCCGTTCATACATGCAGGAGTTTTCACGCAGCGTGTGTCCGTTGCGTAAAACTCACTGCATGTCCTATATTGGTGCGTTTTTCACGCACCTATCGCTTATTGAAGTCAATGGGTGCGTGAAAATCACGCAGAGCACAGAGATGCACATCCTTGTGCTGTGTGTGATTTACGCATCAATTCAATTGAAAATTTTTTTTTTAAAAGATGTGCTTTGCTAGTGCACACATGCAGTAATGCAACACACATGGACCAGATTCACGCGCTTTCTCACGCGCGTGAATCTGATACACTCGTGTGAATGTAGCCTTAAGGAGACAAAAAAAGAGGGGATGTGGTGAACCAAAGCTGGTCATATCTCACATGTGCTGCTCAATGTAAATTACTATATTAAGTGATTAATTTCAAATCTCCTTCCATCTAGAGGAAATTCAAAGGGGTAGTCTGCTTCCAGCAAATTAATCCTATGTGTTTTTGAATAATTCAAAGTTATACATTTTTACAATATGCTATCTGCATTAATTCCTCACGGTTTTCAATATCCCTGCTTGTTGTTATTCTGTAGGAACACTCATTGTTTATTTCCAGTGGATATAATTGTTCTGAAAGGAAGCGTGGCTTAGCGGAAAGGAGCGTGACTTAAAATGTGCCAATGTGCAACAAAAAATGCACCATAAACTGGCACAAAATAAGCCAAATAAAAACTGATATATGGAAGAGAAAAGTGTCTAATAGGTCACGTAAGATGCACCCAAATTATCATGCACCAATGTGATAAATTTGCCTTAGTTTGCGCCTCCCTCGTCTAAGTATACGTTGTCTAACTATTAGGACAGCATTAGTATATATGGACGATTGAATGTGTCTACTGAATAACAACTAGCAGAGATCTTAAAAACAGTGAAGAATTAATAGAGAAAGTATATTGGAAAATGTATACGTTTTAATTATACAAAAAATAGCATTAATTTGCTGAAACTGGACAACCCCTTTAAGGGCCTGTTCACATCACCATTGCCGTTCCGTTGAGGGGTTCCATCGGAGGTTTCCAACGGGTTTAAAATTTCAATATTAACAACTTCAATAATAAAAGTGGGATGAATGATTGATTCAGGAACTAGTAAAGAGTATTGGAAAGAGGCATGTGGGGCAAGTGTGAAGAACAGAAATAACATAAGGCTACAATATCTTTTTAGTATGTATTTTTACCTTGCTTACATACAAGATATACTCATGGCATCAACACGTGCCAGACACACAGTGTTTCTTATCTTATCCTGAGCTGTGTTAAAGATATTACTGCTGCATGTGCTGTTATCAGTTCAACTTCAGGACTAGAGTACACTAGATTAATAGTTACTAGTTTGTTTGTATTACTAAGTTTTTGTCCTATTTTTCTTAAAGGAACAGTAACCAAAGAAAATGCACACAAAGGAATAACCTTAAACAGGTTGTACAGGATTAAAAAAATATGGCTGATTTTTTCCTAAACCCCTAAACCAGCATTAAATCTGTCCACACGATGTGTTCGGTATTGCATCTCAGCTCCATTGAAGTGAATCAGACTGAGCTGCAATACCTCAAAAAACCTGTGGACAGGTGTGGTGCTGTTTTTGTAAGTAAGCAGCCATGTTTTTATAAACCCGGGCAACCGCTTTAAAATTAATACTGTACTGTAATAGATTTATCAAAATTGTGAGAAATATGTAAATAATTCTCCTATGTGTATCATAGGAGATCAGCCATTTCCTCTCCCCTCTAACTTCTCACAATCCTGCATCTGACTGTAAGACAATTGGCTGCAGAAGGAGCCTTCCCCTCTGTCTGTCTGCAATAGGAGGCAAAGAATGTTAAGCCCCACCCCACCGACTTAGACCCGCCCCCCAGTCGTCTTCCTGTTCAAAATGGAAGCTATCAGGAGAAAATTACCACCTGGTTCTCTGTTGCATGTCTACACGACTGTTTGTCTGAGGATCTGCTGACTCACAAACTTATATCATTCACTTTTAGGTTTTTAGTTCCTTTAATTTCATCTGACGTACTTTATTCCAACTCTATCACTTTATCTAAGAAATCAGAACAAAAGAGAAGACAAGCTGGTATCAAACAGTCTGAGCATAAACTATGGTACATGTACGTTTACTTCGGGGCCCTGTAACTGGAGGCAGAAAGAAGGCATAGAAAATATGTTTTTTTCCACTTAATCCAAGTCATTACCTGTATTGGAACCAAAGGGAAAGCACCAGGCCGGCAGCATGGGCCACCACTGCTAATAGGTGCAGCCATCACAGTGTCCTGCAGCTGCAGTGTGCGACAGCTTCACTCCACCAATGACATCGCCACTCATTCTTAGACCTTAGAGGGGACATATAAGGCAATGTCAGTGAGATTGCCTATTATGATGCTGTGCCTGTGCCATCCACAATGGGTGCCGGCTGTAATATACAGCCGACATCCCGCTGCAACGGTTAAGATCGGAGTTACCTCTATTTACTAGCCATTTAACCTCTTAGATGCCGAGATCAATAGCGACTGCAGCATCTAAGTGGTTGACAGGGAGGGGGCTCCATCTTTACCCCTTGGGCCCCCTACGAGGGATATCGATGGTTGCTATTGCAACTAGGAAGCCTAATAATGGCCGCTTGGTCTGCCATGTACAGAAACCTTTTAGGCCGTGTCAGAGGCAGGGCCTAATAGACTGCCTGTCAGTGTAAAACTGAAAGCTATATACATTGCACGACATAAGTAGTGCAGTGTATTATACCAGCGATCAGAAGTGAAGGCCCTTAAATCTCCTTGTGGGTCTAAAAACAGAAGTAAAAAAAAAATTAAAAAATAAATAAATAAAAGTTTTATGTCATAGAAACAAAAATCGCTTTTTTTCCGTGAGCCCTATGTAATTGGAAAAAAATGTAAAACTTTAAAAAATTATACATATTTGGTGTCGCAGCATTCGTAGTGACCTGAACTATAACAATATTATAGAAAAATAGAAGGGCAGCTCATCCTTAAAGAGAACCTTTCACCTGCTCATACATGTGCAGTATGCAATGGGCAGGGCTGTACAAACCATGGGGCACTTTAAATTTTTTTCCTATCTTCTGCCGTTATTTAGGCATCGGTGCCGTTATATTTGGCGCCCAATATTTAAATAACCCCCTGAACTGGCAATGGGGCATGTACAGTGGTGGATTATCATATGGGCGGTTCGGGTGGCCGCCTGGGGCCCAAGGCTCCCAGGGGGCCCATGGCCACCCGAACCGCACATCATTTTAAAAATCAGACTCAGTGCTAGCGCCGCTAATGGCCGCTGCTGAGAGAGAGGGAGGGAAGGGAGGGGCAGACTGCAACGGAATAGAGCCGCCAGCGAAGTGCTGATGGGGAGGAGGGGGAGGGATAGTAATAGCAGGGGCTGGATAGGACTAGCAGACGTGCGTCTGCTAGCTGGTAGAACACGCCCCTCTTTGACGCTGCACGTAATGCCAGTGAGGAACTTAAGAGAAGGGCGGTGGTCTAGTGGTGAGGAAGAAGGTTAGTCTGCTATTCGCCTCCCGCCCGAAGCAACAATCGGCAGACGCTAAGGGGGGATTAATTATACAGCTACAGCAGTGCGGGGGGGGATTTCCATCTAACTCACTGAAGAGAACTCTTTGGGGGGGATAATAATTTCCCCCCATAGACACTCAGCAGTCAGTTACACACTCAACCCCCCCCCCCTGCTGTATAATAAATAATGAAATACTGAGGGCTCTATGGGGGATGAGGGGATATTTCCCCCTTCATGGAGTCCTCTGGAGTCACTTAGATGGTTAGACCCCCCCATTCAGTATAATCCCCCCCTTCCCATGGAGCCCTCACTAGTTACTAATACATTGCAAGGGGAAGTGAAATTGTCTGACTGCTGGGGGCCCTATAAGGGGGTCTGAGCGACCTTCTTATGGGGGCTCTATAGGAATGTCTGAACGACCTTCTACTGGGGGCTCTATAGGGAGGTCTGATCAGCGGGCTCTATGGGGGGGCTAGTCCCCCCCCCACAGAGATGTCAGAATCAGACACTCAGACCTCCCCATAGAGCCCCCAGCAGTCAGCGAGAAAACCTCACCTCCCCTTGCAATATAATCCCCCATACAGCGCTCAGTTTTCCCATAAGGGAAATGTATGACATATCCACCTATTTTTGCTCTCGCTGCCTCCCGGCCCCATCCTGATTACATGTTACGAAAACAGTGTAGCTTCCTGAGCTATGCTGTTTCCGTAAGTCCCATAAAACTGAATGAAAGTTACGGAAGCAGCGTCATTCGCAGACTCCCACCGATCACTAAAACTAGGCGGCTGAAGCACTCGTGTGAGCGCTGAGCCGCTTGGTTTCTGATTCCGGAAAGCTGAGCAGTTTGTGTACGGCCTCATAGAAAGTCAATGAGCCCGTACACCGCTACTTTGGCTTTCCGGAAAAAGCCGAACAGAAACGAAGTGGCTCAGCGCTCGCATGAGTGCTTCTGCCTCTTAGTTTTAGCGATCGGTGGGGGTCTCAGCACCTGTACCCCCACCCATCAAAATTTCTGACATGTCACTATGACATGTCAGAAGTTTGTTGAACATTTACTTACCCTTTAAAAAGAGGTGTTACAATTTGTTTTTATTTGATGTGTTAAAGGTCAGTGGCACTGACGGGTACAGTGTCAGCGGGTTGGGGGGGGGTTGATTTTGCATGTGAGGGGGAAGGAGGGGGCCCAAGATGTGTCAATAGCCCAGGGCCCATGGTACACTTAATCCGCCACTGGGCGTGTATTTGGCAAGGGGGCGTGTAACATCACTGTGACACTGTCTAATCAGCTACGGACTGTGTCACAGCAAAAGCTGGAGAGAGGAGAGCGTGTGCGTGCGCGCACAAGCCTCTCAGAGCTGTGCGAGCATGCCTGCGCACGCTCTCACTCACTCTTTAGCTCTCGGCAGACAAACTGAACAAGACTGTGCGATCTTTCGTGAGAAATCACAGTCTTGTCCTTGTCTGCCGAGAGCTGAAGAGCTCACCGCTCCGATGCCGCTGCCGAAGATACTCCCACCACCATAGAACAGAAGATAAAGAATTCACATACTTCTTCTCCTCTTCTGTTACGTGGGGGCGGTGGAGTTGCGTGTGCACGCACACACGCTCTCCTCTCTCCAGCTCTTGCTGTGACACTGTCCATAGCTGATTGGACAGTGTCACAGCGATTGTAACACGCCCCCTTGCAATTAAACGCCCCATTGACAGTTCAGGGGATTATTTAAATATCGGGCGCCAAATATAACGGCACCGATATCTAAATAACGAAAAAGATAGGAAAAAATATGTAAAGTGCCCCAGGATTTGTACAGCCTTACCCATCACATGCTGCACTCATGTATGGGCAGGTGAAAGGTTCTCTTTAAAGATAACAAAAATAAACAATTTAAGGCACTGAGTGCAATAGAGTTAAAATTTGGTGCCCACAGAAGCTAATAGCAGAATTGGATAAAAAAAAACAGAAAAAAACGTCTCCCAAGCTGGAAAAATAAATTTAAAAATCCTAAATATATAAATAAAATCAAATATATAATGTATATAATACATAAAATACCATAAAAATAATACCAATATAGTATCCCCAATTTAATGTGAGGAAAAAAAGCACATCAAGAATTTATTGTTTTTACAGTAAAAGGATCCTATATATATATTTTTATTGTGAACCTACCACGGGGCCCTTGTGTTAAGGTTGTGTGAACTAGGCTATACACCTGTGCAAATAGTGATATTCGTTTTCAGTATATAGGAAAATGTTCTGCTGTATAGACGGTATATCGTCAGAAATTTGCCACAGAGAGTAATGTTCCAATAGAGATAATAATTCACAACAACTGCGGAATAACTAGGGCATGACCACACGTGGCGGATTTCCTCCGCAACTGTCCGCATCAATGCCGCACAGAATCTGCGTTGCAGATTCTGCTGCGGATCTGCACAAAATGTGCAGAAAATTGATGCGGACTGGCCGCTGCGGACTGCAGGAAAAGTGCTTCCCTTCTCCCTATTCAGTGCAGGATAGAGAGAAGGGACAGCACTTTCCCTAGTGAAAGTCAAAGAAATTCATACTTACCGCCCGTTGTCTTGGTGACGCGTCCCTCTTTCGGCATCCAGCCCGACCTCCCTGGATGACGCTCCAGTCCATGTGACCGCTGCAGCCTGTGCTTGGCCTGTGATTGGCTGCAGCCGTCACTTAGACTGAAACGTCATCCTGGGAGGCCGGACTGGAGACAGACGCAGGGAGTTCTCGGTAAGTATGAACTTATATTTTTTTTTACACATACATGTATATTGAGATCGGTAGTCACTGTCCCGGGTGCAGAAACAGTTACTGCCGATCGCGTAACTCTTTCAGCACCCTGGACAGTGACTATTTACAGACGTCTCCTAGCAACGCTCCCGTCATTACGGGAGCCCCATTGACTTCCTCAGTCTGGCTGTAGACCTAGAAATACATAGGTCCAGCCAGAATGAAGAAATGTCATGGTAGTAAAAACAATACGCTCCGCAGCACACATAAGATCTGCGGACTTCATTGCGGAATTTTGACTCTCCATTGAAGTCAATGGAGAAATTCCGCCATGAGTCCGCAACCAGTCCGCCACTGCTCCGCAACAGACAGAGCATGCTGCGGACACCAAATTCCGCTCCGCAGCCTATGCTCCGCAGCGGAATTTTACGCCTAGTCTAAACGAACACTGCTAAATTAAAGTGTAAGTCAATGGACAAACGGCACCGCTGCGGATTAACGCTGCGGAGTGTCCGCAGCGGAATTTCAGTGAAATTCCGCCACGTGTGAACCCGCCCCAATAGTGTTGATACTAAATGCTGATAGTATTCCAATGAAAATAATATCCCACAACAAATAATGAAAATGCTGATGGCGTTGATATTGAGCGTCATTGATACAGAGCATTATTAATAAATTCTGATGTTATGCCGCCAGCATGTAAATTCAGATGTTTCTTATACACTCACCTGTCCAGGAGTATTTCTAGTATAAAGATGTACTGTTGTCCGTAGACGGCAGCAATATTACTCACTGACCAAGTTATAGAGGGTAGTACTGCGTGACTCATGCAGCTGTTCACTTTTGTTTCATACCGCCAATAGTTGGTGATCAAAGGTGACGATCGGGCTTTTACTTGGTGCATGCTAGGTTGTTCTGAGGCTCCCCTTAAATTTGGGATACTATATATGGGTTTTATATTTATGGTAATTTATATATTATATAGTTTTGAATTTATTTATACATTTTTTAATTTTAGATTTTTGAGTTTTATTTTTATGTAATTTTTGTGATATGGTGATTTAGGGTGCGTTCAGATATGTCCGTTGCATCAGCATCAGTTTTTTTTGTCTCTCAAGTGATTATAACTGATGCAAAAACTGATGCAAAAATGTATCTATTGCCATCTTGCTTTTTCACAATTTTTACTACAAAACCATCAGTTGTCGTTAGTTGTCATAGTTTTTTACCATCCGTTTTTAACATCTGGCCCGGAGATTCCTCTCCAGGAGGAAACCCTGACGTCAATGTCCATATATGGACAGTAACCTCAGGGGTTTCCTCTAGGAGCGGAATCCCCAGCCAGATCATCGGCAACGGGGAGGTGGATGCGGCACCACCCGGCGTTCATCTTGCCACAGTTAAAATAAATAGGATACGGCGCCGGACCTCCCTGGGAGCCGGACCCAAAAACGTTGCAAGTAAAGTTTTTGGATCCAGCTCCAGCACCGTATGGAGCCACAACTGATGTCCCCTGTGCCAGGACAAATCCCATAGAAAGCTATAGGATCCGTTGTACATCAGTTTCCCTCTGGCTGTTCTGCAACACGTTGGAGGGCAACTGACAGGAGCAACGGACATATGTGAATGGCCCCTTAGTTTGATATCTACACCGTGTTCCAAATTATTATGCACATTGAATTTAAGTGTCATAAACAAGCTCTTTGGATCATTGTAATCAATCTCAGACACCTGTGATAATTAGTTTGCCAGGTGTGCCCGATCAAAGGAAAACTACTAAAGAAGGTCGTTCCACATTATTAAGCAGGCCACAGGTTTCAAGCAATATGGGAAAGAAAAAGGATCTCTCTGCTGCCGTAAAGCGTGAAATAGTGCAATACCTTGAACAAGGTATGAAAACTTTGGATATTTCAAGAAAACGTAAGCGTGATCATCGTACTGTGAAAAGATTTGTGGCTGATTCAGAACTCAGACGGATTCGTTCAGATAAAGGCATAATGAGGAAGGTTTCTGCCAGACAAATTAATAGGATTAGGAGAGCAGCTGCTAAAATGCCAATGCAAAGCAGCAAACAGGTATTTGAAGCCGCTGGTGCCTCTGGAGTCCCGCGAACCTCAAGGTGTAGGATCCTCCAGAGGTTTGCAAGTGTGCATAAAGCTATTATTCGGCCACCCCTAAACAATGCTCACAAGCAGAATCGGTTGCAGTGGGTTCAGAAATACATGAAGACTAATTTTCAAACCGTGTTGTATACTGATGAGTGCCATGCAACCCTGGATGGTCCAGATGGATGGAATAGTGGATGGTTGGTGAATGGCCACCATGTCCCAACAAGGCTGCAACGTCAGGAAGGAGGTGGCGGAGTCATGTTTTGGGCTGGAATCATGGAGAGAGAGCTGGTAGGCCCCTTTAGGGTCCCTGGTGGTGTGAAAATGCTCTGCAAAGTATGTAGAGTTTATGACTGACCACTTTCTTCCGTGGTACAAAAAGAAGAACTGTGCCTTACGTAGCAAAATTATCTTCATGCATGACAATGCACCATCTCATGCTGCAAAGAATACCTCTGTGTCATTGGCTGCTATGGGCATAAAAGGAGAGGAACTCATGGTGTGGCCCCCATGTTCCCCTGACCTCAACCCTATTGAGAATCTTTGGAGCATCCTCAAGCAAAATATCTATGAGGGTGGGAGGCAGTTCACATCGAAACAGAAGCTCTGGGAGGCTATTCTGACATCCTGCAAAGATATTCAAGCAGAAACTGTCCAAATACTCACAAATGCAATGGATGCAAGAATTGTGAAGGTGATATCAAAGAAGGGGTCCTATGTTAACATGTAACTTGGCCTGTTAAGTTTTTTTATTGAAAGAGCTTTTGATTTCTGTAAATATGACCTCCTGATGCTGCAAATTCAACAAATTACCGTTTTAGCTCTCTTTACAAACTTTAGGGTATGTTCACACGGCCTATTTACGGACGTAATTCGGGCGTTTTTGCCCCGAATTACGTCTGAAAATAGCGCCTCAATAGCGCTGACAAACATCTGCCCATTGAAAGCAATGGGCAGACGTTTGTCTGTTCACACGAGGCGTATATTTACGCGCCGCTGTCAAATGACGGCGCGTAAATAGACGCCCGCGTAGAAGAAGTGACCTGTCACTTCTTTGGCCGTAATTGGAGCCGCTATTCATTGACTCCAATGAATAGCAGCGCTAATTACGGCCGTAATTGACGCGGCGTTCAAGCGCCTGCACATGCCGGTACGGCTGAAATTACGGGGATGTTTTCAGGCTGAAACATCCCCGTAATTTCAGCCGTTACGGACCCCCGCCGTGTGAACATACCCTTAAAATGTTTTGATCTCTGTTGTGCATAATAATTTGAGTTTTGAGTTTTTTACTTCTAAAAAAAAATCCGTTATCATTAGGAGATTTGTTCAATAAAATTTGCATTATACTCCAATGGTTGATGGCTTGAAGATTATACTGACTGTCATTTGCATCGACTATTTAGGAGAATCAGCAAAAAATAACATTTGCATAATAATTTGGAACGCGGTGTATCATCAAATTCAGAATTATGTTTTTTTATAAGACACCTTGAGAGATGTTTTTTTTCATAACATATTATTTATCCTGCACGAGAAATGCTGTATAAAATAAAAATAAAAAACCATGGTGGAATTACTTATTTTTGGTCACCTTGCCTAAAAAAAATGGAATAAAAAGTGATCAAAAAGTTGCATGTACCAAAAAACGGTACAAATAAAAGCTGCAGCTCATCCCACAAAAAACAATCCCTGAAACAGCTTCATCAACACATAATTACTAAATGTATGGCTCTGAGAATATGGCGACTAGAGATGAGCGAACCGGGACAACCGAACCCGGTTTCGGTCCGAACTTCCGGTAAAGTTCGGTTCGCAGCGAATCCGAACTTCACCGGGTTCGGCCGAACCCGTTTTGACCGAACCCGGTCAAAAACATTATACAAATCGGCAGCCACTTATCTCTATCAATCACTGATAGAGAAAAGAGGCTGCTGATTAAAAATAAAATAAAAAGCATTTCATACGTACCCGGTCGTTGTCTTGTTGACGAGTCCCTCTTCTTCCTCCAGTCCGACCTTTTCTGACGCGGCAGCCTGTGATTGGCTGCAGAGGCCTCTGCAGCCTGTGATTGGCTGCAGAGGCCGCGGCAGCCTGTGATTGGCTGCAGCGCTCACAAGGCTGCATCGTCATCAAGGAATGTCGGGCCGGATGTCGAGAGGGACGCGTCACCAAGGCAACGGCCAGGAGACCGGACTGGAGGAAGCAGAAAGTTCTCGGTAAGTATGAACGTCTTTTTTTTTACAGGTACTGTGATCGGTAGTCACTGTCCATGGTACTGAAACAGTTACTGCCGATCAGTTAACTCTTTCAGCACCCTGAACAGTGACTATTTAGTGTATGTGCACACACACTAATTACGTCCGTAAATGACGGACGTATTTCGGCCGCAAGTACCGGACCGAACACAGTGCAGGGAGCCGGGCTCCTAGCATCATACTTATGTACGATGCTAGGAGTCCCTGCCTCTCTGCAGGACAACTGTCCCGTACTGTAATCATGTTTTCAGTACAGGACAGTAGTTCCACGGAGAGGCAGGGACTCCTAGCATCGTACATAAGTATGATGCTAGGAGCCCGGCTCCCTGCAGGGTGTTCGGTCCGGTACTTGCGGCCGAAATACGTCCGTCAATTACGGACGTAATTAGTGTGTGTGCACATACCCTTACTGACGTCGCCTAGCAACGCTGCCGTAATGACGGGTGCACACATGTAGCCACCCGTCATTACGGGGCCTCATGCACACGACCATAAAAACACCCGTTATCACGGGTCGTAATTACGACCCGAAATAGCGGGCCCATAGACTTCTGTTAGCCACGGGTACCTTCCCGTTTTCTCACGGGAAGGTGCCCGTGCCGTTAAAAAGATAGAACATGTTCTATTTTTTTATTTTACGGGCCGTGCTCGTAATTACGACTCGTAAGTACGAGCACGGCCGGCCGGCCACGGGCAGCCGGCCGCTTTTGCGAACCGTGCTGTCATTATAATTATAGCAGCACGGCCCGTAAAATAGAAAAATAGAACATGTTCTATTTTTTTAACGGCACGGGCACCTTCCCGTGAGAATACGGAAAGGTACCCGTGGGTAACAGAAGTCTATGAGCCCGTTATTGCGGGTCGTAATTACGACCCGCAATAACGGGTGTTTTTACGGTCGTGTGCATGATGGGAGCACGGCTCGGAAAAACGAACGGCTGCCCGTGCTCATCTCCTGAAATAATCTGTGCTGCCTTAAACTCTGTGGACAGGTCAGGATCCTGTTTCTTTTAAATGCTGCTAGGGAACCCGCTCGATCCACTATATAAGGCTACGCTACAGTGCAGCATTTAAAAGAAACAGGATCCTGACCTGTCCACAGAGTTTAAGGCAGCACAGAGTATTTCAGGAGATGAGCGTGCAGATTCAGTGCTGTTGTGAACTCTGCTCTTACCATTACGTAGCTCTCAGTCTGTTATCTCTCCTCCACTCCTGTCCTCAAGAACACCTTCACATGATTGGCAAGTCACCACGTAATGGTAAGAGCAGAGTTCACAGCAGCACAGAGTATTTCAGGAGATGAGCGTGCGGATCTTGTGCGTGGTGGTGACTTGCCAATCATGTGAACGTGTTATAGAGGACAGGAGTGGAGGAGATGTAACAGACTGAGCTACGTAATGGTAAGAACAGAGTTCACAGCAGCACAGAGTATTTCAGGAGAGGAGCGTGCAGATTCAGTGCTGCTGTGAACTCTGCTCTTACCATTACGTAGCTCAGTCTGTTACCTCTCCTCCACTCCTGTCCTCAATAACACCTTCACGTGATTGGCAAGTCACCACCCCGCACAAGATCCGCACGCTCATCTCCTGAAATACTCTGTGCTGCTGTGAACTCTGCTCTTACCATTACGTGGTGACTTGCCAATCATGTGAAGGTGTTCTGGAGGACAGGAGTGGAGGAGAGGTAACAGACTGAGAGCTACGTAATGGTAAGAGCAGAGTTCGCAGCAGCACTGAATCTGCACGCTCATCTCCTGAAATACTCTGTGCTGCCTTAAACTCTATGGACAGGTCAGGATCCTGTTTCTTTTAAATGCTGCACTGTAGCGCAGCCGTATATAGTGGATCGAGCGGGTTCCCCAGCAGCATTTAAAAGAAACCGTGTTTGTGTATGTGTGTGTTTGTGTATATATGTGTGTTTGGGTATGTGACTTTGTCTGTTTTTGTTTTTATATGTGTGTGTGTGTATATATGGGTGTGTTTGTGTATATGTGTTTTGTGTATATGTTTGTGTATATATGGGTGTATTTGTGTATATGTTTGTGTGTAGATGTTTGTGTGTGTTTTTGTATGTGTATATGGGTGTGTGTTTGTGTGTATATATGGGTGTGTTTGTGTATATGTGTTTGTGTATATGTGTTCGTGTATGTGTGTATAACTGTGTGTGTGTGTGTTTGGATATGTGTGTTTTTGTTTGTATATGTGTGAGTTTGTGTATATGTGCGTGTTTGTCTGTTTATGTGTGTGTGTATATCTTGTTGTGTTTGTGTATATATGTGTGTGTCTGTGTATGGTTGTTTGTTTGTGTGTGCGTGTATATATGTGTGTAGGTGAGTAGAAGTATTGGTATTGTTCACATTGATAACTGTTTTTTTATGTTGTTGCAGATTTTGATGTACCGATTGGACTACATCTACGATTCGTTGGACTACTGCGTAGATCTGCGTTTTTTCAAATTTTAATAAAATGGTTAACGAGGGTTTTGTTGGGGATTTCTTATTTCAATAAAAAAGAATTGTCTTTGTGTTTTTTTTTTCAAACTTTATTAGTGCCTAGATAATGGCAGTTGGCTGATTGACAGCGTCCATTATTAAGGCGGTACTTAGTGTTAGCCGGTGCAGAGGCTAGCACTAACCACCCATTATTACCCCGGTACCCACCACCACCAGGGGTGCCGGGAAGAGCTTGGTACGATCCAGTACCCGACCATCTGTTGTGATGGTCGGGTACTGGGGCGGCCGTAGGCTGGTATTATGAGGCTGGGAAGGGCCAAAATCAGTGGACCTTCCCACCCTTGTAATGCTAGGCTGCTGCTGCTGTGTTGTATCGGGCTGGTTATAAAAATGGGGGGGACCCCCACGTCGTTTTTTTTTTGGAATTTAACAAATTTAGCAATAGACGGGTCCCCCACATTTTTAATAACCAGCCATATACAAGGCTGCAGCAGTCTGGCATTACATGGGTGGGAAGGGCCACTGGTTTTGTCCATTCCCAGGCTAATAACACTGTGTTGTATGTGGCTGGTTATGATAAATTGGGTGGAACCCCATGTCTTTTTTAAAAAAAAAATGTAAATAAATAAATAATTTAAAAAAATGACGTGGGGTCCCCCCCACTTTTATAACCAGCCAGATACAACACAGCAGCAGCAGCCTAGCATTACAAGGGTGGGAAGGTCCACTGTTTTTGGCCCTTCCCAGCCTCATAATACCAGCCTGCGGCCGCCCCAGGGCCCGACCATCACAACAGATGGTCGGGTACTGGATCGTACCTGGCTCTTCCCGGCACCCCTGGTGGTTTTGGGTACCGGGGTAATAATGGTGGTTAGTGTTAGCCTCTGCACCGGCTAACACTAAGCCTCGCATTAGTAATGGATGTTGTCACTCAGACAGCGGCCATTACTAAAGTGGTAATAATAAAATTTGAAAAGAAAAAGACAAAGATATAGATAAAATATTTTATTGAAATAAAGCACCCCCAACACAACCCTCATTAACCATTTTATTGTAGAAAAAAAACCGTCATCGAAGTAGTCCTCGAAACCGACGTAGTCCAAACACCAAACCTGTAAAAAAATAAAATAATGAAATAAAACATGTCGTAGGCTTAGATTCAGTTTAATGTGTGATACTGACTGTTATACCATGTATAGAAGCCTGCCGCAAAGTTGACTTAGATACAGGGCGCCAGCAGACAGTATCATACATGGCCATACATACATATATACAAATATACATACATATATACAAACATACATACATACAAGCATGCACATATATACATGCAAATATACATACATGCAAACATACACACATATATACATGCAAACTATCATACATACATGCATACATACACACATGAAAACATACATACATACAAACAAACATGCAAAGATACATACATACATATATACAAGCATGCACAAATATACATGCAAACATAAATACATGCAAACATAATTACATACATGCACATATATATAAACATACATGCAAACATACATGCAAAAATAAAAACATGCAAACATACATACATGCACATATATACATACATACATGACAACATACATACAAACATACATGACAACATACATACATGCAAACATACATACATGCAAACATACATACACACATGCAAACATATATACATGCAAATATACATACAAACATGCACATGTATACATACATGCCAACATACATGCAAACATACATGCACATATATACATACATACATGACAACATACATACATGCAAATATACATACATACACACATGCACATATATACATACATGCCAACATACATGCACATATATACATACATGACAACATACATGCACATATATACATACATGACAACATACATACATATATATATATACACACATGCAAATATACATACATTCATGCAAACATACATGCAAACATACATACATACATACAAATATACATACACACATGCACATATATACATACATGACAACATACATACATACATACATACATGACAACATACATGCAAAAATACATACATGCAAACATACATACATGCAAATATATACATGCAAATATACATACAAACATGCACATATATACATACATGCCAACATACATGCAAACATACATGCACAGATATACATACATACATACATGCCAAAAAATAATAATAATACGTTCATACTTACTTTCCTCCTGTCCGGCCTCCAGCGATGACGTTTCATTCATGTCGCCGCTGCAGCCTGTGATTGGCTGCAGAGGCGGTCACGTGGGATGAAGCGTCATCCTGACGTGCGTGACCGCCACTACAGCCTGTGATTGGCTGCATCGGCGAAAGGGATGAAACGTCATCGCTGGAGGCCGGACAGGAGGAAAGTAAGTACGAACGTATAATTTTTATTTTTTTATTACATTTAAATGGTATTTTCCGCGCGCCGAGCATGTACTGTGAAGGTTGCTGAAAGAGTTAGTGCAGCCCATTAACTCTATCAGCACCCTGGACAGTAGCATGCTCGGCGCACGTAAGTGACAGGTTCGGTCAGAACTAGTTCGGTCCGAACCGAACTTTTTTGTGAAATTCGGCGAACTAGCCGAACCGAACTTTTGATAAGTTCGCTCATCTCTAATGGCGACACCTAAATATGACTTTTTTTTCGAAAGTATGAATTTGGTATCGCAGTAATTGTATGATCCCAAAGAATTAGCCCATCCGATGTCACACCTGTGGCAACATCTCACACTATAGAGATTCGAAGGGGAAGCACCATTCCACCAGCATCTGCCACTCCTGCTCACAAGTGCAGACGGTGTGAATTTCTGGCAGCAACAAGTACCAGCCCTCAATTTGTAGGGTCGGCACCCCTTCTAGTGCCATGGCCTACTACACCCCCCCCCCCCCTGCGATTTTATCACTTGTAACATCACTACCGAGAATGGGGTCCTAAAGTGGAGATGTCACTCAATATCATTGACATTGCTCATTTTTAAGTAATCGCTCCTATGATGTCACAACCCCTATGATGTTATAACATGCACTAGTGCCTATAGGGGACCCACAAGAACATGTCCTTGACAAACTTCCCCTTCCACTGTTGACGTCACTAATACAGTTACATTCCCAAGGCAGTGGCAAAGGTCCCCGTGACATCACGCTTGCACCAACATCATCCACTGCGGAGCATAACAGTGGGTCACACCTCATATTTGGCACACTCCACTATTAGTCCCAAGTACAGCTGCCATGGCCGTTTATCAACTTCAGGGTCTCATTGCTAAATTTAGATGGCTGTCATCCACCTGGCAGGTGCAAATCCCGGTGCTTAATTTGTAATGCTGTCACTACCCGTTTTAATGGCTAAATGAGACAGGTCAGGCAATGTCATTTTGAAGCCGTTACCACTTCTTTGATATCACTACTACTATGACAGCATCATATGCACTGGAGCCCTACAGAGAACTCACCACACAGTTTCTGATAAATCTACCCATTTAATGATGTTATCATCAGTGATATTACCAATGCAGTGATGTCATCACTGCTGGGTGTGACGTTACCACCCCTATAGTTATTCACCAAGTATGTTGTCTGAAAATTACTAGGTTCATTTTTTGATATTTCTTTCAGTCTATTTAGGTAGTAGGTCCATGGACTACAGGCTGCACGGGACCTGCATGTGTAAATACGCCATGTACATAAAAGACCATACATACTTAGGGCTATTTAGTCACCTGTTGATTGAGTAAACTTCTCTCTAACAGGTTGGAAGTGGTGACATAACTGCCTACAAATACTAATGGAGGTTACTAGCCAATGTGGGCTCTATGTCTGGAATAACGAGTAAGGTTTTTTTTTATTTAAAATTTTGCTTCTTTATGTCCCATTTTATATGCATATCCATAAAGCCACCCATCTGTTGTCATAAATGTATACATCTAATATTTATAAATTGCGCAATTATTAAAATTAGGCCGTATGCAGCATTTAATTCTACTGAGTTTATAAATAATAATATGATTAAATAATGTATTCAGAATGCACAACATAAAAAATAAGTGCCATACTAGCAAAGACAACAAATTAGCCCACATCAGAGCCGTGTGCAGGAGCCTATATGGTGGAACACGGAATCCACTGCAGCTCTGTACTACAGTACTCTGTGGGGCGTCGTATGTGGGAACATGGCACAGTTTTTTTTTTTTGTTCTGGTGGATGTGCACATTAAATACGACAGAAAAATACTGTATGTCTCTATGAAATGGGAGGCATACGGAGATACAGTAGGGCCCCATCAAAGTCTATGAATGCCCAATTCTGACTCTATACAAATCAGAGGTTTTATGGAGCCATATTATAGCCACATGCATAAACCCCTATTGCAAATTCAGTCTATTGCTTTATATGAGCAAATACTAATAATAATTATAATATTACCAGTACATGAAATGTGTATAAAAGAAAACAATAAAAAGGAAATCTATGCTTGCCCTGATAGTTTGAATAAATTAGCAGCTTAACCCTTTTTTTAGAGACCTAAGTTTTTAGTTTTGGAGAATGGACTCTAAATATGAATCATGATAAAGGTTCATTACACATAATTGCATTAGACAAAGATATGACAGTAGATATTAATACGCTTTACGCATAACTACAAACTGCAAATACTTCAAAGGTATAGTATTCAAGTAGACCCTCAACGCACCGTACAACATTCAGATACATGAAAGCAGCATTTCTTCAGTCTCAGCTTATTGTATACCATATGTTTAGAAAAGAGCAGATGGGCTGAGCCACACAACATACAGAAAGGAGAATTTCTGCATTGTGCTTATGACCCAATTGGCCAACATTAACAGGAGCTCCCTAGTGACCTGACTTCACACATCTTGAAAGTAACTAATGCATTCATTCCATGCCTACGAGGCTCTTGTGCTGTGAAATCTAAAGTGACTGTAATTCCTATAGGTTTTTCAGGGTAGTACAACTAGAAAAAAAAAGCAATAATACAAATGTTTAAAATGCGCAGTATGATAAGATGATGTGATGAGCGTCTCATCTGTTGTATACACACCTCATACAGCATTAACTATATAAAAAATGTAAAAATAGTTGGACAGTAAACATATACTTTATTTAGTCACAAAGCACCCCTCAACTATTCCTTGGCCATCTAGTTAAGAATAAATCTGACAGTTGTAAAGAGACATGTACACTACCGTTCAAGAGTTTGGGGTCACCCAGACAATTTTGTGTTTTCCATGAAAACTAACACTTATATTTATCAAATGAGTTACAAATAATGATTTTTATTTCAAATAATAATTTTCTCCTTCAAACTTTGCTTTCGTCAAAGATTGCTCCATTTGCAGCAATTACAGCATTGCAGACCTTTGGCATTCTAGCTGTTAATTTGCTGAGGTAATCGGGAGAAATTTCACCCCATGCTTCCAGAAGCCCCTCCCACAAGTTGGATTGGATTGATGGGCACTTCTTGCGTACCACAAGGTCAAGCTGCTCCCACTACAGCTCTATGGGGTTGGGATATGGTGACTGCGCTGGCCACTCCATTACAGATAGAATACCAGCTGCCTGCTTCTTCCCTAAATAGTTCTTGCATAATTTGGAGGTGTGCTTTGGGTCATTGTCCTGTTGTAGGATGAAATTGGCTCCAATCAAGCGCTGTCCACAGGGTATGGCATGGCGTTGCAAAATGGAGTGATAGCCTTCCTTATTCAAAATCCCTTTTACCACTTTACCAGCACCAAAGCAACCCCAGACCATCACATTACCTCCACCATGCTTGACAGATGGCGTCAGGCACTCTTCCAGCATCTTTTCAGTTGTTCTGCATCTCACAAATGTTCTTCTGTGTGATCCAAACACCTCAAACTTCGATTCGTCTGTCCATAACACTTTTTTCCAATCTTCCTCTGTCCAATGTCTGTGTGCTTTTGCCCATATTAATCTTTTCCTTTTATTAGCCAGTCTCAGATATGGCTTTTTCTTTGCCACTCTGCCCTGAAGGCCAGCAACCCGGAGTCGCCTCTTCACTGTACACGTTGACACTGGCGTTTTGCGGGTACTATTTAATGAAGCTGCCAGTTGAGGACCTGTGAGGCGTCTATTTCTCAAACTAGAGACTCTAATGTACTTGTCTTGTTGCTCAGTTGTGCAGCGGGGCCTCCCACTTCTCTTTCTACTCTGGTTAGGGCCTGTTTATGCCGTCCTCTGAAGGGAGTAGTACACACCGTTGTAGGAAATCTTCAGTTTCTTGGCAATTTCTCGCATGGAATAGCCTTCATTTCTAAGAACAAGAATAGACGGTCGAGTTTCACATGAAAGCTCTCTTTTTCTAGCCATTTTGAGAGTTTAATCGAACCCACAAATGTAATGCTCCAGATTCTCAACTAGCTCAAAGGAAGGTCAGTTTTATAGCTCCTCTAAACAGCAAAACTGTTTACAGCGGTGCTAACATAATTGCACAAGGGTTTTCAAGTGTTTTCTAATCATCCATTAGCCTTCTAACACAGTTAGCAAACACAATGTACCATTAGAACACTGGAGTGATGGTTGCCGGAAATGGGCCTCTATACACATATGTAGATATTGCATTAAAAACTAGACATTTGCAGCTAGAATAGTCATTTAGCACATTAACAATGTATAGAGTGTATTTCTGATTCATTTAATGTTATCTTCATTGAAAAAAAACTGTGCTTTTCTTTCAAAAATAAGGAAATTTCTAAGTGACCCTAAACTTTTGAACGGTAGTGTACTTTTCAATGGAAGCAAGAACCATCTTTAGATCTTGCCTAACCTGTTTGTTTTTTGTTAGTTTTTTTGTAAAAATAATTTATATGTGTACAGGGCCAGCCTTAGGATAGATGGTGTCCCATGCAAAATTTTCTTTCGGCGCCCCACCCCATCATAAAAAAAGTGCTCCAAAAAAGTATAATGCCCCCCCTTTGTAGATAGTGCCATACAGCCCCCACCTCCCCCTTGTGCCACCCATACAAATAAAACAGAAACATTTTACTCACCTAAAGCACTCCCAAGATGAACGGAGCTGCTCCACAATGCCGACAGGATCCTTGCATAGGCCGGCATGTGCAGAGATCCCTGTCCCTGCGCTTATCAGATACCTCCCTGCTCTTTCATAGGATTCAATGGTATCTGCCTCCTAAGGACTCAGATACTATTGAATGTAGCGTCGCTACCACTGTAGTAGACATAGCGGCTGCCAGCGGCGCCACCGGGCAAGGGGAGGTCCGTTCTGGTGGGCAGCACAGGCACCCTCATGCCCAGTTGCACCACAAGCAGCCGCTACGGCTGCTACAGTGGTAGTTACGCCACTGAACAGAGAAGGAGCGCCCGGGCCGAAAGGCAGCCTCAGAGTCGCCGGGCACGGGCGCTTTACAAGCAGGGGAAGGGAACCAGTGCAGCGCCCCCTTCCACCTGCTGGAGTGATGCGCCCTGTGCGATGGCACAGGTTGCACAACCCAAAGGCTGGTCCTGTATGTTTATTAAAAGAGACAAATTTAACCACCATTTTTTTTTCTTGTTGACGAGCAGCCGACAGGCAAATGTGTTATTACAGAGATGTATTTGCTGCATACATGACAATAGAGGCTGGAATATGTATCTTTATTTTAGTATTTTACCCTCTGTTGTCTTATATGTAAAAAAATAAATATGATAAATCCAGAGTTTTTTAATAAAATATAACTTTTACTTAATCATTTAAAATAACTATTTTTTGACAGACATTTAAAATAATTATGTAATCATAATAAATCCAAACTTTATAGATTTGTGTATCACAATAATCTAGTAATGAGTTTCAAATAGATTATACTGTGTTAAAAGATGCTGAACATATAATACCACATATTGATGAGGTTTTGTAGGATGGTGCAGATTTTACAAGCTCCTGGTATCTATATACACTGTTGTTATTATTAGTATCAACTCCGCGTGTCTAGATACGTATATACTCCTTGTCAGGAAATTATAGGAAAGATGGTTTTTTTGGGGAACCCTCCTACCAGTTCTGGTGTCAAGGGCGGTCAGTTCCTTTTGCGACAAGGGGTTCAGGGAACCTCTCTTTTAGATGTATTTTTAGTCCTCCCAACGAGTTACTTCGTGGCAAAATAGATTCTTCAGGGGAGTTTTAGCCATATAGCATTTACCTATAATCTATAGGTGCTTTAAAAATAATTGGGGCTGTCTCAAAAGCTTCAAAACGTCCGTCCTGAGGTATGTGCGAGTGCCACGTCCGCCAAACAGGCAAATCAGGGCATCCAGCCACCTAAACGGTCACCCCTTCGTGCCAAAAAACCCACCCCGCCATAATGCGGGATGTATCCCCCAAAGGTGGCACAAAATATCCACCCTCCATGGGGAGCGACGTCTCCCCAGCAAAGGGACTCTATGCAGCCAGGGGGATGTCAATCAAGCATGGATAGGTGGGTTTGTAGTCAGGACTGTGTGACTCTTCAGGATGACGGCACCGCACTATGACCCTTTAATGAGTAATTAGCATATAGTGTGCACAGTTTTACACAGCTAAATTGTATTGATTTTGCTTCATCTGAAAAAAACATACAAGGGAATGTTTGGAAATATTGTCAGGTCATGTATTACCGCATGGTGGTGGTTTAAGGGGTTAAAAAGACCTGACAGGTTCCTATAAATGGACAATGAATTGCAACAATTCCATCTGCCCTGCAATTTTGTTTTTATAAATATATTCTATATAATTACAGCATCAGAACCAAGCTCATACATATATAGAAGTACCAGAACCAAGCTCAATACATATATACAGCACCAGAACAAAGCTCATTACATAAATACACCATCAACAAACTCAGTACATAAATACAACACCAGAACCAAGCTCAGTAAATAAATACAACACTAGAACCAAACTCTGTACATATATACAGCACCAGAACAAAGCTCAATGCGTAAATACAGCACCAGAACAAAGCCCAGTACCTAAATACAACACCAGAACAAAGCTCAGTACATATACGGTTTACAGCCCCAAAACCAAGCCCAGTACATAAATACAACACCAGAACAAAGCTCTCTACATAAATACAGCACTAGCCCAAATTCAGCTAAATTTAGTTCAACCCCTGCCGTATAGGTTTGTACGGCGTAAAACTACATCTCCCAGTATGGCCTGAACAATGGTAAGGAAATCATGGGAGTAGCTGTTTCATAATAAAAAAAAAATCATACCCCCATCATCTCGATGCAGATCATACAGTGACTATAGTAGTAATTAGAGGCAGAATAAACATTTACATAAAGTGACCCACAGGCCACGTCTTCTCAGATTCTAGTTGTTCTTTTTCTCTTGTCTTCTCCATCTGGTACAGACCTCTATGTTGACTTCTCCTGACCACAGCCCATTTCTGCAGTTTGGCGCTCAGATGTCTTCAGCTTCTCACTTTCCAAACATTTCTGCACCTATAAAGGTCATGGTGACGCATACTGTACCCCTAAATATAATAGCGCCATACACTACACCTCTAATTCTAATAGCGCCATATACTGTGTCCCTGATTTTAATAGAACCATACACACACACACACACACACACACACAGTGCCCCTGTAGATCGTGCCCCCTGTAGATAGTGCCCCCTGTAGATAGTGCCCCCTGTAGATAGTGCCCCACATAGAGCCCCTTGTAAACAGTGCCCCACATTTATAGTGCCCCCTATAGAGCCTCCTGCAGATACTGGCCCACATACAGCCCCCTGTAGATAGTGCCCCTTGTAGATAGTGCCCTACATAGATCCCCTGTAGATAGTGGCCCCCATAGAGCCCCCTGTATAGTGGCCCATATAGATCCCCCTGTAGATTGTAGTAGCCCCTGTAGATAGTGCCCCATATACAGCCCCCTGTGGATAGTGCCCCACCTATAGCCCCCCTGTAGATTGTGCCCCACATACAGCACCCTGTAGATAGTGCCCCTTGTAGATAGTGCCCTACATAGATCCCCTGTAGATAGTGGCCCCCATAGAGCCCCCTGTATAGTGGCCCGTATAGATCCCCCTGTAGATTGTAGTAGCCCCTGTAGATAGTGCCCCATATACAGCCCCCTGTGGATAGTGCCCCACCTATAGCCCCCCCTGCAGACAGTGCCCCACATATAGCCACCCAGTAGATGGCGCCCCACATATAGTCCCCTGTAGTGCCCCACATATAGCCTCACCTGTAGTGCCCCACATATAGCCCCCCTGTAGATAGTGCCCCACATATAGCCCTCCCTGTAGATAGTGCCCCACATATAGCCCCCCCTGTAGTGCCCCACATATAGCCCCCCTGTAGATAGTGCCCTACATATAGCCCTCCCTTTAGATAGTGCCCCACATGTAGCCCCCCTGTAGATTGTGCCCCATATATAGCTGCCCCTCTGTAGATAACGCCACACTTAAGAGAAAAAACCCAAACTTTGCAAACCTGATCCTGCTCCCGCACCATCCTCATGCAATGCAGGCCTGCTCTCTTTTGAGCAGGTCTGCTGGGGCTGATCGACGCATGCGGCGCTTGCGTCGTTGAAAGACGCTGAATGGCAGAATGACTTGCATAGCCACTCAGCGCCATTTAATGACGCAAACGGCACAAAGACATCACCGCGCCGCTTGCATCCGTAAAAGGTGCTTAATTGCAAGTCAAGTCATTCTGTCAATCAGCCTCTTTCAACGACGCAAGCGGCCCGATGACGTCATCGCTCCACTCGCGTTGTTAAAAGGCGCAGAATAACATGGGACATTCTGTGCCCTGCCATTCGGAGCTTATGCAGTGCTTATGCATGTAATTGTATCTGCGTCCTATAGACACAGATACAATTATAGTGCAGAAGGGGGTGGTGGCGGCTGTTTTCATTGGCGTTTCTACCCCCATAGAGAGGCAGCAGGCCTCTGCCTGAGGCGAGAAACTCATCTCGCCTCATGGACAGTGCGGCCTGTCCATCTGTATTACTGTTTGCTATTTCTGTGTGTCATGGCTACACTTGCAAATGCAAATTCTATTCTCTTGCTTTATCAAAGGACCAGAGGATCGTCTGGTGCACACAGGTTCTGACACAGTAATAAAAATAACTGCACACCCATAGTTTTTCAAATGCAAAGGTTATTAACATTTTTGGAGGATATGCTTTGAACAAAATAAAATTCGGAATCTGGAGTACAATATATCTAGTAGTAAGTAGAATTGGTGTTTAGATCAAGATGGAAGGATGTTGTGGGCTACGGGATAAAAAGGTAGGCAGGGGATAGAGCAAGCATCTTGGATACATCTAATCTTCACAATGGAGATTATTGCCTCATGGCACATATATTTCAACATTGTTTACACATAGTTTAACCCCTTAAAGGCTGCCACGTACATGTACGTGGCAGCCGTTAAGAGGAAGTATGGAGCGGGCTCACAGACTGAGCATGCCCAATACTTAGCGGGTGCCGGCTGTGCAATACAGCTGACACCTCACTGCAACAGGCAAAATCAAAGATCACTTTGATTCCGCCGATATTGCGACTGCATTTAAATCATTAGAATCAGTGGAAGGCCCCCTCCGACGTGCCATCGGCCCCCCCATGACGCGATCGCGTGGTGCCGATATTCGTCATGGCAGCCAGGGGGCCTAATGAAGGCCCCCAGGTCTGCCATATTTGTGCTTCTTTGATGCCCTGCCTCCGTTAGGGCTTCAAAGGAGACTGTCAGTATAGCAATATTCTGCAATACATTAGTATTGCAGTATATCATGCAAGTGATCCAACGATCACTGGTTCAATTCGCGTAGTGGGACTACTGAAAAAAAGTGAAATACTGTAAAATAACGTTTTTTCTAACATTTATATAAACAAAATATTAAAAGTAAAAAAAACAAAAACCTACTCCAATTTTCCCCCGAGCACAATGTAAAAAAAGTAAAAAATTAACATAACTGGTATCGCCGCATCCGTAATAATCGGAACTATTACAATATATAATTATTTGTCCAATTATTTACTAATTGTGGCCGACACGTGAGGAGTTCATCGTTGTCAATCGGTATACTATGTGAATACAATGTGAAGCTGTAAAAATATAAATAAATAAAGCTCCAGAATTGCTTTATTTTGGTCACTTCTTCTCCCACAAAATTTCTTTAATAAAAAGTGATCAAAAAGTCTCATCATGTACCGCAAAATTGTACGAATTGAAACTACAGCTTTCCTCTGCAAAAAATAAGCCCTCATACCGCTGGTTCAAGTCCCCTAGGGGTACTAATATAAAAAGTTAAAAAAACAGTTAAATAAAGTTGTTCCAAAAAAAATAAAAATATTAAATGTTAAAAAAAAGTTTTTCCCATTTTCCCCAACAAGCAATGTTAAAAAATAAAAGTTAACATAATTGATATTGCCGCGTCCATAAAAGTCTGAACTATCACAATATACTATTGTTTAACGCCGTAAAAAAATACATAAAATACGCAAATTGCTGTTTTTTGGTCACCTTAGCTCTAAATAAAATATGGAGTAAAAAGTGATAAGAAAAAGTCTATGGTATCGTAAAAACTACAGCTCGCACTTCAAAAAATAATCCCTCACACTGCTCAATTGACAGAAAAATAAAAAAGTTATGGCTCTCAGAATATGACGACACAAAACCAATTTTTTTTTTCTAAAAGTTGTAAAACAAAAAAAACATATAAATTTGGTATTGCCGTAATCTTACCAACCTGTAGAATAAGGTGAACATGTCGTTTTTACCGCTTGATGCACGCAGTAAAAACAAAACCCCCCAAAAGATGGCGTAATCGCTTTTTTTTGCCCATTTCACCTCACAAATATATTTTTTTCAGCTTCCCAGTACATTATGCGGTGCAATATATGGTGCCATAAAAACTACAACTAGCCCCACAAAAAATCAAGCCCTCAAACGGCTACGTAGACAAAAAAATAAAAAACTTATGGCTTTTGGAAGGCGGGAGGAAAAAACAAAAATGAAAAAAAGAAGATTGGTAGTGTCCTTAAGGGGTTAACTGGTATTAACCCCTTCCCGTCGCAGCCATTTTTCAGATTTTCACTTTCGTATTTTCCTCCCCACCTCCCAAAAGCCATGACTTTTATTTTTTTCCATCGATATAGCCATATAAGGGCGTTGTTTTGCGGGACGAGTTGTAGATTTTCACGGCACCTTTTTTTGTACCATATAATGTAGTGGGAAACCAGAAAAAAATTCTTGATGGGGTAAAATTGGAAAAAATCAGCGATTCCTCTACTTTGGGCGGTTTTGTTTTTACGGCGTTCACCATGCTGTAAAAATGGCATGTTATCTTAATTCTGCGGGTCAATATGATTACGGCAATACCAAACGTATATCGCTTTTTTTTATGTTTTACTACTTTTACAAGGAAAAAACTGTTTTGTTAAAAATAAAATTAGAGAGAGCCATAACTTTTTTTTTTCTGTTAGGCTGGGTTCACACGTGGCGGAATTTCACTTAAATTCCGCTGCGGACACTCTGCAGCGTTAATCCGCAGCGGAGCCGTTTGTCCATTGACTTTCACTTTAATTTAGCAGTGTTCGTTTAGACGATGCGTAAAATTCCGCTGCGGAGCATAGGCTGCGGAGCGGAATTTGGTGTCCGCAGCATGCTCTGTCTGTTGCGGAGCAGTGGCGGACTCATGGCGGAATTTCTCCATTGACTTCAATGGAGATTCTAAATTCCGCAATGAAGTCCGCAGCTGTCATGCACATGTTATGTGTGCTGCGGATGCGTCTTGCTTTTTTAACTTGACATTTCTTCATTCTGGCTGGACCTATGTATTTCTAGGTCTACAGCCAGACTGAGGAAGTCAATGGGGCTCCCGTAATGACGGGAGCGTTGCTAGGAGACGTCTGTAAATAGTCACTGTCCAGGGTGCTGAAAGAGTTAAGCGATCGGCAGTAACTGTTTCTGCACCCGGGACAGTGACTACCGATCACAATATAGAGCAACCTGTCAAAAAAATAGAAGTTCATACTTACCGAGAACTCCCTGCTTCTGTCTCCAGTCCGGCCTCCCAGGATGACGTTTCAGTCTAAGTGACGGCTGCAGCCAATCACAGGCCAAGCACAGGCTGCAGCGGTCACATGGACTGGCGCGTCATCCAGGGAGGTCGGGGTGGATGCCGAAAGAGGGACGCGTCACCAAGACAACGGCCGGTAAGTATGAAATTCGTTTACTTTCACTAGGGAAAGTGCTGTCCCTTCTCTCTATCCTGCACTGATAGGGAGAAGGGAAGCACTTTTCCCGCAGTCCGCAGCAGCTAGTCCGCATCAATTTTCTGCACATTTTGTGCAGATCCGCAGCAGAATCTGCAACGCAGATTCTGTGCGGCATTGATGCGGACAGTTGCGGAGGAAATCCGCCACGTGTGGTCATGCCCTTAATTGAGAGATATGAGGACTTATTTTTTTGTGGGGCAAGCTGTAGTTTCTTTTGGTACCATTTTTGGGTACATGAGACTTTTTGATCTCTTTTTATTAAATTTTTTATGGGAGATCAAGTGACCAGTGTGGCATTTTAATTTAATTTTTTTAAGGCATTCATCATGTGGCTGAAATAATAAAATATTTTAATAGTTCGGATTATTGCGGACGAGGCGATACCAGTTCTGTTAATTTCCGATTTTTTTTACATTGTGCTTTGGGAAAATTGAAAAAGGTTTTTTTTTTTACAAATGTAATATATATTTTTTATATATATATAAAAAAAAACTGCGTCTCACTTTTTTTTACTAGTCCCTCTAAGCGAATTGAACCAGCGATCGTTGGATCGCTTGCCTAATATACTATAATAAATTCGCTATGCTGACAGGCTCCTTTGAAGGGCTTCAAAGAAATACAAAGATGGCAGACCTGGGGGCCTTCATTAGGCCCCCCAGGCTGCCATGATGAGTTTGTATTAGGTCTGGCCCACTCAGCCCTTAAGAAGCATGAGAAAATTGCACAAAAATAATTCATCATTATAATAAGTGCATGCAAGGAAAAAGAGAAAGTGAGCAGGAGAGGAGACATGATGTAGTCAGCAAAATTGGCTTTGAAGGCTATGTAAACCTTTGAAAGTGTTGTTTTTAAATAAAAATGTCAGTCAGTGTGTTTGGTGCAACTTTGAAATACATTTTTATTAATTAATATATTTATTTTTGCGATACAGCTGCTGGTATCCTGTATACAGATCTGCTGTATTGTTCGCTGAATCCTGTTCCCGTCAGGTCAGTGCCACTGACAGGTTCTGAGAAAGCGAGACACGCAGGATCAACCTGTTAGCCATCAGATCTAAGTTCATAACTTAGATGTGATCAATTACAGGTGGATCCTGCAGGGCCACCATCAGGAATTTCAGGGCCCCCTACAGCTAAACTTTCTGGGCCCCCCTACCGTGGCACCGCCTGTTAACGGTACTCCGTCCAGCACTATATCATGGTACCCAGGGCCGCCATCAGGGGGGGTATTGGGGGTACTGATGTGAGAGGCCCGGCCAAACCTAATTGAAAGGGGGGCCCGGCAAACTGCCACGACTTGCCTTTGGTAGAAAAAAAACAGGCCCCTGCAATGGGGCCCATTTTTTTCACCAAAAGAATGTTGTGAGCTGCGGGCCCCCCTTTCAATTAGGTTTGGCCGGGCCTCTCACATCAGTACCCCTAATACCCCCCCTGATGGCGGTCCTGGGTAGCATGGGGGTCGTCATGGGGGCCGTTAAACACCGCCGCCCGTGCGACCGATCGCGCGCACCCGCAAACTCCCGCGCATGCGCACCCGCGACCGCCTGGAACCGCGAGACCGAATTTTGAGGCAGATTTTGACCTGCCCACACTATCGTGCCGCATTTTTTGCCCGCGGCGATTGCCCGCGGCGAGGACAGCAGACAAAAAACGCAAGGAAAAATGCATTTTCTGCCTCCCATTGATTTCGATGGGAGGTCAGAGGCAGAACCGTGGCAAGAAAGGACGTGCTGCTTTTTCTTTTTTCCGCGACTGGCTCCCATTGATTTCAGATTAAATCACGTGTGTAAGCTGCGTATGATGCGTGGCTGCGTGATTTTCGCGCAGCCGCCATCATTATGACACTCTGTTTGTAGCACGTGGTGCTTTTCTGTTTTCATTCATATTTTATACGGCTGCGGAAGTGCTGGGCGTGATTTTCACGCACCCATTGACTTCAATGGGTGCGTGATGCTCGAACAATGCACAAATATAGGACATGTCGTGAGTTTTACGCAGCGGACACACGCTGCATGAAACTCACGGACAGTCTGCACGGCCCCGTAGAGTAACATTGGTCCGTGCGAGGCGCGTGAAAATCACGCGCGTTGCACGGATGTATTACATGTTCGTCTGAATAAGCCCTAACAATAAGGCCCAGTTTTTGGGCCTTGATATTGACTCGGACACTGCGTCAGAATCAGCACCAAACAACTTCCAAAACCGCCTCCCATTGATTTAATCAATGGGAGCCAGTCGCGGGAAAAAGAAAAAGCAGCACGTCCTTTCTTGCCGCGGTTCCGCCTCTGACCTCCCATCGAAATCAATGGGAGGCAGAAAATGCATTTTTCGCTGCGTTTTTTGTCTGCTGTCCTCAATCGCCACGGGCAAAAAACGCAGCAAAAAAACGCAGCAAGATAGTGTGGGCAGGTCAAAATCTGCCTCAAAATTCTTTAAGGAATTTTGAGGCAGATTTTATTTCTGCCTGCAAAATACTCTGTGTGAACAGGGCCATACATAAACAGCACTTTGAGACATTTTACTCACTGTCAGAAGAGCTGCTCCCACTCCAGTCCTCTTCAGGCGATGTCTTCCAGGCGATGTCTTCGGTCCAGACGTCCAGTCCTTCACCTCCAGCCAGGCTCCAGGTAAGTTCTGTCCATGTGTGTCCGCGGCTGCGCGCTTCGTTCGTGGGTGCGCGCGTGCAGTCGCATCTGAGAGTGCCCGGGCTGTCGCATCTGGGAGCGCCCGGGCTGTCGCATCTGGGAGCGCACGGGCTGTCGCGGGTGCGCGCTTCCGGGCTTTCGCGGGTGCGCGCGCGGGCGGTCTCGAGTGTGGGCGTTCGTGGGTGCGCGCTCGCGGATGCTCGCGAGTGCGCACGCGCGGGAGTTTTCTTGTGTGCGCAATCGGTCGCGCGCGCGGGCTGTTCGACGGCCCCCATGACGAGAGGGGGGCCCGCAGCTCACGACATTCTGTGGCGAAAAAAACGGGCCCCATCGCAGGGGCCCGTTTTTTTTCTACCAAAGGCAAGTCGCGGCAGTTGCCGGGCCCCCCTTTCAATTAGGTTTGGCCGGGCCCCTCACACCAGTACCCCTAATAGCCCCCTGATGGCGGCCCTGGGATCCTGAGCGTCACAGACATGCAGGACCCGCTGACACTGAACCCCGTCAGGTCCGAATATCGCATGTCAATATGTGGATGTATTAAATGAGCAATGGTCTTTGCTTGTAGTTACATTAAGGGCTTGTTCACACGGTGCTAAAAAAAAACAACAATATGTAAACGTGTCAAAAACGCTACCGATTTTGTAAGCCGCTTTTTTGACGCGTTTTGTGCGCGCTTACAGTGCATTTTTTTGGCGCAGAATTTCGGACTCACATTGACTATCGGAATTAGGCGTGTTTTCGGCGCGTTTTACATGACAAAAAACGAACCTGCCGCTTCTTTTTTTACGCGACACGTTTTTTAAACACACAAGCGTAAAACGTGCTGAAAAATGCGTCAAATAAACTCCATGTGAACAGGGCCTAAAACTCAGTCTAACCCTGTCATGCATAGTTTATGTGACACCAGCTCCGTTTTATTGTATCATTCTCCTGTTACGGTATCAATACGTATACAATATTAATGTGATAAATATAAAAATTATAAAAAAGTAAAAATAAAAGAGTTAAAAAAATAAGCAGCAGATAAATGAGTGGTATTTAGGTTAGCATCTAGAAATTATGGACTGACGTGAAATGTTATCTCTTTGAGATCTTAATAAAGGATCATTTAACTGGACTGTCAACTCTGTTTTAGTCTGAGTGTTACCAGTTGCCTCATTCATTTGGTTATCCAATGAGAGTTGGGGAAGTCATTTATGCGTACTATTGTCCTAGTGGCTCTGGTCCTATAGTATCCCAGTTTAATGGGGCATTCAGAACTCATTAGCAACGAAAGACATCAGCACTGACCGCTGCACTGCCACACTTCGCAGCTAATAGCCTCAGAGAACAGAATCGTTTCTGTCTCTGCTCACTTGTTGTGAAATCCTTTCAGTGTCAACAAGTAGTCTTGTCGGCAGGAGCCCGCCATTCGTCCGAACAGTTTTATCCGTTGCTGTCTTGAGCCAAACTTGTGTCCTCATTCTTTGTTTGGCCAACAATGCATCCTGAACAATCACAAAGGCTTCACAGCGACTCATCATCAGCTCACAATTTTACCCAATAACATTACCCGCCAAAAAAGTGAGTCCACCCTTATGCATAGATGGTAACAGTGCTCTACATATCTTTATGTTACATCATTATTCCACTATGATGAATTTGCTTACAAAGCAGAGCAGACGTGGACACTTAGGGGCATGGGATATACATTTTTGCTTACAAGGAAACCTTTGGTGGTAAATGTTTTTCTTAATATATCCATATAATGTTTTGTCCCATACTCATGAAGCTGTGATAGAATTTATTTGGCAAGCTTTTATCTTATTTAAAGTGTAGGTAAACGTTTGACAAACTTCTGACAGGTCATAGTGACATGTCAGAACTTTAAGTTTGGATTGGTGGGGGTCCGAGCAGTGGGACCCCCATCAATCGATAGAATGAAGCAGCTGAAGCCCTCGTGTGAGTGCTTTGCCGATTTGTGTCTGTTCGGCTTTTTCCGGAAATAAATCTATCGTGTACTGACTCAACAGAAAGTCTATGAGCCCGTACCCCGATACATCGTGTTTAAAAAAAAAAGCCGAACAGACACGAAGCGGCTGAGCGCTCACACGAGCCCTTCAGCTGCTTCGTTTTAGCGATTGGTGGGGGTCTCAGTGCTGGGGCCCCCACCAATCCAAACTTCTGACATTTCACTATGACCGGTCAGAAGTTTGTCAAACGTTTAGCTACACTTTAAAATATTAGGCAGTGTTGTTCTAATTTCAGGATTGTTTAAGCTTTTGTCTTCAAGTTTGCTGACCAACAAAAAAACAATAGAAAAACACCTTTGCATTATTACCTGTCATTTACCAGTCATGTTAATACCACATACTGCAATTAAGAGTTATTAAATATTACCAATATTTAGGTATAATATACCGTTCTTCTGATCCTATTTTAATTAAAAAAAAAGTCAAGAGATTAAAATATATTGCTGAAAGGGATTGTCTGGTTTGCTTTGCTGCTTGGAGGACACATAATTAGTTAATAACTGCAGGGAAAATCATGGAAATGCTCATTGCGTGATAAGATAAGATGTCCATTATAGCCATTTAGTCAAATAGAGAAAAACAAAATAGTAAAAAAGTACTGCTGGCTTCTAGAGGAGAATACAGCACCTCACCTGGGGAACATAAGGCAGGACTCCAGGCCACTGTATAGGGTCTTTGCATGCGGTGATGCAATGTGCATGGAGCCCCCCAATTTTGCTACAGCTGCTCCTTTCAGTCTTTGCAGTGCAGCGCATCTGAGTTACTGTTTTTATGAGGTGCCTACTGTTCTTCTATAACCAAATAAAATAGTTACAATATTCTAAATACGCTATATATAATGTGGAATATAAATACATATTATTGCATGTAACAATAATTGTCTATAAATTCTGCAAATTTGCGTGCTTCCCTCCCAGACTATAATTTTAAACTGGTGTGTCACACTATGAATATAAACCTACCCACCCACACACTACATTAAACTCATTCTTTACTTATAGCCCGTTATATGCACATTCAGTACAAAAGTCACGTGTCGATTATTTTGTTAGGTTGTGCACTGTGTGACGGCAGGGGAGATGCATGGTGCGAGTAGCGCAGCGTGGCATATCTCAGGCTGGGTTCCCACGTAGAGTAAAAGCTGCGGAATTTCCTCAACAGAATTCTGTGCGGAAATTCCACAGAATTTACAGTAGCAGCAAAGTGAATGAGATTTAGAAAATCTCATGCCCGCGCTGCAGAAAAAAAGTGTTCTGCGGTGCGTTTTTCAATTCCGCATCATGTCAATTTATGCTGCTTGTTCTGTGTTAAGATGCTGCGTGTTTGGCCCATAGACTTCAATGGGGTGCAGAAATTCTGCAACAGATTTATTTTGTTGTGGTTTTTACAGCGTTTATGCAACGGAAACGCAGGTGAACATACACTTTGCTATAACCAATGTTTAGCACTAAATACGCAGGAAAACACTGCTGAGGAAAACACGCAGAATTGCCGCAGCAATATGAGCAGGAAAAACACAGATTTCCATCACAGATTTACCAGCGTTTTTCTAGAGATTCTGCTGCAGAATTTATGTTGCAGAAAATCTGCAGCGTATCCTGTGTGTGGGAACATACCCCTAGGGCACGTTCAGACGTGGCAGAATTGCTGTGGAATTCCGCTGCGGACAGTCCGCAGTGGAAATCCGCAGCAGACAGTTTGTCCATTGGAAACCAATTATCTTCATACAGACGTTGTGGACAACTCCGCTGCGGGCCATAGGCTGCGGTGTGGAATTTGGTGTCCGCAGCATACACTGTCTGTTGCGGACTTGTTGCGGAATTTCTCCATTGACTTCAATGGAGTTACAAAATTCCGCAATGAAATCCGCAGATGTAATGTGTGTTGCGTTGCGGATTGCTTTCAGGAACAGGATATTTCATCATTCTGGCTGGACCTATGTGTGTCGAGGTCTATACCCAGACTGGGATGGAATGTTTGAAAGAGAGCAGGGTGTGATCTGCACCTGAATCCGCAACGACAAATCCGCAGCATTTTACTTAACATTTTAGCCAAATCCGCAACGGAATCTGCAACTCGGATTATGTGCGGCATTGATGCGGACAGTGTCTGCAGAATTCCGCCACGTCTGAACAAGCCCTAAGGGCATTTATCAATGAAATGTGCCAAAAAGTACAGATTATTGCGACTCGTTCGACATGGGCCGTGGCTTTGTCGAACATGGGCGTGGGTTAAGATGTGCCAAATTGCGCCAAAATATATGCGCAAACATTGGTTAAATGTAAGACAACCAATAGGTGGTATAAAATGAGTCAGAAGTGTCTAAACATGCGTTAAATTTATCATCTAGCATGAGCCACTGTAAAACATTTGCCACATATAGTCAGTATAGTAAATCTGCTCCACTGTGCCAGAACAAATCTAGTAACATAAATACAGTACCAGAACCAAGTTCAGAACATATATAGAGTGCCAGAAATAAGCACAGTACACAGATGGATTGCCAAGTCAGGTTAAACCCTGCCATATAAGTTACAGGTACCATGTTAAATCTACAGCTCCCAGTATGGCTTAAAGAGGCTCTGTCACCAGATTTTGCAGCCCCTATCTGCTATTGCAGCAGATAGGCGCTGCAATGTAGATTACAGTAACGTTTTTATTTTTAAAAAACGAGCATTTTTGGCCAAGTTATGACCATTTTTGTAGTTATGCAAATGAGGCTTGCAAAAGTCCAAGTGGGTGTGTTTAAAAGTAAAAGTCCAAGTGGGCGTGTATTATGTGCGTACATCGGGGTGTTTTTAATACTTTTACTAGCTGGGCGTTCTGATGAGAAGTATCATCCACTTCTCTTCAGAACGCCCAGCTTCTGCCTGATCACTGCTGTGACGTCACTCACAGGTCCTGCATCGTGTCAGACGAGCGAGGACACATCGGCACCAGAGGCTACAGATGATTCTGCAGCAGCATCGGCGTTTGCAGGTAAGTAGCTACATCCAGTGGCGTAACTACCGCGGTAGCAGCAGTAGCGGCTGCTACGGGGCCCGGGGCTTGAGGGGGCCCGGTGGCGCCGCTAGCAGCCGTTATGGCTACTACAGCGGTAGCGCCGCTACTGTGGGGCCCGCGACGCCGAGCCTTACACAGGCCCTCTCATGCCTGTAGGTGTCGCTAGCACCGGAGGGGGCCCCAGTGCTAGCGGCAGCCAAATACATGTATTAGCACTGAATGGCCGGGCATGTTCCGTGCCTGACCATCCAGTGCCTTACAATGACACTGATTGGCTAGCGGCGCGATGACATCATCGCGCCGCTTCCATGCTTGGAAGGTGCTGATTGGCGGGGCAAGTCATTCTGCCCCGCCAATCGGCGTCATTGGAGGACGCTCGTTCAGCTCCTGCAGACATGCTCAGAAGAGAGCATGTCTGCATCGCCAGTGAACAGCGTGGGAACCGGCGAATGTGAGTATGTCAAGTTTTTTTTTTTCCCCTCATAAAAATGTGAATGGCATTATCTATAGTGGGGGGGGGGGGTCATCTTTATGTGGGCTATTATATATAGGGGGTCTATATGTGGGGCAGTAGCTACAGGGGGGTCTATATGTGGGGCAGTAGCTACAGGGGGGTCTATATGTGGGGCAGTAGCTACAGGGGGGTCTATATGTGGGGTAGTAGCTACAGGGGGGTCTATATGTGGTTGTGTGGGCCATTATATACAGGGGGCTCTATATGTGGGCCATTATATACAGGGGGGTCTATATGTGGGGGTGGGGGCCACTATATACAGGGGGCTCTATATGTGGGCCATTATATACAGGGGGCTCTATATGTGGGCCACTATATACAGGTGGGGGTCTATATGTGGGCCACTATATACAGGGGGGTCTATATGTGGGCCACTATATACAGGGGGGTCTATATGTGGGACACTATATACAGGGGTGGGTTACCTGTGGGGCACTATATACAGGGGGGTCTATATGTGGGACACTATATACAGGGGTGGGTTACCTGTGGGGCACTAGCAACAGGGTGGCTATATGTAGTGCACAGTCTACAGGGGTGGGCTATATGTGGGACACTATATACAGGGGGAGCTATATGTGAGACACTATATACAGAGGTGGGCTATACGTGGAGCACTAACTATAGGGGAAGCTATATGTAGGGCAGCACGGTGGCTCAGTGGTTAGCACTATTGCCTTGCAGCTCTGGAGTCCATATGTGGGCACTATCTATAGGGGCTTCTATGTAGGTCACTATCTACAGGGGGCATGTTGTGTGTTTGTGACAGTTATATTTAGATGTGTTGAGAATTTTAACTTTGTTTATAGGAGCAGAAATGTTTTAAAAGTGAGAAGCTGAAGACATCTGAACGGAAAACTGCAGAAATGGGTCATGGCCGGGAGAAATCCATCATAGATGTCTGAACCGGAGGGAGAAGAAAAGAACTACAATCTGAGACGTCACCGGTGAGTCACTTAATGTAAATGTTTATTCTGCCTCTAATCAGTAATGTAGTCACTGTATGATCTGCAGCGAGATGATGGTGATAGGATTTTTTTTGTGAAACCGCATCTCCCAGCATATCCTTATCATTGTTCAGGCCATGCTGGGAGCTGTAGTTTTACGCCGTACAAACCTATACGCAGTGGCGTAACTACCGCTATAGCAGCCGTAGCGACTTCTACAGAGCCTGCAGCATGAGGGGGCCCGTGCCACCCGCCGGCACGGCCCCCTCCCATGGCCGCAGGCTCCGCTAGCAGCCGCTATGGCTGCTACAGCGCGACGCCACTGAAGGGGTTGTTCCTACATAAGACATGTATCCCCTATCCACAGGATAGGGGATACATGTGTGATCGCTGGCAGGGATGAGGAGAACAGGGGACCAAAAGTCCCCCCTAAGTTCTCCATGACAAACCTCAGACTTCCGGGGTCTGTGTCGGCAGCTCCGTAGAAATGAATGGAGCGCCGGTCGCGCTTGTGCGCATGCGTGACTAGCGCTCCTTTCATTTTTATTGAACTGCGCAGACGCCGGAAGTCCGAGGTTAGTCATGGAGAACTTCGGGGGACTTTCGGTCCCCCGTTCTCCTTATCGCTGCCAGCGATCACACATGTATCCCCTATCCTGTGGATAGGGGATGCATGTCTTTTGTAGGACAAACTATAGGCCGTTTTTTTTGGGGGGGGGGGGGGGGCTATATGGCGTTATCTACAGAGGGGTTCTGTATGGCGTTATCTACAGGGGGGGCTGTATGGCGTTATCTACAGGGGGGGTCTGTATGGCGTTATCTACAGAGGGAGTCTGTATGGCGTTATCTACAGGGGGGCTGTATGGCGTTATCTGCAGGGGGCTGTGTATGGTGCTATCTATAGGGGGGCGCTGTGTGGTGGAATCTATAGGGAGGCACTATCTACAAGGGGGGGGGGTTGTGTGATTCCCAGCAGAGGGGGGGCCCCAGTCAAAAGTTTGCTATGGGGCCCAGTCTTTCCTAGTTACGCCCCTGGCTACATCGACTTACCTGCAAACGCTGATGCTGCTGCCGAATCAACTGAAGCCTCTGGTGCCGATGTGTCCGACACGATGCAGGACCTGTGAGTGACATCACAGATCTGCACTGCCAGAAGCTGGGCGTTCTGAAGAGAAGTGGATGATACTTCTCGTTAGAGCGCCCAGCTAGTAAAAGTAGTAAACACGCCCCGATGTACGCACATAATACACGCCCACTTGGACTTTTACTTTTAAACACACCCACTTGGACTTTTGCAAGCCTCATTTGCATAACTACAAAAATGGTCATAACTTGGCCAAAAATGCTCGTTTTTTAAAAATAAAAACGTTACTGTAATCTACATTGCAGCGCCTATCTGCTGCAATAGCAGATAGGGGCTGCAAAATCTGGTGACAGAGCCTCTTTAAACAATGGTAAGGGTATGCTGGTGGTTGTTTCAGCAACAAGAATGCTACCACCCATCATCTCACTGCAGAGCATGAGTGAATCCAGTACTGATCAAACACAGTCAGAGGGAGAATCGGCAATGACATTCAGTGACTCAAGGTGTCGTCTTTTCTGATTGGAGTTGTTCTCCTTCCTTTTCATCTGCATTTAATCCAAACCATTGTGGCAACTTCTATGGCCAGAGTTTGCCACCCAGATATATTAACTTTTGCAGCACATTCTCTACACTGTATCCCCTGAATATAATAGCTCTACACACTGTGACCCGTGAATAAAATAGCTCCACAAACTGTGCCTCCTGAAGTTAATAGCTTCACACACTGTGCCCCTCTGAATACCGCCACATACAGTTCCTTTTGAATATAATAGCTCCAAACACAGTGCCCCCTGAAAATAATATTTCCCCTAAATTAAAAAAATAATGCCACACATAGTCTCCCGTGAATAAAAAATAACACAGTGCCCCCTGGATAAAATAATGCCACACATAGTGCCCCCTTAAATAAATATTAACACTTTAATTTATTAAATTAATTTCATACACTTTCTATGGTGGGAGCAGTAATAAGCAGCCTTCTTGCACATCTTGTGCTGTCTTGAAGAAACAGTAAGATTTAAAAGGTTAAAACCTATCCTGCTTGATTCCAGTTTCCCCAACAGCAGATGTAAGAAATTGTTCTGCTAATTACTGTGGATGTTAGATTGAGAGTAGATCCTGACAATATCAGCAGGATGCGCTGTCAAAATTCTCTCTGCTCCATGACCAGCTTTCCTCAGATAGTAATAACATACATTCACATGATATCCTATATACACCCTGATAACTATTAAATGCAAACGCTTTATTATTGAGTATTCCCTCTTTTTAATGGATGAAGCAGCTAAGAAGACAATTGTTAGAGTAAGACATTAAGGGCCCTTTGACACGGGCCAATTATCTGGCAAACAAGGGTTCACAGAACGATCGTTCCCAATAATTGCCCTGTGTAAACAGGGCAACGATTAGTCGATGAACGAGCTCGTTCATCGACTGATTGTATCGCTAATGCAGCCTAAAATATTATCGTTGTCGTCAGTACATCTCCCAGTGTAAACAGGAAGACGTGCTGCCGACATGATGATAATGTATGGGGACGAGAGATTGGAGTAACGAGTGCTCGTTGCCATACTAGCTCCTTGTGAAAGTAGCAAACGTTAGCCAATCAACGAGCTGTCTCATTGTTCAGCGCTTACACGGCCCACGTCGAGCCGTGTGAAAGTACCCTTAGTTTTACTAGTGCATTCTGAGGAACATCTCTACAGTAACTGGATATATGTAGTAGCACAGTTGACCTATTATAGTATTGTTAGCATTCTATCTTTGCAAGCAAACTGCACGATCCATTTGGATGTCATTATCAATGCATAAGGGTGTTGTCCTTCTGAATATTATGGCCACGCTAAAATTATGACCTCAACACTTCTCATGTGCTAGGTGTGTCGTCCAAGTCATCTCCACCTGCTCCCCCACTCTTTGTCATACTTGACTATTTTGCATGTCTTTTAGATCTTGGTATATGTTTGTATTTATGATTGAGTCTTTTAGATGGGGTTCTTGGCCCCAAATTGCCACATATATGTCAGTAGCCACATATATGTTTATATCAGCAAACATTAGACTGCCTTTAGGGCATGACCACACGTGGCGGATTTCCTCCGCAACTGTCCGCATCGATGCCGCACAGAATCTGCGTTGCAGATTCTGCTGCGGATCTGCACAAAATGTGCAGTAAATTGATGCGGACTAGCTGCTGCGGACTGCGGGAAAAGTGCTTCCCTTCTCTCTATCAGTGCAGGATAGAGAGAAGGGACAGCACTTTCCCTAGTGAAAGTAAACGAATTTCATACTTACCGGCCGTTGTCTTGGTGACGCGTCCCTCTTTCGGCATCCAGCCCGACCTCCCTGGATGACGCGCCAGTCCATGTGACCGCTGCAGCCTGTGCTTGGCCTGTGATTGGCTGCAGCCATCACTTAGACTGAAACGTCATCCTGGGAGGCCGGACTGGAGACAGAAGCAGGGAGTTCTCGGTAAGTATGAACTTATATTTTTTTACAGGTTGCTGTATATTGTGATCGGTAGTCACTATCCAGGGTGCAGAAACAGTTACTGCCGATCGCTTAACTCTTTCAGCACCCTGGACAGTGACTATTTACAGACGTCTCCTAGCAACGCTCCCGTCATTACGGGAGCCCCATTGACTTCCTCAGTCTGGCTGTAGACCTAGAAATACATAGGTCCAGCCAGAATGAAGAAATGTCATGGCAAAAAAGCAAGACGCATCCGCAGCACACATAACATGTGCATGACAGCTGCGGACTTCATTGCGGAACTTAGAATCTCCATTGCTGTCAATGGAGAAATTCCGCCATGAGTCCGCCACTGCTCCGCAACAGACAGAGCATGCTGCGGACACCAAATTCCGCTCCGCAGCCTATGCTCCGCAGCGGAATGTTACGCATCGTCTAAACGAACACTTCTAAATAGAAGTGAAAGTCAATGCAGAAACGGCTCCGCTGCGGATTAACGCTGCGGAGTGTCCGCAGCGGAATTTAAGTGAAATTCCGCCACGTGTGAACCCAGCCTTAGATGCAGAAAGAATTTGCAGTCAGTTGGGTCTATAATGGCCACATTATCTTTACTGTGTTCTGGATATTGATTGACAGGAATAGACTTGTGCTGTAATTCTAGACCAGTCACAAATAATATACTCCTGCCATACATTTGTGAACAGCAGGGGACTTGAAATGACCAAACGGAATTCTATCTCCTTTCAATCTCCTAATGTCATTTAATGCATTCACTGTAGCTTATAACTACATCGAACCATTGTGCTATTCCTTCCAGGGGATTAAGTTAGACACTTGGTCCTTTCAAACATTGAATGAATAAAGTATGACTGAAAAAAAGTTCTAATGATTAGTAAGCAGATTTATTTGATATAAAAAAAACAGTTTAGTTTGATATTTTAACACCATATTAAGAACTATATGTATAAAATAATGTATATCGGGTGGTAGTTTTTTTAAACAGCTGTGGCTGTGGGATTTCAACATATACTGACTAAATGGTTGATCATCAAAGTCTATGGGCATGTTGGTGTGTACGTTGTCTGCACCACAAACATGGTGTGAATTGAGCCTTAGTCACCACTTGGTTAAAGGGGAATTATAACTGATTACAAAGAATTATTTTAAAAATCAGTGCCTTTACCTAGTGCCCTGGCCTGTACATTCTGGAAATCAATGTGGGTTATTGCTTCTCTATGACATATCAATAAATAAGAAAAGGTGAAATTTCTTCTTAAAATTGCATCTTAAAAACCCAGCTGATCCAGGGGAAGGGAGAACTCATGGTTTAAATTGCATTCATAGGAGATGTTATCGTCATCTTATGAATTCACAAACCATTAGATATGCACAGTGGCGCAGATTTACTAATACTGTCTGTTAGTTAGACAGTAAAAAGACCAAGCAGCCCCCAAATTGATCACAGTGGTACATGCTGCATGATAACTTTGGCGAATCTTGTATGATCTTTTAGACACTTTTCTCTTCCTTACACCCCTTTTGCGGCAGAATTCTGCGGCAGTATTTTGGCACATTTTTTAGGCACATTGGCGCATTTTAAGTCATGCCCATTTTCATCTAAGCCACAACCCTTTTCAGACAAGCCACACCCTTTTTAGGAAAGTTTTTAGAAAGTGTCTAGTAAGGTGCAAACATCAAATTTGAACGAAAAGGTGCCAATTTACGCCATAGTTTGGCGCATTTTTTGACACTTTTAAGACCCAGACACAGTAGTAAATCTGCCCCAGTATTCTTTTATTAGTTGCAATAGGTATGTCGATTTTTCTTTTATACGGAAATAATCAGTCACTGTCTGCCAATAGATGTTCTTGTGGGAGTGCACGGTGTAATTTCACGGTTAGAACTGTAACTGAGACTTATAGTGAGATTAAAGCTATTCTTCCAATCATAAAAGGTGGCCACGTGTTTACACTCAGGACCTTGAATTGAACAAGTCACCACAGAATTTGTTAAATGGGCCATTAACATAATTTTACACAGTGATCATATTTCCCTTTTAATCCTCTCGTTTGTAACTAAATCTAGCTGGGTCAGTATTTCCCCATACATTGGATCTTCCATACTCTTATTGATCAAGGCTATTCTCTGAGCTTCTTATTTCCTTTTCTAATCCAAATCTCCATTAAGGGGCAAAATTAACCTTTTTATGTCTAAAATAACATAACTATGATATATAGTTAAAATCAAGCAGCACTTTGGAGGTCCAACTTTGAATAGAATTTTTTTTTTTATTAAATCAATGTGTTTATAAGCATTTTTCGAATTGACTTTTTTTTTTTTTTTAAAAGTTAACTTTTTACGATACAGCTTCTGTCTATCCTGTATACATAGAAGCTGTATTGTTCTCAGCCGATTCCGTCAGTTCAGCTGCATTGAGGGCTCAGCTGCTAGCTCGGCTGAACTGACGACTTGGCTGTAAGCAGAATTTACCTAATATTGATCACATTTAAGTTATGAACTTATATGTGATTGATATTATGTGGATCCTGTGTATCAGAGACACGTAGACCAGCTCTCAGCTGAGCCGTTAGTTCAGCTGTACTGATGTAGTCGGCTGACAGAAAGATACAGCTTCTATTGATACAGGATTCAAAGAATCTTTATTGCAAATAGTAAACTTTTTTTAAAAATATAAGTCGATTAGAAAAGTGCTTAAAAACACATTGATTTAATTATAAAAAAGAAAAAATTATATTCAAAGGTGTACATAGCCTATGACCCATTAGTAACCGCCCATTAGTATTTTTACGGCGGCCACTAACGGGCTTTATTCCTATGCAATAGCCTTTTTACAGCGCTGCATCGGAATATATAAATAGAGCAGGGAGCTGTTAAATCTCCCTGCTCTCAGCTACTGGAGGTAGCTGAGGGCTGGGAGCAGCCCTGCAAAAACGGGCGAGATCTAGTAGATTAGTATTGATCTCGCCCGTTTAACTCCGTCTCTCACCCCACTGGCACCTTGCGATAAGATCGCAGGGTGCTGGTGTCTATGGTAGCCATGGACCTAATAAAGGCCCCCAGGTCTGCCTCTAGTTAATGCCTGCCAGGCCATGCCAGAGGCATGGCCTAGCAGATGCCTGTCCATTTTATACAGACAGGCAAGTACTACACTGCAATACAGAAGTATTGGGGCATGACCACACATGGCGGAATTCCTCCGCAACTGTCCGCATCAATGCCGCACAGAATCTGCGTTGCAGATTCTGCAGCGGATCTGCACAAAATGTGCAGAAAATTGATGCGGACTGGCCGCTGCGGACTGCAGGAAAAGTGCTTCTCTTCTCCCTATTCAGTGCAGGATAGAGAGAAGGGACAGCACTTTCCCTAGTGAAAGTCAAAGAAATTCATACTTACCGCCCGTTGTCTTGGTGACGCGTCCCTCTTTCGGCATCCGGCCCGACCTCCCTGGATGACGCACCAGTCCATGTGACCGCTGCAGCCTGTGCTTGGCCTGTGATTGGCTGCAGCCGTCACTTACACTGAAACGTCATCCTGGGAGGCCGGACTGGAGACAGACGCAGGGAGTTCTCGGTAAGTATGAACTTATATTTTTTTTTTACAGATACATGTATATTGAGATCGGTAGTCACTGTCCCGGGTGCAGAAACAGTTACTGCCGATCGCGTAACTCTTTCAGCACCCTGGACAGTGACTATTTACAGACGTCTCCTAGCAACGCTCCCGTCATTACGGGAGCCCCATTGACTTCCTCAGTCTGGCTGTAGACCTAGAAATACATAGGTCCAGCCAGAATGAAGAAATGTCATGGTAGTAAAAACAATACGCTCCGCAGCACACATAAGATCTGCGGACTTCATTGCGGAATTTTGACTCTCCATTGAAGTCAATGGAGAAATTCCGCCATGAGTCCGCAACCAGTCCGCCACTGCTCCGCAACAGACAGAGCATGCTGCGGACACCAAATTCCGCTCCGCAGCCTATGCTCCGCAGCGGAATTGTACGCATCGTGTAAACGAACACTGCTAAATTAAAGTGAAAGTCAATGGAGAAACGGCTCCGCTGCGGATTAACGCTGCGGAGTGTCCGCAGCGGAATTTAAGTGAAATTCCGCCATGTGTGAACCCGCCCTTGCAGTGTATTATAAGAGCGACCGGACAGTAAAGTCCCCTAGAGGGACTAGTAAAAAAAGTTAAAAAAAAGTTTAATAAAGTTAAATAATAATTAAATAAAAATCCAAAGTGAAAAAAAAATGAAAAACCCACTTTTTTCCCTTACAAAATGCTTTATTATTAAAAAAAACCAAAAAAACGTTACACATATTTGGTATTGCCGCGTCCGTAATGACCCCAGCCATAAAGTTATTACATTATTTAACCCGCTCGGCGAACGCTGTAAAAAATAATATAGAAAACAATGCAAGAATTGCTGTTTCCTTTGAATCCTGACATAAAAATGTGATAAAAAATGATCAAAAAGTCACATGTACTCCAAAATAGTACCAATAAAAACTTCAAGTCGTCCCACAAAAAAAAAAGCCCTCATACAGCTGCATCTGTGGAAAGATAAAAAAAAAGTTATGTTTCTTCAAATATGGAGACACAAAACCAAATGATTTTGAAAAAAATTTTTTTTTACTGTGTAGAAGTAGTAAAAGATACAAAATCTCTCTAAATTTGGTATTGTTGCAATCGTAAAAACCCACTGAATAAAGTTATTGTGTTATTTATACCACACGGTAAACGGTGTAAATTTAGAACGCCAAAAAAAAGTGCCAAAATTGCTGTTAGTCAATAAATTCTATGTACCCCAAAATGGTGCTATTAAAAAATACAACTTGTCCCGCAAAAAACAAGACCTTATACAGCTATGTCAACGTGAAAAAAAAAAAGTTATAGCTCTTGGAATGCGACAATGGAAAAACTTAAAAAATAGCTTGGTCATAAGGCCTAAAATAGGCTGGTCACTAAACGGTTAAAGTGTAGCTCAATTTATGAAGCATGCCAAGTTGACTCTTAGGGTATGTGCACACGATAACGACCATTACGTCTGAAATTACAGAGCTGTTTTCAGGAGGAAAAAGCTCCGTAATTTTAGACGTAATTGCTCGTACTCGCATTTTGCGAGGAGTCTTTGACGGCCGTAATTTGGAGCTGTTCTTCATTGGATTCAATGAAAAACGGCTCAAATTACGTCCAAAGAAGTGTCCTGCACTTCTTTGACGAGGCAGTCATTTTACGCATCGTCTTTTGACAGCGACGCGTAAAATGACAGGTCGTCGGCACAGTACGTCGGCAAACCTATTCAAATGAATGGGCAGATGTTTGCCGACGTATTGGAGCCGTATTTTCAGCCGTAAATCAAGGCATAATACGCCTCATTTACGCCTGAAAATAGGTCGTGTGAACCCAGCCTAATGGCAGTAGACACTGCAGGGGAAGCAGAACGGGCCGATTGCTATCGCAACCTTCAGACACCGATGTCTCACCTGAGTAGCTGCTATGTTTTTTATCCTCTGGAAGGAAGACATGGCATGCTCGATGAGTGGAGTTACACTTTAACAATAAGACTAGGGAACATACATAGCAATTCTATCTGTACAAACAGAAGCAGTCTGATGACAACCTAAAGGGCTGCTGAAAATGTTAAATTAAATGACATTTGAGGCAGCCTGTATTTAGACCTTAGTGGCCAGTTGATGAAAATTTAAATTCCCTAATGCCCTTTAAACCCTTAGGGACACAGCCTAGTTTGGGCCTTAACGCACAGAGCCCATTTTTCAGATCTGACATATTTCACTTTATGTGCTAATAACGTAGGAATTCTTAAACCTATCCAAGCGATTCTGAGAATGTTTTCCCGTGACACATTGGGCTTTATGTTAGTGGTGAAATTTTGACGATATATTCAGTGTTTATTGATGAAAAATTGCAAAATTTTGAGAAAATTTATAAAAAATTGAATTTTTCAGAATTTAAATGCATCTGCTTGTAAAACAGATGGTTATACCACCCAAAATAGTTACTAGTTCACATTTCCCATATGTCTACTTTAGATTGGCATCGTTTTTTGAACATTCTTTTCTTTTTCTTGGACGTTACAAGGCTTAGAACATAAACAGTAATTTCTCATATTTTTAAGAAAATTTCAAAAGCCTTTTTTTTAAGGTACCTGTTCGGTCCGAAGTGGCTTTGAGGGGACTATGTATTAGAAACCCCCATAAAACACCCCATTTTGAAAACTAGACCCCTCAAAGTATTCAAAACAACATTTAGAAAGTCTATTTAACCCTTCAGGCATTTCACAGGAATTAAAGCAAAGTGGAGGTGAAATTTGCAAATTTCATTTTTCTTGCTGAATTTCAATCGTATAAAATTTTTTTCTGTAACACAGAAGGTTTTACCAGAGAAACACCACTAAATATGTATTGTCCAGATTCTGCCGTTTTTACAAATGTCCCACATGTGTCTCTAGTGCGCTCGTGGACTAAAACACAAGCCCTAGAAGCAAAGAAGCACCTAGTGCATTTTGAGGCATCTTTTTTTATTAGAATATATTTTAGGCAGCATGCCAGGTTTGAAGAGGTGTTGAGGTGCCAAAACAGTAAGAATCCCCCAAAAGTGACCCTATTTCGGAAACTACACCCCTCAAGGAATTAATTTATGGTGTTGTTACCATTTTGACCCCACAGTTTTTACACGGCACGTATTTGAATTGGGCTGTGAAATTTAAAAAAATGACATTTTTTCCAATAAAATGTCATTTTTCATCAAAATTTCTTAATTTCACAGGAAACAAAATACCCTATTTTGTTGCCCAATTTCTCCTGAGTGCAGAAATAACCCATTTGTGGTGATAAACTGCCGTTTGGGCCCATGGGAGGGCTCAGAAGGAAAGGAGCGCTATTTGTTCTTTGGAGTCCAGATTTTGCTGGATTGGTTTTCGGGTGCCATGTCGCATTTGCAGAGCCCCAGAGGTATCAAAGCAATGGAAACCCACCAGAAGGATCCCATTTTGGAAACGACACCCCTCAAGGAATTCATATATGGGTGTTGTGACCATTTTGACACCATAGTTTTTTAACAGAACTTATTTGAATTGGGCTGGGAATTAAAACAAAATAATTTTTTTCCAATAATATGTAGTTTTGGCTGAAAATGTCTTATTTTCACAGGAAATAAAATACCCCCTTTTGTTGCCCAATTTGTCCTGAGTGCGGCAATACCCCATTTGTGGTGATAAACTGCCGTTTGGGCCCATGGGAGGGCTCAGAAGGAAAGGAGCGCTATGTGTTTGTTGGAGTCCAGATTTTGCTGGTTTGGTTTTCGGGTGCCGTGTCGCATTTGCAGAGCCCCAGAGGTATCAAAGCAATGGAAACCCACCAGAGTGACCCCATTTTGGAAACTACATCCCTCAAGGAATTCATTTATGGGTAATGTGACCATTTAGACCCCATAGTTTCTTCACAGAACTTATTTGAATTGGGCTGGGAATTTAAAAAAAATATATATTTTTCAAATAATATGTAGTTTTGGCTGAAAATGTCTTATTTTCACAAGAAACAAAATACCCCATTCTGTTGCGCAATTTGTTCTGAGTGCCGCAATATCCCATTTGCGGTGATAAACTGCCGTTTGTGCCCATGGGAGGGCTCAGAAGGAAAGGACCACCATTTGGCCTACTGGGGATTTTCTGGTGCGAAGTCATGTATGCAGAAGCCCCTGAGGTACCAGTACAGTTAAAACCCCCAAGAAGTCACCTTGTTTTAAAAACTACACCCTTAAGGCATTCATCTATAGGTGTAGTGAGCATTTTGACCGGAGACATACACCCCATAAATTGTAATGTGGGTTCTCACGGGTATGGCAATACCCTACATGTGGCTGTTATCAGCTGCCTGGGCACACAGCAGGGCTCAGAAGGGAAAGATGAGGGGGGTAAGCTGTGCGGAGAGCATCAGGGTAAGTAAAACTGGGGTAGATTAAAAATCAAGGGATGTATGATAAATTTTAAAACACTCTTTCATACAAAGCCTTAGTTTATCGGGACACGTGTCACATTGATATATTGTGTCCTTCCTTATCCCCCTCTTATAGCAGACTTTGCACCTCTTTTGACTTTTTCCCTTCTTGCCAGTTTGGGGAACTTCTCCTGGAAAGTGTTGCCCTGGTACGATGCGTGAGGCCTCGCTTCCAGAAGTACTGGGTGCCCTTCCTGGTCCCTAAAAATTAGTTTCTTCATAACCACCTCTTGAAATTCCAGGATAGTTCCCCTCTGGCCTGCACGATGTAGCACGTACGCATTGTATAATGCCATCTGTATGATGTGCACGGCCAGCTTCTTATACCACACCGCATGGCGCTGTAGGGTTTCAGGGCTTGATCTGACAAGTCCACCCCTCCCATGTACCTATTGTAGTCCAGGATGCATAGAAGTGAAAGAAATTGATCCAGCGCTGTCAGAGTGTTTAAAAAGGAAGAGGTTCCTAAGTTTATTCAATATCAAAAAATTATAAAAAATTGGACGTACAGACTTGGTGACAAGGCAGCAGCAAGTAGGTATTCTGAGAATAATTTTTTGATATTGAATAAACTTAGGAACCTCTTCCTTTTTAAACACTCTGACAGCGCTGGATCAATTTCTTTCACTTCTATTCACTATCTACTGTGGACCGTCGCGGGGATCCGAGCGAAGCTGGAGTGCCAGGCGTTGGACCGGTGAGCTGGAGGTTTCCTCACCTTGTTTCATTTCTAGTCCAGGATGCAGTCTGGTTTGGGGGTCTCTGTACTGGTACCTCGTACAGGTATATGGGTACTGGTGTGGGCATGTATTGTTGTCAATACAAGGACATCTCTCTTGTCTTGTACTTGACACACAATATGTTGCTGCTAGATTGTGCCCTGCTCTCACCCCTGCTGAGTGTTTGCCCAAGCAGAGTCTTAGGGAGGCCTCTCAGAATTCTTCTAGCAGTGCCGCATGCCGCAGTACTTCTGGAAGCGAGGCACTTGAAGAGTGGGACGCTGGTATAAAAATTATCCAGGTAGAGGTGGTAGCCCTGGTCCAGCAGTGGGTGCACCAAATCCCACACAATTTTTGCATTAACTTCCAGTAAGGGGGGGGGGCATTCTGGGGGCTGAATACTGCTGTCCTTCCCTTCATATATCCTAAATTTGTAGGTATACCCTGATGCACTCTCGCACAGCTTATACATCTTCACGCCATACCTTGCCCTCTTACCCAACAGGTACTGGCGGAATTGAAGCTTCCCTTTAAAATGTACCAAGGACTCATCAATAGAAATACACTTCTTGGGGTGTATGCTTTGGAAAACCGGGCACTGAAACGGTCTAATAGGGGTCTCTGTTTATACAAACGGTCAAAACTGGGGTCATCTCGGGGTGGGCACGGCTCATTATTAGTATAATGTAAGAAGCGAAGTATTGCCTAATCTTTTTTTTTTTTTTTTTAGGTTCCAGTTCAGTTCTGAAGGTGCTTTGAGGGGCCTATATATTAGAAACCCCTATGAAACACCCCATTTTAGAAACTAGACCCCTCAAAGTATTCACAACAGCATTTAGAAAGTTTATGAACCCTTTATGAACCCTGAATTTAGAGCAAAGTAGAGGTGAAATTTACATATTTATTTATTTTTTGTCAGAAAATCCTCTTTATACAATTTTTTTTATAACACAAAAGGATTTATCAGAGAAACGCAACTCAATACTTATTGCCCAGATTCTGCAGTTTAGAGAAATATCCCACATGTGGCCCTCGGGCGGTAATGGACTGAAGCACCTGCCTCAGAATCAAAGGACCACTTAGTGGATTTTGAGGCCTCCTTTTTATTAGGCACCATGTCCGGTTTGAAGAGGTCTTGTGGTGCCAAAACAGTGGAAACCCCCCCCCCCCCAAAAGTGACCCCATTTTGGAAACTAGACCCCTTGAGGAATTTATTGTATTTTTTTGGGGTGCATGCGGCTTTTTGATCAGTTTTTATTCTATTTTTAAGTGGCGTGGTGACTAAAAAACAGCAATTCGACTATTGTTTTTTTTAGTCTATTTTTTTACAGCGTTCACCGTGCGCTATAAATGCCATTCACTTTATTCTGCGGGACGATACGATTACGGCGATACCAGATGTTTATAGTTTATTTTATGTCTTATGGCGTTTGCACAATAAAATACTTTTTGTAAAAAATCATTTACTTTTTGTGTTGCCTTATTCTAAGAGCCAGAACGTTTTTATTTTTACATCAATAAAGCCTTGGGAGAACTTATTTTTTGCGTAACGAACTGTAGTTTCGATCAGGACCATTTTTCGGTACATGCGACTTTTTGATCTCTTTTTATTCCACTATTTGGGAGGTGAAGTGACCAAACAATTGTGATTGTGGTACAGTTTATTATTATTTTCTTTTATGGCGTTCACCGTGCGGGATAAATAATGAAATAATTTTGTAGTTCAGGCCGTTACGGACGCGGCGATACCAATTATGTATAGTTTATTTGTTTGTTTATATATTTTTATTAATAATAAAGGACTGATAAGGGAAAAAGGGGGATTTTTACTTTTATTACTTTTAAAACGTTTATTTTCTTATTTTTACTTTTTTTTTTACTTTATTACTTTGTCCCACTAGGGGACTTGAGGGCAGGAGGCCCTGATCGCTATTCTAATACACTGCACTACATGTGTAGTGCAGTGTATTAGAGCTGTCAGCTACTCACTGACAGCAAGCATAGTGAATCCTGACTTTGTCAGGACCCACTAGGCTTCCGTCGATGGCATAGCCGGACGCAATTGTTAGGTGTCCGGTTGCCATAGTCAACATCGCCGGCCGCAATCATGTAGCAGGCCGGCGATGGTAGCTTAACCGCTAAAAAGCCGCTATAGTAGCTGCGGCAACCGCTGTACAAGACAGCAGCTGTCACAGCTCCTGTATGTGTCGGGAAGACGGCCGAAATGGCCGTTACTCCCACGACGTACTATTCCGTCACTGAGCGCGAACGGGGCGTCGCTGAGCGTTAAGGGGTTAAGGATTGACAGATCACTGGCACTTGCAAGCACAGTATTTTCAATAGCAATAAATTAGGGAATTGCTATGACCACTTGTCACAAATACCTGTCAGCAGCCCATGCTACAATGGTCTTGTACATGTTGGCCCATGGTGTCCCTATCATGCATATTACAGAGCCGTAAGTGCTACATTTGCTGCCACATGATGCCGCCATGCTACATAGTTTTCTCCCCTTGAAGTATTGTAATACCTCTGCAATGTGGCATCTGTTAGAACATGCCACGAATGGAAGCACACAGAGCTACAGTATGGGCCTATATTAAAAGAATATTATCCAATGTTTTCTATTAATGAAAACTGTTTTCATTAACCCCTTCCCGCCGCAGCCATTTTTCAGATTTTCATTTTAGTTTTTTCCTCCCCACATTCCAAAAGCCATAACTTTTTTATTTTTCCGTCAAAATAGTCCTATAAGGGCTTGATTTCTGCGGGACGAGTTGTAGTTTTTTGTACCACCATTTATTGTGTCATATAATGTACTAGGAAACGGTAAAAAAATTATTTGTGGGGTAGAAAATGAAAAAAACTGCGATTCCTCCATTGTTTTTTGCGCTTCGTTTTTACGGAATTCACTGTGCAATTAACAAAACATGATATCTTTATTCTGTGGGTCAATACGATTACGGCAATACCAAATATATATAGTTTTTTCTATATTTTACTACTTTTACAAGTAAAAACCTAAGTGTAAAAAATAAAAAAATTTAGACAAATTCCGTTAGCCATAACTTTTACATTTTTCCATCAATTAAGTGGTATGACGGCTTATTTTTTGTGGGATAAGCTGTAGATTTTAATGATACCATTTTGGGGTACATGCGACGTTTTGATCACTTTTTATTTCAATTTTTGTGGGAGATTAGGTGACCAAAAAATAGCGATTCTGGCGTTTACATTTTTTTTACAGAGTACACAGTGCGAGTTAAGCCCTTAACGCTCCTGGACGTACTATTAGGTCATGGCAGCTGTATCGTTCGCGCTCCATGACCTAATAGTACGTCTCGGGAGTAACGGCCGTTTCGGCCGTCCTCCCGACACATACAGGAGCTGTGACAGCTGCTGTCTCGTACAGCAGCTGTCACAGCTCCTACAGCGGGGACCGATCGCTGTGTCCCCGCTGATTAACCCCTTAAAAGCCGCGTTCTATAGAGATCGCAGCTTGTTAGGGGTTAAGCTGCCATCGCCGGCCTGCTACACGATAGCGGCCGGCGATGGTGACTAGGGCAACTGGACAACGTCAGGACCCACTATGCTTGCTGTCTGTGAGTAGCTGACAGTTCTAATACACTGCACTACGCATGTAGTGCAGTGTATTAGAATAGCGATCAGGGCCTCCTGCCCTCAAGTCCCCTAGTGGGACAAAGTAATAAAGTAAAAAAAAAAAGTAAAAAAAAAGATGTGTAAAAATAAGAAAATAAAAGTTTTAAAAGTATTAAAAGTAAAAATCCCCCTTTTTCCCTAATCAGTCATTTATTATTAATAAAAATATATAAACAAACAAATAAACTATACATAATTGGTATCGCCGTGTCCGTAACGGCCTGAACTACAAAATTATTTTGTTATTTATCCCGCACGGTGAACGCCGTAAAAGAAAATAATAATAAACCGTACCACAATCACAATTGTTTGGTCACTTCACCTCCCAAAAAATGGAATAAAAAGAGATCACAAAGTCGCATGTACCGAAAAATGGTACTGATCGAAACTACAGTTCGTTACGCAAAAAATAAGTTGGTTGGTTTCTATTGCTTTGATACGTCTGGGGCTCTGCAAATGCGACATGGCACCCGAAAACCAATCCAGCAAAATCTGGACTCCAAAGAACAAATAGCGCTCCTTTGCTTCTGAGCCCTCCCATGGTCCCAAACAGCAGTTTATCACCACAAATGGGGTATTGCCGCACTCAGGACAAATTGGGCAACAAAATGAAGTATTTTATTTCTTGTGAAAATAAGAATTTTTGAGCTAAAATGACATATTATTGGAAAAAATATATTTTTTTTTAAATTCCCAGCCCAATTCAAATAAGTTCTGTGAAGAAACTATGGGATCTAAATGGTCACATTACCAATAAATGAATTCCTTGAGGGGTGTAGTTTCCAAAATGGGGTCACTTCTGGTGGGTTTCCATTGCTTTGATACCTCTGGGGCTCTGCAAATGTGACATGGCACCCGAAAACCAATCCAGCAAAATCTGGACTCCAAAGAACACACAGCGCTCCTTCCCTTCTGAGCCCTCCCATAGGCCCAAACGGCAGTTTATCACCACAAATGGGGTATTGCCACACTAAGGACAAATTGGGCAATAGAATGGGGTATTTTGTTCCCTGTGAAAATAAGAAATTTTGATCACAAATGACATTTTATTGGAAAAAATGACATTTTTTTCATTTCACAGCCCAATTCAAATACGTGCTGTGAAAAAACTGTGAGGTCAAAATGGTAACAACAACCATAAATGCATTCCTTGAGGGGTGTAGTTTCCAAAATGGGGTCACTTTTGGGGGATTCCTACTGTTTTGGCACCTCAACACCTTTTCAAACCTGGCATGCTGCCTAAAATATATTCTAATAAAAAAGAGGCCTCAAAATGCACTAGGTGTTTCCTTGCTTCTAGGGCTTGTGTTTTATTCCACGAGCGCACTAGAGCCACATGTGGGACATTTCTAAAAATTGCAGAATCTGGACAATACATATTTAGTAGTGTTTCTCTGGTAAAACCTTCCGTGTTACACAAAAAAATGGAATAAAATTGAAATTCAGCAAGAAAAATGAAATTTGAAAATTTCACCTCCAATTTGCTTTAATTCCTGTGAAATGCCTGAAGGGTTAAAAAAAACTTTCTAAATGCTGTTTTGAATACTTTGAGGGGTCTAGTTTTTAAAATGGGGTGTCTTATCAGGGTTTCTAATACATAGGCCCCTCAAAGCCACTTCAGAACTCAAGAGGTACCTTAAAAAAAAGGCTTTTGAAATTTTCTTAAAAATATGAGAAATTGCTGTTTATGTTCTAAGCCTTGTAACGTCCAAGAAAAATAAAAGAATGTTCAAAAAACGATGCCAATCCAAAGTAGACCTATGGGAAATGTGAACTAGTAACTATTTTGGGTGGTATAACCGTCTGTTTTACAAGCAGGTGCATTTAAATTCTGAAAAATGCTATTTTTTCAACATTTTCTCTAAATTTTGCAATTTTTCACCAATAAACACTGAATATATCGACCAAATTTTACCACGAACATGAAGCCCAATGTGTCACGAGAAAACAATCTCAGAATCGCTTGGGTAGGTTTAAGCATTCCGACGTTATTACCACATAAAGTGAAATATGTCAGATTTGAAAAATGGGCTCTGAGCCTTAAAAAGGCTCTGTCACCACATTATAAGTGTCCTATCTCCTACATAAGGAGATGGGCGCTGTAATGTAGGTGACAGTAATGCTTTTTATTTTAAAAAACGATCTTTTTTCACAACGTTAGGAGCGATTTTGGTTTTTGCTAATGAGCTTTCTTAACGCCCAAGTGGGCGTACTTTTACTTTCGACCAAGTGGGCGTTGTACAGAGAAGTGCATGACGCTGACCAATCGGCATCATGCACTCCTCTCCATTCATTTACACTGCACTAGCGATATAGATATATGGCGATGTGCAGCCTCATACACAAACCCTAACATTACTACAGTGTCCTGATAATGAATACACATGACCATCCAGCCTGGACGTCATGTGTACTCAGAATCCTGACACTTCTGACTCTTTTTTGTGAGATTCCGGCAAGTGAAACCAAATCTCGTTTAGCTCCGTGATCTCGCGAGATTTGGTTTCACTTGCCGGAATCTCACAAAAAAAGTCAGAAGTGTCAGGATTCTGAGTACACATGACGTCCAGGCTGGATGGTCATGTGTATTCATTATCAGGACACTGTAGTAATGTTAGGGTTTGTGTATGAGGCTGCACATCGCCATATATCTATATCGCTAGTGCAGTGTAAATGAATGGAGAGGAGTGCATTATGCCGATTGGTCAGCTTCATGCACTCCTCTGTACAACGCCCACTTGGTCGAAAGTAAAAGTACGCCCACTTGGGCATTAAGAAAGCTCATTAGCATAAACCAAAATCGCTCCTAACGTTGTGAAAATAGATCGTTTTTTTAAATAAAAAGCATTACTGTCACCTACATTACAGTGCCCATCTCCTTATGTAGGAGATAGGACACTTATAATGTGGTGACAGAGCCTCTTTAAGGCCAAAACTAGGCTGCGTCCTTAAGGGGTTAAATAATGATATATTGTAATAGTTCAGACTTTTACGGATGCGGCGATACCAATTATGTTTATTTTTTATTTTTTTTACTATGCTCTAGGGGGAAAATGGGAAAAGGAGGGTTTTTTGAACTTTTAACATTTTTTTTATTAACTTTATTTTACAAATGTTTACTTTTTTTATTAGTCCCCCTAGGGGACTTCAACCAGCGATCGTTAGATCGCTTTCACTATATACTGCAATACTAATGTATTGCAGTGTATCGTGATTCTGACAGGCTTCTATTAAGCCCTGCTGGAGCACAAAGATGGCGGACCTGGGGGCCTTCATTAGTCCCACAGGCAGCCATAGCAACGATCACCACCAAATCGCAATTGCAATTGCATTTCGGGGGGCGCGATGAGCTGTTAGAGGGGGTCACCCCCCTCTTTCTAACGATTTAAATGCCGCGATCGCTATTGACCGTGGCATTTAACTAGTTAAACGAGCAGGATCGTGCTCGAGAGCGATTCCGCTCGTTACACTCAAGTGTCGGCTGTAACATACAGCCGACACCCGCATTCGTATGGAGCGGGTTCACTCCGTGAGCCTGTTCCATACTTCCCCTACCTCGACTATGACGTATGGATACATCAAATGTTGGGAAGGGGTTAATAGAAGTTCATTAAAACAAAGTTTAAGATCTAAGCTCTAGATACATAACTTTCATGACTGAAAACTATGACAACCCCATCTGTTCCCTTTTGATAAAAAGATGAAAACATATTATTCATTTTCTTTCTTCTTTATCTGAACAGACTCTCCACCCTTTTTTCAGTTGTCCAATTCAATTGCCATCTTTTCTTTTCCCTTTAATCCTGTCAAGCATATATTGTAAAGAAACAATGTGAATATAAAACGCTTATGGTATATACAGCTGAAAACAACTTTTCTTATTCTTGAATTAGAAATAACCTAAATTAAAGTCCAACTTTCGAGTTCTTTGGATGGAACAAAGTTCTGTGACTCTTTATTGAAATTTGGATGCCTCTCGAGTGGCCTTTCTGCAGTTGATGCCGCAACTTAATGCTTACTGCATTATTAATTTTATGTCCCAAGTCTTGCATTGTTGGTTTTATATTTATTAAAAGCACTAAGAAGTGAAATCCAAATTTTTAAAAATGACTCTAGTTATAAATATATCTAGCCTATCTCTACTTAACCCCTACCACACGATTCAGTAACTATACGTTGTCGTGGGAGGTTACTTCCCGCATGAGGACATATAGTTACTGAGTTGTTTTCGGTGAACACAGCCGGTGACTGTGTGAACCGGGAACTGGGAGAGAAGCTGTCCCTGACAGCTAACACTCCCGAGTCACCGGCAAAGGACCCCGATTAGCGGTCTGATGCTGGTGATCGGTGGATCTGTACAAATCCTCCGATTACATTGTTTTTACTGTAAAAGTTTTAAAAACCGTTCCTGGACTTGTAGTTAAGTCCGGGAACGATTACAAAGGTCCCCCTTCCCTGCCCCATGTGACCGGCAATGGACCAATAATGGTGGTCCATTGCCGGTGATTGCTGTGATTGGTGGGTCTCAGACCCACCAATCACAGTGCGTTTTTAGCCGGGGGCGGGTAAAAAATACCTCCCCCGACAGCTTACACATCTCAGTCACCGGCAACCGACCCTTAAAAGCAGTCCATTGCTGGCTATCAATGTGATGGGTGGATCTCAAAGATCCACTGATCACATTGTTTCCTCCCTAAAAGTTATAAAAACTGTTCCCGGGACAGTTACTGTGCTCCCTTCCCCCCTCCCCATGTCCCATGTGACCGGCAATGGACCGCTGCTATTGGTCCATTTCCGGCGATTGCTGTGATTGGTGGGTCTGTTCAGACCTACCAATCACAGTGTGTTTTCTTGCATCTCTGGTGCACTTCAAGGGCAGGCTGAAGTTTCGCCAATATTTGCCAAATAAGCGCACCAGGTATGGGATAAAGGTGTACAAGCGGAGACCGGATACACACACACGCTTTCTGGATTTATGAGGGGAAGGACAGGACAATACAGCCCCCAACTTGTCACCCATCCTTCCAGGGAAGATAGTGTGGGACCTCCTGCACCCACTGCTTGATCAGGGGTACAACTTGTACTTGGACAACTGGTACACAAGTGTATCTCTGTTCAAATGTCTAAAAGACAAAAAAACAGTGGCATGTGGGACGATGCAAAAGAAATCAGAGGCAGCTTCCCAAGACCCTCATTGGCCAATCGCTATCAAATGGCAAAAAAGAGACAAAAATATAGGTCTGTATGCTGACATCTATACATGACGCCAGCTGCACCCCTGTCCCAACACGTGGATTCACATCATCCACGATGAAGCCTGTGTGTATTCAGGCATATAATAAATTCATGGTGGGGGATCGACCTGAATGATCAGGTGTTGAAACCATATAGTGCCATGAGAAAGAGTAAAATCTGGTACAAGAAATTGGAAGTATACCTTGTCCAGATGGCACTATATAACTCCTTTTTAATTTTCAGGAAAGCTGGCCATCCGGGTACATACTTGGAGTACCAAAAGAAAATGCTAAAATTTATTTTACTTGGAGACGAGGTGGGGGAAACGTCTGCTGCTCCAAGTCGTGTTTGCCGAATTGTTCCTGGGAAGCACTTTCCTAGTGAAGTGCTTGGCACAGGAAAAAAAGGCAGGGCACAAAAAAGATGCTGTGTCTGCAAAAAAAGGGGTATCCATAAGGATGCCACATATCAGTGCGACATTTGCCCATCTAAACCCGGACTGTGCATGAAGGACTACTTCCACATATTCCACCCCTGGCTAGATTAAAAATTTTATTCTTTTAAACCCCCCCCCCCCCTCCCTTTTATCATTCTGGTCTTTTACCCATTTTTTAAATTGGACACTCTAAAAAAAAAATTAATAAAAACCCTCATTACACCCCTAGATTAATACCTTATACTCTAACTAATGTGTATGATCTGCACAATTTTTTTAGGCCTATGCTTGTAGCTAAAAATAATCCAAGTAAAAATAAGGCCTCATAATCCTTGTGGTGCTCCTTCACTTCCAGGCACTGCTATGTGTCCGGACAACATATTTAGACCACTTTGGGGGTATTTCTAAACTCAGAAGAAAAATTCCAATAAATATTGAGGTGCTTTCTTTCATTTACATGCTCTGTGTCTCCAAAAAAATCTGTCCTATAAAGGACGCATTTGTGAAAAATGTAACATTTTATTTTTCATGCCAGATTTCTACTAAATTCAGCCAAAAAAAATATGGGGTCATAAAAGTGATCACACCCCTAGATAAATTCTTTGAGGGGTGCAGTTTCCAAAATGGGGTCACTTATTGGGTGTTTCCACTGTACTGGTACCTCAGGAGCTCTGAAAACACGACATGGCACCCGAAAACCTTCACAGCAAAATCTGTGCTTCAAATGGTTCACCTTCCCTTCTGAGCCCTGCCTTAGGTCCAAACAGCAGTTTATTACCACATATAGGGTCTTGTCATAATCAGGATAAATTGCTTTACAAATGTTGGGGTGCTTTTTCTCTTTTATTCCTTGTACAAAGTAAAAATTTCTCAGTTTTTTGCTGAGAAAACGTAGATTTTCATTTTCACAGACTAATTACAATAAATTCTGCAAAAAAACTGTGGGGTCAAAATGCTAACTATACCCCTAGAAAAATTCCTTGAGGGGTGTAATTTCCAAAATGGGGTCACTTCTTGGGGGTTTCCACTGTATTGGTACCTCAGGAGCTCTGCAAACGCGACATGGCATCCGAAAACCTTCCCAGCAAAATATGTGATCCAAATGGTTCTCCTTGCCTTCTGAGCCCTGCCGTAGGTCCAAAGAGCAGTTTATTACCACATATGGGGTATTGCCATAATCAGGAGAAATTGCTTTACAAATGTTGAGGTGCTTTTTCTCATTTATTCCTTGTAAAAATGAAAAAATTCTATGTAATTTCCAAAACAAAGTAGATTTTCATCTTCACAGACTAATTCCACTAAATTCTGCAAAAAACTGTTGGGACAAAATGCTAACTATACCCCTAGAAAAATTCCTTGAGGGGTGTAGTTTCCAAAATGGGGTAATTTTTAGGGGGTTTCCCCTGTTTAGGCACCACAAGACCTCTTCAAACCTGACATAGTGCCTAAAATATATTCTAAAAAAAAAAGGGAGGCCCTCGAAATCCATATTGAGTTGCATTTTTCTTGTAGAACCTTCTGTGTTACACAAAAAATGTATTACAAATTAATTTCAACAAAAAAAATTTAATTTGTAAATTTCACCTCAACTTTAATTCCTGTGAAAGGCCTAAAGTGTTAAAAAACTTTCTGAATGCTGTTTTTAATACTATGAGTGGTGCAGTTTTCAAAATGAGGTGATTTATGTGGACTTTCTAATATATAAGGCCCTCATAGCCACTTCAGAACTAAACTGGTCACTGAAAAAATGGCTTTTTACATTTTCTTGAAAATTTGAGAAATTGCTGCTAAAGTTCTAAACCTTGTAACGTCCTGTAAAAATAAAAACTATGTAAACATAAAGTAGACATATGGGAAATGTTAACTAGTAACTATTTTGTGTGGTATTACTATCTGTTTTACAAGTAGATACATTTAAATTTAGAAAAAGGCACATTTTTAAAGATGTTGACGTTTTTCACAAATAAATATTGAATTTATCGACCAAATTTTTTCACTAACTTAAAGTACAATATGTCATGAGAAAACATTCTCAGAATCGCTTGGATAGGTAAAAGCATTACACATGCCAGATTTGAAAAAATCGTCTGTGTCCACAAGGCCAAAACAGGCTCAGTCCTACAGGGGTTAAAGGAAGGAACACTGCAGCCAACATTGATACACTGTGTTATGCTTTTGATTCAAAGTACACCATACAAACAATGTGTCATGCCCCCTTTAGGCCCTACACTAAGCAAAACACTGGGTTTCACTTGTCTTCCACTTACATTATTTTTCAATGTTCATTATGGATACAAAAACAGTTTCGTCTGAATTAAAAACTAATTGGCTCACATTTAGCAAACTTGTTACCCTAGTTTTTGGGGTAAAATGTGACTACTAAAAAGTTCCATCATGACGTTTGCCAAATTTGCATAAAAATGTGCAAATTTTCTCCCAGCTCATCAAATTGAAAAAATTATTAGAAAAGTGGGCATGATTTAAAATATGCCAGTCTTAGTTATTGTGGGCAACTATTTCCAGTGATTGTAAATGTAAAACGCGTCTCACATGTTTTTGTGCTGTATGTTTTGCAATTGGTATAGTAGGTAACAAATATACATTTTAATTCAATGTTTTTCAGTTCTTTCATGAGATCATTGATTGACCATATGGACTTCAAGGCCTTGGAGCTCAAAATGTATAAGGCAAAGGTAAGAATTAATTGAACCAATTTTTTTGCTGATGGAGCACCAGTGAGTAGGGGAGTACAGTGCACTGAACTACAGCACTGATGATGGGGGCAGTTCAGACTCACAGACTCCTTAGTGGTCAGTATGTCTGGTGTGGAGGAAGGACTGTAACTCTCTAATAAAAATTCATTCAGGTATTTCTCTAAGCCCATTATATGTATATACGACGTATAAAACCATCTCCTACCTGGAACAATAAAAAAAAAACAACGTATTTGTCCAGCAAAACAAAAACAAAATATTTTTGGCCAGACTAAAGCTGGTCATACAAAATTAGATATATGTCAGTAGGGCACTTGTTTGGTCTATAGAGATCTCCCTCGACCTCCCCTAAAACTTGCACACTCAGCCTCATGTTTATTTCAAAGGTGAGAGGGAAACTCATCCGCAGGAAAAAAGGATTGGGCATGTTAAAATCCAACAATCCCAATCCTTCTTTCTCCCAATATCTATAGTTGGAGGGCTGGTGGGCTGCCCCAACGTTCACTAGTTTTCCTCTGATAAATGGTGGATTAAAAAAAGTCCCTACTAAATCCATTTTTTTAGAGTAGATCAGATTTAAAACAATGCCTCGGCCTAACCAATTTTCAATGAATGTATTAAGCAAGTAACAGTAACAACTGTAGCTGATGTTTCACATCTCTTGCGATTGTAGGACCATGGCATGAAGCTGGTGAGGGCAACGAGTAAAGCTGTCTAATATTATGCATGCTGTTCACTAGCATATGTTTTTTGTCCTGGATTCATGCTTATGTCACAAAGAGAAGGATGCTTGGCAGCCTTTAAACAGCTTTTTTTTTGTGTTCATATGTGTACTTTGATGGGGGAAGGGTTCGGGGATAGGGAGAGTAGACAAAGACAGCATTTAAACTGATTTCCTTGGGGAGTTTTTGAAAGGCAAATTTGATTGTTTAAATTAAATTTGAGGCCCTGCCTAAAATCTTTACCTTGTTTTATTCCTCAAGTTTATTAGTTTGCAGATTATTTTCACTTTATCTTTGTTATCTTATAGTTATGTGTTTGCTGGGGTTTATTTAGACCTTTCACTTTACTTTTACAGGAGTCCCATTTGAGAATGGAGTGAATAAGCACATATTAAAATGGTATTTAACAACATATTAGATATAACTACACACATGATCTCTCTCTCTCTTAGATAGATGATAGATAGATAGATAGATAGATAGATAGATAGATAGATAGATAGATAGATAGATAGATAGATAGATAGATAGATAGATAGATAGATAGATAGATAGATAGATAGATAGATGACAGATAGATAGACAGATAGATAGATGACAGATAGATGACAGATAGATAGATATGAGATAGATAGAAAGAGAGAGAGAGAGAGAGAGAGAGATAGATAGATAGATAGATAGATAGATAGATAGATAGATAGATAGATAGACCCTGCAGGTTATTAAAATCACTCCTGCAGGTGCTGTCATCAAAAAATGTGATGGTTAACTATTTATCTGTAAGTTTACTGTATTGATCTCTTTTTAAAAGGTAAAATATTCTTGCCATACTTGGTCTGAGCAGGCAAGCAAATGGTTAATAATGTCAAAATAATTTTACCATTCCTCTTGTCAAAGAAGCGTGTCCCGACACAGTCTGACACTGTCCGCACTGATTGGACATTATCTTTGTGTGTCGGAACACACCCCCAAAAATTAAAGCTGCACTGTGAATGGTTGTTATGGGCAACAAGTTCAACAGGGGGTGAGGCTTTTTGATGAATCTATCGTACCCTGTTTAGGGGAGTGCAGATTTCGCCAAATTGCGTCCATAAAGAAAGGGTATATGGTGTACAATTTATTTTATGTGTTTTAAACACTTATATGCCTACCTTAAGTCTATGTTCACACAGGGCGGATATGTGTAAAAGTACACAGCGTATCCACCCTGGAACACGCAGGGAATTCCGGATGAAAAACCACACCAAATTCTGGTGCAGTTTTTCGGGCGTAATGTCTACTGCGGAAAATAGCGGTTAAAGAAAAAAAAAATTATAGTTACCTCGAGCTCCATAGTCATGGCGATGCGTCCCTCTGTTGTCCGTGCAGCCCGGTCTCATGGGATGACGTTTTATCCAATGTGACCGTTGCAGCCTGTGATTGTGATTGCCGGCTTGGATGGAGAACAGAGACTAGACTATGGAGAGTGGGGTAAGTATAAGCTTTTTTTTTCTGATTTGCGACTTTTGCGGCGGAATCTCAGCCTTTCCGCCGCAAGAATGACAATTTTTGCTATATATGAGTAGAGTAAGAAAAGCGGTGAAAAAGCTTTATAAATAAATGCAACTGTAAGGCCGGGTTCCTACGGGTAGAATACGCTTCAAACCTATTTAACGTAGGGCACCTAACAGGAAATCTCATTTGGCTAATAGTCTGAGTGGAACCACGGGACTACATCACCTTACATGCTAGGGTGCTGTCTGTGGTCCTGCTTGAGTTTAAGTTGGGGACGCACAATGTGGTGCGGTTTCCCAGGCGGAATTTTCGCTGCGGAAAGCATCACTAGAAAAAAGTTTGTATTTACCCCGGGCCGTAGTCATGGTGACACGTTCCTCTGATGGCGTGTAGTCCAGCCTCCTGGGATGATGTTGCAGGCCATGTCACGCTGCAGCCTGTGATTGGCTGCAGCAGTCACATGGGATGAGACGTCATCCTAGGAGGCCGGCCTGGAAGAAAAACAGAAGAAAGCGTTGACAACGCCTGGGTTGTAAGTATACCTGCAACAGAAGAGCAAAGAAAATGCAACGTAAATTGACATGTTGTGGATTTAAATTACGCACCGCAGGTCATTTAGGAACGTTTTCGCTGCTTTTTTTTCTGCAGCGTGGGCATAAGATTTTCAAAATCTCATCCACTTTGCTGCTACCGTAAATGCTGCGGAATTTCCACACAGAATTCCATTGCGGAAACTCCGCATCGTGGGAACCCGGCCTTAGGGTAGGAATACACTGGGCATATACACTGCAGATTTTGCGCAACAGATTACATTGTGCAAAATTCACAGCATAATACAGTAGCGGCAGTGTGGATAAGATTTGAACTAATCTCATCCACACACAGAAGAAAAAATCAGCCTAAAAACCGTTCATAAATTGACACGCGGTGCATTTTTAATCCACAGTATACATTTAATTACTGCTCTTGTGTTGTAGGTTTTCCCTATTGAATTCAATGGGGAGGTAAAACTCGCAACGACTTTTGTGGAGGAAATGCTGCGATTCCGCTGCAAAAATCGCAAATGAGAAAAAGAAGGTCTTTTTTTATTTCAAATGAATAATATAAGTTTTCTGGGCAGAATTCCCTGCGGTTTCCAGTACGGATACACTGTGTTCTTTTACGCAGCGTATCTGCCCCGTGTGTTCCTACCCTAAACCTGGATCACTTTTTCTGACACATTTCGATGTGTTGAAAAAGTGACACAGAGGCTTCATAAATAGGAAATTCTGTCTCAAAGCCATATTTTCCAATGTACTAACGCTAGGAAACTGGCGTGAAAACATTGATAAATTTACGCCACTTTATTTATTGTAGCACATTTTAACAGTCTGTCCTGGGCAGGGGAGAGGACCTAATACTTGGGTCAGGAAACTGGAGATCTGGGTAACGTTTTGGAAACAGATAATCACACTACTGGTTATTATTTTTTTTATTAGTATGACTTAAAAATGACAAGTGAATGTTTGCCTGCAGCTCCAATTATTGCAAATTGCCATTCAATGAATGTTACATACGGATGTAGCCATCTTTAACTTGACTCTGATAACTTGCTGCGGCGTGATATCACACAACAAAAGCCATTGGAAAGTCATTGAAAAAGTCAGGATAAGAGATCTAGCCATTGTTTATTTAATGCGTTAAATGTCAAGGTAAAGACGGCTGCATCTGTATCATGAGGACATGAGTGTCAATGTGCTGTAAGCAAAGTCATACTTCCAAAATGTAATACATCTGAAAGAATATACATCATGCAACTGAGCATATAGATTATCATCACTGCCTCTTCATTTATCAGATCTGGAAAATTACCAAATATTATATTAATGAAATAAACAGCAATTTCTTTATTTTACCACCACTGATGTTACGGTTTGTGCGTAGGATGATTTGATTGACTATTAGAATAAACTACTCCATGAGTGAACCTTCTGTGCATCTGGTAGGCACTTTGCATGTGTCAAACGTACTAAAAACCTGACATCACAGATAGTTGTGTGTCCTTATAGATTTGTATTGCCCTAAAACAACTGTTGTGCAGCTTAAAAAGAGAACATGAAGCACGGAAGTGAACTTGAAGAGTATAATGCTGACAGGTGCTGTCTAAGACTTGTATACAATCATTACCATTTTAATAAGACTGTAATAGACACACTGATAACTCAATGGGGGGCAAGGATCTCAATTTAACTGGCAGTACCACATCAATGTACTACAATTTTCACCCTTTGTTGTCTTCCTTTATGTTGCTGAATTGCAATAATTACAGCTCATCGATTCATGTTTCCTTGAACCGTAGACTAAATTAGAAAAGAATGTCAGCCAAGAAGGAACTTTGTTGCAACTACTAATATTTGTCTGCTGTGAAAATACCTCTTTGTTATTAACATTAGTATTTCTCTGACTGTTCCTCATAGACATTTATAATGGGTATAATCAGGTAATGGGTTATTTAAAGTGAAACTCCTTAAGGGGGAGCCCGTCATGTTAAAAATGCAGTTGATCTGCGGGCAGTGTGCTACAGAGGAGGAGGAGCTGAGCAGATGGATACATAGTTTTGCAGCAAAATATTCAGTATTACTTGTAATTTTTTCATTTATTTCCTTGCTCAGTCTGGGCTTAGAAATCCATCGGGCGGTCCTAATCACTGATTGACAGCTATCTTTGTATTCACATTCATACAGAAAAGGCTGTCAATCATTCAGTGAGGCCGCCCACTGGACTCCAAAGCCCAGAATATGCTCCTCCTACTCTATAAAACACTGCCCGCAGATGGTGCACATTGAAATCATTGGCCTCTTCATGTAATACAGGGACACTCTGGGGCCTCCAGAGACTGAGACTCTTTTTGTATCCACTAATAGGGTATTTGAAAAGGTTATTTTTTAATCCCAATCAACCCCTTTAACCCAAGAACAAGCCAAAGGGTGAGCCCGTCCCCAACTTGCCCTCAAGCAGGACCACAGATAGAACCCCAGCATGTAAGGTGATGTAGCCCCGTGGTTCCACTCAGACTATTAGCCAAATTAGATTTCCTGTTAGGTGCCCTGCGTTAAATTGATTTGTTAAAGATTATACATGACAACTGCCTGATATAATTCAGAATAATTTCCTTTACAGCTGAGAGCTATCTGAAAAAGATGCTGCTAATCAAATGGATCTCTAGATTGGGGCCATTATACAGATTGGCTTGTCCACTAATGTTCTGACATATTATTTTTTTCTGGAATAACTCAGTTAACAAATAGGACCAGCCCAATAGGTGCGGAATTAAATTTGTCTATGATCCATCGACTGAGCCAGTTGTGGTGAGCATTTAAAGAGGACCTGTGACTAGGTCATATAAGTTGAACTGGTTTATTGACCTGAATAGCGCTGTCTCCCTGATTCCAACGCTGTTTTGTTTTCTTCCTGGACCCCCAGTTCCAGACATATGGCCCATTGTTGTGTTGGCTCCCTATGTGCTAATTTGCTGTAGTTAGCCAACGGGGCGTGAACTACCCTCAAGCTGCCCTGGGGGAGCTCAGTGAATTTCCTGACTTCACTCTGGCTCTGGGAGCTTTACAATACTGGAGGCCCCGGGAAGAGCATCAGAAGAAATTTAGCTATGGACAGTGATATCAGAAGCTTCCCCAGGGCTGGACCAGGTGCTACCTGATGCTTTTCTCGGAAACTCCAACCCTGGGAAAGCTCACCGACGTATACATTTAACATTATACCTGTGACAGATGCCAAAGAGTGGCATCCGTCACACAAAGGCTTCCAGGCTTCCATGTTTTAAAAAAGTATTTCCCGGATCCCTCAGGCCTACTATGCTATTCCATCCTTCAAATTTACCAGCCCGACGGAGGGTAACGAGGAAACTCTTTTTGTCTCCGTCGGGATAACAGAGTTCTTTGGACACATTAAGCGTGTACGCTAGAAGCTTTTCTGACATTCAGGCTAAACGTTTTTCACTTACAGGTTAAAGCAATACCCACCTATCCAACCATTGTTGGTTCTTATATACGATTTGATGCAAGGCTATGGCGAGTAAACTACAGGCTAGGCTTACGGCAGTGTTTCTCATTAGTCTAGGCGATCACGAAGGTTAGTCGGGGATCCCGTAGAGGTGCAATGGGCACTGCTAATTTCCTAAGTGGGCATCTAAGGCAGACATGCTTGAATGTGGAAAGTTGTATGAATTGTGGAAGGCATGCTCCGGATCAGTGTTTGGGGTACAGCGGTCAGTCAGGTCAGCCAACTGTACTGTGCTAAGTCAAATTAAGTGCGGCTTGCAACACAGTTCTTTTATCATAAATAATGGTCTTGTGTATTTATTTGATGTGGGTTAGAACATTATTTTACTAGTTCTGTAGTTCCAGTATCGAATTCATCATGAACTTGGATAAACAGGCAATCTCTGTGGCTTCTGAAATAACTCTTTAAAAAAATGCAACTGATTTTTCCAAGAGATGTATAAAGTTTAACATGTTTTCTGTAATTTACCATCTTAATACTACAATGACTATATCTCTAAATAATATTTCCCCCCATTCTTTGCTGAATAAACATAAAATGACATAATTTAATACTGAAGCCAGTTAATGAAAAATGAACATATTTTTAGCTTATGTGAACTACCTCTCTATTAATATATTTTACAGCCAGCCATTGACAACATAACACTCATTACAGATAGTTTGCATTTGTCACATAAAATAGGACACAGCAGCAGTCCACCCTCATGAGTGCTCTGGGGTTGCGGGGGCAATGAGTTTTAGTTAATTTATGTGTTTTATTCAGACTGGATTTACTAGTTCTGTCAAAATAAAACACTGACTCCACAAATGGGATGTAGTTTATTGGGTTTATTTTTGAAGCAGGACTTTGGTACAGTCTTATGCAGCGAGCCAAATATGGATTCCACTAGTATAGGCCCCATGCACACAACTTTAGAATTAATCCGTAATTGTGGTTCGTAATTACGAACCGTAATTACGCACCCATTCACTTCTATTGCCCACGGACACCTTCCCGTATATTTACGGGAAGGCGTCTGTGCCGTAGAAAGGCTCCGCAAAAGATAGGATATGTCCTATTCTTTTCTTTTTACGGACCGTGCTCCCATACTTTATATGGGAGCACGGCCCGCAAATGCGGGTGGCTGTCATGAAAGTGATTACGGGCAGGGGGCCTAACTCAGATTTTTCTATCTATCTATCTATCTATCTATCTATCTATCTATCTATCTATCTATCTATCTATCTGTAATGATGGGGGTAGGGAAACGGACAAGTGAGCCCTAATCTACCCGCCACTCTGTCCCTGCCTACTTGCAACGACCCGCCCTAGGCGACGGGGTACAACTGGTCGGCGGTCCCTACGCTCAGTAAGTGCACGAGACAAACAGACAAGGGAACACAAAGCAAAGGGAAAGGGGCAGTTGCCCACGGCAACACCGTGAGCAACAAGAGTGGTGAACGAGCCGAGTCAAACCAGGAGTGCACGAGGTACCAAACGCAGAGCAGGAGAGTAGTCAGTAAGCCAGGGTCAGTATGGAGCAGGATCAAATAATTAGAAGCTGTAGCTGGGCCAGGAAACCACACGAGAAGAATCACACGCAAAGGAGGAACAGGAAAGGCAGGTATAAATAGACAGAGGGCGGGAGCTAGCTCCATCTGGGTAGGCTGCGATAGGTTCTCCCACTCCTAAGCCTGCCATCCTGAGTGGTGGAAGATGGAGTCAGTCTCAGAGACATAGACTCAGGTGCAGACTGATTACCTATGGGCGTATACACAGAAGTTGTGCCTGGCAGATCCTTTACAGTACCCCCCTTTTATGAGGGGCCACCGGACCCTTTCTAAGTGGACCTGGTTTATTGGGGAAACGAAGGTGGAACTTCCTGACCAATACCCCAGCGTGAACATCCCGGGCGGGTACCCAAGTCCTCTCCTCAGGCCCGTATCCTCTCCAATGGACCAGGTACTGGAGGGAGCCTTGGACCATCTTGCTGTCCACAATCTTGGCCACCTCGAATTCCACCCCCTCAGGGGTGAGAACGGGAACAGGAGGTTTCCTCGAGGGAGCCAAGGACGGGGAGCAGTGTTTAAGGAGGGAGGCATGAAACACGTCGTGTATTCGAAAAGATGGGGGCAACTCCAGTCGGAAGGAGACAGGTTTGAGGACTTCAATTACCTTATATGGCCCAATAAAGCGGGGAGAAAACTTCTTGGACGGGACCTTAAGGCGCAAGTTCCTAGACGATAACCACATCAGATCCCCGACCATAAACAAGGGGTTAGCAGAACGCCTTCTATCAGCCTGAGTTTTTTGTACTCTCTGGGACGCCTCTAGGTTCTTCTGAACTTGGGCCCAGACTAAGGAACACAGTTCCCGATGAACGACCTCTACCTCGGGATTGTTGGAACTACCAGGTGAAACGGAGGAGAACCGTGGATTAAACCCAAAATTACAGAAAAAGGGGGAGACCCCTGACGAGTTACTGACCCGGTTATTAAGGGAAAATTCGGCGAGGGGAATGAATGAGACCCAATCATATTGACAGTTAGAGATAAAACACCTTACGGTAGTCAATGCATGGCCTAAGATCACCATCCTTCTTCCCTACAAAGATGAAGCCAGCACCTACCGGAGAAGTAGAGGGGCGAATGTAACCCTTGGCCAGGCATTCCTGGATATACTCTCTCATGGCTTCACGTTCGGGACAAGAAAGATTAAATATCCTACCCTTAGGAAGCTTAGCTCCAGGTACCAATTCGATAGCGCAATCGTATTCTCTATGAGGAGGTAACACTTCGGAGGCCTCGTTAGAGAAAACATCAGCGAAGTCCTGAACAAACTCAGGTAGCGTGTTCACCTCCTCAGGGGGAGAAATAGAATTAACAGAAAAACATGACGTCAAGCATTCATTACCCCATTTGGTAAGCTCCCCAGTATTCCAGTCAAACGTGGGATTATGCAACTGCAACCAGGGAAGGCCTAAAACCAAATCGGACGATAATCCCTGCATCAACAGTACGGAGCACTGCTCCAAATGCATGGAGCCAACAAGGAGTTCGAAAACAGGGGTATGCTGTGTAAAATAACCATTAGCAAGAGGAGTGGAGTCGATACCCACTACCGGGACAGGTTTAGGCAAATCAATCAAAGGCATAGCTAGAGACATAGCAAATTCCACAGACATGATATTAGCAGAAGACCCTGAATCCACGAACGCACTGCCGGTAGCAGACCTACCACCAAAAGAGACCTGAAAGGGAAGCAAGATTTTATTACATTTCATATGTATGGGAAATACCTGTGCGCCCAAGTGACCTCCCCGATGATCACTTAGGCGCGGAAGTTTTCTGGCTGCTTATTCTTACGCCTAAGACAGGTGTTCACTTGATGCTTGTCATCCCCACAATAGAAGCAGAGACCATTCTTCCTGCGGAACTCTCTACGTTGTCGGGGGGACACGGAGGCCCCGAGTTGCATAGGTACCTCCGAGTCTTCCGTGGAAGAGCGAAGCAACGGGACCTCGGGAGGTATCATGGGGGAGTCAGAGGGGAAAACACAAAAACGTTCAAGCTGTCGTTCCCTGAGACGTCGGTCAAGTCGTACCGCTAAAGCCATAACCTGGTCTAGGGAGTCAGAAGAGGGATAGCTAACTAGCAGGTCTTTCAGGGCGTTCGACAGACCCAACCTAAACTGGCACCATAAGGCAGGGCCATTCCACCGAGAAGCTACGCACCACTTCCTAAAGTCAGAACAATACTCCTCAACAGGTCTCTTACCCTGACGTAAGGTCACCAGCTGACTCTCGGCAAAGGCAGTCCTGTCAGTCTCGTCATAAATGAGTCCGAGAGCAGAAAAGAAACGATCAACGGAGGAAAGTTCAGGGGCGTCAGGAGCCAAGGAGAAGGCCCACTCTTGGGGCCCTTCCTGGAGCCGGGACATAATTATACCCACCCGCTGGCTCTCAGAACCTGAGGAATGAGGCTTTAAGCGAAAGTAGAGCCTACAACTCTCCCGAAAGGAGAGAAAAGTACTCCGGTCCCATGAGAACCGGTCAGGCAACTTGAGGTGGGGTTCAAGAGGTGAGGTGAGGGGCACTACCATGGTAGCGTCAGGATGGTTGACCCTCTGAGCCAGGGCCTGGACCTGTAGGGAGAGACCCTGCATTTGCTGGGCCAGGGTCTCAAGGGGGTCCATAGTAGTGTCAGGGAGCAGGGTAGACTAGGTATAGGGCTTGTGATTATGTAATGATGGGGGTAGGGAAACGGACAAGTGAGCCCTAATCGGCCCGCCACTCTGTCCCTGCCTACTTGCAACGACCCGCCCTAGGCGACGGGGTACAACTGGGCGGCGGTCCCTACGCTCAGAAAGTGCACGAGACAAACAGACAAGGGAACACAAAGCAAAGGGAAAGGGGCAGTTGCCCACGGCAACACCGTGAGCAACAAGAGTGGTGAACGAGCCGAGTCAAACCAGGAGTGCACGAGGTACCAAACGCAGAGCAGGAGAGTAGTCAGTAAGCCAGGGTCAGTATGGAGCAGGATCAAATAATTAGAAGCTGTAGCTGGGCCAGGAAACCACACGAGAAGAATCACAAGCAAAGGAGGAACAGGAAAGGCAGGTATAAATAGACAGAGGGCGGGAGCTAGCTCCGTCTGGCCAGGCTGCGATAGGTTCTCCCACTCCTAAGCCTGCCATCCTGAGTGGTGGAAGATGGAGTCAGTCTCAGAGACATAGACTCAGGTGCAGACTGATTACCTATGGGCGTATACACAGAAGTTGTGCCTGGCAGATCCTTTACACTATCTATCTATCTATCTATCTATCTATCTATCTATCTATCTATCTATCTATCTATCTATCTATCTATCTATCATTTATCTATCATTTATCTATCTCTCATCTATCTATCTACTTTATATAAATGTAGGGCCATCTATCTACAGTATAGGTGGGTTTACATGAGCAGATATTTGCCCATAATGAGCACCGATCGCCGATACTTACAGGTTTAACGGCACTTTATATGGTTCAATGTAAACTACATGGGGACGAACGATCGTTAATACAGTATACAGTTTACATAATGTCGACAGCATATCCCCTGTATACACGAGGATATGTGTTGCCGACAATGGTGATTTTCAGGACAGCATAAAAGATCATTGGCCCGATCATTAGCCCATGTTAATTATCTATCCACAGAGGGCCATCTATTTATCTATCTATGTGTATATTGTGTATGTAAAATATATGACAGAACAGGGTTTGTATTTTAACTTACAAGCTGTCAGACGACCCATGCAACAATTGTTTGTAACCTAAATAAGCAAAACTTCTTTACAGTGGACATTGTGAAACGTGAACATTAAGCACATGAAGAATGTTCAGTTCTCAGTTGATCTGGTCTTGGTAATTATTCTTCAGGCCAAGCAGCATATTATCACACACCAAGGTTAATGCCAGAAGATTACCCATCATTTTTAAATTGATTGTGAAAGTGGTGCAAACAGGTGCAGACACAAAAAGAAAATGAAGGGTAAAAAGTAGAAGAATGAAAGCAAAGGACTATTAGTTTTAACCACAGTAAAATTAAAGGCTTCTTTAAATGAGAAGCATTCTTATATTTCCAACTGAACAAGTACAATTAGAGTGAGGCTTTAGTAGGGGAGACGCGGACATTTGCACACATATACGTCAAATCAACCCCTTTCTCATTGTACTGAGTGTTCCTTTGATGTTCTGTACTTCTTATGGGACTTACTACAATTTCACAAAAATAAGGAAAATTGTTTCTGACACTTTAAGGGCATATCCACACTAGCGTGTTTTTTTGTTTTTTTTTGCAGCATTTTCTTTTTTTGTTACTTCAAATTGATACACATTGGCAGCAGTGTTCCCCATAGAAATGATTAGGATTTCTCATAATGAGTTGTTAAAAGTTCTGGTTGCCTGCAGCACTCACCCAGAGAATTCAAGAGAATGCAAAAAATTTCCAAAAAATCTCACATTTTGGATTCTTACATCTACCACCAGAAAATTTGTGACAGCATCAATGTATCATTAAATTGTGTTTATCGACACAACCCCAATAAAGTCATGCAATGTTTAGACTAATGTAGAAGTCATTTTTAAGCATAAGTAACATATAAATTGTGCACATATGTATAGTGCTCTCATCGAAATGTTAGCCAAACAGTGTCTACAAACTGACTATAGCCAGACATAATTAATAAAATTGAGTGTAACTTAACATGGAGAGCAGACGGGACCCAGAGTTAGGATGAGCTATTGCTGTTGGTAGTTCAAAGAGACCCCTACATACCTATCTTTCCACCCCAAATAAAGGTAACTTGCCTTGTCTAGGTTGCTCCTGTTGTTGGAATTTGGCTAGAGGTTCCACCTTTGCACAGGGGAGACGTTTTCGATCCCTTACAGGTTCACATTTTCCTCTAGCTATGTAGTCTATATGATCACGTGCCCTTGTGGATTGATATATGTAGGGAAAACTAGAATGAGTCGTTATCACAAAAAAAAAACTCTGGCTTGAACAATGTCAGTTTAGCATTTATGTTTCTGAATCTCCTTCTTCAGGGCCTTTGCTGTACCCTAGGCCCCTTTATCCACCTACTTAAAATGCTTTATCAACTCCTATGCGAGTTTAAATGAAATACACAAAGTACAGGGAACAACTGGCCTCATTAAAGGGTGAAGATGTAAGAATGGGTAATGTCCGTGACATTGCCTGATATGTCTCCTTTAAAGCTTCAGAAATGGTGCTGACATCACAGATGGTGGCTTAATGAGCAGTGACATCACAAGAGGAGCTGGCCCTATAAATTGAGCATTGGGTTTCACAGCTGGTAGACAACCTCAGCAGCTGCACCTAGGATAGGAGGTGGCCCATGAAGGTGCCAATAAAGTTTCCCCTTGAAGAATAGCGGATGATGATGACTGTGCAGACAAAATTTCACGAGGACCAGCATCACTGCATTGGGGACATTCCTGCCTAAGTGATGTCACCTGGGGGGTTGTCAAGAACATGTGCTGCTGGGTACCAAGCACAGCATCAGTGCATGTGGGACATCATAGGGGTGGTAGCATCACTAAGGTGGTGGCATCATAGGGGTTATGATGCCATACAGGATATGTCCCCTTAAATACTCTAGAATGGATGGGGATGTCACAAGGGGTCAGCCCTATATATTGAGCGCTGGGACCCATAGCTGCTAAACAGCCAGGGTGACTATTCCTGGGAGTATAGTTAAGAGAGAGGCATCATGAATTTCCTTCAAAACTCCATTGCATTAGATTATGCTATGGGCGTGCTGTCACAGGGGCTGACATAACTGACTTTGTGACATCACAGCTGATTACATCATTTTGGGGTTTGTCAGGGACATGGGGTGTTAGGACTCTAAAGGTCACATGTGCATGTGGGTAAATCACAGGAGTGGTGGCATTATAATGTCAGTGACATTGCCTGATGTGCCACTTTTAAATTCCCAAACGGGTGGTGATGTCAAGGTGAAGACGGGGATATGGTGGGTGATGATGCAACTAAGGGTGTCAGCCCTATTTATAATTTTATTCTTATATGAAGTATTTCAGTGGTTGAAAGAAAGCATCATAGCATCAACAAGAAAATTTAAGAAATGTATTCATCTTTTATAGCATTATCATGATATCTTCATACTGTGGCAGCTCAGAAAAAAAATGATTTACAAACCCCACTCACTGTAAAACATGGTGGCAAAAAACGTTTTGTGTACTCTTTACAACTTCTACCGGAAGAACATGTGGCAGGTAGAAATTTTAAATGAAAATATTGCCTGAGTTTGCAGAGTTATTATCAGATCACAGCAGCTTGTAAAGAAAGGGAGTCTGACAATAACATTATACTAGGGGATTGCTTGTCATACAGTTAAAATTTTCATCATTAAATTAGCTTGACTATGATTATTATATTCTGTGCCTAGTAGATGCAGCAATGGGATGTGGTTGTTTTTAAGTTTTAAAGTCTCAGAATATTGGATGGAAGTCCTTTGAGATGAATGTATTCCTTTAGTTCTGCATCTTATATACCAGTGTATTATTCAAATCTTCAGTGATGTAGACAATAAACAAAATCTAGGCCATGACAGAGGGGCCTCAACAGATCACATACTTATACCTGATAAATATGATTATTAGAACAGGAGGGGAGAGGGGGATTAGGGAATAAACCTTCTTCAGACGAGAAGTGTCAACAACTATTCATCATTTCTTCATATTTCTTCCCAGATTTGTACTGTACAAGCAACTGGTTAACACATTTATGCTCTGAATCTTACCATAAAGTTCCAAGACTCAGCATGTTCAATATATAGCGTCAAGTAACAATTTACTGCTAGCAGCTAATACAAAGCTGACAACCAATATAGCGGCACTTCCTATTGTCACTTTGTAAATATGCAACAAATCAAATTACAATATCTATGAGTAAAACAAACAAGATTAGCAAACTTTAAATACTGCCCTAAAACTTCTGATTTACTACCTTATGATGGAGATCCTCTTTAACAACCATCAAAGAAGATAATACTATATTGGTCAACTTGTATAATGCAGAAGTGCTGGTAATGCGAATGCCACCAACACATCTGATTCTGCACTTTAAAGGAGAATATGGGAGGTGGTCCCCAATGTTTATGTGCCAGATGTTTCATTTAACCAACCAACTTGATTGTTCATGTTAAAATAACTAAAAATACCCAAAAATAATATTTCCAGGTGTATGCTGATCTCTGAACACAATTTGACAGTTTATATATAGATATCATCTACATTGGAGATTCAGAAACTTTGTAAATGTGGTGTATGCTGTATGATAAATTTGCTCATCTAGCTAAACATCTTAGACACGTTTCTCTTCCTTATACCATCTCTTGGTTGGCTTGGTTTACACCAATCACTAGAGGAGACTATGATGTTTCAATCATCTAAAACTATATATATATTACACACCAGAACAATTGAAGTAAAATGGGAATCAATTTTTTTTTATTTATTTTAATGTGAATTTGTGAAAATAAAATAAATATAAATGTAAAAAACATCTTGTTTTATACTCTTTGCACATTTTACCTCAATAAAACGCAATATTGATATAAAGTGTTATACAAATTTTACTATAAAGTGGAATAAAAAGCAGCCTTATATTTCACAAAAAACAATATTTGGGTAGCCCAAAAAATAAAATAGGGCTGGAACTAAAACACTCATTAAGCTCATATTTTGTGAAATAAAAAATAATTAAACATATATATATATATATATATATATATATATATATATATATATATATATATATATATATATAAAAACAAACACAAATAAAGTTTAATAACTTGTAGAAGATCTGAACTGGACACAAGAATTCATGTTATTGCTAAACTGCTGCTGCTGCTGCTACTACATCTACCCAGGTTGTCTGTATGTTGCCAATAATTTACATTGCAATTTTGTATTTCAGCAACTCTTTCTATGCAACATTGATGCTGAAAGCAAAAGTATCAGTGTGGAACAGCTCCTGGTAGAACTAAAAGCCGGTGGGATTAGCAGGGAGCATGAAGAAGCTGCACAGTTGGAATTAAGTCACATTAAGAAGTTGGATATCCTTGACTTTCTGACATATTTACCACTTTTTGTTCTTATTCATAACTCTGTTATATCCAACCCTCTTGATGACTCTAGAAAAATATGAACACAATGGTTATATTGCATTGTAATCAGCATGATTATATTTTATATATTGACTGTCATTAAAAGTCTATAGGGCAGATTTACTAATAGTGTCGTAACTTTAGACAGTTTAGAAAAAGGCTAGATGTGTCCAATTTCTTAAAGTGGCTCAGGATGAATGAAAAATTCAGCGCATATTGAGGGCTCGTTTACACGAGCGTGATTTTCACGTGTGTCGTACGGACCTATGTTAGTCTATGGGGCAGTGCATACAGTCCGTGATTTTTGCGCAGCGTGAGTCCGCTGCAAAAAACTCACGACATGTCCTATATTTGTGCATTGTTCGCGCATCACGCACCCATTGAAGTCAATGGGTGCGTGAAAATCACGCATGCCACACGGAAGCACTTCCGTGGGACGCGCGTGATTCGCGCAACAACTGTCAAACCACGAATGTAAACAGAAAAGCACCACGTGCTTTTCTGTTTACAAACATTCAAACGGAGTGTCATAATGATGGCGGCTGCGCGAAAATCACGCAGCCGAGCATCATACGGGGATGACACATTTTTTGCATGCGCAAAACGTACACGCTCGTGTAAACCCGGCCTTATACACATTTGTCTAACTTTATGCCACCTTTGATGACTTACTTTAGACCAATTTTTTTGGTGCCAAAATTTTGGCGCATTTAGGCACATTGCCTGTAAAGGATCTGCCAGGTACTACGTCTGTGTATACTCCCGGGATTAATCAGTCGACACCTGAGGCCAGACCTCTTAGACTGACACCGGCTCCCACCAACCAGGGTGGCAGGCTCAGGAGTGGGAGAGCCTATCGCGGCCTGGTCAGTCGGAGTTAGCTCCGCCCCCTGTCCATTTATACCTGCCGTGTTCTCTTCCTCAGTGCTTGTTATTCTTCTTGGATTCCTGGCCCCACTGCTGCCTTGCTCCAGCCTGCTTCTGCCGTGCTTCTGCCTTGCTTCAGTTCCGCTTATCCTGCTTCGCTTTGCCCCTGGCTTGCTTCCTGCTCCGTGCTCTCGTTGGTATACTCCACTTCATCCTGATCCTGACTACTCATTCCGTTTCCTCGCGGCGTTCCGTGGGCTACTGCCCCTTCCCTTGCGTGTTCCCTGTTTGTACTCCCTTGCACTTAGACAGCGTAGGGACCGCCGCCAAGTTGTACCCCGTCGCCTAGGGCGGGTCGTTGCAAGTAGACAGGGACAGGGCGGTGGGTAGATTAGGGCTCACTTGTTCCCTTCACCTCCTTCCTGCCATTACATAATAACAAGCCCATACCTAGTCTACCATTTCTCCTACGCTGACGCTATCATGGACCCCCTTGAGACCCTGACCCAGCAGATGCAGGGCCTCTCCCTACAGGTCCAGGCCCTGGCTCAGAGAGTCAACCAGGGTGACGCTGCCTTAGTAGTACCCCTCACCTCACCTCTAGAACCCGACCTCAAGTTACCTGACCGGTTCTCAGGGGACCGTAAGACTTTTCTCTCCTTCCGGGAGAGTTGCAGACTTTATTTCCGCCTAAAACCTCACTCCTCAGGTTCCGAGAACCAGCGGGTGGGTATCGTTATATCCCGACTCCAGGAAGGGCCCCAAGAGTGGGCCTTCTCCTTGGCTCCTGACGCCCCTGAACTTTCCTCCGTTGATCGTTTTTTCTCTGCCCTCGGACTCATTTACGACGAGACTGACAGGACTGCCTTAGCCGAGAGTCAGCTGGTGACCTTACGTCAGGGTAAGAGACCTGTTGAGGAATACTGTTCTGATTTTAGAAAGTGGTGCGTAGCTTCTCGGTGGAACGACCCGGCCCTAAGGTGCCAGTTTAGGTTAGGATTATCTGACGCCCTGAAGGATCTGCTGGTTAGCTACCCCTCTTCTGACTCCCTAGACCAGGTTATGGTCCTAGCAGTACGACTTGACCGACGTCTCAGGGAACGTCAGCTTGAACGTTTCAATGTGTTCCCCTCTGACTTCCCTGCGATTCCCCCCGAGGTCCCGTCTCCTCTCTCTTCCACGGAGGACTCGGAGGTACCTATGCAACTCGGGGGCCTGCATGTCCCATCGACAACGTAGAGAGTTTCGCAGGAAGAATGGTCTCTGCTTCTATTGTGGGGACGACAAGCATCTACTGAACACCTGTCCCAGGCGCAAGAATAAACAGCCGGAAAACTTCCGCGCCTAAGTGATCATCGGGGAGGTCACTTGGGCGCACAGGTATTTCCCGTTAATATGAAACGCAATAAAATTTTGCTTCCCTTTCAGGTCTCGTTTGCTGGCCGGTCTGCCAAGGGCAGTGCCTTCGTGGATTCTGGCTCATCTGCTAATATCATGTCTGTGGAATTTGCTATGTCTCTAAAAATGCCTTTTATTGATTTGCCTTATCCTATCCCGGTAGTGGGTATCGACTCCACTCCTCTTGCTAATGGTTATTTTACTCAGCATACTCCTGTTTTTGAACTCCTTGTTGGCTCCATGCATTTGGAGCAGTGCTCTGTACTGGTGATGCAGGGATTATCGTCCGATCTGGTATTAGGTCTTCCCTGGTTGCAGCTGCATAATCCCACGTTTGATTGGAATACTGGGGATCTCACCAAATGGGGTAGTGAATGCCTGATGTCATGTCTTTCGGTTAACTCTATTTCTCCCCGGGAGGAGGTAAACACGCTTCCTGAGTTTGTTCAGGACTTCGCTGATGTGTTTTCTAAGGAGGCCTCCGAGGTGTTTACGATTGCGCCATCGATTTGGTGCCTGGTGCCAAGCTTCCTAAGGGTAGGATATTTAATCTTTCATGTCCTGAACGTGAAGCTATGAGGGAGTATATCCAAGAATGCCTGGCCAAGGGTTTCATTCGCCCCTCGACTTCTCCTGTAGGTGCTGGCTTCTTCTTCGTGGGGAAGAAGGATGGTGGTCTTAGGCCGTGCATTGATTATCGGAACCTGAATAAGGTTACCGTAAGGAACCAGTATCCCCTTCCTTTGATTCCGGATCTTTTTAATCAGGTTCAGGGGGCCCAATGGTTTTCTAAGTTCGATCTACGGGGGGCATATAACCTTATCCGCATCAAAGAGGGGGATGAGTGGAAAACTGCGTTCAACACACCCGAAGGTCATTTCGAATACCTGGTCATGCCCTTTGGGTTGTGTAATGCCCCTGCCGTCTTCCAGAATTTTATTAATGAAATCCTGAGAGATTACCTGGGTAATTTTCTTGTAGTGTACCTTGATGACATACTGGTGTTTTCCAAGGACTGGTCCTCCCACGTGGAGCATGTCAGGAAGGTCCTCCAGGTCCTCCGGGAAAATAATCTGTTTGCGAAGACCGAAAAATGTGTGTTTGGGGTACAGGAGATACAATTTTTAGGTCAAATCCTCACTCCTCATGAATTCCGCATGGACCCTGCCAAGGTTCAGGCTGTGGCGGAATGGGTCCAACCTGCCTCCCTGAAGGCGCTACAGTGTTTTTTGGGGTTCGCTAACTATTACAGGAGATTTATTGCCAACTTCTCGGTCGTCGCTAAGCCTCTTACGGACCTTACTCGCAAGGGTGCTGATGTCCTCCATTGGCCCCCTGAGGCCGTCCAGGCTATTGAGACCCTCAAGAAGTGATTTATCTCGGCCCCCGTGCTGGTTCAGCCCAACCAAAGGGAGCCATTTATTGTGGAGAAAGGTAGAAAAAACACAAAGCGCACAATAGTGCGTGACACTGTGATTTTACACGTGTGAACAAGGTTCTAAATACGCTCACCTGGTGGGGTTATGCTGGGAGCATAACATCCAGTGTAACAAATTCCACTTAGGTAGCCTCCACGGTAGATTGGTGGCAGGATCAGCTTGCAGCATAGGACCCGGTTTGAGAACTTGAAGTACAAAGTCTCAATAATGAATGAAGGAATAAAAGCAAAAAAGCCAAAAAAACGGGTGTCTTCTATGCGCTATTGATCAATAGGATCTTCCAAAGGACGTGTATTCCAAGTTCCTCAAGGATAACGGTATAGTCGGTATTGAAAGGATTTATTGATACAAGAAGATATAAAAACACAACTGTTTAACAATGAACAGTTTCGAAACCGGACCGGTTTCTTCCTCAGGTAGTATGTAAATGAAAGGGTGGGGTGTCGGTTAAATAACCGAGTGAAAGGTCAATTAAAAACAAGAACTACCGGGTCAGATACACAAATAAAAACACCAACTCAAATTACATATCAGAGTGTACATATGATTAGAGTCAAAGTAAAAAAATATATAAAATATATGATATATATGAGGAGCTAGATTCATACAAAATCCGTGGAAAAAATAACCTTACTTATAAAGAGAAAATAGCCCTAAAAAACCTCAAAAATAATAACCAATTAGTTATCAGATCAGCAGACAAGGGAGGGGGGACAGTAATTCAAAATGTTACAGACTACTATGAAGAAGCAATGAGAATTTTATCAGATGAGAACTACTATAGGAAACTCATAGTTAACCCTTTATCGACAATTTTGGAAGGCCTTAAAATCATGGTCAATCAAGCTTTCTCGAATAATATTCTTAATAAAAAAGAAAAAAATTATCTGATCCCGGAGAATATCAACATGCCCTTCTATTATCATCTTCCAAAAATACACAAAAACTTAATTAACCCACCAGGGAGACCTATTATATCGGGTATGCAATCTCCCACCTGTCACCTCTCTCACTACCTAGATATAATTTTACAAAAATATGTGATAGAATTCCCAAGTTTTTTAAAAGACTCATCCCAATTAATTGTGGATCTAAAGACCGTTCCGATGAGGGAAAATCTATTATTTATTACTTTGGATGTTGCTGCACTCTACAGCAACATTGAACATGTATTGGGTTTGGAAAAACTAAAAATAAGACTGGAGAGGGATACGGAACTACTACCAATACAAATTGACTTTTTTTGTAGTAGTATGGAATTTATTTTAAAGAATAATATCTTTTCATTTGATCAGAAATTATATCACCAAGTAAAAGGCACAGCTATGGGGACAAGGGTAGCTCCTAGCTATGCAAATATCTTCATGGGAATGTTTGAGGAGGAATATATCTGGCAACATCCACGGGCAAACACCAATATCTTACTATTTAGAAGATTTATAGATGATCTGTTCTTAATTTGGGAAGGTGATCTTACAACAGCGACAGAGTTTTGTCAGATGCTGAACATTAATACCTGGGGGATAAATTTTACGTTCAACATACAACCAATTGAAATCGATTTTTTGGATTTAACAATAGTCAAAACTACGAGTAAAATCATCACCCGTACCCACTTCAAAAAAGTGGATAGCAATAGCTATTTGGACTATAAGAGCAGCCACTATCATAAGTGGCTAAAAAACATCCCATATAGTCAGTATAAAAGAATTAGAAAAAACTGTACATCGAACAAAGACTTTAACGATCAAAGTCGTATCTTACAAAAAAGATTTAAAGAAAAAAATTATCCAAAAAAACTCCTCTCTGATGCATACAAAAAAACAGTGATTTTAAGTCAAGAGGATTGTTTGCCCCCTAAGGTTACACTATCAAATGGTATTGAAGCTGTTGATATAATAGACACAAAAAAAGCGAAAGATGAACAAATAAAAAAGTTTTTCTCCTTCAACTTCATAACTAAATATAACGCTGCACACAAAAATATCAAGGATATCATGAATAAATATTGGTACATTTTACACACTGATCCGTTTTTAAAAAATAGCCTACCTTTAAAACCAATGATTACTTTTAAGAGAGCAAAAACTATGAAGAACATTTTAGCACCGAGTAAGATTAATTTTTCTGGAAGACAAACGATGCCCCAACAAAATACTATGTCCTCAAGTGCATATTTAAAGGGGAGCTCCAAATGCAGGAAAAAGAAATGTTTATGTTGTCTTAGTATACGCACCACAGATTCTTTTAAATCAAACCAAACAAAAAACGAGTACCAAATCGAAACACAGTTAAATTGCCAGTCAAATTACGTTATCTACCTCATTGACTGTGTCTGCGGTCTACAATATGTAGGAAGAACAATCCAATTCTTGCATTGTCGGCTAAATAAACATCGTTCTAACTGTAAGAAAAAATTCCTCTTGCACAGTGTCTCCAAACACTGTACTTTGTTTCATAATAATGACTTTAGTTGTTTCCATATTACACCAATTGAACATATAAATGACAACCGAGCGGACAGATATGATTCACTGTGCAAGAGAGAAATCTTTTGGATATACAAATTGAAGACCCTAAAACCTGCAGGTTTGAATGAAATGACAGAGATGATAATTTAATATAACGAATTTACGTTAGATGAATCCCATTATATGGAAATAAATGGGAAATTCGTTATATGTAATTATATATGTGTATACATATACAAAGTTCCTCAACAAGTGGTAAATATCGTATCGAAAGAAATAATCTGTTTGACATTAAAAATCAAAACCACCAAACTTTGATCATTTGTGAGTAACACCAAGACCAGTACAATGATAAAACTGGCACTATTATAACTTTTGACGAAAATAGTATAGTTATGCGCACATCATTTATAAAAATATATATATATATATGTACCAATATAGAATCTGCACAAAAACTATCTTAGTTTGGTATTTACGAATTTGTATAGCAAAATAGACAAACTGAATAAAATGAGCAAAAGGAGAATCTATCTTTAATATTACGTCCAGAAATAACGATTACTAGAATGGTACTCCACCTGTAGCCCGAGTTTTCTTTAGGACAATTATATTCAGGAAATGAACTAACATAGACTCTAAAATAGTCAGAAAGGAAGCTATGTTTTAAGCTTTCCCCTTTTTAAATCATTCTTCTTTTTATTAATATCCTTTTAACCCTATTAAATTTTAAACTTATTTATAATATATACATTTTTAAAATAATACAATTATGTATGTGCATTTTTTTGGTATATATGTATACGTTCAATCCCGTTTAATACAGGATGTTTTCAACAGCCGGACATATTCCAAGCATAACACACAGAAATGAATCATCTTTCATTGGACATTTGTACATAGTTCATATATATCATATATTTTATATATTTTTTTACTTTGACTGTAATCATATGTACACTCTGATATGTAATTTGAGTTGGTGTTTTTATTTGTGTATCTGACCCGGTAGTTCTTGTTTTTAATTGACCTTTCACTCGGTTATTTAACCGACACCCCACCCTTTCATTTACATACTACCTGAGGAAGAAACCGGTCCGGTTTCGAAACTGTTCATTGTTAAACAGTTGTGTTTTTATATCTTCTTGTATCAATAAATCCTTTCAATACCGACTATACCGTTATCCTTGAGGAACTTGGAATACACGTCCTTTGGAAGATCCTATTGATCAATAGCGCATAGAAGACACCCGTTTTTTTGGCTTTTTTGCTTTTATTCCTTCATTTATTGTGGAGGTTGACGCATCCGAGGTGGGAGTGGGGGCCGTCTTGTCCCAGGGTACCAGCTCCCTCACCCATCTCCGCCCCTGTGCTTACTTCTCTAGGAAGTTTTCGCCCACGGAGAGTAACTATGATATTGGCAACCGCGAACTTTTAGCCATTAAATGGGCTTTTGAAGAGTGGCGTCACTTCCTGGAGGGGGCCAGACACCAGGTAACGGTCCTTACTGACCACAAGAATCTGGTTTTCCTAGAATCTGCCCGGAGGCTTAATCCTAGACAAGCTCGTTGGGCACTATTCTTTACCAGATTAAATTTCTTGGTTACCTATAGGGCTGGGTCCAAAAATATTAAGGCTGATGCACTGTCACGTAGTTTCATGGCCAATCCTCCTTCCGAGAAGGATCCTGCTTGTATTTTACCCCCTGGTATAATCGTTTCTGCCACTGATTCTGATTTAGCTTCTGACATCGCGGCTGATCAAGGTTCAGCTCCCGGGAACCTCCCTGGGGACAAACTGTTTGTCCCCCTGCAATACCGGCTAAGGGTACTCAGGGAAAACCATGACTCCGCACTATCTGGTCATCCTGGCATCTTGGGTACCAAACACCTCATTACCAGAAACTATTGGTGGCCTGGGTTGCCTAAAGACGTTAGGGCTTACGTCGCCGCTTGTGAGGTTTGTGCTAGGTCCAAGACCCCTAGGTCCCGACCTGCGGGCTTACTACGTTCCTTGCCCATTCCCCATAGACCTTTGACCCATATCTCCATGGATTTTATCACCGATTTGCCTCCATCTCAGGGCAAGTCGGTGGTGTGGGTGGTAGTAGACCGCTTCAGCAAGATGTGCCACTTTGTGCCCCTTAAGAAACTACCTAACGCCAAGACGTTAGCTTCTTTGTTTGTTAAACACATCCTGCGTCTCCATGGGGCCCCAGTCAATATCGTTTCTGACAGAGGGGTACAATTTGTTTCCTTATTTTGGAGAGCTTTTTGTAAAAAGTTGGAGATTGATCTGTCCTTCTCCTCCGCCTTCCATCCCGAAACTAATGGCCAAACGGAAAGGACTAACCAATCCCTGGAACAATATTTAAGGTGTTTCATCTCTGACTGTCAATTTGATTGGGTCTCATTCCTTCCCCTTGCCGAATTTTCCCTGAATAACCGGGTCAGTAACTCGTCAGGGGTCTCCCCGTTTTTCTGTAATTTCGGGTTTAACCCAAGGTTCTCCTCCGTTTCTCCTGGTTGTTCCAATAATCCCGAGGTAGAGGAAGTTCATCGGGAACTGTGCACAGTCTGGGCCCAGGTTCAGAAGAACCTAGAGGCGTCCCAGAGCGTACAAAAGATTCAGGCTGATAGTAGACGTTCTGCTAACCCCCGGTTTGTCGTCGGGGATCTGGTCTGGTTGTCGTCCAGGAACTTGTGCCTTAAGGTCCCGTCCAGGAAGTTTGCTCCCCGATTTATTGGACCTTATAAGATCATTGAAGTCCTCAACCCTGTATCCTTCCGTCTGGAGCTGCCCCCATCCTTTCGCATACATGACGTCTTCCATGCCTCCCTCCTTAAACGCTGCTCCCCGTCCTTGTCCCCCTCGAGGAAACCTCCTGTTCCCGTTCTCACCCCTGAGGGGGTGGAATTCGAGGTGGCCAAGATTATGGACAGTAGGATGATCCAGGGCTCCCTCCAGTACCTGGTCCATTGGAGAGGATACGGGCCGGAGGAGAGGACTTGGGTACCTGCTCGTGATGATCACGCTGGGGTATTGATCAGGAGGTTCCACCTTCTCTTCCCCACTAAACCGGGTCCTCTTAGTAAGGGTCCGGTGGCCCCTCATAAAAGGGGGAGTACTGTAAAGGATCTGTCAGGTACTACGTCTGTGTATACTCCCGGGATTAATCAGTCGACACCTGAGGCCAGACCTCTTAGACTGACACCGGCTCCCACCAACCAGGGTGGCAGGCTCAGGAGTGGGAGAGCCTATCGCGGCCTGGTCAGTCGGAGTTAGCTCCGCCCCCTGTCCATTTATACCTGCCGTGTTCTCTTCCTCAGTACTTGTTATTCTTCTTGGATTCCTGGCCCCACTGCTGCCTTGCTCCAGCCTGCTTCTGCCGTGCTTCTGCCTTGCTTCAGTTCCGCTTATCCTGCTTCGCTTTGCCCCTGGCTTGCTTCCTGCTCCGTGCTCTCGTTGGTATACTCCACTTCATCCTGATCCTGACTACTCATTCACCGCTCCGTTTCCTCGCGGCGTTCCGTGGGCTACTGCCCCTTCCCTTGCGTGTTCCCTGTTTGTACTCCCTTGCACTTAGACAGCGTAGGGACCGCCGCCAAGTTGTACCCCGTCGCCTAGGGCGGGTCGTTGCAAGTAGGCAGGGACAGGGCGGTGGGTAGATTAGGGCTCACTTGTTCCCTTCACCTCCTTCCTGCCATTACATTGCCCCTTTTTCTCTAAGCCATACCCTTTTCCTCTAAGGCCTACTTTTTTTTTAAACTGGTACAGTGATTCTACGCAACACGATGTACTTTATGGATTAAATCTTGGGGCACAATGCAATGTACAGTAAAAGGTCCTTAATCTAGTATTTGATAATCTAGGAATTCTGATGGATTGCACCAAATTTTAAATAAATGTGGAATTTCACACTACCCAAAACGGATGATTGCGCAGAGATAGCCAGTTAGAAGACTCCTCTGATTTTAAAAACACAGTAACCGTGGCATATTTATGTTAGAATAAGATTTTGGGCTGCAGGGGGGTAAATAAGGTATTATAGGTCTCAAGCTCACCCCTCTTGTTGCTCAGATACGCGGGCCCCAGTAGTGTAACTAGTCTCAAAAGCAACATAGCTATAAGACCATTATCTAAGTATGATAATATACCTCTAAATTATACAGTCATAAAGTTGCCAAGTAATACCTCTATACAAGAAACAAATATCACCATATTATTACTGAATGAAACCCAGTATACTAAGGCCAATATTACCAATGATACCACTATACAAGGGACCCACAATACCCCAACACCATGAAGGCATATTACTACTACATAGTGACTGAATAACACCTCCATTCTGTTACTAAATATCGTCACACCATGACCACATATTACAATTACATAGTGACTGAATAATACCACCATACTGTTACCGAATAATGCTGCTACACCATGCCCATATATTACCACCACATAGTGACTAAGTAATACCACCATATTCTTACAGAATAATACCTTTACACCATAACCACATAATATCACCACATAATGACTATATAATACCACCGTACTGTTACTGAATAATAACGCCACACCATTACCACATATCACCACATAATGACTAAATAACACCCCCATACTGTTACTTGAAAATACCTCCACACCATGACCATATTTTTCAACCATAATGACTGAATACTTCTATACATGACAATATATTATCAATACACAGTGACTAAATAATATCACAATACTTTTACTGAATAATACCGCCACACCATGACCACATATTACCACCACATAGTGACTAAATAACACCCTTATACTGTTACTGAATAATACCTCCACACCATGACAACATATTATCACCACATAGTGACTGAATAATACCACCATACTGTAACTGACTAGTACAGCCACGTCATGACCACATAGTGTCTGAATAAACCACCATACTGTTACTAAATAATACCTCCATACTATGACCACATATTCCAACCACATAGTGACTAAATAATACCAGCATACTGTTACTGAATAAAACCTCCACACCATGATCACATATTCCAAATATATAGTGAATGAACATTACCAGCATACTGTTACTGAAAAAATACAGCCACACCATAACCATGTATTACCACCACATAGTGATTGAATAATACAATTATACTGTTACTGAATAATACTTTCACACCATAACCACATATTACCACCACTTAATGACTATACAATACCACCATGCTGTAACTCAATAATACTGCCACATCACGATCACATATTACCACTACATAGTGACTAAATAACACCCCCATACAGTTACTGAAAAATACCTCCACACCATGACCACATATTCCAACCACATAGTGACTAAATAATACCAGCATACTGTTACTGAATAAAACCTCCTCACCATGATCACATATTCCAACTATATAGTGAATGAACATTACTAGCATACTGTTACTGAATAAATACCGCCAAACCATAACCATGTATTACCACCACATAGTGACTATACAATACCACCATGCTGTAACTGAATAATACTGCCACATCACGATCACATATTACCACCACATAGTGACTAAATAATACCCCCATACAGTTACTGAAAAATACCTCCACACCATAAAAATATATTTAAACCATATAGTGAATGAATAATACCTCCACACCATGACCACATATTACAACCATATAGTGACTGAATAACACCACCAAATTTTTACTGAAAAATACAGCCACACCATGACCATATATTACCACCACATAGTGAATGAATAATACCAGCATACTATTACTAAAAAATACCCCCACACATGACCACACAGTGTCTGAATAATACCACCATACTGTTACTGAACAAAACCTCCACATCATGATCACATATTCCAACCACATAGTGAATGAATATTACCAACATACTGTTACTAAGTGATACTGTATCTCCACACCTTGACCACATATTACCACCACATAGTGGCTGAATAATACTACCATACTGTTACTGAATAGTACCACCTCACCAAGACTACATATTACCTGTGAAGGATTTGCCTGACACAGCTTCTGTGTCGACGCCCGTGGTTAATCAGCCTACATCTGTTCCTAGGTCTGCTAGAGTGACTCGATCTGCTACCACTCAGGCTGGTAGGTTGAGGAGTTCGAGAGCCTATAGCAGCCTGGCCAGACGGTTATAGCTCCCGCCCTTGGTCTACTTATACCTTCATTTTCTGCTTGTCCTTTGCCTGTGATTCTCTTGTTTCCTGGCTCTGCTGTTCCTGCTGTTATCATTTACCTCTGTTTCATATTGACCCTGGCTTGACTGACTATTCTCCTGCTCTGCATTTGTTACCTCGTACACTCCTGGTTTGACTCGGCTCGTCCACTACTCTGTTGCTCACGGTGTTGCCGTGGGCAACTGCCCCACATTCCTTTGCTTTTGTGTTCCCTTGTCTTGTTTGTCTGTCGTGCACATATTGAGCGTAGGGACCATCACCCAGTTGTACGCCGTCGCCTAGGACGGGCTGTGCAAGTAGGCAGGGACTGAGTGGTGGGTAGATTAGGGCTCACCTGTCTGTCTCCCTATCCTGACATTACATTACCACTACATAGTGACTGAATAATACCACCATACTGTTACTGTTTAATACTGCCACAATATGACCATATATTATCACCACATAGTGACTGAATTTTACCCCTATATTATTACTGAATAATACATGCACACCATGACCACATATTACCACCATATAGTGACTAAATAACATGCCCATACTGTTACTGAAAAATACCTCTACACCATGACCATATATTACAATCATATAGTGACTGAATAATACCTCCACACCATGACCACATATTACCACCATATAATGACTGAACACCACCATATTGTTGGTGAATAATACCACCATACTATGACCTCATATTACCACCACATAGAGGCTGAATAACACCACCATATTGTTACTGAATAATACCTCCATACCATAACCACATATTAACACCACATAGTGATTGAATAATACCAGCATACTGCTAAATAATACCCCCACACTACTAAATAATACCCCCACACTATGATCGCATAGTGTCTGAATAATACCACCATACTGTTACTGAATAATATCTCTACACCATGACCACATATTCTAACCACATACTGAAAGAATAACACCCCCATTCTGTTACTGAATAATAAATACCTCCACACCATGACCACATATTCCCACTACATAGTGACTAAATAACACCCCCATCTTGTTACTGAATAATACCTCCACACCATGACCACATATTACCACCACATAGTGACTGAATAATATCACCATACTGTAACTGACTAGTACAGCCACATCATGACTACATATTACCACCACATAGTAACTGAACACCAACATATCGTTAGTGAATAATACCTCCACTCTATGACCTCATATTACCACCACATAGTGACTGAATAATACTGCAATATTGTCATGGAATAATACCACCACACCATGATCACATATTACTACTACATAGTGATTGAATAATACCAACATACCGTTACTGAATAATAACTCCACATCATGACCACATATAGTATTACCACCACATAGTGACTCAATAATACCACCATACTGAACCTGAAAAATACAAAGTGACCATGACCACATATTATCACCACTTAATGACTTAATAATACCAGTAATAGTAGTTAGTTCCCTCATATAGTAGTTAGGCCCCCATATAGTAGTTAGGTGTCCATCATTGATGTCATTGCGCTGCCTACGCCGGGACGACCCTCACATAGTCCAGGATGTCTGATAATCTGGCAGCTGTCAAATTCCACTAATACTGAATGAAAGGAATTTTTTCTATTTTTAAAGTGGTACAAACATATCATCACTCTTCCAGAGCTCAATATAGTGGTTAGCATACAAAACCTACCTAAAATAAGTGACTATTATATAAAGCAAAACACCTGTTTAGCATTCAGCATATGCTAAAATCTCCAACTTTTGGGCTGGTGTAATGCAGAGAAGCATATATATTGTAGAGCAGGACCACTAAACTCCCCTTTCATTAGTGATTTTATATCTCCTATATGACTTCTTCAATTAAAAACCAGTTGGGAACCTTGCCCATATACCCTATCTGGGCATATAGTTGTCATAAAGGGAGTGTAAAGGATCTGCCAGGCACTACGTCTGTGGATACTCCCAGGATTAATCAATCGACACCTGAGGCCGGACCTCTTAGACTGACTCCGGCTCCCACCAATCAGGGTGGCAGGCTCAGGAGTGGGAGAGTCTATCGCGGCCTAGTCACTCGGAGTTAGCTCCGCCCCCTGTCCATTTATACCTGCCGTTTTCTCTTCCTCATTGCTTGTGATTCTTCCTGGTTTCCTGGCCCCGCTACAGCCTTGCTCCAGCCTGCTACTGCCTTGCTTCAGCCTTGCTACAGCTTCCGCTTATCCTGCTTCGCTCTGACCCCGGCTTGCTTCCTGCTCCTTGCTCTGCGTTCGTATACTTCGTGACATCCTGATTCTGACTGCTCGTTTACCTCTCTGTTTCCTCACGGTGTTCCGTGGGCTACTGCCCCTTCCCTTGCTTGTTCCCTGTTTGTATTCCCTTGCACTTAGTCAGCGTAGGGACCGCCGCCCAGTTGTACCCCGTCGCCTAGGGCGGGTCGTTGCAAGTAGGCAGGGACAGGGTGGTGGGTAGATTAGGGCTCACTTATCCCTTCCCCTCCTTCCTGCCATAACATAATCACAAGCCTATACCTAGTCTACCCTTTCTTCTACTCTATCATGAACCCCCTTGAGACCCTGACCCAGCAGATGCAGGGCCTCTCCCTACAGGTCCAGGCCCTGGCTCAGGGTCAACCAGCCTGACGCTGCCATAGTAGTACCCCTCGCCTCACCTCTAGAACCTAACCTCAAGTTACCTGACCGGTTCTCAGGGGACCGTAAGACTTTTCTCTCCTTTCGGGAGAATTGCAGACTTTACTTCCGTCTAAAACCTCACTCCTCAGGTTCCGAGAACCAGCGGGTGGGAATCATTATATCCCGACTCCAGGAAGGGCCCCAAGAGTGGGCCTTCTCCTTGGCTCCTGACGCCCCTGAACTTTCCTCCGTTGATCGTTTTTTCTCTGCCCTCGGACTCATTTACGACGAGACTGACAGGACTGCCTTGGCCGAGAGTCAGCTGGTGACCTTACGTCAGGGTAGGAGACCCGTTGAGAAATACTGTTCTGACTTTAGAAAGTGGTGCGTAGCTTCTCGTGGAATGACCCGGCCCTAAGGTGCCAGTTTAGGTTAGGCTTATCTAACGCCCTGAAGGATCTGCTTGTTAGCTACCCATTTTCTGACTCCCTAGACCAGGTTATGGCCTTAGCAGTACGACTTGACCGACGTCTCAGGGAACGACAGCTTGAACGTTTCAGTGTTTTCCCCTCTGACTTCCCTGCGATTCCCCCCGAGGTCCCGTCTCCTCGCTCTTCCACGGAAGACTCGGAGGTACCCATGCAACTCGGGGCCTCCGTGTCCCCCCGACAACGTAGAGAGTTCCGTAGGAAGTATGGTCTCTGCTTCTATTGTGGGGATGACAAGCATCAACTGAACACCTTTCCCAGGCGCAAGAATAAGCAGCCGGAAAACTTCCGCGCCTAAGTGATCATCGGGGAGGTCACTTGGGCGCACAGGTATTTCCCGTTAATATGAAACGCAATAAAATTTTGCTTCCCTTTCAGGTCTCGTTTGGTGGTCGGTCTGCCACCGGCAGTGCCTTCATGGATTCAGGCTCATCTGCTAATATCATGTCTGTGGAATTTGCTATGTCTATAAAAATGCCTGTTATTGATTTGCCTAATCCTGTCCCGGTAGTGGGTATCGACTCCACTCCTCTTGCTAATGGTTATTTTACTCAGCATACTCCTGTTTTTGAACTCCTTGTTGGCTCCATGCATTTGGAGCAGTGCTCTGTACTGTTGATGCAGGGATTATCGTCCGATCTGGTATTAGGTCTTCCCTGGTTGCAGTTGCATAATCCAACGTTTGATTGGAATACTGGGGATCTCACCAAATGGGGTAGTGAATGCCTGACGTCATGTCTTTCGGTTAACTCTATTTCTCCCCGTGAGGAGGTAAACACGCTACCTGAGTTTGTTCAGGACTTCGCTGATGTTTTCTCTAAGGAGGCCTCTGAGGTGTTGCCCCCTCATAGAGATTACGATTGCGCTATCGATTTGGTACCAGGTGCTAAGCTTCCTAAGGGTAGGATATTTAATCTTTCATGTCCTGAACGTGGGGGCGTATAACCTTATCCGCATCAAAGAGGGGGATGAGTGGAAGACCGCGTTCAACACACCCGAAGGTCATTTCGAATACCTGGTCATGCCCTTTGGGTTGTGTAATGCCCCTGCTGTCTTCCAGAATTTTATTAATGAAATTCTGAGAGATTACCTGGGAAATTTTCTTGTAGTGTACCTTGATGACATACTGGTGTTTTCCAAGGACTGGTCCTCCCAAGTGGAGCATGTCAGGAAGGTGCTCCAGGTCCTCCGGGAAAATAATCTGTTTGCGAAAACCGAAAAATGTGTGTTTGGGGTACAGGAGATACCATTTTTGGGTCAAATCCTCACTCCTCATGAATTCCGCATGGACCCTGCCAAGGTTCAGGCTGTGGCGGAATGGGTCCAACCTGCCTCCCTGAAGGCGCTACAGTGTTTTTTGGGGTTCGCTAACTATTACAGGAGATTTATTGCCAACTTCTCGGTCGTCGCTAAGCCTCTTACGGACCTCACTCGCAAGGGTGCTGATGTCCTCCACTGGCCTCCTGAGGCCGTCCAGGCTTTTGAGACCCTCAATAAGTGCTTTATCTCGGCCCCTGTGCTGGTTCAGCCCAACCAAAGGGAGCCATTTATCGTGGAGGTTGACGCGTCCGAGGTGGGAGTGGGGGCTGTCTTGTCCCAGGGTACCAGGTCCCTCACCCATCTCCGCCCCTGTGCTTACTTCTCCAGGAAGTTTTCGCCCACGGAGAGTAACTATGATATTGGCAAGCGCAAACTTTTAGCCATTAAATGGGCTTTTGAAGAGTGGCGTCACTTCCTGGAGGGGGCCAGACACCAGGTAACGGTCCTTACTGACCACAAGAATCTGGTTTTCCTAGAATCTGCCCGGAGGCTTAATCCGAGACAAGCTCGATGGGCGCTATTTTTTACCAGATTTAACTTTTTGGTCACCCATAGGGCTGGGTCCAAAAATATTAAGGCTGATGCACTGTCACGTAGTTTCATGGCCAATCCTCCTTCTGAGAAGGATCCTGCTTGTATTTTACCCCCTGGTATAATCGTTTCTGCCACTGATTCTGATTTAGTCTCTGATATTGCGGCTGATCAAGGTTCAGCTCCCGGGAACCTCCCTGTGGACAAGCTGTTTGTCCCCCTGCAATACCGGCTAAGGGTACTTAGGGAAATCCATGACTCCGCACTATCTGGTCATCCTGGCATCTTGGGTACCAAACACCTCATTACCAGAAACTATTGGTGGCCTGCGTTGCCTAAAGACATTAGGGCTTACGTCACCGCTTGTGAGGTTTGTGCTAGGTCCAAGACCCCTAGGTCCCGACCTGCGGGCTTACTACGTTCTTTGCCCATTCCCCAGAGACCTTGGACCCATATCTCCATGGATTTTATCACCGATTTGCCTCCATCTCAAGGCAAGTCGGTGGTGTGGGTGGTAGTAGACCGCTTCAGCAAGATGTGCCACTTTGTGCCCCTTAAGAAACTACCTAACGCCAAGACGTTAGCTTCTTTGTTTGTTAAACACATTCTGCGTCTCCATGGGGTCCCAGTCAATATCGTTTCTGACAGAGGGGTACAATTTATTTCTTTATTTTGGAGAGCCTTTTGTAAAAAGTTGGAGATTGATCTGTCCTTCTCCTCCGCCTTCCATCCCGAAACTAATGGCCAAACGGAGAGGACTAATCAATCCCTGGAACAATATTTAAGGTGTTTCATCTCTGACTGTCAATTTGATTGGGTCTCATTCATTCCCCTCGCCGAATTTTCCCTGAATAACCGGGTCAGTAACTCGTCAGGGGTCTCCCCGTTTTTCTGTAATTTCGGGTTTAATCCACGGTTCTCCTCCGTTTCTCCTGGTAGTTCCAATAATCCCGAGGTAGAGGTCGTTCATCGGGAACTGTGCACAGTTTGGGCCCAGGTTCAGAAGAACCTAGAGGCGTCCCAGAGCGTACAAAAAATTCAGGCTGATAGAAGACGTTCTGCTAACCCCCGGTTTGTCGTCGGGGATCTGGTGTGGTTGTCGTCTAGGAACTTGCGCCTTAAGGTCCCGTCCAGGAAGTTTGCTCCCCGATTTATTGGACCTTATAAGGTCATTGAAGTCCTCAACCCTGTATCCTTCCGTCTGGAGCTGCCCCCATCCTTTCGCATACACGACGTCTTTCATGCCTCCCTCCTTAAACGCTGCTCCCCGTCCTGGCCCCCCTCGAGGAAACCTCCTGTTCCCATTCTCACCCCTGTGGGGGTGGAATTCGAGGTGGCCAAGATTGTGGACAGTAGGATGATCCAGGGCTCCCTCCAGTACCTGGTCCATTGGAGAGGATACGAGCCAGAGGAGAGGACTTGAGTACCTGCTCGAGATGTTCACGCTGGGGTATTGGTCAGGAGGTTCCACCTTCTCTTCCCCACTAAACCAGGTCCTCTTAGTAAGGGTCCGGTGGCCCCTCATAAAAGGGGGGGTACTGTAAAGGATCTGCCAGGCACTACGTCTGTGGATACTCCCAGGATTAATCAATCGACACCTGAGGCCGGACCTCTTAGACTGACTCCGGCTCCCACCAATCAGGGTGGCAGGCTCAGGAGTGGGAGAGTCTATCGCGGCCTGGTCACTCGGAGTTAGCTCCGCCCCTGTCCATTTATACCTGCCGTTTTCTCTTCCTCATTGCTTGTGATTCTTCCTGGTTTCCTGGCCCCGCTACAGCCTTGCTTCAGCCTTGCTACAGCTTCCGCTTATCCTGCTTCGCTCTGACCCCGGCTTGCTTCCTGCTCCTTGCTCTGCGTTCGTATACTTCGTGACATCCTGATTCTGACTGCTCGTTTACCTCTCTGTTTCCTCACAGTGTTCCGTGGGCTACTGCCCCTTCCCTTGCTTGTTCCCTGTTTGTATTCCCTTGCACTTAGTCAGTGTAGGGACAGCCGCTCAGTTGTACCCCGTCGCCTAGGGCGGGTCGTTGCAAGTAGGCAGGGACAGGGCGGTGTGTAGATTAGGGCTCACTTATCCCCTTCCCCTCCTTCCTGCCATAACAGGGAGGTTTCCAACTCAGGACGTTCCCTAGAGCAGAGATCAACTAAAAAGGGCACTAGTGTGTTGAGTGGGCTCATGCATGGGAAATCCGTGTCTGTCCAGAGCTTCCCCCGGCATTATAATCTTATTACTGGTGGTTTCAGCAGTTGACTTGTAATGATGAGCTGATTTTCAGGGTGTTTTTTTTTTAGAGAAGTTAATGTCCAATTGAGGCAAGCTCTTGTGTAAAACTGGAGACTTTTTCTTTTTAAAGGGGTTTTCCAGCCAGTTAAAATGGATGGCCTATCCTCAGGATCGGCCATTAATAACTGATGGTTCGGGTCCGACCCCCGCAGATCAGCTGTCTTGAAGGGGGTGCAGCCCTTGTACGAGCGCTGCTTCCCATGAATTTCTTATTGCTCACTGTGAATCACCGACACGCATGTAGCCGGTAGCAGGTATGGCAGCCATCTTCTCCCATTGAAGTGAATGGGAGAAAATAGATATGCAATAGATTATTAGCCTAGTTCAGACATACATTTATACCTAAATGCTATTATTTGCGCTGTATAGTATGTCATCTCTCTATCATTAAAAAGAAGGTATGAGGAAATCAAAGTTTAGGTTACTTATATAACGCTGTCCTAGACTCAGAGCTTCATCTCAAGAGAAACTGGAATAGACTCGTTTCAAAGCAGAAGTATTGATTAACTTTCAGAAAATGTACAAGGACTTGGCAAGTCATCCTGTAACATTTATCACACTGTACCCAATTGTTAAAAAGAACCAAGTCTACCTGTAGACTGTGTTATCTTGCAGCTTCCGGAGCAGGTGGTTTAGTTCAGACTAAGGTTTGAGAGTTCTGTAACGGATCATTTTGGTAATCATACATTGCACCTGCCCTAATCATGTCAGACATTTATATCAAAGTGAAGAGGCTATAAACACCTGCAAAGAAATGACTGTATAAAGTCGAATTATACTTTTTGCAAACTTAGGGTGTAGTACACAATATAGTGTGTATATACACTATATGGACAAAAGTATCGGGACACCTACACATTACACCTACAGGAGCTTTTATGACATCCCATTCTAAATCCATAGGAATTAAGATAGAGTTGGTCCCCCCTTTGCAGCTAAAACAACTTCCACTCTTGTAGGAAAGCTTTCTACAAGAGTGTGTCTGTGGGAGTTCATGCATAAGAGCATTTGTGAGGTCAGACACAGATGTTGGACGAGAGGTCGTGGGTCGCAATTTCCGTTCTTGTACATCCCAAAGGTGTTCAATGGGGTTGAGGTCAGGGCTCTTTGTGGACCAGTCAAGTTCTTTCACACCAAACTTAACCAACCAACCATGCCTTAATGGACCTTGCTTTGTGCACTGGGGCACAGTCATACTGGAACAGAAAAGGACCTTTCCCAAACTGTTTCCACAAAGTTGGAAGCATACAATTATCCAAGATGCCTTGGTATGCTGAAGTATTAAGATTTCCTTTCACTGGAACAAAGCGGCCTAGACCAACCCCTGAAAAATAACCCCATAGCATTATCCCTCCTCCGCCAAACTTTTGCAGTTGGCACAATGTAGTCAGGCAGGTAACGTTCTCCTGGTATTCGCCAAACCCAGACTCCTCCATCAGACTGCCAGATAGAGAAGCGTGATTCGTCACTCCACAGAACACATTTCAACTGCTCCAGAGTCCAGTGGCGGCGTGCTTTACACCAAGGCTTGCATGCAGGTGCTCGTCTATGGAAACCCATGCCATGAAGCTCCCGGTGAACAGTTTTTATATGGATGTTAATGAAAGAGAAGGTTTGGAACTCTGGAGTTATTGAGTCAGCAGAGCGTCAGCGAATTTTATGAACTATGCGCCTCAGCACTCGGCGACCCCATTCTGTAACTTTACGTAGTCTATACTATATATATAAATGTTTAACTGGATAGCTTTGGCAACTACTACTGTGTTTCCATTGTCCCTGCATACATCTGAATGAAAGATAAATGCTTCTTTCTTAGAAAAAGAGAACTGGCAGCTTGTCTGAAGCAGCGTTTTTCCCTGTTAACCAAGAAGGATAGCTGTCCTAATCCGATATTGTGACCCATTCAGAATGCCCAGTGAACAGTTGCCTGAAAAACAGATTCATTAATGAACAAAGACCCTTATTTTTCAGAGTAATGAGCAATTTCTGAACCACTAATTATGATTAGATGGTTTTTTTTTCTCTAAAATATGAATCCAAAAAACTTGATCTGTAATTATGAATGAAAAACAGACTGGATTTGTTCTGTACTACACAGCACATAATACAATTTTACATTGTACATGTGGGCAATATTCTGAAATGACACAAAAATTATATGTTAAATCTTCAAGTTTATAAACCAATTCTGTGGCCTTTTCAAAAGTTGAAGAACTTTGAGAAAGTCCATAAAAGTGAACTTTTTATTTTGTGGGTTTACTTTAATCACAATCATCTCAGACATTTATGGCATATCCACAGGATATATCATAAATATCTTATAAGTGGGTGTCCCACCTCTATTACCCCCACCTATTGGGAGAAAGGGGGTCCCCTGACCGGTGTTCCACCAGGATGCTTGGCTCTTTCTGTAACGCCACCTCTTCATTCAGTCTGCTGCTGTATTCTGCTTGCTAGGGAACAGGGGTGAGGTACACAGAGAGATGAGGGGGGGGGGGACAGAGTTAAAACCCCAAATATCAAACCTTTACGGCATACCCTGTGGATCTGCCACAAGTGTCTCAGATACGGAGGTAGCCATCTTGATCTTGACTCTGATAACTTGCTGCAGCGTGATATCACACAACAAAAGCCATTGAAAAGTCATTGAAAAGTCAAGATAAAGGATCTTGCCACTGTGTATTTAATGTGTTAAAAGTCAAGATAAAGATGGTTACATCTGTATGAAAATCCCTTTAAGAAAACTTCACAATGTATACAAAGAAATATTCTGTGAAATGGGCATTGCTGCATTCCTGGAAGCCAAGGTATAGTCAGACATAAAAATTCTAGACTAAATACCTTTAGGAGTTGTCCACTACCGGACAACTGATGACATATCCACCTGATAGGCCATCAGCATATGATCTGTGGGGGTCCGACACACGGACCCCGCACCGATCAGCTGCTCCGCTCCATGCTAGAAGCAGTTGGCTGTGGTCACGTAATAGTGGTTAAGCTGCAGTACTGCAGCTCTGCTCCTATTCAAGTGAATAGGAGTAGAGCTGCAGTTCTGCAGCACGGCCGTTATGCAATGTACGGAGCTTCCGGCTCCGTACATTGCATACTGTGCAATGACATCCGGATCCTGAAGGCCACCGGAGAAGCTGATCGGTGTGGGGTCCGGGTGTCGGACCCCCACAGATCATGTACTTATGACCTAACAGTTGTCTGGTAGTGTACAACCCCTTTAATGGCCCTCATGTATCAAGTAAAAAGATGATGGGAAAAGAGAGGGGCACTCCACTGGGTGATATATTTATTGGTTAGACAGCCTGTGTAGAATATTTACCACTCACCTCTTGTATAAAATCAAAGGTCTCATTTATTTAGTAAAAGGAGTCCGTTTTAAACAGTTGAGAATACTGAAAAATGTTTCCGGGCTCACAAACCCCGTTTTCAGGTAGATAATGCAGAACTATGGCAACTGTTCAGATGTGGGGCGGCAGAAAAGCCTCTTCAACTTTCCTTTCCTCCTTTCTTATTTCACGGATTTCCTTTTGTTCTCATTATATGCTTCCTGAAAATACATTGCTGACTAGGGACTAGGCTATCTCCAAAAGTTCCTCCTTTGCAAAATTGTTCTATGTGTATGGAGATGACTAATTAGTTAGGAAGGTATATGAGTATTCAAGTGATTTCCATTTCTAAAGGGGTTTTATGAGATTAGATAAAATGCTCTGCTTTTTATTCTCACGAACAGCGCCATACTTGTCCATGGGCTGTATCTGGAATTGCAGTTCTACCTCATTCACTTGAACAGACACTTTTTTCTAATCTTATACAGTCCCTCAGGGACATAACTATAGGCGGTGCAACAGTTGCAGTCCTATCTGGTCCCTTAGTCCAAGGGGGCCCAAATGTACCTGCACCTTTGGATTGGTACTAGCTTCAAGTGAATGGTAAGCTGCAGTACCAGGCACAGGAGCTAGTACAGACGAGCCACAGTTCTACCTATAACTGTGCCATTCGCATAGTAAGTACTTCCTAATCTGTGTTCTAACGGCAGGGGGCCACACAAAACAGTATCACGGGTCGTAGGTTGTACACCCCTGCTCTTTTGATGTAGTTTTTTGTGCCAAAGCCAGAAAGGGATCAAATAAGGAGGAACAGTATAAAGAAAAGGCTGATACTTCTTTCTTATGAATCCCCTTTTGTGTTTGGCAGCCACAAAAACTGTATGTGTGAGTGATTCCAGTCTAAGGCTAGGTTCACACCGTGCAATTTTGGTGCGTTTTTAACATGTGATTTTTTGTTTTGTTTCTAGTTGATGAACTCCCAATGAGAAACATGGGAGTTTATCTACAGTACCAAAAATAAAACACAGTTTCTGGAATTTTTCAAGTCATATCCAGAATTGGATCCAAAAGGAAAGGTATAAAGAAAAGACTTATGCATTGCCTTTCTTTTATGTCCACTCCTAAGTCTGGCTAAAAAATATTGCATTAACACTGCATCTGCCGAAAAGAGGATTTCATCAGATTGTATATCCAACAAGGTTTGTTCTATCAGCACCACTCAATTGGGTTGTTTTTCAATATTGTTAAGTAAAGTGCAATTCCAGCTTTCAGTGCCATAATTCTATAGTCAGCAAATGTAACATCCAGCATTATTGTATATTTTTCTTCATGAACTTTCTTGCTGTTTTCAGTCACTTTTCAGATTTTTTTTTTCTATTCTGTTAATCTGTAGCTACCTGTAATCACCAACAGCCACTTTGAATTTAGAGGCTATGCCCACCCCTGAACACTATTGAACAGATTATATATATACATAAAACGTTGAGTAACTTGTAAATATATTGTGTTACTTATCTTGTGCTGATGCTGAGTTACAGACTGTATTATAGTCCACAGCTGCATTCACAATTCTTATTGTTATTATCGGAAACTTAAAAAAGTTAGTATGTCCTACATCTGTTGTAAAGAAAACACTTCCCAGGACGCAAATCACCATTACAAACTCTGTGCAGACATTAAGTTAGCAAGGTTGGATTTTAGTTCACAGTTGTACACACAGTTCTTCTGGTTGTCATGGGAAACAGTCATCCAGAATGTTGACAGACACATCCTTAACTGAGCTTAACCCCTTAACGCTCCAGGACATACTATTATGTCATGGTAAGTGCATCGTTCGCGCTCCATGACATAATAGTATGTCATGGAGTAAACACGGCGCCGTTCGCGCGGGGCGCGTGCATGAGCTGTGATAGCTGCTGTTTCCGACAGCAGACTATCACTGCTCAATGTGCCGGGACCGATCGCGGTGGTCCCCGCAGATTTAACCCCTCAGAAGCCGCGTTCAATAGCGATCGCGGCTTCTTAGGGGTTAATCCGCCATCGCCGGCCTGCTACACGATAGCGGCCGGCGATGGTGACTATGGCAACCGGACACCAAAAAATGGCGTCCGGCTATGTCATAGACGGAAGCCTAGTGGGTCCTGACAGAGTCGGGACCCACTATGCTTGCTGTCAGTGAGTAGCTGACAGTTCTAATACACTGCACTACGCATGTAGTGCAGTGTATTAGAATAGCGATCAGGACCTCCTGCCCTCAAGTCCCCTAATGGGACAAAGTAAAAAAGTAAAAAAAAAGTTAAAAAAAGTTGTGTAAAAATAAGAAAATAAAAGTTTTAAAAGTAATAAAAGTAAAAATCCCCCTTTTTCCCTTGTCAGTCTTTATTATTAAAATAAATAAATAAACAAACAAATAAACTATACATAATTGGTATCGCCGCGTCCGTAACGGCCTGAACTACAAAATTATTTCGTTATTTATCCCGCGCGGTGAACGCCGTAAAAAAAATAAATAATAAACCGCACCACAATCACAATTGTTTGGTCACTTCACCTCCCAAAAAATGGAATAAAAAGAGATCAAAAAGTCGCATGTACCGAAAAATGGTACTGATCGAAACTACAGTTCGTTACGCAAAAAATAAGTCCTCGCACGGCTTTTTTGAAGGAAAAATAAAAACGTTCTGGCTCTTAGAATAAGGTAACACAAAAAGTGAATGATTGTTTACAAAACGTATTTTATTGTGCAAACGCCATAAGACATAAAAAAACTATAAACATCTGGTATCGCCGTAATCGTATCGCCCCGCAGAATGAAGTGAATGTGTTATTTATAGCGCACGGTGAACGCTGTGAAAAAAATAGAACAAGGGGGCGTGGCCTGGATGCTGACTGTGGCGGACGCTTGATTCGGAGCTCCGTCCTCAGACCTCTAAGCGACACTAAATAAGCGACAGAAAGCCGACTTACCTGACTTATACCGGAGTCCCGGAGTGCAGGCGAGATGATGACCAGGAAGAGGGGCAATAAAACCGGCCCGAAGCGTCTGACGGACTTCTTCTCCACCCGCAGCATGAGGCGGGAAGAGATCCAAGATGGCGCCGGCGAGACTTCTCCAGGAGACTCCAGCGCCTGTGGCAGAGGCTCCGGACCAGCTTCTCCTGCAGCTTCTCTGGGTGAGTCACCACACACTCCGGTGTGCCCCAGACAGAGATCTAAGGAGAGAGAAGGAGATGGGGTACTTGCAACTAGCCATGGGCCAATATCGCATGCTGACAGGGCAGAAGATCAGAGGCTGGAAAGAGAGGAAGACGGGCATATAGCAAACCCTGACAGACAGAGTCTAGGGGTTTTGGAGGAAGGGGCTGCAGGGGACGGTGACCCCATATCTAATCTGCCCACCACAGATCAGGTGGCGTCAGAGAAGTTTATTAAGGACATTGTAATGGCGCTCAGAGGATCTTTGCAGCAGGATATGGCCAAAATCACTGCCAAACTAAATACCTCCATAGAAGATCTAGGTACTAGAGTGGATCACGTGGAAAACAAGATGGGTGATTTCACACAGGCCCATAATGATCTGGTGGATGCGCACTATGTGTTAGAAGAGGAGGTGGAAGCTATAAAAAATAAAATGGCGGATATGGAGGACCGAAACAGACGGAACAATGTTAAGTTTCGAGGCATTCCGGAATCGGTGGCACAAGCAGATCTTCAGGGGTATCTCCAGAAGATGATTAAAACCTTATTACCCGACACCCATCCTCCGGATTGGATTATTGATCGTGCTCACCGTCTGCCTAAACCCAAAGCTTTGCCGGCGGACATACCACGTGACGTGATCTCCCGCATTCATTTTTATCATGTCAAGGAGGCCTTGATGTTCGCTGCGCGGAAAAGGCAGCCCTTACCAGATCCATTTGGAGGGGTCCACTTATATGCGGATTTCTCGCAAGCTACGCTCCAAGCAAGGAGGGCCTTCTCTCCGGTAACCCTGGTACTTCGGAATCAGAAAATACCTTATAAGTGGGGCTTCCCTACGAAGCTGTTGATAAGGAAAGATGAGCGCACCCATGTATTGTTTAAACCTGCTGATGGAGAAAAATTGATGTCAGACTGGGGGTTCCTGCTCCCGGGTCCACAGCGGAAAATATCTCCTAGGGGACCGGCGAGGATCTCCCCAGAGTGGTCAAGGAGCACAGATACTAGATGAAAGACTGGCTTTATTGGCTAAACGAGAGGTCGAGTCTCATCTAGCCGAACTCTCACCCCCGAAACCTTTACGGGATCGCCAAGGTCGATGGGATCCTACTGGAACTGTTCCTGGTTCCGGAGAATGTTGTTCTTCAAAAAAGAATGCATTTTTTTATGTTTCTGTTTTTCCCGGTTGTCTTCCCGGTTGTTTTATCCAAGCAGCTTTTTCAAGAATATCCTTTTCAGTACAGTCCAAAGATGTAATGTAAAAATGATTCAGTGCCTTATGTATGTTATATCGCAGCTTTGTAATAGGGATTATGGCGGTTAAAATAATGTCTCTTAATGTCAAAGGTCTAAATAGCCCTTTCAAAAGGTCGTCAGCCTGGAAGGAGGCTTTGAAATCTGGGGCAGACATTATGTGTCTGCAGGAAACGCATTTTCAGCAATCGAATTGTCCGGCCTTTACAAATGCTAAATTTCCTCATGTTTTTATGTCTAATGCGGGGAAAAAAAAGGCGGGAGTTTTGATAGCTATCAGAGATACGATAGATTTTAAATTGGTGGACTCCCGGGTGGATGAGGGGGGGAGATTTCTTGCTCTGATATGCTCCATTAATGATACCCTAGTCACACTAGTCAATATATATGCTCCTAATGTCTCTCAGATTAGATTTCTAAACAAAACCATAAAGAAAGTTCGCAAAATCCAACAGGGACAGCTTATTTTCTGTGGAGATTTCAATATCATTCCAGACAGAGTTTTGGACTCTACCAGTAGGAGCAAGAGGTCTCTCCCTACTTTGTCAGGGTGGATTCAGCAACAAGACATATATGATGTGTTTAGATGTCACAATGCTTCGACAAGAGAGTTCTCCTTTTACTCGCCTTGTCACCATACTTTCTCTAGGATAGACTTGTTTTTGGTAGATAAGTGGTTGCTGAATTCGGTGATAAAAGCTGAGGTGGGAGACATTACGTGGTCGGACCATGCTCCGGTCTCCATGCAGGTAGCGTTGTCACCCTGGAGTCGCCCGCATAGGTCATGGAGGAACAATACTTTTCTGATGGCCTTGACCCAGTATAGAGGGCGTATTTCCTCCCAGATAAAGGACTATTTTGACCTAAACGATTCACCGGACATAGACCCATTTGTGCTGTGGAACGCCCATAAGGCGGTGATACGCGGGCTGTTGATCCAACAAAGCTCTCATTATAAAAAGCAAAAACAGCTGAACACAGACCGCATACTAGCACAGATTAAATCCCTGGAGATGCAACAGCAATCCTCCCCGTCTTTTACGGTTCACGATGCTCTGACTAAACTAAGACGGGAATTGAGAGAAGTACTGATTGCAGACTTTGATAAAAGTTTGACCTCCCTTCGCATGACATACTACACCTCACACAATAAGGCGAGTAAATATATGGCAAACAGGGTGAAACAAAGACGGCAGAAGTCGAGGATACCGTTTTTGATAGCGGAAGGAAGTGAGCCAAAAATCTCGAATCCCCAAGGGATAGCAGATAGGTTTAGCCAGTTCTACTCCAAATTATACAACTTGCGGGGAGACCCCAGTATAGTGCCACCTACAGCAGAGGCAATAGATAGATTTCTAGATCAGATTCAGTTGCCAAAAATAACTTCTCTTCAACTAGAGCAGCTAAACGCTCCTATTTTACCAGGCGAAGTGTCCAAAGTTATAAAATTAGTTAAACTAGGTAAAGCCCCGGGGCCGGATGGGTTTTCATCCGAATATTACAAATTTAACGAATCTATTTTGACCCCTTACCTAGCTCGTATTTTTAATGTAGCTATAGAGAGGGGGAGCCTCCCAGCCGAGATGTTGCAGGCTACTATTGTAACAATACCTAAACAGGGGAAATCCCCGACTATCCCAGCCAATTTCCGACCCATCTCATTGTTAAATTGCGACACAAAGCTTTATGCAAAAATATTGGCCCAACGTCTTTTGACAATACTCCCCACAGTGATTCATAACGATCAAGTGGGATTCACTAAGGGGAGACAGGCGCCAGATGGCACAAGGCGCATTATAAATCTAATTTCCAGGGTGGAGGCAAGTCGAACGCCCTCTGTTCTCCTTACTCTGGATGCAGAAAAGGCGTTCGATAGGATACACTGGGGATTTGCCTTTGAAACTATGAGGAGATTTGGTTTTTCGGGAGCTATCCTAGGAGCAATCGGGGCCCTGTACTCTGCACCTTCAGCCCGGGTGTTGGCTAATGGGATGCTGTCTGAGCCATTTAGTATCACCAATGGAACAAGGCAGGGCTGCCCATTATCTCCTCTGCTCTTCACTATGGTAATGGAGCCGATGGCGGAACTGATACGGATGGATATGGGGGTGCGGGGAATCTCTGTAGGACATAGACAGCATAAGATTGGATTGTTTGCGGACGATGTCATACTGACCCTCACAGAACCATTGTCCTCTCTCCGCAGAGTAGCAGAGATTTTAGCACAATTTGGCAACGTGTCTTATTATAAAGTTAATGCCTCCAAGTCTCAGATATTGGGAGTGGCCATACCATGGACACTGCGAAAAGATATACAGAGGGAGTTTCCGTTTGGCTGGGAGGAGATGTCGATCCCTTATTTAGGCATAAAATTGTGCTCGCCAACATCTAAATTGGCTCATATTAATGTTCTTCCTCTTCAGGATAAATTGCAAGACGAATTAAAGCGTTTGTCAGATACGGAACCATCCTGGATGGGCAGAATAATCCTGTATAAAATGCTTATTCTCCCCAAAATACTCTATGTGTTTAGGACAGTGGTGGCGCCTGTACCGGCTTTTATTCTCCGTAAGTTACAAGATCAGTTGATGCGGTTTATATGGAAAAACAAGAAACCTCGGGTAGCCAGACAAAGTCTATACATACATAGACAGAGAGGAGGGATGGGAGTACCGAACCTAGAGGCCTACCATAAGGCCATAGTGTTACGACAATTGCGATACTGGTGCACTGCATCCTCTGGCTCTAGTTGGCCGACGATTGAGCAACACTTGATAGGGGATATTCCCCTGACCTCGCTACTATTAGCTCATGCAAAGTTTCCAAGGAAGGTACTTCCTAAATTTCCTACAGTAAGAGTATCGTTACAAGCATGGAGACATATCCTGACAGGGACACCCTCCTCTAATCCGGGGTACAAACTCTTTTTACCAATAGATGCTCTTGAACTGTTAATTCCTGATCTGAATCTACGTAACTGGGTCAGGTTAGGAGTGACAACGCTGGCAGATCTTTATGGAGAAGATAGCATTAAACCTTTCTCAGAATTAAGAGAAGAATTTGCCTTGGCTCATTCCGAATTCTTTAAATACTTGCAGATTCGACATCTCCTCCCGACAAGGGAACACGCACAGGTTTGCATCCCCTCTAAGATACATCATCTGCTATTCGAGACATCAGTCATAGAATCTAGCTTAACAAAGTCCTTCTATGAAGAACTATTGGGAGATATGATGATGGCCAAAAATAAATATGTGCTACAATGGGAGAGGGATTTGGGATCTACTTATACCATAGAGGATTGGTCCAGGGCCATTAAGTGGACGTTAAGGTCCACCGTGAACTCGAACCTCCTGGAAGTATATCATAAGCTGGTGTTACGATGGTATTATACCCCCCTTCAGATCTCCAAGATATACCCAGGGGCTAACGCGGAGTGCTGGAGGGGGTGTGGAGGACTGGGGACCTTACATCATATATTTTGGGAATGTCCCATTATCGCTCCGGTGTGGGTTTCAGTGTTCAATCTGGCCTCCAGACTGTTGGAGGTTCAAGTGACACCAAATGCAGATCTAGCCCTTTTGTCTCTAAATATGGGAATAATTTCACCAGAAGATAGAGCCTTGTTTTGCCATATTTGTCTGTCGGTTAAATTATTGGTGGCCAGAAACTGGAAGTCAGTCTCTGTCCCGTCTTTGAGGGAAATTATAGAAGAGGTCTCATCCCATTGTGTATATGAAAGATTATTTGCACTTCGTCAGAATAGAATGAATAGATTCGAAGCTCAGTGGCAAAGGTGGACTGACATGTTCCCAGGTTAGGACAGGCGAAGGTACAATGGGGACTCACACGTGGATTACAAAGCAATAAGAGGAGAAGGGGTTAATAATAATGGTGGAACACATTAAAGGATATGAGAATGTTCTGAGAAAGCCTTCCCTGTTTCCCTATCCCTCCCTTTCCTCCCCACCTTCCCTTACGAGATAAGGTTTTTCAGGTTGCCTACCTCAGTTGTACAGGATAATATTACTCTGTTTGGTGAACATCTTTTTGATGATATAATTTATTTGCTTCTGTACAAAAATGTTTCCTATGTTTTCTATGTTTAAAATCAATAAAAATTTAATGTTTAAAAAAAAAAAAAAAAAAAAAATAGAACAAAAAAACAATAGTAGAATTGCGGTTTTTTAGTCACCGCGCCACATAAAAATAGAATAAAGACTGATCAAAAAGTCGCATGCATGACATGAAAACTGCAATGGATTCCTCAAGGTCTCTAGTTTCCAAATTGGGGTCACTTTTGGGGGTTTTCCACTGTTTTGGCACCACAAGACCTCTTCAAACCGGACATGGTGCCTAATAAAAAAGAGGGCTCAAAATCCACTAGGTGTTCTTTTGCTTCGGAGGCCGGTGCTTCAGTCCATTACCGGCCCGAGGGCCACGTGTGGGATATTTCTCTAAACTGCAGAATCTGGGCAATACGTATTAAGTTGCGTTTCTCTGATAAATCCTTTTGTGTTATAAAAAAAATGGTATAAAGAGGATTTTCTGACAAAAAAAAAAAAGTAAATGTCACCTCTACTTTGCTCTAAATTTCTGTGAAACACCTAAAGGGTTCATAAACTTTCTACATGCTGTTGTGAATACTTTGAGGGGTCTAGTTTCTAAAATGGGGTGTTTGATAGGGGTTTCTAATATATGGGCCCCTCAAAGCAACTTCAGAACTGAACTGGAACCTAAAAAAATAAATAAATGAGGCAATACTTCGCTTCTCACATTATACTGATAATGAGTCGTGCCCACCCCGAGATGACCCCATTTTGACCGTTTGTATAAACGGAGACCCCTATTAGACCGTTCCAGTGTCCGGTTTTCCCAAGCATACACCCCCGAGAAGTGTATTTCTATTGATGAGTCCCTGGTACATTTTAAAGCGAGGGTTCAATTCCGCCAGTACCTGCCGGGTAAGAGGGCAAGGTATGGCGTGAAGATGTATAAGCTGTGAGAGTGCATCAGGGTATACCTACAGGCTTAGGATATATGAAGGAAAGGCCACCCCCAAACCAGACTGCATCCTGGACTACAATAGGTACATGGGAGGGAAGGACTTGTCAAATCAAGTCCTGAAGGCCTACAGCGCCATGCGGTGTGGTATAAGAAGCTGGCCGGGCACATCATACAGATGGCTTTGTACAATGCGTACGTGCTACGTCGATGTGCAGGCCAGAGGGGAACTTTCCTGGAATTTCAAGATCTAATCTTTAGGGACCAGGAAGTGGGGGCACCCAGTACTTCTGGAAGCGAGGCCACACGCATCGTACCAGGGCAACACTTTCCAAGAGAAGTTCCCCAAACCGGTGGAAAGGGAAAGAGTCAAAAGAGGTGCAGAGTCTGCTATAAGAGGGGGATAAGGAAGAACACAATATACCAATGTGACACGTGTCCCGAAAAACCAGGGCTCTGTATAAAAGATTGTTTTAAAATGTATCATACATCCCTTGATTTTTAATTTACCCTGATGCACTCCGCACAGCTTACCCCCCTCATCTTTCCCTTCTGAGCCCTGCTGTGTGCCCAGGCAGCTGATAACAGCCACATGTAGGGTATTGCCGTACCCAGGAGAACCCACATTACAATTTAAGGGGTGTATATCTCCGGTGGTGCATGCTGGGCACACTATATCGGACACTGACATGCCATATATATATATAAAATTGCAAATCTCACTCTGCACCATCTGCTGCGCATTATCTTTTACACAGTACCTGTGGGGTCAAAATGCTCACTACACCTCTAGATGAATGTCTTAAGAGGTGTAGTTTTTAAAATGGGGTCACTTCTCGGGGGTTTCAACTCTACTGGTACCTCAGGGGCTTCTGCATACATGACTTAGCACCAGAAAAGCTCCAGTAGGCCAAATGGTGGTCCTTTCCTTCTGAGCCCTCCCATGGGCCCAAACGGCAGTTTATCACCACAAATGGGGTATTGCCGCACTAAGGACAAATTGGGCAACAAAATGGGGTATGTTGTTCCTTGTGAAAATAAGAAATTTTGATCAAAAATGACATCTTATTGGAAAAAATATCATTTTTTTCATTTCACAGCCCAATTCAAATAGGTGCTGTAAAAAAACTGTGCGGTCAAAATGATAACAAAAACCATAAATGAATTCCTTGAGGGGTGTAGTTTCCAAAATGGGGTCACTTCTGGTGGGTTTCCATTGCTTTGATACCTCTGGGGCTCTGTAAATGCGACATGGCACCCGAAAACCAATCCAGCAAAATCTGGACTCCAACAAACACATAGCGCTCCTTTCCTTCTGAGCCCTCCCATGGGCCCAAACGGCAGTTTATCACCACAAATGGGGTATTGCCGCACTAAGGACAAATTGGGCAACAAAATGGGGTATGTTGTTCCCTGTGAAAATAAGAAATTTTGATCAAAAATTACATCTTATTGGAAAAAATATCATTTTTTTCATTTCACAGCCCAATTCAAATAGGTGCTGTGAAAAAACTGTGCGGTCAAAATGATAACAAAAACCATAAATGAATTCCTTGAGGGGTGTAATTTCCAAAATGGGGTCACTTCTGGTGGGTTTCCATTGTTTTGATACCTCAACGCCTCTTCAAACCTGGCATGCTGCCTAAAATATATTCTAATAAAAAAGAGGCCTTAAAATGCACTAGGTGCTTCTTTGCTTCTAGGGCTTGTGTTTTAGTCCACGAGCGCACTAGGGCCACATGTGGGACATTTATAAAAACTGCAGAATTTGGACAATACATATTTAGTAGTATTTCTCTGGTAAAACCTTCTGTGTTACAGAAAAAAAATTTATAAATTTGAAATTCAGCAGAAAAAATGAAATTTGCAAATTTCATTTCCACTTTGCTTTAATTCCTGTGAAATGCCTGAAGGGTTAAAAAACTTTCTATATGCTGTTTTGAATACTTTGAGGGGTCTAGTTTTTAAAATGGGGTGTTTTATGGGGGTTTCTAATACATAGGCCCCTCAAATCCACTTCAGAACTGAACCGGTACCTTCAAAAAAAGGCTTTTGAAATTTTCTTAAGAATATGAGAAATTGCTGTTTATGTTCTAAGCCTTGTAACGTCCAAGAAAAATAAAATAATGTTCAAAAAACGATGCCAATCTTAAGTAGACATATGGGAAATGTGAACTAGTAACTATTTTGGGTGGTATAACCGTCTGTTTTTCAAGCAGATGCATTTAAATTCTGAAAAATGCTATTTTTTGTAAATTTTCTCTAAATTTTGCAATTTTTCACAAATAAAGACTGAATATATCGACCAAATTTTACCACGAACTTGAAGCCCAAAGTGTCACGAGAAAACAATCTCAGAATCGCTTGGATAGGTTTAAGCATTCCGACGTTATTACCACATAAAGTGAAATATGTCAGATTTGAAAAATGGGCTCTGAGCCTTAAGGCCCAAACTAGGCTGCGTCCTTAAGGGGTTAAGCTCCTATAGGGCAGTAAGTGTTTCCTACAGAAGATTACTATACAGTGCCTGGTGCAAAGACTACATTAACTAGAAGGTAAAAGGCCAGAGAATTCTTTGTGCAGACATTGGGCCAGTAAGGATTGTCGAGAAATTTCACCTACAGAATTGTTAATGCGGCTCTGTACTATAATACTGGCTGTAAATCAGGATCAGTACAAGACAAGTAATGTGATATATTAACAAGTTACTCAACTTTTGAGTGAAGATTTAGGCTTTGTTCACATTGGCGTCATCGCTTCCTTTTTTAACCCCTAGGCGACATGTAACGTAACTGTACATCACAGCCGCCAAGGGGAAATGTGGAGCAGGCTGACATGTCATTCAACTACTTAGATGTTGCGGTCAATAGTGAAAGTGGCATCAAAGTCATTAAAAAGAAGGGTGGCCTCGTTCGTCAGCCTAATTCCCCGCCTGCGCATGCTATTGCTGTTGTCATGGCAGATTGTTGTCATGGCAGCCTGGGGGTCTAATGAAGACAGGGTTCAATAGGACCAAGTTAAAAGTACTATACGCTGCAATACTTATGTATGGTAACAGTGATCCCCAAGGGGGCCTAAAAGAAAAGTAAGAAAGAGTTAAATAAAGTTTTCTTTTATATACAAAAAAATATTAAAAGTTAAAATAAAACAGATTTTTTGTCCTAAAGTAATGTCAAATAAAATAAAAATTAACATAACTGCCCATCTAAAAAATCCGTAAAAGACTGAACTCTAATATAACGTTATTTGACTCGCACTGTAAACGCCTTAAAAAAAATAGTCATCCTAGCTGCCGAACAAATGAAATAAATAGTGATCAAAAAGTCACGTGTACCCCAATATGGTACCAATAAAAACTTCATATCACCCACAAAAAACAAGCACTCACACCACTCTATCAACGGAAAAATAAAGAAGTTATGGCTCTTAGAATATAGCAGCACAAGACAATTTATTTTTAACAAATAGGTTTTTCTTTGTAAAAGTAGTAAAATATAAAATACACTATATTAATGGTATTGCCGTCATAGAATTGACTCGCAATATAAAGTTAACATGTCGTTTTTACCGCATGGTGATTGCTGTAAAAAAAAAAACAACTAAAAAACAATGGAGAAATCAATGTTTTTTTACTCATTCCATTCTATGAAGAATTTTTATTTGGTTTCCCAGTACATTAAATGATGCCATTAAATACTGCAACTCGTCCCGCGAAAAACAAGCCCTTCATACGACTGTTGATGGAAAAACAAAAATTGATTTTAGAATGCGGCGAAGAATAAACAAAAAAATAAAAAATGGCTGACGCACCACGCGCTTAAAGGCTCCATTATACAATTGATTATTTTGCTACACATCCTAATAGATCTTATGGATGCTCCACCGACACTCAATTTAAGCTCCTCCTCCCTGCGGGTGGTCAGTGATCAGACATTTATTGCCTACCTTAAGGATAGCGGATAAATGTCTATCTTGGCACAATCCCTTTCAATGGGCAGCCCTGTTTGATCACTTTTTTGTAGCTGAAGGAATTTGGTTAATAATAATATATTATGAAAATTGTCTAGTATTTTTTAGCAAATAAGCCACAAAAATTAAAGTAACCTTTAAATATTGAACTATAAAATGTACAATGTCTATTAAAATATATATGAATATGAAGAACGCATACTTTACATGTTAGCTACCACTGTAGAATGTGTAAATTGACATCTCCAATCAAATTGACATAGTATGTGTGTATGGCTGGATCTAATATTGACATACAACATGATAGAATATACAATACCATGTAAATAATATATTTACACCAATGAATTTGGAATGAAGTCGTTGCGAAACCAAGAATGCATCTGATACTCAGGATTCAGTATTTCCTTAAAAATAAACTGTTTGGCAAATCTCTTGTTTAAATTTGTAACGTAATAACAGGTTATATTTTCCATAGCAGAGCATAGAAGTGTGTGCTGTCTATGGTACTGAAATTCCTCCTTTACCCTGGAACACGAGCTTCAAATTTGTCCGTGAGCAAAATTCTAAGTCCTGCTAACATTAAAAGCAGAGTTGTAACTTGGAGATCCTAGACCCCAATGCAAAATCTGTAACAGCCCCCACCTACCATGTGCCATGTATAATACTGGTGTCTTTTTACATGGGAAAGAGGATTTTTGGACTCTTTCAGGTACCAGGGCCCGGGTGTGACTGCTACCTCTGCACCCCCCAATAGCCACGTCCCTGGTTGTCCTATTATTGGTATTATTAGTTATTAGCAATTCTTCGTTTCAGAGTACAGCAGAGGTTACAGACGTGAAACATTAAGAAATGTATGTGCGTTGAGTGTTGTATACTAATAAAATCATATTCTATACATTTATCCTTCAATTTAGCCATGTGGCATCTGAAATGTAGAGACAATGTATATTAGTTTCATTTATTTTATAACTTGTACAGATTATTCTATTTTTTACATACATTTTTAAGTTTCTTTTATAAATCAGTTGCTTGCATATGCAAACAAAATAGTGCCAATTTTTTTTTATCCTTAACCCCTTAATAACAGGGCCTGAAAAGGACTTAATGACCAGTTACATTTTTCTGCTTTTGACTCTCTGCCTTTCAGCAGCCATAACTTTTTAATTTTCTCATGCACGTGGCTGTATGAAGCCTTGTTTTATGCGGGAGAAATAGTATTTTTTTCTTACGCTGTTTCGGGGTAGAAAAAGATTATTTTTAAGGCATGAATATAGGAAAAAGCGATTAATGGTATCGTTTTTGTTGTTTCTTTTTTATCCTGTTAAGGTTTAACGCTAAATAACCAATTACAACAATTCTTCACATTATTACAGTCGTGTAGATACCTAATATGTGTAGGTTTTTGGTTTTTATGTAATGTAGTGGCAATAAAATATATTTAATGCAAAATAATGACTTTTTTTGGGGACATTTTTTTATTGATTTATTTCTTTTTGCTACTTTTTTTTTTTAATCCCATTACTTACAACTTTATCTTTTACTTATAATGTATTAGAATACTCCTGTATGCTAATACATTATACTATGTCACTATGACACAGGCTGCTGTTAGGGCAGCAAATAGTGCGCCCTAACAGCAGACAAACTGAACAGACAGCCCTGGGGTCCTTCCTAGGTTCCCAGGGCTGACTGCAGAGGGATTCCCCGGTGTTTGATCACGTCACCGGGTTTCCGATGTCGCGAACAAAGAGGGGAGTTCTCTTTGATCATGCCGTGGTCACGGACCGCTGCGATCAAATTATTGGATCAAACAGCTGGAATGTTTTTCGACCCCAGCTGTATTCAGCGGGCTGTTCTAAGATCAGGAGCTGTAAGATACAGCTCCAGCTTAGAGGATGAGCGCTCATCAGCCTCTTCTACTGCCAAAAGACGTCGCTGTAGACTAAGCACCTGCACCGCTTGCCGTCAAAAGGCGGTGGGCCGTCATTAAGGAGTTAAAAAACGATTGCATTTAAAGTAAATAGGGATAAAAAACATGAATACTTGATACAGGTTCTTGAGAGACTGTGGTTGTGACAAAGAAGCTGTTATAAGAAAGCAACCCATATAGAAAGACAAGGTTACAGTTAATATGAGGGTAGGGAAAAGGATCTTAAAGGGTAACTAAACTTTCAAAAAACTTCTGACATGGCATAATAACATGTTAGAAGTTTTGAGCGGTGGGGGTCTGAGCACTAAGGTGGTCCGATACATGAAGCAGCACAGCACTCAACCGATCGCTTGACACTTCGTTTTAGCGATCAGTGGGGGTCTCAGTACTCGGACCCCCATCGATCAAAACTTCTGACATATCACTATGACATGTCAAAAGTTTTTTATACGTTTAGTTACCCTTTAGCGCTAGCCTAATGGGAATCTTGTCTTCAGAATTAAGCCTACAAATGACTCCCAACACTTGCTGGGGAACTTAAAAACATGTGGACACACACACCTTTGTATCCCTTCATAGCATCTTCATTGCCAAGATGATTAAATTTAATCTGGTATGTAAATTAGCCCACAAGTGCTACACGTGCAGTCCCAATCCCGGCAAGTGCTTGGGGTCTCGCTTTGTACCCGTTCAACTCCTTCCACCCTTTATTTTTATTGACGGCTCCAGCGCTCTTCTACTTGCTGCACACTATCACATAGCACAATGCTGTAGCCATCAATCAACACCAAGGAAAGAGGAGTTGGGTTGGGTTACAAAGCCAGACCCTGAGCACTTGCCAGGATTGGGCCCGCACGCGTGGCACTTCCGGGCTAATTTACATACATGATTAAAGTTCATTTTCTCGGCAATGAAGATGCTAAGAAGGGACACAAAGGTATGTTTTTACCTTTTTTTAAATTCACATGGCAACACTGAAAATGACAAACCCCTGACTCATGGAGAGTTGCCCTTCAGCCCTCAGAAGTGGAAAAAAACCCTTTGGAGGAAACATCCAGGGAACCATGGCTGAGAGTTGCCCTTCTCCTGGGCTTCGAAGGTTAATGCCAATATGTAAGGGGTAGCTCACACAGCGTTTATTTGTTGCTGATTTTGACGTGGAACTGTGTCAGAATCAGCAACCGGAAACGCTCAAAATCGCTACCCATTGATTTCAAAGGGAGGCAGAGGCGTTTTTTTTCCTTGAAAAATAAAAAGTGGCATGCTCTTTTATTGAGTTGTTTATGCCTCTGACCTTCCATTGAAATCAATGGGAGACAGAAAAAAAACACACGGCACTCGTTTGGAGTTGTTTTTGCTGTGTTTTTTTAAATTCAATTAATAAGGTCAAAAAAAGAGGAAAAATGCTGCAAAAAACACGGGAAAAAAAAAGCTTTCAAAAAATGTATGTATGAATGTATGGGTGTGTATACATGTATACTTAGGTGTGTGTGTGTGTGTGTGTGTGTGTGTGTGTGTATAACTGGATGAGTGCATATCTGTACATTTGGATATGGCTCACAAAATTTGTTGTTAGGTCTTATTAACACATTCCAGTTTTGTCTAGTTTTTTTGGCATGATTTTTCACAAAAATGCTGCAAAATATGTAACAATACCGCAGCGTGTCAAAAAGACCTAACATCAATTTTTATAATGCATTACGGGAGCGTTGCTAGGCGACGTCAGGGGATAGTCACCGTCCAGGGTGCAGAAAGAGTTAACTGATCGGCAGTAACTCTTTCAGCACCCAGGACAGTGACTACCGCTGGAGTTAATAGTATTAAAAGTTAAGTTACCCAGAACTCTCTACTTCTTCCTCCAGTCCGGCCTCCCGGGATGACGTTTCATCCCATGTGACCGCTGCAGCCAATCACAGGCTGCAGCGGTCACATGGACTGCTGCGTCATCCAGGGAGGTCGAACTGGATGTCAAAAGAGGGACGCGTCACAAAGACAATGATACGTATGAACTTCTTTTACTTTCAATCGCTGCAGAAACTCTGCCCGAAACGGCTGCCCCTTCTCTCTTTCCAGCACTGATAGAGAGAAGGGGCTGCTGATTAGTGCAGAGAAAACGGGTCCGTAAATACTGGTGGAATACGGGTTGAATACGTGTGACAAAGGACCCGTATTTACGCCAGTATTTACGGGAGGAAAAAAATAAATTTGTGTGCATGAGGCCTTACTTTGTGTTTTAATTCCTCACTATTTCCAAGATGTTTTTTTGCTGTCGGTGAATGAGGACACTCTTATTTACATATACTGGCTGCAAACCTGTACATGGCTAGTCCTGCTCTCAGCTAAGAAGTGGATACAATTGTATCCAGTCTAGACAATGCTCTGTAGAATAAATACATCACCAGCAGCTGCACAAATCTCACTGATAGTTTGCTACAGTGTATCAGTCTAGAGTCCAGGCTGTTTAGCTCACAGAGGATTATCTAAACTGGATATAATTGTATCTACTTCTCAGCTGACTAGGTCTGTACTGGTTTGCAGCATCTTAATGTGAACAAAAGTGTTCTCATTCACTGACAGCAAACCAATATCTTCAAAATGGTGAGGAATTGAAACACAAAGTTCATTAGAAAGTTGCAGAACCTTTAATTTATACAGTGAGTAAGCGTTACTTATATGAAACCAGAGAATCCTGTTAATATTTATTATGAAGATCTATAAGAAATGTTGTTTTCTGGTCTCCATTGGCTTGTACAACCTTGAAGTGAGCAAGTTAAGTCATGGTTAAAAAAAATTGTCTGTCCATCTTCATTCCTCTTTATTCTGCTGAACATCAACAGCAAAGTTAGGTTGGACCCCTTTTACTATGGACTGCCTTAGGAGCGGCATAGAATGCTCATTGGTTATACTATCCCAAGTTAGGATTAAATCTAGAATTGTCTATAGTAGCCACTTGGGCATTTGCTTTATATTTATATACAGTGATATTTACACAATTGGCATTGGTTTCTGTGAGCAATGCCAGAACTTATATCTATTCCATATTTGACAAGAAATTGAGTATGAAGAAGATATAAATGTCTTTTGCGTCATGCATGCAGTCATATTATTGCTCTATAGCTAAGTTTTTCTACAGACCCATAATAAAGCACCCATAGAAGTCTATGGGCCCCTACTATAGTTCTGTATGCCTTAGATTTCATATGGACACTTATTTTCTGTCTGAATGAATTTAATAGATAAAAAAATAAAAAAATCGTTGCATGCTCCATTTGATGCCGTTTTTTTTTTGTTTTTTTTACATATTCTCCCTAGAAGCATAGAGTACCAACTGTGCTGTATTAGGGACTACAGGCCTTAAAGGGGTATTCCTATCTTGTGCTGTGCTGCGCTGTTTCCATAGGGGTATGTTCACACGGCAGCGTCCAATACGCCTGAAATTATGGAGCTGTTTTCAGGCGAAAACAGCTCCTGAATTTTAGACGTAATTGCTCGTACTCGTGTTTTTCGCGGCATCAATTTTGGACATAATTGGAGCTGTTTTTCAATGGAGTCAATGAAAAACGGCTCCAATTACGTATCAAGAAGTGACATGCACTTCTTTGACGCGGGCATCTTTTTACGCACCGTCTTTTGACAGCGGCGCGTAAAATAAAAGCCTGTGTGCACAGTACATCGTAACCCCATTGATTTCAATGGGCAGATGTTTGCCGGCGGTTTTGAGCCGTATTTTCAGACGTAATCCGAGGCGTAAAACGCCCGATTTACGTCCGTAAATAGGGCGTGTGAGCATACCATAACTGGGAAATCCGACAACCTTGTCAGACAGAGGCCAGAGCCCAACAACAGAAGGTTGGATAAAGGTCAGGGGTCCTGTTCTCATTGATGGCATACCCCTTTAATTTGGCATGGCTGCTTTGGTATTCTAAACTGGATCTACACCTTTGTTAACATAAAAGTCTAGAAACTGCTTTGAGCTTTGCACCCATAAAGTTAGTAGGCGGAAGGTATAACTGCTACTAAAAATGAAAATAACGTGACACCATTCATGAATATAACAATCACTTTTCAGTGGTGTGTCCAATTTCTGTAATTGTGGGTAGTTTTATAGATAATATATACTACACTAGAAAACCTGTTTAAGTTAAAGTCCCCACGAAAAGTATTTTTAATGTATTCAAGTTTTAAAAAAAAAAAAAAAGTAGGTCCTCTTGAAAACTGAACAGTTTCAGTGTTTGAAGCAATCTTTGGAATACTCATTTAGACGGCCTTTCTGCTCTGAAGTCTCACACATGCATCTTTTTTCTTTACAGGATTAACCGCCCTTCTTAAAAAAAAACACCTCATTTACAAGCAGCATCACTAATTGCTTTTTAGGGCTCTTTTTGCTTCTCTGTTAAAAATTCAAGGGGCGTTTTTCCTACTCTTTGTCCTCTTTTTTGAGTCCTTTCAGATTCTTTTACAAACTTAGCACTTTCTGTGCCTTTGGCTCTTAGAGATAGGGGAAAAAAACACTCTTTTTTTTGGCAAGAAAGCTAGCTATACCTCCCTCATTCAAATATAAAAAATGCACACGATTTGCACCTCCTTCCATTGAAATCTGGTATTGTAGTCAGAATTTCCGGAACACACAGCTATATGTGAGTGGTTTAAACTTTTTTTTTTTCGTGGCTGAACGACAGCCCCTCTCTAAAACCCGCTCCATTATCCTGGCCAATGTTTGCCCTGCAGGCTTCTTTTAAAGAAGTATTGTTGCTGGTTGCCAGGTATTCCTAGCAACGCTAAGGGCAAGCGGACTGCTTTATTTATGCAAGCAGCCATTCAATAGTCTCCACAACACGTGCTTGTCAATTCTGCTAGAGTATACTCTTCAAACACAAGAACAAATCCCATAAATCCTTATACAGTGTATTTCAACCAACTAAGATCTGTTCCAAAACTTTTTCTTTCTATACTAGACACATATACTAAAATATGATAACAGTAAATTGCTAATGTGTATAAAATGGTTAATGATTGTAAATATTAATATAGAATATTTAGGTACAAACTCATTTACTGAAGATCTGTAATAAAAAAAGGAAATGATATGTTGTCTACGCACATAAAGATTGATCTGCCTAACACTGGGAGCTTAAACACATTACTGGGGCAATTCAAAAATGAGAATAACTGATCCGTAATGTCCATGAACACTGTCTGCATACCAATAGACGAGCCACTATTACAGAGGAACTGCTTCTTTGTAGTTTAAAGGGCAGCAGAAGTGTGCATCAGACAGAATCAGACTGAGGCCATTGTAGCGCCTGTAGACTAGAACAATATGGAAGTAGGAGTAGCAATTATCTTGCCTCTGAAAAGCTCCCATAGATGTATTATTTCATCAAGAAGTATAAGAAAAAAAAGAACCTAAATAGCAAAGTAAAATTCTAACTAATACAAAAAAAAAGATGATCAGCAAAGCAGGAGGAGACGACGCTGAAACTGGCATTTTATACTGGCGATAAGTATTCTATTAAAAGTTGTAGACTGGTATCCTATGTCTCAGTGGTAAAATGTTAGAGGACATATATATATATATTTAATATAATGTATACAAACACACCATGAAAAACTACATGAAAGAACAGTTAACGTAAATATATCTCCTAATAGATGACACATATATATATATAGTAATAGTAAATTACCAGAAAATATTGCCATAAGGCTAGGCTAGCATACAATCGCCCACGATTTCCAGTGAATGTTTCCTATGAGATAGAAAGTTGCAAGCGAACTTGGAAAATTAACAAAAATTGAACAGGGTCAAGTTGCAACTTTAAATCCATAAGAAATACTGAAGTCGCACATGGATCACAGTCGCTGCAATTTTACCTCAAATCATGGGAGACTCCAGGTTGCTGTGAAGTTGTATAATAAAATAACATTTTATATTCTTAAAATTTTTTTACCACTGTAAATATTCACGCACCACACAGTTGAAACTGCTTAGGGTTGTTGAACGGTCCTTTAAAGGTACAATCTAGCAGATTTAGGGCTTATTTACACGAATGTGATATACGTCCGTGCAACACGCGCGAAGCACCTTATTCCATGAGGGGCTATATAGTATATAGCCCTCTGTAGATATAGCCCACCCCTGTATATAGCCCCCCTGTAGATATAGCCCACCCCTGTAGATATAGCCCACCCCTGTAGATATAGTCCCCCTGTTGATATAGTCCCCCTGTAGATATAGTCCCCCTGTATATAGCCCACCTGTAGATATAGCCCACCCCTGTATATAGCCCACTCCTGTATATAGCCCACCCCTGTAGATATAGCCCCCTGTAGATATAGCCCCCTGTAGATATAGTCCCCCTGTAGATATAGCCCCCCTGTAGATATAGTCCCCCTGTAGATATAGTCCCCCTGTATATTGCCCACCTGTAGATATAGCCCACCCCTGTATATAGCCCACTCCTGTATATAGCCCACCCCTGTAGATATAGCCCCCCTGTAGATATAGCCCCCCTGTAGATATAGTCCCCCTGTAGATATAGCCCCCTGTAGATATAGCCCCCTGTAGATATAGTCCCCCTGTAGATATAGTCCCCCTGTAGATATAGTCCCCCTGTAGATATAGTCCCCCTGTAGATATAGCCCACCCCTGAATATAATCACCCTGTAGATATAGCCCACCCCTGTATATAGTATCCCACAAATAGCTCCCCCTATAGTGCTCCACAGAAAGCCCACCCCTGTATATAGCCCCCCTGTACATATAGTCCACCCCTGTATATAGTGCTCCACAGATAGCCCACCCCTGTATATAGTGGAAAATCTAGCGGAGAACTATATACAGGAGTGGACTATATGTACAGGGGGGCTATATACAGGGGTGGGCTATCTGTGAAACACTATATACAGGGGTGGACTATATGTGGAGCACTATATACAGGGGTGGACTATATGTAGAGCACTATATACAGGGGTAGGCTATATCTACAGGGGGGCTATATACAGGGGTGGGCTATATCTACAGGGGTGCTATATACAGGGGTGGGCTATCTGTGGAGCACTATATACAGGGGTAGGCTATATCTACAGGGGGGGCTATATACAGGGGTGGGCTATATCTACAGGGGGCTATATACAGGGGTGGGCTATCTGTAGAGCACTATATACAGGGGTGGGCTATATCTACAGGGGGCTATATACAGGGTTGGGCTATACGTGGAGCACTATATACAGGGCTGGGCTATATCTACAGGGGGCTATATACAGGGGTGGGCTATCTGTAGAGCACTATAGGGGAAGTTATTTGTGGGACACTATATAAAGGGGTGGGCTATATGGGGGCACTATCTACAGGGGGCTCTATGGCAGGCACTATCAACAGGGGTCTCTATGGCAGGCACTATCTACAGGGGGCACAGTGTGTGTGTGGGACACAGTGTATGGTGCTATTATAATTAGAGGTGCAGTGTATGGCGCTATTATATTTAGGGGCGTAGTGTGTGGTATAATGAGAACTTTATCTTTGTTTATAGGTGTAGAAATGTTTGATAAGTGGGAAGCTCAAGACATCTGATCTGCAAACTGCAGAAATGGGCTGTGACCAGGAGAAGTCATCATAGAGGTCTGGACTGGATGGAGAAAAAGAACCAGAATCTGAGACGTCACTGGTTAGTCACTTAATGTAAATGTTTATTCTGCCTCTAATCAGTACTGTAGTCACTGTATGATCTGCAGCGAGATGATGGGTGGTATGATTATGATATGATTTTTTTTGTGAAATAGCAACTCCCAGCATATCCTTACCATTGTTCGGGCCATGCTGGGAGCTGGAAACAATTTAGTGCAAACCTATATGGCAGGGGTTGCACTAAATTGAGCTGTATTTGTGCTGGTGTTGTATATATATACTGCGCTTGGTTCTTGTACTATATATATGTATTGAGCTTGGTTCTGGGGATGTATCTGTATTCTGTAAACTGAATCTTTGGCCAGGGTGCTGAAGAACCTATCTACGCCTTTGGGCTGCAGCATCACATGGCCTGCAACGTCATCATAGGAGGCCGGACTACGTGCAGAGAAGACGGAGGGGGTAAGTATGAGTTCTTTCTTCCGCAGTGGAAATTCTGTTCGAAAAACCGCATCACAATGTGATGCGATTTTTAGGACAGAATGTACTGCGTGTTCCAGGTTTGGGATTTTTATGCAGCGTATCCGACCCGTGGGAACCTGGCCTTAGTGTATGTTTCCACAGGTTGGATACGATGCGTAAAAGTATGCAGCATATCCGTCCTAGAACCTACAGGGAATTACGGCTCAAAAACTGCACCAAATTGTGAAGCAGGTTTTCGAACGGACGTTTTTTTCGCTGTGGAAAATAGAGTTTGAAAAAAAAGCCAATACTTACCCCAAGGGCATTTTCATAGCGACACCTACTTTTGTTCTCCGTGCAGCCCGGTCTCCTGTGATGACGCTGCAGCCCATGTGACTGCTGCAGCCTGTGATTGGCTGCAGCAGTCCCATGAGATGAAACGTCATCCCAGGAGGCCGGGCTATATGGAGAACAGAGTAACGTGTCGCTATGACAACACCCCTCGGGTAAATATTGGCTGTTTTATTCATTTTAAACAAAAAAAGTTTTTTTTTCCCAGATTTTTAATTTTTATGGTGGAATTGCAGCATTTCCGCCGTAAAAATCGTAACATATGCTATTTGATGCCGGTTTTACCTCCCATTGACTTCAATGGGGAAAACCGGAAATAGAAGAGCAAGCTCTGGTGTCTTATTTACAACTTAAAGGTAGTGTGAACACTACCCATTGGATGCTTCCACTAGCCGTGTCAGACTAGATTTAAAACTATAAGTTTTATTGGTATTCCCTAAAAATTTAACAGCATCAGCAATAGCGTTGGTATCATTAGAAGACACTGCTCTGATACACATACTGTAACGAGCCATGCACCTGTGTGTCTATCACATGACCATGGACAGAATTTTATCGTCTGGAAGTAAACCATGAATGTTCCTACTGAATAACAACAAGCAGAGATATTGAAAACCGTAAGGAATTAATACAGAAAGAATAATAGAAAACCATATAACTTTTAATTGTACATAAAATAACATTAACAAAGGGGAACCCCTTTGACTACCTGTTGGGTAAACTACTTATGCATCAAACCGTTTAATGATTCTATACTACAATATGCATTTTTATATATACCTTACTTTGAACTCCATGGTGCATTCAGACCAATGCCATCTATAAGGGAAAGAAGAGACACCTACCGGTTCACTAGAGTATTTAAACTAATTTAGGCCTAAGATGCAAATGTATTTTTCTTTTTTAATAAGTCAGCGTTGCTCATCTGATTTTGTACGAGCCAAAGGTTTTCTAAAGATAAACTTTCCTCTGTCACATCACATTAAAAGACTGAGTGCCTCAATTAATCACATTGAAATTGGAGAAACAAAGAAAAGATTTTCTCAGCATAATAAGCAGAAGATCCTCAGCACAGAAAGGATCTTTTACATGCTAACCCCTCTGCTTTTTATGGCTGGTTTGGATAAACATATAAAGCAGTGCCCTAAAATCCGGCCTTCAAATCTGAAAAGGAGACGGCAGCCCGATGCATTTTGTTGAAAAAGATAAGGGCTGAATGGCATTTTCAGCAATACTTAGTTATCTCTCTAACAATCCCGCAGCCATGGGCCCCTTGGTAACCGCTTGGCAAATCTGAAAAAGGAATGTGACTATATAGTTTGTGTGTGGATTGTTGAGTCATTATGGCCTCCAAATTGCACAGCAGCTCATTAATCATAGACCAAGATAGGCAATCACTGCAGAAACCTGATGAAAAGGCCGAAGAATAATGCCTGCTAAATCATGTTTAACATGCAGTCATTGCCTGTGCAGATATGAAAAGGGGGCTGGAGAAGGTAGGAAAAAAAAATTCCTCTTTTAAGAAAGAAAACTTCTACTTATCTTTGATTTGCATTCAGCCCTCCCTCAATGGTCCTTAAGCCTGTTATTTAATTCATTTTTGTACGGAGTCCTATCACAAAGCAGAAAAAAAAATAACCAGGACCTCAGCAGTCTCTGACCTCCAATCCCCTGTCTTTTCTTGTCAGTTTTGTGTCATTTGTGCAGTTGAACTCCAGCAATTTGAAACGCTGACCTCTTCCATAGACAACCTTATTCTCCTTGAGTAAAAGAAAAGGCCTAGGCCTGGTAACCACTCAAGCGAGAGATGGCAAGAATAGAGGAAAGTGGTTGACTCGTAAATCAATTTCCACAGCCCACCCAAAACCCACACACACATTGAGTTGGAATAAAAACCAAGATTAAATAAATGACTGTGCAGTCCAAAGAAAAAAAAAATATGATCAGAAAAGAGAATAGAGGACAATAGTAAAGGATGATATATGCACATGGGATTCACCATGTTGACTCTAGAGGCTCATATTTTATGGACTATTCTTTATGTGTTGCTTTATAACCCCTCGGATAATGAGAAGGTGTCTATGCATGTTTGCATTATTTACATGAAGCATTTCGCTGCTGCTTCAGTCTATTATTTTTTATTAACAACAGTAATAAAACACACAAAACAATCATACTACCATATATAAGATAACATGCAACTATAATCTTATGGAATATTTATTATATGAATTCTAGAAAGAATATCAGAAAGCACTACATTGAGGAAAATCACACAAATATAACTTTAAAAATAGTTCATAGAAAGCACATGAAAAAAAATTATTTGAATAAATGTATTTTATGACTTAAAGGGGTCTTATGACTTTCATTATGTTCAACTCATAACTGATCACTAAATTTTGTTACATTGTAAATTATGGAAACCGGGACTACAGGACTGTACTGTTTTTGTTTACATGTGTACTTACAACCGTTTCTATGGATGTTCTGCATATAGTGAACCCCCTTTCAGGGTTGGCAATAGGGTGGGGGGGACAAACTGTGCTCTTATTCCCACAGCGTGACCTGACTTTTGACTTGGTTCCCTAGATCCCAGGGGAGCGCCACTTTTAATTATATCCAGATCCTCAGGATGCAAAATACAGTTGAAACCCATGGCAGAATAAGGAGCCGTAGGCTACCTGTGCTGCAATTCCCCAGGCCGTTTTGGGCAGGACCACTTGTAGGCGTCAGCGTCCCAACACAGGTTGCAAGATGACTTAATTGCCCCATCTGCTTCGGGCCATTGACTTCCTAGGCCAGAAGAGGCCTCATCTGCTCTACTAGTCGCGAGATCGGGGTTAGGTAAGTATAAGTTTTATTATTATTTTCTGGAGTTAAAAGAGGGCACTATTTCCGATTAGTGGCAGTATTACCTGTTAGGGGAAACTATTATGTATTAGTGGGCACACGGTGGGCATTTTTTATTGTGTGGGTGCACAACGCAGGTTGTTATTAGTGTTTTGGGGTGGAAAGTGGGTATTATTCTACCCCAAAACAATAATACTAACTCCTTTGTGCCCCACACAATAAAAATGACCAGCTTTATTATTTTCTAGGGGGCACCAAGGGGGCATTATTACCTTGTAGAGGCACAAAGAATGGCATTTTTACTGTATGTTGCGCACAAAGGGGGTAATTACTAATATTGTGCATAACAGTAGGTATTATTACTATGTGGTAGCACAGAAGAGGCATTATTACTGTGTAGGTTAGGAAAAGGTAGACAGGGTACCTTGAAAGCGAAGATCCAAAGATGTCTGGCCAGCAATCTCTGCTGACAAATTGTGGCTGAAAGAAGTCTTAATAGTGGTCTGGGCCAGATGGAAAAGACGTGAAAATTTAACGACTCCAATCAGAGAAGATGTCACCTGTGAGTCACTGAATTTAACTGTACTGTATTCACTTAAATGGTTGACAGACTTCCTGTGTAGAACTGGTATCTGCCACTATATGGTCACTGTATGATGGTAATATTGGTCTGTATAGAGTTTTTTACTCAGTAATAGTATGATAATATTCAGTCACAATGTGGTGGTAATATGTGGTCATGAGGTGGAGGTATAATTTGGGCCTTCTATAGTGGTATCATTGGTCTTTTTACAGTGCTTTTCGCTCAATAACAATGTGGAGGTAATATCACTGTATGTTGTTAATATTTGGTCCTAGTATAGCAGTATTATATGATAACTATATATATTTATTTAAATAATTTTGTGTGTGTTTGTGAGGAAACATATGTCTCGAGATTTGTGCCCCCGTTCTTTTAAAGGGAAGGAGTAATGATTTTTTTTTATTATTATATTGCTTTTAATAAAATCGAAACAAAATTTTTATTTATTAGTGTTGTCACGGTCTAATTTTTACTGTGTTCAAACTTTTACTTCTCTATGGGGGCTGCCATTTTTTTTTATCTCTATATGTGTCGATTAACGACACATACAGAGATGGAACACGGCACATACAACCCCATAGAGAATGTGAACAGATGCCGTTCCATTCTCAGAAGCGTACGCCGTCTGTGTGGGAACGGCGCATGCGCTGCTCCCACACAGACCAAAACGGAGCTCGTTCGCAGAGCGAAATCCGGCGCCATTGTCATGTGGACCGGAAGCCGCTGCCGGACAGTAAGATGACGACTTCCGGCCGCGACTTCTGGCCATATGTTCAGGCGCAAGGAATAGGAGCGTAGACCAGCGGAGGCAGGTAATTTATGTTCGTGTATGTGATGTGTTTATTATGTTCGTGTGATGCTGTCTGCTGAGCCCTGTATCTAATTCTCCTACACTGTGCAGTCGCTCAGAAAATGGCGGCACACAGTGTAGGAGGTTTGAAGATTCAAACCCTTCCTTCTCCTGGCACTAGCCAGAAGAAGGGAGGGGGATTGTGTGAGGACACTAGAGGAGAGTCTGTCCACCCCAAATTTGCAGCATAAATCATTGAGGTTGCTTTACCTCAGTGACCATGCTGCAATTTTGGGAACTGCTCCCTCTAGTGCCCATCACATGGAAATGTTATAAATTAAAATCTAATTTATAATATTTCCTGACTTGTGAAAAAATTTAAAAAATGAAATCAATATGTAATCACTCAAATACTAATTGTTTAACTGAAAAAAAAATAAAAAAAATTCTAGCGACACATTCCCATTAAGACTCTAGCAAATGCCCCTCGAAGCGCTAGAGATCAGGAAAATTGATTGAATGTGATTGTCCTGGTGATACAATATTTCAGCACTTGATGAGCCCCTTTGTCCAGGACCGAATCCAGCCCTTTTCCCTTAGGGTATGTTCACACGGCAGCGTCCGTTACGCCTGAAATTACGGTGCTGTTTTCAGGAGAAAACAGCACCGTAATTTCAGCCGTAATGGCATGTGCAGGCGTCTTTCGCTGCATCCATTACGGACGTAATTGGAGCTGTTTTTCCATAGAGTCCATGGAAAAGGGCTCCATTTACGTCTGAAGAAGTGACAGGCACTTCTTTGACGCGGGCGTATTTTTTACGCGCCACCTTTTGACAGCGGCACGTAAAAAAAATGACCGTCGGCACAGAACATCGTAAGACCCATTCAAATGAATGGGCAGATGTTTGCCGACGCTTTTGAGCCGCATTTTCGGACGTAATTCGGGGCTAAAATGCCCGAATTACGTCCGTAAATAGTGTGTGTGAACCCAGCCTTAAAGTTTGTCTGAGTGCCAGAAATGGTAGAATACAGAAAAAACATCCTCAGAACTTCCTATTTAGGCCCAAACAACACAGATCAGTTCTAGTAGTGTGACAAAAAAAAAGTTAAATCAGAGACCGACTGAGAGTCATTTGGGCCCGTGGGCAATAAAGTTCATGGGTTAATTACCAAATACTATAGCCACTTGATTTGGGAGTATTAAAATTAATTTTAGGAGCACTTATCAATTTTTTTTTGTAAGCCCTCCACATAAACCATAATTAGCCATGGCTATGGGCGATTAGCCACTGACAAAATAGTTCATACCAGGATTGATTTATTTTTTTAAAGCCCAATAATGCTCGATATTACATGATTGTTCCACAATCTATTTTTGTTAATCACCTAGCTGCTTACAAAACCACTACATGAAATCAATATTATTTACTTCTTTATGCAATTTATTACATTCTCTATTATTAAAGGCTATGTAAACCCTTTAAGTATTTTTTTTATAATGTTGTGTCTGTGTTTTGTGATTACAAATGTTATTTATATTTAGCGCTGCAGCTTCTATGTATCCACTGTATATAGAAGCTGCATAATGCCGCTGTAAGCCAAACTGTCAGTCAGCTGGAAAATGTTTAAAGGGAGTCTATCACCAGAATGTCAGTATTAATCTAGTACCAGGCTATTGTAGAGGAGACTAACTTGTTTGTAAGATTTATTTTCAGTTTCTGCTTACTGCCTCCTTTGTAGAGAAATACATTTTATTAAGTTTATGCTAATGAGCATTTAGGTGCAATGAGGACGTTACCATTGTACCTAAATGCTCTTACTTCGCTCCCAAGGTTCAACCCCCTCCCTTCTTACGTTGATTGACAGGGGCCAGGCAGTGTAATCTGCGCGGCATGCCTGGCCCGTACTATCTGTAATGCGCGTCCCTGCTCTTCGCTCAGCGCATGCGTAGTACGATCTTTCTGCTTGACGTTCTAATCGGCAGTACTGCGCATGCGCAGCGTCACTGCTCTTTATTTGGTGCATGCGCAGTACTGGCGATTAGAACATCGAGCAGAAAGATCGTACTACGCATGCGCCGCGTGAAGAGAACGGACGTGCGCACGTTACAGATAGTACGGGGGCCAGGCATGAATGCGATTACACTGCCTGGCCCCTGTTAATCAATGTAAGAAGGTAGGGAGGGGGGTTGAACTGGGGAGCGAAGTAAGAGCATTTAGGTGCAATGGTAACGCCCTCATTGCACCTAAATGCTCATTAGCTTAAAGAGGCTCTGTCACCACATTATAAGTGCCCTATCTCCTATATAATAAGAGCGGCGCTATAATGTAGATGACAGTAATGCTTTATATTTAGAAAAACAATCTATTTTACACCACTTTATGAGCGATTTTTAGCTTTATGCTAATGAGTTTAATGCCCAAGTGGGCGTGTTTTACTTTAGACCAAGTGGGCGTTGTACAAAGGAGTGTATGACGCTGACCAATCGGCATCATGCACTTCTCTCCATTCATTTACACTGCACTATCGATATAGTTATATCGCTAGTGCAGTCACTTACACAAACACTAACATTACTGTAGTGTCCTGATAATGAATATACATCACTACGAGATTACGATGTAACCTGTCATTTCAAACGAGATTACGCTTGCCTTGCTGGAATCTCACAGAAAAGATTCACAAGTGTCAGGATTCTGAATAAACATCACGTCCAGGCTGGTAGTGATGTATATTCATTATCAGGACACTGCAGTAATGTTAGTGTTTGTGTAAGTGGCTGCACATAACGACATAACTATATCGCTAGTGTAGTGTAAATGAATGGAGAGAAGTGCATGACGCTGATTGGTCAGCGTCATACACTCCTCTGTACAACGCCCAATTGGTCTAAAGTAAAACACGCCCACTTGGGCATTAAGAAACTCATTAGCATAAAGCTAAAAATCGCTCATAAAGTGGTTTAAAATAGATCGTTTTTCTAAATAAAAAGCATTACTGTCACCTACATTATAGCGCCGATCTCCTTATATAGGAGATAGGGCACTTATAATGTGGTGACAGAGCCTGAAAATAAATGTTAGAAACAGGTTAGTCTCCTCTACAATACTGTTACTAGTTTAACTCGGACATTCTGGTGACAGACTCCGTTTAAAGAGTAACTAACTTTCAAAAAACTTTTGACATTTCAAAAGTTTTTTGAAAGTTTAGTTACCCTTTAAAATCACAAAACACATTCATTACATTAAAAAAAAGAGGCTTAAAAGGCTTATATCGTTTTTAAGTATAGGCACAAAAATGCAATCAAATTGGGATGTTGATTCTTAATCACTAATATTCCAAGTTCAACAACCAAGTATATGTTTCAAAGTAGGTGACTGGTGTCTGGTAATGACTGAAAAGCCCCACCTCAAGCTAGACTACCCTTGCAATGGTATATTTGTCTCTAAAAAAGACTATTATGTGGTGTATGTTCCTTCTTATCTGTATGGTGCAGGCATTTTTATGGTAGTGTTAGGTTCAAGTGTGTAATATAGAAAAAGATTGATGCTATATGGAACCTGATTACATGATGGATTTCCTGTTTGTTTAGGAATTACAAACACACCTAGATGAATGCTGGCAATCAAATGCAGTAATTAAGTGTTGCTAAAGCTAAAATAATATGTGTGTGTGTGTATATATATGTATATATATATATATATATATACATGTATATATATATATATATATATATATATATATATATATATATATATATATATACACACATACTTGGTTATAGTTTGGGTTGAGGATTGAGGAAACTGAATCATTTTCTCTATTATTATAATATGTAGCAAGAATTAGACTTTGCAGAGCATGACGCTTGAAGAGCAGTAGGCACCCTCGTTTAGCGTAACGGAAGTTGGGGGACCCACTTTCTATTGATAGGAGGAGGTCAAAGAGGTGGGTAATGGTTGAGAGAATGCCAAAGAGGGTAATGTCCAAGAGTCATGGCATTGAGCTACAGTACCAGACACATGTAATGGCCAAGAATAGCGCTGTGTCTTACAAAAACAGTCAATTTTTTTCTAATTTCATACAACCGCTTTAAAGCTTATGTTACATGGGAGAGTTTTAGTTAAATTGAATAGTGATTGATCTCCTACATATTGGTTCCATTAGCAACTTAAGGGGGTTGTCCGGGCATGGAGCGGTTTTCATACTGATGGCCTATTAACAGGATAGGTCATCAGTAAATGATCGGTGGGGGTCCGACACCTGTACCCTGCACCAATTAGCTGTTCCGGCTGCCTCTGGGCACCAGAAGTTTTGCAGTGGCCGGTGTCAGAAGCAGATGGCTCCTTACACCGTATAGCGGCCGTGCTACAGTACTGCAGCTCTGCTCCTATTCACTTGAATAGGAGCAGAGCTGCAGTACTGCAGCACGGCCTCTATACTGTGACCGGAGCCACTACAAAACCTCCGGTGCCCAGAGGCAGTCGGAACAGCTGATCACTGATGGATGCAAGGTCCGGGTGTCGGACCCCCACTGATCACATACTGATGACAACCTCTTTATTGTGCTTTTGATTAACAAATCTAGCTAAATGTCCCAAAATGCAGCAATTGTTTTTTTAATTCTGCAATTGTTTTTTACTTTATAATAGGAAAAAAGATTAACAACATAAAGTGATAATAAGAATTTTTTGCAACACTTTTATAAGAAAAAACAATTCTAAGAAATTGTTTACTGACCGTGCTACAAAAGATATACATAAACTCCTGCATAGATTGGTCCTAACTGGCACATGGATTTTAAAATGTTCACATTAGGTGTTTTAATACAACAGGCTCAGTCCAGACACAAATATCTCACTGAAAGTAGACGCCAGGGATCAAACAGGATTACAGCCTCTGTGTTACTAAGGCCCGGACCATCTTGTCTTTCTTGACTTTCTTTATGACCCATACAGGTGGCCTTATTTTTCATTTAGAATTTTCATCACCACTTAATTAACAATGCATTGTTACCTGGATGAAATAGAAGTCTATCTAGACCATATGGTGGTGTTTAATCTATACTGTCACGGTATAATCCACTTGAAATAGCTTCCTCTTTCAATCAAAACTGCATTTCACACTTTACCAATATGCGCCTCTTTAGTCTTTTCTCTGGAATAATACAGATGTCCAAGTGGAAATTAAAATGGCTCTTTAATCCATCCCCTGGTGATGCAGGGAAAGGCCTATAATCTAATTTAAAGTTTCTTTTTTAAGTCATCACCTACTTTGTCTATAAACACATTGGGTAGTTGCTGAACTTTTCAAAATATAGAGTCTCATCTCTTCTACTTTATTGGATGTGACAGATGGTATAAAATATTTATAGCCATAGAAAGAAGTAAAAAAAAGATGCTGAAATTGGCAAAGACTTTTTTCTATTCTCTGTCTAATACTAAAGTACACATTATCTTTTTTTATATGCTTGGCACTCATGTGTTAGTATTTTCTCGTACACACTAGAAAAAAAGTTTTATAGAGTCATCTATATTTAAAAAACCTAAAATGTAGAAGAAATACATGGGGAAGCCTTAAAGAGGACCTGCCATCTCTAATGATATGTCTGTTTTAGTAAAGAAGTTTTTATTCTGAAATGCTGTAACAATTCTGGAACATCTCTTCTTAGAAATCTACGTTTTACCATTCCTCTGTTATTCCTCCTAGAAATTTCTGAATAAATTAAGAACTGGGTGTTACCAGTTGGAGGTGTTTTCTTATACAGACTGACAATGTCCAATCAGTGCTAACAGTGTCAGACAGCAGGGACACAGAGTGCACACACAGAAAGGGAATGGTAACACAGAGTTGGAAATTTATTCATACATTTTTTTAGGAGGAATAACAGAGGAATGGCATAGCGCAGAGTTCCTAAGAAATGATGCTTCAGAATTGTTATTTTATAAGGCATGCAAGTATTTACTAAAAGAGACAGGAGGAGAGTTGCAGGTCCTCTTAAGTAACACAACATCAAACACTGAATAATATTTATGAAAATGTGATACATAAAATATAGCCTTTCACTGTATAAGAACCTTGACACTATACACGAGTGAACTGCACTCCGATTCCACTCAGGAGCAGTTTTCTTTTCTGCTTTATATGGACACTAACTTTTTAAACAACTTATGCTGATTTAATAGTACACCTGATATAGATTAACTTTGTAATTTACTTACTGTTAATGTGTTGTTGTTTTATCCATGGAAATTCTGTATGAAGTTACTGCCACTTGATGTTGCCCTTCCAGTAATCTACTGTCCACCCCCTGTTGTCAAGCAAAATCCATCCTTAGTTACAGAGCACTGCAGGAAGTGGTGATGTGTCTCTTCACAGCCTGTCCATAGAAGTCTATGTAGAGGGGAGGGGGAGCAGGAGGAGGGAGCAGGAGCAGAGAGAGGAGGCACACACAAACTGCCCATACAAGTCTATGGATAGGGAAGTGGCAGCTGTAGAAGGGAGTAGCGAGAGTGAGACACAGACGTTGCTGCCCATAGAAGTCTACGGAGAGGGGTATGACACAGCAGTAGAGTGAGAAAGACACACACAGACACTGCTGCAGATTCTGGTAATATTTATATCTCACCCCAGTGCTGGATTCTCAGCTACACTGCTCATTACTGCTGTATAATCTCCTCCATGCTGCTGCAGCAGATATATATATATATATATATATATATATATATATATATATATATATATATCTTAAGGATAAAGATAGGAAAGCAAGGTTCTCCTCTTCTATGTGTGTAGCATATAAAAGACATGATAGCCATTAGGCTACGCCCACTAGATCAGGATAAAAAACTGAGGTTTAGAGATAGAGCGTGCAGAGGAGAAAACTGCTAAAAATATGCAGCATACAAGTCATATAATGGCCAAAAGTACAAGAAGTGTAATTTGTCATGTACACACATATGATAGCTTATTCTGAAAACTCATCTGAAAAGTTAGGTACGCTTATACATATGGCAAAGCTGTGAGTCTGTACAGAGTCCTTAAAGTGTACCTATACCTTCATAAAACTTTTGACGTGTCATAGTGACATGTCAGAAGTTTTGATCGGTGGGGGTCTGAGCACTGAGATCTCCACCGATCACTATAATTAAGCTGCAGAAACGCTCAGTTGAGCACTGTGTCGCTTCGTTTTTGCTCGTCTTTCCTCTGAAAGCCGAGCAAGCGGTGTGCGGGCTCAATAGAAAGTCTATGGATCCGTACACTGCTCGCTCGGCTTTCCAAGGAAGGCCGAGCAAAGACGATCAGAAATGAAGCAGCACAGCGCCTACCTGAGCGCTTCGGCAGCTTTGTTTTAGTGATCGGTGGGGGTCTCAGTGCTCAAAACTTCTGAAATGTTACTATGATATGTCAGAAGTTTTATGAAAGTATAGGTAAACTTTAAGGTTTTTACAGACCCATATGCCACTTCATGGACCGCTGTACGATGCCTCCGTGTGGTGCTGTATTCACAATTTTTCTAGGGGAGATAACCCCTGTAATATGGCATGCTTTGGAGCATGACAAAACCATTTTTCTCACAGGTTCTATATAAAACTGTGAAAAAGTATCTCAGTATGCCTCTATATGAAATCAGACACACATACAGGTACAACATGGGTCCATTGATTTCTGTAAGTGTCGTATTATGGATCCGTACAAAAGGAATACGCTTTACCTCTAAAGAACATTTCCACATAAAATCTAAAACAACCAGTATATATACTGTAGACTCCTTAGTTATCCTATTCTGTTACACTATTTATTATTTTCGGTCATTTATTAGCTATATCTCTTTGAGGGAAAGGTGGGTGACTACCTATATGGTAGCCATTAAAGTGCTTTTCCAGAATGAATGGTAAAACTGCCTACCCTTTAGTAGGAAATGCTCTGTTACAAGTTTTACAATTGACTATGCAGATGTGCAAGCAGACATTTACAATGCATGGGGTTGCCCAACATAAGCACAAACATTGGCACTAAATCTAACCCATGACCATAAAAACAAAAGGCCAGTAGCTTACTACATGACCCCATTGTAAGAGACAAGCAAACAGGAGGAGCAAAGACAACCAGACAGTCACAGTCCACCTAGAGATGTAATAGTTACTGTAGGAGCATTATGCTGAACCTTAACACGCTTCAGAGCCCTATAACAACAAGCATGAATAGGATGACAAATCATTAGTTCAAAATCTGAAAAAAAAGGGTTATATATTCAATTACGTCAGTAAACCTCGACCAGCAATATCTAAAATTCATGCCCTCTGCTGAGCAAATGCTTATAAGTTAAATTTACGCTATCTTCTTCCCATTTTGTATTTACATGTATGCTTCAATAAATGTTCCATTCAAGGTAGATGAAAAATAAACCTAGACTTTTAATCAATTATTCCGCTTTTTAGGTTTCCTTCATTGCGTCATGCCCAAAATATAACTTTCCACTGCAGCAACCTTAACATTTTTCCTTCACACTATTTCAGATCTGGTTAAATTCTCTACTTGGGTTGTGGCTACTGGTGTTTGGCAAAGGACATTTATACTGTAGGGTCGAAAAAGACCTTTGCTTTCCCAGTCAAGTGTATCATAATTAACTGCTTCCTGACATCTGCCGTATATATATGGCAGAGGTCGGGTGGGGGAGTATGCAGCGGGCTCACGGGTTGAGCCCGCTGCATAGAACAAGTGTGTCGGCTGTGTGTAACAGCCGACAATTCAGTGTAACAAGTTTGGTGTATTTAACTAGTAAGTCAAATACGTTTAAATAATGCTTTCTTAATATATATATACATAAAAATATATATTAAAAGTAAAAAAAAAAACTTTTCCCATTTTCCACCAATGTAAAAATAAAATAAAAAATAACATAACTGATATCACCATGTCCTTAAAAGTCCGAACTATTACAATATAACATTATTTACGCCAGAATAATGTTTTTTGGTCACTTCATCTCCTACAAAAAATAGAATAAAAAGTGATCAAAAAGTCTCATGTGCCCTAAAATGTTACCAATAGAAACTACAGCTCGCCCTGCAGAAAAATAAGCCCTCCTACCGCTCAATCGACAGAAAAAAAAAGTTACGGCTCACTAAATATTGCAACAAAACATACATTTTATTTTTAACAATGTTTTTTCCTTGTAAAAGTAGTAAAACATAAGAATACTATATAAATTTGGTATCAATGTAATCATATTGACCCGCAGAATAAAGTTAACATGCTGTTTTTACTGCATGGTGAACGCCATAAAAACAATCCCCCCCCCCCAAAAAAAAAATTGAGGAATCGCTGTTTTTTTCCATTTCACCCCACAAAGAAAGTTCTTCCAGTTGCCTACTACGTGAAAATCGACAACTCGTGCGGCAAAAAAAACAAGCCCTCATATGGCTATATTGACTAAAAAATAAGATGGGAAGGAAAAAACTAAAGTGAAAATCCGAATAATGGCTGCAGCAGGAAGGGGTTAAACAACACTACCCCTAATAATACCCGGATATATAGGGCTTTAAATTCTTGTCCTATGTGAAGTATTTTAACATTGTATTCAGGTGGTTCTGAGTTACCATGGTCTCTGGCTGGGTGACAACCTCTAATGGCAGCTATTATAGTGCCCATAGGACCTGCACTCAGCTTTCCATACAGCTTGAATGGTATCTCAGTTTACACCCCACTGCTTCTCTCATCTGTCTTCAGTGTTGTTCTGGCATTCTATTCATGAGCCATAACATTAAAGATGAACAGTGCAATAGGTCTAGTCCAGATAGAAAAATGTTTAAAATGATTCTGCAGAGCTCAGAATTTATTAGGGAAATTTAAAACAGAATATAAGCTGTAAAATAATACCTAGAGAAACACGCACAATAAAAAGTTGGACTATTCCAATGGTGGGATGATATTGTAGAGGTGATCTTTCTGCCCAGCACCTCCTTATCCCTCCCAGAGCAGAAAAGAGGGCGTATGTGCAATTTTCCATGGTAATTTTTTATTTTCAGACTGTTTGACAGCCTGGGTAAGGAATGCGTTAATGTTTTCTGACAGGCGACCTCTAATTGTTGAATCCTTTCTTCGGCTTTTTTTTTTTTTTATTCTGTGAAATCCCGACTCAGGCGAGCAGAAAAACAAAGTGCTGCACTATTGAAATGGGCGCCCGCACTGCACAGAGCTAAAGGGGACAGTATTATTCATGAAGATTTCCAGCTCTTTTTGTCTTTTAACTAACCTTTGAGTTGGATCACAAGACTGGCCAGTCTCCCTTTCTCTAAAGGCGGCTCTGGCAGGCAGACAATGGAGCCAAACTGTTTTCCCTGTTAAAGAGATAACTGCCTTTGGGTTGTACATGCTGAAATTAATCTCCAGCCGCACAGAAATAATTTCTCCTTCTGTTTTTTCCACCTCTTTCTTACATTTCTTTATTCCAGTCACTTTCCAGAGATTATCACTAGGAAACTGAGCAGAGGAATAGGATATTTCAGGGACAATAAAGACCTTTTCAATACAAAAAGCCGTCCACACAGTAGGATTTATTTCAGCTTCTGATATACATGTATGGAAGTCTTCAGGAAGATGAAGGAACAGGCGCCTATACTTATGCATATATTTTCCCATGAAGATTTAGCAACATATCTATGCATCTTGCTTGTATACTTTGGATTATCTAAATATAGGTTTACTTTAGGATTGATGTCATTTGTATGGATATGCAAGTCCAGATATAACGTTATTAAAGATTATAACGTTTATAATGGTTAACAATGACAAGCTTAACAATAATCAGTATAATTCTGGTACCAAAAACCCTGGTTCTGACAGAAGGAAAATTTGCAACATTTAACTGACTTTCATTAAAGATTTATTTCTGTCTTATAAAGTGATGGCATAGGATATGCCATCACTTTATGATTGTGGGGGTCCGACCTCTGGGACCCCCATGATCCTGAGAATAAAGGGGCCACAGTGCTGATTTAGCACTGCGTCCTCTTTACTGTTGTCATGTTGGGTGCGTGGACCCACTGGGCCATACCGACTTGACTGTATGGCAGCTGGCCAACAGGATGTAGGTCACAGTCCATAGTTCGTATAGGGTACCTGTGGCAGCTCGGACAGTAGCAATGACAGTCTCGGCTGGGAGTTAGGCAGCAGGCAGGCGTCAGGCATGGTGTAGCAGGACAGTCGTGGAATACAGCACAGCACAACTACAGCTCAGCACGGCACTTGACCAGGTAGCACGGAATACAGGTACAGGGAACACTGGGAACTGGAAAACACTAGGAGACCATTTGCTAGACAAACTTAGGGTACAATAGCAACGCTCAGGCAAGGGAGGAAGATAGTCCAGGGTACTCATGGGCTAATTTTAACATTAACTTCAAGCGCGCATGCTGGCCCTTTAAGAGTGGGCACGAGCATGCGTGCGCACCCTACGGGATCCGGCCAAAGTAAGCGGAAGTGAGCGCTGGCGTCTCCTGAGGAGGAGACTGGGGCCAGTGCTCGCAGACTCATGGCTACGACCATCAGGAGGTGAGTGAGCCTGACGGCCCGCGGCCGTGGACATGACAACTGTTTTTCCTGCACAGTGGTGCCCTGGTTAATGGGACCTGTTGCAGTTCCCTGCACAGTCGGGTGGCCGGGAGAGCTGCTGTGCAAGGAAAACTTAGAAGTGTTTGTAGCGACAAATCAGCTCTGTGGCCCCTTCATTCTCAGGATCGTAGAAGTGCACCCACCGATCATAAAGTAATCGGATATCCTAGAAATGTCATCGCTTTATGAGATGGGAATAATCAGTTCAATTTTTCTTAGTCGTGTAAGGTAAACACTGCTAAATGAGTGTCTATGTAAACATATATGTGGGAGAAGAACAAAATTTTATTTGCCCCAATGCAAACTATGATTATAGTTAGAGTATAATATTGTCATAATTGGTGGAGATCTGTGCCAAACTATAAATGCAAAGCTATAAAATTCTAAGTCTCTGCCCGTCAACATTAGGTCATGTTCGCCGAAATACATATTTACAAAAAGCATCCGATTGACTTTAATGGGAAACCGCCATTTTTTCCACTGCACGTTTTTGAAAACCGAGTTGTGGAAGAAAAACAAGTGACATGGCACTTCTTAACATGGATTCCTTAGCGAAAACTGTGTCGGGTAGCCACATGCAGATCAGAGGCAGTTATAACTGCAAGACCTTGGGAAAACCCGAGGGTCAGCCTCGCATTTCTATAAAAAAAAAAAACGTTGTCTTCCTCGGAAAATCTGTAGAATTCAGTGAAAGTCTAAACTTTTAGCGTTTGCGATGCACAAATTCTCGGTGAAAAGTCCGCCACCGTTCGTTATTTTACAGAGTAGAAAAAGGATCTCATGATCCTCGGGCGGGTTCCCAAAAATGCACTGTTTATTTACCCATATGTTGCTGTCATTTTGACATTACTAATGCTCTCTTTGCGTTAAAGAGCTTAAAAGGGGTTGGACAGTCCTAGAAGACATCAGAGAGTCAGACACAAGTTTTCAGGGAATGCAGGGCACTTGCGATTCGCTCCAAATTTATTTGGACCGAATTGGACAGCCGATTTCATTGAAACGTACCCAAAACTAAGTTCTGGAATTTCGCTCATCTTTTAACAACATTTGTATGCCAATGCACTAGTAATTCCTTACACAGTATTTGGCTGGATTAACACCTAAAACTCTTATCTATTAGAGGTTTCTGTAACTTCCAATTATATCAATGGAGAGGACCACTTCCCATTGAAGGTCAACATTACATGTATCTAATGTGTATGGCCTGCTTAAACCCCAACATTAGCTGTAACAGAATTGAGAAAAGCAAGATACAATGTTTATACCTCGGACAAATAGACAGGGATATCGAAAACAATTCATGCATTCTTGATGCACCCACAACACAAAACCTGAATAACATGGAAAAGAGGCGTTAGCTCTGGGCCGCAGTATGAGGGCTTTATGATTAAAGATTATCATTAAGCCCCTAAGTAATGGGTAAGAAAGGCCCTAAAACAGCTTCTTCCACATTCTCCTGCTGCTCATTAAATGTAATAATAAACAGATTAATAAAACCTTATTTAATTTTGAAGTTTTCCTGTATTTAGGGAACCTTGCATCCCGCTATTTAAAGGGACATTTGTCATTTTAATTGAAATGCCCAATGAATTGTGAGCATTGCCAATTCTTTCTCTCTTCCTACAATTTAGAGAAAAACTCCAGTTCTCCTATTATTCTTCTTTCAGATAACAGTTATATGTTAATATTCAATGCTTTGTTGTTATCTATGCTGTGATCGATTTTCTTTCTAAAATATTAGTCTTTCAGTTTCGGAGCCCAGAAATTATTTTCTCAATGACTTGTCTATCTTGACGTTAGAAAAAGGAAGACAGTATTATCTGTGCTTATATCATTTTGTAATAAAACAGATGTACTGCTCCTCCTAACAAAGGCGTTAGGTGGGCTTATGTGGTCAATTCCTCAAGTAGAGGCAACATGGCTATGTACTCCCAAAGCATTTTAGCAGTTAGGGAATGCACTAGTGTTCCGAGACCTGCTTTAACAGTCACAATAATGGGAGTACTGTGTCTGGAATTGCTAAATGAGCACAATGGGTGCCACTATTAAAGGGGTCATCCAGGATGTAAACATTTGTTATTAGGGCATTGAAATGCCTGAAATGAAATAAATAAACCGAAAAAGCATTACTTACCTATCCTTGATCCAGCGCTGACGCTCCATCGGCACTCCCCGTGAATATTTAACATGCACGTAACATGTAACCACTGCAGCCAATCAGAGGGCTCACTGGTGACGAATCGTATTTCTGGCATAATGCCAGGAATACACCCTATGACCGCTGGGAGTACCGCCAGAGCCTCAGCGCTGGATCGCCGGGGGCAGGGTTATGTCAGTATAGCTTTTTTGGTTTATCTGTTTTATTTCCTGCCCTTAATAAAAAAATTCACATAGGGACATTGTGGCGGTCACTTTTACAGAAACTTTATTATGAGGGTACTGAATGTAACCTATGTCCATGTGACTGTATGGTCCATGCCCGCATCTGTATCCATACCTGTGAATATCCCCCTTGTTAGGATTATGAATATGTCCCTAAAGAACAAGCAAACACCAAATTACACTGAATCTTGAAGGGAAGGTGTCATAAAATTGTAATTTTTTTTTTATCATATTGCTTTTAATATGATAATAACATAAATTTTATTTATTTATATTCTCGTGTTCTACTTTTTACTTCTCTATGGGGGCTGCCATTTTTTTTCATCTCTGTATGTGTCGATTAACGACACATTCAGAGATGGAATACGGCACATACAAACCCATAGGGAATGCAAACGGGAGCCATTCCATTCTCTGCAGCGTATGCCGTCTGTGTGGGAACGGCGCATGCGCCGCTCCCACACAGACCAAAACTAAGCTCGTTCGCAGAGCGAAATCCGGCGCCATTTTCATGTGGACCGGAAGCCCAGATGATGACTTCCAGCCGCGGCTTCTAGTCATATGTTCAAGGAAGCGAAGGCGCAAGGAATAAGAGCGGAGGCGGCAGCGGCGACAGGAGCAGGTTTGTGTATGTGATGTGTGTATTATGTGCGTGTATGTTCATGTTATACTGTCTGCTGAGCCCTGTATCTAATCCTCCTACACTGTGCAGTCTCTCAGAAAATGGCGGCACACAGTGTAGGAGGTTTGAAGATTCAAACCCCTCCTTCTCCTGGCACTAGCCAGAATAAGGGAGGGGGGATTGAGTGAGGACACTAGAGAGAGTGTGTCTACCCCAAATTTGCAGCATAAAGCAATGAGGTTGCTTTACCACATTGACCATGCTGCAATTTTGGGAACTGCTCCCACTAGTGGCCAGCAGATGGAAATGTTATAAATTAGAATCTAATTTATAATATTTCCTGACGTGTCAAAAAATTACAAGAATTAAAACAATGTGTAATCACTTAAATAATAATTGTTTAACTAAAAAAAAAAAAGAAACATTTCTAGCGACACATTCCCTTTAAGCACAGAGATGCAATGAACCCCAAACATATTAAGTGCATTCTATTGTAGTGCTACATTTAATATCTACCCAGATGCGGCTTTCTTCAGTAATAACAGAGAAGTCAGACAGCTTATCACCTGGTTAGCTTCCATTTAAAAATGAATTGTCGTGAGACAAGCCCTTTGAAGGGAATCTGAAAAAAAAAGTGGGCACCACAAGTATGTATAAAGAGTGGCAGTAAACGTGTATAAAAGAAACGTGGCAAAATTTGCAAGACAAGATGTTACGACCAGCGGATTGTGGACCCACTGGGCTACTCCACCGATAAGAGTAGCGGCTGGCAGCAGATAAAAGGAAACAGGCAGTAGCGGGTAGCTAGAAACAGGCTGGTAGCAGATAGCTGGATACAGGTTGACAACAGAGCTCTGGATACAGGCTAGTAGCAGGAACCTTTTCAGGATATAACTAGGTTGTTCCAATGTTGCTCAGGCAGGATGTGTCCAGTGATATAGACTAATATACCTGGTGATTGGCAGGAATTAGGGATTTAGGTGCACACTGTAAAGAATCTGCCAGGCACAGCTTCGGGGTTAACGCCCATAGATAAAGAGGCTCTGTCACCAGATTTTGCAACCCCTATCTGCTATTGCAGCAGATAGGCGCTGCAATGTAGATAAGGGTATGTTCACACGGCCTATTTACGGACGTAATTCGGGCGTTTTTGCCCCGAATTACGTCCGAAAATAGCGCCTCAATAGCGCTGACAAACATCTGCCCATTGAAAGCAATGGGCAGACGTTTGTCTGTTCACACGAGGCGTAATTTACGTGCCGCTGTCAAAAGACGGCGCGTAAATAGACGCCCGCGTCAAAGAAGTGACCTGTCACTTCTTTGGCCGTAATTGGAGCCGTTATTCATTGACTCCAATGAATAGCAGCGCTAATTACGCCCGTAATTGACGCGGCGTTCAAGCGCCTGCACATGCCGTTACGGCTGAAATTACGGGGATGTTTTCAGGCTGAAACATCCCCGTAATTTCAGCCGTTACGGACGCCCTCGTGTGAACATACCCTAAGAGTAACGTTTTTATTTTTAAAAAACGAGCATTTTTGACCAAGTTATGACCATTTTTGTATTTATGCAAATGAGGCTTGCTAAAGTCCAACTGGGCGTGTTTAAAGTAAAAGTCCAACTGGGCGTGTATTATGTGTGTTACATCTGGGCGTGTTTACTACTTTTACTAGCTGGGCGTTCTGACGAGAAGTATCATCCACTTCTCTTCAGAACGCCCAGCTTCTGGCAGTGCAGACACAGCGTGTTCTCGAGAGATCACGCTGTGTCGTCACTCACTTCCTGCCCCAGGTCCTGCATCGTGTCGGACGAGCGAGGACACATCGGCACCAGAGGCTACAGTTGATTCTGCAGCAGCATCTGCGTTTGCAGGTAAGTCGATGTAGCTACTTACCTGCAAACGCTGATGCTGCTGCAGAATCAACTGTAGCCTCTGGTGCCGATGTGTCCGACACGATGCAGGACCTGGGGCAGGAAGTGAGTGACGTCACAGCGTGATCTCTCGAGAACACGCTGTGTGTCTGCACTGCCAGAAGCTGGGTGTTAACGAACAGAAGTGGATGATGCTGATTCGTCAGCATCATACACTCCCATTCCTAACGCCCAGCTAGTAAAAGAAGTAAAAACGCCCCGATGTACATACACAATACACGCCCAGTTGGACTTTTACTGTAAACACGCCCAGTTGTACTTTTGCAAGTCTCATTTGCATAAATACAAAAATGGTCATAACTTGGCCAAAAATGCTCGTTTTTAAAAAATAAAAACGTTACTGTAATCTACATTGCAGCGCCTATCTGCTGCAATAGCAGATAGGGGTTGCAAAATCTGGTGACAGAGCCTCTATAATCAGTCTGCAGCTGCTTCTCTGTCTGTGAGACTGACTCCATCTTCCACCACTCAGGGTGGCAGGCTTAGGAGTGGGAGAACCTATCGCAGCCTGGCCAGACGGAGCTAGCTCCCGCCCTCTGTCTATTTATACCTGCCTTTCCTGTTCCTCCTTTGCTTGTGATTCTTCTCGTGTGGTTTCCTGGCCCTGCTGCAGCTTCTAACTATTTGACCCTGCTTCATACTGACCCTGGCTTACTGACTACTCTCCTGCTCTGCGTTTGGTACCTCGTACTCTCCTGGTTTGACTCGGCTCGTTCACCACTCTTGTTGCTCACGGTGTTGCCGTGGGCAACTGCCCCATTTCCCTTAGCTTTGTGTACCCTTGTCTGATTGTCTGTCGTGCACTTACTGAGCGTAGGGACCGTCGCCCAGTTGTACCCCGTCGCCTAGGGCGGGTCATTGTAAGTAGGCAGGGACTGAGTGGCGGGTAGATTAGGGCTCACTTGTCTGTTTCCCTACCCCCAACATTACACACACTTTGGCCCTATAAGATGCAGGAAGTGAGGGGGCCTGTGGACAGACCCAGCAACACCAGCAGCAGAAGGAAGTGCACGTGCATGGAAGTGTGGAAATCCAGTAATCGTACAGCGTGTACAAAAGGTAACCTGGCAGCTGCTCCTACTGGGAGAGGTAGTACACCGATGAGCGTAGAGCTCTGGCTTTACAGTACCCAACACTTACGCCCCCTGTTCTCAGGCCCGGAGTGGAGAAGGGCTGGAGCGTTGACGTCTTCATGACCAGTGTCTTCACAATCACCTTCCTCAGAATCATTGAAGTCCACATAGTCATCAGAACCAAAATCCTCCCAATCATCTTCCTCAGTCTGAAATGTCCTCAAACGCAGACTCAACTTCAGATCGCCAAGAAGCAGGAAGGACTTGAGGATTAGGTTTGCGTACATCTCTAACAGCTCTCTTCATGAGAGGAATGCTACAGGCGGCGGGTGGAAGTTCAGGAACAAGATAAAAGAGATCGTGGACTGGCAGGCTCAGGTCCAGCAGAACTATTTTGGGTATCGGGAACGCAGGCTGACACAACATCATGAACCTCCTTGGACACTTTTCTCCTGTGCACCGGGTAAAATGTCTCATCTGGAGGCGTGTTCTTAACCAGCAGGGGCGCCACAGTAACAACATGAAGTGAACAAACAGTGAAGTGTTGAGGCTTTAGCAACAAATCAGCAGATTCGGCAGACTGGTCAATTTCTGTGGAACAGAAGACAGGGATATGGCATAAACTTGGGTGAGACATCTGGATAGACAGCGAGATCCCCACTGGGGATTTTGTCCTAAGTCCCAATCAATAAGTGGGGCGTGCATACAAAGCTACGGTAACCCCAAGAGCAAAGGATAGACAGAATCAGGCAGGACATACAGGGAGATCTTCTCCAAATGCGAGCCCCTACTCAGAGTTCTAGGGGTGCGGTGACAAATTGGATTGGTTTAGGGAGTGGTCATCCATTGACTGAGACCACCAGCAAAGGAATCTGCAAACGCACAATAGATATCTGGTGATGAGCAACTAGAGTCTGGTGTATGAAATTGCCATCATAACCAGGAAAGCATTTACAGGAAGATGGGTTTTACCGGAAGACAGGGTTACAGAAACAGATAGCTATGTAGAGTGATCTTCTCCGTTTGGAATTAAGAGTCCAAAAACTCCCAGCTGCCTTGACTTAAGGGGACAATTGCAGGCATAGTGTTTCTTGCCACCACAGTAGAGACACAGGTTGTTGTTGCGTCTACATTGATGTTCCTCAGGGGAGAGTTTCAGACGCTCAACCTGCATGGGTTCCTCAGGGACTTCAGGAAGCGTGACCAGAAAATAATCTTGAAATGAGGATGCCACCCGTGGTACTCTTCTTTTCGTAAAGTCTCTTTAAGACTTTCTCTGAAGCACTGGTCAATACGGGTAGTCAGGGCAATGAGGGCAACCAGGGTAACAGGGATTTCCCTCATAGAAAGCAGCTACATGGGCCTTATTGTTCCAGCCTAGTTCAAAAGCAAACATGCGGAACTGTATAGTCTACTGGCCCACATACATATTTCCCTGGCTTAGACTGAGCAGAGCTGATGCAGCAGAGGAGACATGTCCTGGTTCCCCAAAAACAGCACGAAAGGTAGCAAGAAAGGTCTGCAGGATTGTGGTTAAAGGGTCATCTCAATCCCTCAAGAGGTTAACACAGTCCAAAGCTTCACCAGAGAGCACAGACACAATGAAAGCTACTTTAGCTCGGTCTGAATGAAGCAGGTGTGCATGCAGGTCAAAGTGGATTAAACACTTGTTCAGGAAACCACGTCAAGATATGGAGTTCCCATCATACCAAGGAGGCAGAGGCAATTGAATACCAGAACTGCTGTAGTGTGAACATGGTGTAAGTTTTTGTACAGCCTGAGGAGTTGCTGGAGAAGGCTTAACCACTTGTTGCACAGCCAAAGTGTTCATAAACTGCTGGATTTCATCTTAACGATCACTGATCTCCTAGATGGTGTCATAGATTGCCTGTACAGTAGGTTTTAGATTGCCAGCGGGCTCCATGGCCTGAGCAAACTGTTATGACCAGCGGTTTGTGGACCCACAGGTCTACACCACCGATGAGAGTAGCGGCTGGCAGCGGATAACAGGACACAGGCAGTAGCAGGTAGCTGGATACAGGCTGGTAACAAATAGCAATAACAGACTGGAATCAAATGCACACCGGAACCTTTGCAGGATACAACTAGGTTGTTACAATGTTGCTTAGGCAGGCTGTGTTCAGTGAAGCAGACTAGTATACCGCATGATTGACAGGAATTGGCTGGGTACACTCGCTGGCCCTGTAAGATGCAGGAAGTGGGCACGCGCCCTCCCTATGGGCAGACCCAGCAACACCAGCAGCAGAAGAAAGCGCATTTGTGTGCGGCAGGGTGGAGATCCAGGAACCGTACAGACTTTACCAAAGGTAACCTGGCAGCTGTTTCTGCTAGGAGAGGTAGTATGCTGACGAGCGCAGAGCGCTGGCGTTACACAAGAGAACACGTATATATCAGACTGCACCTCTAATATGAATGAACTCACTTTATTACATTACATAATACAAAAAACAGACAGATCTAAGAACATTTAAAAATGCACAAACGTACCGAATCCTAAGTCCGAGCCACTGGTCAGGCTTAGGGTATGTTCACACGGCCAAATTTCAGACGTATACGAGGCGTATTATGCCTCGTTTTACGTCTGAAAATAGGGCTGCAATACGTCGGCAAACATCTGCCCATTCATTTGAATGGGTTTGCCGACGTACTGTGCAGACGACCTGTTATTTACGAGTCGTCGTTTGACAGCTGTCAAACGACGACCCGTAAATTTACTGCCTCGGCAAAGAAGTGCAGGGCACTTCTTTGCCACGTAATTTGAGCCGTTCTTCATTGAAATCAATGAAGCACGGCTCAAGGTTTACGAGCGTCTCAGACGCCTCGTAAATTACGAGGAGGAGCTTTTACGTGTGAAACGAGGCAGCTGTTAACAGTCTGTCTTTTCACACGTAACTGCCTCTCAGCGTGTGAACATACCCTTAAAGGGAACCTGTCACCAGCATTTCACCTATTAAACCAGCAATACCAGGTGAAAGTGGGTAAAAAAATCATTTTTATGTAACCTATAATTATCTTCTAAGTAGGTTCTGTAGCTTTAATATTCAGTTTTTAGTATTCCCGCACCGTATGCTAATGAGCATAAAAGAGTAATATCTTCGTTTGAAAAGAGTCAAATCTTCATTCCTCAAGGCTTTCCGAGTTAACCCCGCCTCTTTACTTTTGATTAACAGCTCCTCGCCTCCCCCCAGCACACACAAAACCCTGCGCTTGTTCTGGTGCGTGTGCTTAACGGGACACCATAGCGGCGCATGCGCTGTAACTAGATTTAAGGCCCGGATAAAGCAGGGAAGGGTATCGAACCATGGTAGGCGCATGCGCGCTGTCTCAGACGAGATTTCGACATTCAGGACGATCCAGGGCATAAGAAGAGGAACGAATGAGACTGACGGATTATTACCATAAAAGGTGCAAAATGTTTGCAGATCGATTTTTACCATTGGAGGAGGAGTTTAGGAGAGGGGATAATGGCAATGAACTTTTGACAACAGCAGCCTGCGATGGGTGAGCAGTGTTCAGTAGGTAAAATGATGGTTACAGGTTCCCTTTAACCCCTTACTGTACGTCCTTTTTAGCGGCTCGTTCCCGCAAATGGGCGTACAGTAACGCCCTGAGGATGAAGCAGGCACAGGAGCTGTGCGCGCTTCATCCTCAGCGGGTGTCGGCTATAATATACAGCTGACATCCCGCTGCAACGGCGGCGATCACTGTTATGTCCAATCGCCGCCATTTAACCCCTCAAATGCCGCTGTCAATAGCGACAGTGGCATTTAAGTGATTGATACAGCGGGAGGGGGCTCCCTCTGTACCCCGTTGGCCCCCCGCGAAAAATCGCGGGGTTCTGATGGTTGCAATGGCAACCAGGAAGCCTAGCAATGGCTTCCTGGTTGCCAGGTACGGGAGCCTATTAGGTCCTGCCCGAGGCAGGACATAATAGGCTCAACTGTCAGTTATAAAATGACAGTTATAATACACTGCACTACACAAGTAGTGCAGTGTATTGTACAGGGGATCAGAAGATCAGATCTTCCAGTCCCCTAGTATGCGTAACATAAAAAGTAAAAAAAAAGATTAAAAAAAGTTTTAGATAAATAAATAAATAAAAGTTTTACGTAATAAAACCAATAATCGTCTTGTTTCCCTGATCGAGCCCTTTATAATTAGAAAAAAATGGAAAAAAAGACAAAAACTAGACCTAATAGGTATCGCCGCGTTCGTATCGGCGTGACCTATAAAAATATAATATTATTTATCCCGCATGGTGAACACCGTAAAAAAAATACAATAAAAAACAATGCCAGAATTTCCTTTTTTGGTCACGTTGTTTCCAATAAAATGGAATCAAAAGTGATCAAAAAGTTGCGCGTAGCCAAACATAGTACCAATAAAAACTACAGTGTGTCACGCAAAAAACAAGCCCTAACACAGCTCCGTCGACATAAAAATACAAAAGTTATGGCTCTCAGGACATGGTGACACTAAAACATTTTATTTATAAAAAGGGTTTTTATTGTGTAAAAGTAGTAAAACATATAAAAACTATATAAATTTGGTATTGCCATAATCGTATCAAACCGCAGAATAAAGTAAACATGTTGTTTATACTGCACAGAGAACGCCGTTAAAAATTGATTAAAAAAAACAGCGAGAGAATTTCTGTTTTTTGTTCTCCTCACCCCCCAAAAAATTGAATAAAAACTGATCACATTATCACATTTACCCCAAAATGATACTAATAAAAACGACAACTCATCCCATGAAAATCAAGCGCTCACACAGCTCGTCCACGGAAAAATAAAAAGTTATGACTCTTGGAACGCAATAATGCAAAACGACGGCCCAGATTAATTTATATGTGCAGTTCTTCACCTAAAACCCCACGTCATCATTTGCAGCCCCCACTGGTAGACCCTGTAAATGCAGCGGAAACTATGACATTTTGGAGTCTGTGCTACATGTGGGGCTAGTGAAGTCAAAGATTAGACAATACTGGAGTGCGGATATTTTGTACAATACCACGGACACCCTTTAGAAGTGCGACTCCTACACCCAAAAATCCAGCCTGTGCATGAAGGATTGGTTCAAAGCGTATGTCACCATCCATGGATTATTTTATTATTCATTTACCCCATTATTACATCATCCTATTATGACCTGTTGCACTCCGCCCAGCTTACATATACCCTGATGTACTCCACATAGCTTACATATACCCTGATGTACTCCGCACAGCTTACATATACCCTGATGTACTCCGCCCAGTTTACATATACCCTGATGTACTCCACCCAGTTTACATATATCCTGATGCACTCCGCCCAGTTTACATATATCCTGATGCACTCTGCCCAGCTTACATATACCCTGATGTACTCCGCCCAGCTTACATATACCCTGATGTACTCCTCACATATTACATACACCCTGATGTACTCCTCACACATTACATATACCCTGATGTACTCCTCACACATTACATATACCCTGATGCACTCCGCCCAGCTTACATATACCCTGATGCACTCTGCCCAGCTTACATATACCCTGATGCACTCCGCCCAGCTTACATATACCCTGATACACTCCACCCAGCTAACATATACCCTGATGTACTCCGCCCAGCTTACATATGCCCTGATGCACTCCGCCCAGCTAACATATACCCTGATGCACTCCGCCCAGCTTACATATACCCTGATGTACTCCGCACAGTTTACATATACCCTGATGCACTCCGCCCAGCTAACATATACCCTGATGCACTCCGCCCAGCTTACATATACCCTGATGTACTCCGCACAGTTTACATATACCCTGATACACTCCACCCAGCTAACATATACCCTGATGCACTCCGCCCAGCTTACATATGCCCCCATATTATAAGCTGAAACACCAGTAAAACACTAAACAAAACTACTACCAAGCAAAATCTGCACTCCAAAAGCCAAATGGCGGTCCTTCTGGGCCTGGCAGTGTGCCCAAACAGCAGTTTATGACCACATATGGGGTATTACTGTACTCTGGAGAACCGCTTAACAATAATTTATGGGGTGTGTGTCTACGGTGGTACAAGCTGGGCACAACACATTGGGCACTGAAATAGCATATATGTGGAAAATGGCAATTTTAAATCTGCAACATCCACTGTGCACTAATTTCTACAAAACCTTTGGGGTTAAAATGCTCACTACAATTCTAGATGAATTCCTTGAGGGGTGTAGTTTCCCAAATGGGGTCACTTCTCGGGGGTTTTCACTGTACTGGTACCGCAGTGCAATGCAACATGGAATCACTCCAAAAACGAAATTGCACTTTTTCCCTTTAGACTCTTGCTGTGTGTCCAAATAGCAGTTTACAACCATATATGCAGGGGCGTAGCTAGGGGGGGACAGGCGGGGCATGTGCCCCGGGCGCAACCCGGAGGATAGGGAAGGGGGGCGCCGAAGAGCAGCTGATCGCTGCTGACAGGCGTCCTGTATGTCGGACACCTGCAGCAGCTTAGGAAGAGCCAGGACATTATGGCGTTCTGACTGGGGTCTGTGACGGCCAGGGAGTGGACCAGTCCAGTCACCTGACCTCACGTCGGTGACATGAGGTCAGATGACTCAAGTCAGGGGACAGGTCCACTCCCGTGCTGCAGCCTTCCAGCATCTGCCTCTACTCTGTGCTCTGCACACACGCCGAGAAGCAGAGAGGAAGCTCCGCCCACACACAGCCCGTCCTGACCTGTCAGCAAGGAGACATGGTGAGTGTGTGTGTAGTGTGTAATGTGTGTCTCTGTGTTTGTATGTGTATATGTTACAGTGTGTGTCTGTCTGTCTCTGTCTGTCTCTGTGTCTGTCTCTGTGTCTGTCTCTGTCTGTCTGTCTGTCTGTCTGTCTCTGCATGTGTTTGTCTCTTACATCTACTACATTATCTGTACTCAGAGAGATATCTCTGTGTTATCTGTGGTGTTACATAGAACTGCAGGGAACATCTACTACATTATCTGTACTGTGTGCTAAATTACAATCTCAGCTCTGCTACACAGTACAGATAATGTAGTAGATGTTACCTGCAGTCCTATGTAACACCACAGATAACACAGTGATATCTCTCTGAGTACAGATAATGTAGTAGTGTTACCTGCAGTCCTATGTAACACCACAGATAACACAGTGATAACTCTAAATACAGATAGTAGTGTTACCTGCAGTCCTATGTAACACCACAGATAGCACAGTGATAACTCTGATTACAGATAATGTAGTAGCTGTTGCCTGCAGTCCTATGTAACACCAAGATCTAACATTGTGCTAAATTACAATCTCAGCTCTGCTACAATGTGTTATCTGTGGTGTTACATAGGGCTGCAGGCAACAGCTACTACATTATCTGTACTCAGAGAGTTATCACTGTGTTCTCTGTGGTGTTACATAGGACTGCAGGTAACATCTACATTATCTGTGCTGTGTACATATGTGCCTATGTGCGTATATATGGGTCTGTTTGTAAATGTGTCTTTGTGCTTGTATATTTGTGCCTTTTATGTATTTGTATATGTTCCTGTCTGTGTATTTATCTGCCGGTGTGTGTGCGTATATGTGTCTGTACGTCTATATATTTACCTGTATGTATATATTCCAGAATGTGTGTATGTATAATTGCCTGTATGCCTAAATATCTGTCTTTATGTATGTACATTATATATGTTCCAGCGTGTCCATATATGTGGCTCATTTTTGGTTTGTGTAGGGGGCGGCAATAGAGAGTCCTGCACAGGGCGCCATCCAAGCGAAGGCCGGTCCTGGCTGCACCGACCCTAGTCAGAAGAAACTCCGCCGCTGCCTGCGCCGCATGACCTCCTCGGCTCCTCTGGTAAGTCACACCAGGCAGAGCGGAGAGTGGTAGCGGTAGGCTACTGCTCACCGGTCTGTTCACAGTGTGGCGCTAAGTACAAGGGGGGGAATGTGGCACTATTTACAAGGGGGGGAGTGTGGCGCTATTTACAAAGGGGCAGCGGTATGTGTGTGGCACTATTTGCAAGGGGGGCTGTGTGGCCCTACTTGCAAGGGGGGCTGTGTGGCACTATTTACAAGGGGGGCTGTGTGGCACTATTTACAAGGGGGGCTGTGTGTGGCACTATCTACTGGGGGCTGTGTGTGGCACTATCTACAAGAGAGGGGCTGTGTGGCGCTATCTACAGGGGGCTGTGTGTGACCTCTTTAATATATTTTCTTTTAATTGATTTTTATGTTAATTACATTATAGAACTTTATCATTTGTAAAATGTAGAAATGCTTTTATACTCGCGTTACATTAAAAAAAATTGTGAACAAAAAATTACATCTCATTGATTGGTAGGGAAAGAAAACATGGCGAGGGGGAAGGAGATGTCGGGAAATAAGTTGGGGGGGGGGGGGCGCCAATCTGAATCTTTGCCCCGGGTGCAGGAGAACCTAGCTATGCCTCTGATATATGGGGTACTTCCCTATTCAGGAGAAATTTTGTCACACATTTTGGGGTGTCTTTTCTCCTGTATTGCTTGTGTAAATGAAAAATGATGTGCTAAATCTATAGGTTATTGGGAAAAAAAAAATTTCATTTTCACGGCCCAATTCTAATAAAATCTGTAAAACACCTGAGGGATCAAAATGCTCACTACACCTCTAATTTATTTCTTTCAGGGGTATAGTCTCCAAAATGGGATCACACCTGGGGAATTTCTACTATACTGGTACTTCAGGGGCTCTGCAAATGCGACATGGCCCCCAGAAACCAATTCAGCGAAATCTGAGCTGCAAAATCCAAATGCTGCTCCGTCCCCTCTGAGCCCTGCCGTGGGTCCAAACAGCAGTTTATTACCACATATGGGGTATTGCCGTAATCAGGAGAAATTGCTTTACAAATGTTGAGGTGCTTTTTCTCCTTTATTCCTTATAAAAATTAGAAAATTCTATGTTTTTTCAGAAAAAAAGTCTATTTTCATCTTCACAGACTAATTCTAATAAATTCAGCAAAAAACCTGTGGGGTCAAAATGCCAACTATACCACTAGAAAAATTCCTTGAGGGGAATAGTTTCCAAAATTGAGTCACTTTTGGGGGGTTTCCCCTGTTTAGGTCCCTCCAGGGCGTTGCAAACACGACACGGCACCGAAAAATATTCCAGTAAAATCAGTGCTCCAAAATCCAAATGGCGCTCCTTCCCTTCTGAGCACTGCCGTGGGTCCAAGCAGCAGTTTATACATGTGGGGTATTTCCGTAATCGTGAGAAATTGCTTTAAAATTGTTGGGGTGCTTTTTCTCCTTTATTCCTTGCAAAAATTCGAAAATTATAAGTTTTTCCACAATAAAAGTAGATTTTCATTTTCACAGACTAATTCGAATAAATTTTGCAGAAAACCTGTAGGGTCAAAATGCTAACTATACCCCTAGATAAATTCCCTGAGGGGTGTATTTTCAAAAATGGGGTCACTTTTGGGGGTTTCCACTGTTTTGGCACCACAAGACCTCTTCAAACCTGACATGGTGCCTAAAATATATTCTAAAAAATGGAGGCCCCAAAATCCTCTAGGTGCTCCTTTGCTTCTGAGACATGTGTTTCAGTCCATTAGCACACTAGGGCCACATGTGGGATATTTCTAAAAACTGCAGAATCTGGGCAATAAGTATTGAGTTGCATTTCTCTGGTAAAACCTTCAGTGGTACAGAAAAAAATGTATTACAAATGAATTTTGCACAAAAAAAATGAAATTTGTACATTTCACCTCTACTTTCCTTCAATTCCTGTGAAACGCCTAAAGGGTTGAAACCCTTTCTGAATGCTGTTTTGAATACTTTGAGGGGTGCAGTTTTCAAAATGGGGTGTTTTATGGGGGTTTCTAATATATAAGGCCCTCAAAGTCACTTCAGAACTGAACTCGTCCCTGAAAAAAAATAGCCTTTTGAAATGTTCTTAAAAATATGAGAAATTGCTGCTAAAGTTCTAAGTCTTGTAACGTCCTAGAAAAATAAAAGGATGTTCAAAAAACGATGCAAACATAAAGTAGACATATGGGAAATGTTAATTAGTAACTATTTTGTGTGCTATTACTATCTGTTTTACAAGCAGATACATTTAAAATTAGAAAAATCATAATTTCTTCACATTTTCTCAAAATTTTGGTGTTTTTCACAAATAAGCAATAAATTTATCGACCACATTTTTTCACTAACCTAAAGTACAATATGTCACGAGAAAACAATCTCAGAATCGCTTGGATAGGTAAGAGCATTCCAGAGTTATTACCACATAAAGTGACACATGTCAGATTTGAAAAAATGGGTCTGGTCCTGAAGGCCAAAAATAGCTTGGTCTTGAAGGGGTTAAAGAGACTCTGTCACCAGGTTTACGCTGCCCTATCTGAGAGCAGCATAATGTAGTGCCAGAGACCCTGAAAACAGCGTTGGGTCACTTACTTTGTAATATTCAGTAGTTTTCATACAATTCCTTTTTATCCCCTACATCGCGAGCCGAGCGTTTTCATTAGCTGCGGCTTCCCCCGCCCTCCTAACGCTGATTGACAACTTTCTCCCCATACTGTGCATAGAGAAAAAACTCAATCAGCGGGCGTGGGCGGTGGGAGCTGCAGCTAATAAATATCAAGGACTCCTGAGCGCAAATAGATTATTGAGAGGACTCCTGGCTCAGCTCGCTCTGCAGGAGATAAACAGGGATTTTATGATAACTACTTAGTACAAAGTAAGTGACCCACCGCTGGAATCAGGGTCTCTTGCACTACTTTTCGCTACCCTCAGATAGGGCAGTATGTAAACCTGGTGACAGAGTCTTTTTAAAGGCTATGACACTTTTGTACGGTTTTGTTCACATCTGCGTAGTAGGCTCCATTAGGGGCCCCCATCACAGTTCAGGTGAAAAATGCTGCGCTATGTCTTCCAGGAAATTGATGGACGCCCCAACGGAACCCATCAAAGTCTGTGTTTTTTTTCGGACGCCATTAGTGTCTGTGATGCAATGGCTTCAGGACAGTTTTTTCTTTTTTCTGTTTCTATGACTGAATAGCAAAATGAATAAACTTAGCGCAGATGTGCACAAAACCTAACTACTTGTTTTAGTTGATACAAAATATAAAGTAAATAAAAAATATATGATGCAACTTTAAAATAGTTTTTATTAAAAATACACAGTTTAACCATAGCATTAAAACCACCTTCCTAATATAGTGTAGGCAGGGCCGCCATCAGGAATTTCAGGGCCCCCTACAGCTACATTTTCTGGGCCCCCCTACCGTGGCACCGCCTGTTAACGGTACTCCGTCCAGTACTATATCATGGTACCCAGGGCCGCCATCAGGGGGGGTATTATGGGTACTGATGTGAGAGGCCCGGCCAAACCTAATTGAAAGGGGGGCCCGGCAAACTGCCGCGACTTGTCTTTGGTAGAAAAAAAACAGGCCCCTGCAATGGGGCCCGTTTTTTTCACCAAAAGAATGTCATGAGCTGCGGGCCCCCCTTTCAATTAGGTTTGGCCGGGCCTCTCACATCAGTACCCCTAATACCCCCCTGATGGCGGCCCTGGGTAGCATGGGGGCCGTCAAACACCGCCGCCCGTGCGACCGATCACGCGCACCCGCAAACTCCCGCGCATGCGCACCGGCGACCGCCTGGAACCGCGCACCGAATTTTGAGGCAGATTTTGACCTGCCCACACTATCTTGCCGCGTTTTTTGCCTGCGGCGATTGAGGACAGCAGACAGAAAACGCAGCGAAAAATGCATTTTCTGCCTCCCATTGATTTCGATGGGAGGTCAGAGGCAGAACCGCGGCAAGAAAGGACGTGCTGCTTTTTCTTTTTTCTGCGACTGGCTCCCATTGATTTCAGATTAAATCAATGGGAGGCGGTTTTGGAAGTTTTTTGGTGCTGATTCTGACGCAGTGTCCGAGTCAATATCAAGGCCCAAAAACTCTGAACTGGGCCTTATTGTTAGGGCTTATTCAGACGAACGTGTAATACGTCCGTGAAACGTGTGTGATTTTCACGCGCCTTGCACGGACCTATGTTACTCTATGGTGCCGTGCAGACTGTCAGTGATTTTCACGCAGCTCGAGTCCGGTGCGTAAAACTCACGACATGTCCGATATTTGTGCATTGTTCGCGCATCACGCACCCATTGAAGTCAATGGGTGCGTGAAAATCACGCCCAGCGCTTCCGCAGCCGTATAAACTATGAATGAAAACAGAAAAGCACCACGTGCTACAAACATACAAACAGAGTGTCATAATGATGGCGGCTGCGCGAAAATCACGCAGCCACGCATCATACGCTGCTGACACACGGAGCTGTTATGGACCTTTTGCAAGCGCAAAACGCCACGTTTTTGCGCGCGCAAAAAGCACACGCTTGTGTAAATCCGGCCTTAGGGTAGGAACACACTAGGCATGAACACTGCGGATTTTATGCAACACATTTTATTGTGTAAAATCCGCAGCGTATTACAGTCGCAGCAGAGTGGATGAGATTTGAACAAATCTCATCCACACGCTGCAAAAATAATGGACCTGCAGTGTGACTTTTTGGCTTTTTAAGTCGCATGTCAATGTATTCTGTGGAATCGCCGCTCCTCTGTTGCAGAAATGCTGCGGTTCTGCCGCAAAAATCACAAATGAGAAAAAAAAAAAAAGCCACTTTTTTAAATTTATAAAAAAGTTTAGACTTGCCCCGGCCGTAGTCCTGGTGACGCGATCCTCTATTCTTAGCGTAGCCCGGCCTCCTGTCATGACGTTTCATCCCATGTGACTGCTGCAGCGGTCACATGGTCTACAGCGTCATCCCAGGAGGCGGGGCTACGTTCAGAAGAGAGAGATGCGTCACTTAAACTACGGCCGGGGTAAGTCTAAACTTTTTTTTCCCTACAGGATTCCCGCAGCGGACACGCCTCACGAAACCTGCGCCACTATTTGGTGCGGTTTTGCTGGCGGAATTCCCTGCGGCTCCCGGGATAAGCTGTGTCGTTTTACTCAGCATATCCGCCTAGTGTGTCCCTTATGATGTCGCTCCTGGAGCTCCTGCCGCTCTCTAAATAGGCAGTTGGTCCAGTAGAATTTGGAATGATTTTTTTTTTGTGAACCAGCTTAAAAAAATACAAAACTTTTGTGTTAGGGCCTGTTCACATCACTGTTCGCTTCCGCTCCGGGGTTCCTTCTGAGGTTTCTGTCGGGTGAACCCCGCAACGGAAAGTGAAAGTGATAGCACAGCTTCCGTTTCCATCACCATTAGCGCAGTCGACTGCGCTATTAATTCCGTCCGAAAACCAGCCGGAATGGTGACGAACGGAAACCATGAGGGTATGTTCACACGGCCTATTTACGGACGTAAATCGGGCGTTTTTGCCCCGAATTACGCCCGAAAATAGCGCCTCAATAGCGCTGACAAACATCTGCCCATTGAAAGCAATGGGCAGACGTTTGTCTGTTCACACGAGGCGTATATTTACGCGCCGCTGTCAAATGACGGCGCGTAACTAGACGCCCGCGTCAAAGAAGTGACCTGTCACTTCTTTGGCCGTAATTGGAGCCGCTATTCATTGACTCCAATGAATAGCAGCGCTAATTACGGCCGTAATTGACGCGGCGTTCAAGCGCCTGCACATGCCGGTACGGCTGAAATTACGGGGATGTTTTCAGGCTGAAACATCCCCGTAATTTCAGCCGTTACGGACCCCCGCCGTGTGAACATACCCTTAGCGATGTTTCCGTCACCATTGAGATCAATGGTGACTGAAACGGAAGCTGTGCTGTCACTTTCACTTTCCGTTGCGGGGTTCACCCGACAGAAACCTCAGACGGAACCCCGGAGCGGTGGTTCGTCACCATTCCGGCTGGTTTTCGGACGGAATTAATAGCGCAGTCGACTGCGCTAATGGTGATGGAAACGGAAGCAGTGCTATCACTTTCACTTTCCATTGCGGGGTTCACCCGACAGAAACCTCAGACGGAACCCCGGAGCGGAAGCGAACAGTGATGTGAACAGGCCCTAACACAAAAGTTTTGTATTTTTTTAAGCTGGTTCACAAAAAAAAATAATTCCAAATTCTACTGGACCAATTGCCTATTTAGAGACCGGCAGCAGCTCCAGGAGCGACATCATAAGGGACACACTAGGCGGATATGCTGAGTAAAACTACACAGCTTATCCCGGGAGCCGCAGGGAATTCTGCCAGCAAAACCGCACCAAATAGCGGCGCAGGTTTCGTGAGGCGTGTCCGCTGCGGGAATCCTGCAGGGAAAAAAAAGTTTAGACTTGCCAGGGCCGTAGTCCTGGTGACGCATCTCTCTCTTCTGAACGTAGCCCCGCCTCCTGGGATGACGCTGTAGACCATGTGACCGCTGCATCAGTCACATGGGATGAAACGTCATGACAGGAGGCCGGGCTGCGCTAAGAATAGAGGATCGCGTCACCAGGACTACGGCCGGGGGAAGTCTAAACTTTATCAATTTAAAAAAGTACCTTTTTTTTCTTCTCTTGTGTGATTTTTGCGGCAGAACCGCAGCATTTCCGCAACAGAGGAGCGGCGATTCCACAGAATAAATTGACATGCGACATAAAAAGCCAAAGCCACACGGCAGGTCCATTTTTTTTGCAGCGTGTGAATGAGATTTGTTAAAAAAGAAAAAGCAGCGCGTCCTTTCTTGCCGCGGTTCCGCCTCTGACCTCCCATCTAAATCAATGGGAGGCAGAAAATGCATTTTTCGCTGCGTTTTTTGTCTGCTGTCCTCAATCGCCGCGAGCAAAAAAGGCAGCAAAAAAACGCGGCAAGATAGTGTGGGCAGGGCAAAATCTGCCTCAAAATTCTTTAAGGAATTTTGAGGCAGATTTTTTTTTGCCTGCAAAATACTGTGTGAACAGGGCCATACATAAACAACACTTTGAGATAATTTACTCACTGTCAGAAGAGCTGCTCCCACTCCAGTCCTCTTCCGGCGATGTCTTCCAGGGGAGGTCTTCGGTCCAGACGTCCAGTCCTTCACCTCCAGCCAGGCTCCAGGTAAGTTTTGTCCATGTGGGTCCGCGGCTGCGCGCGCTTCGTTCGCGGGTGCGCGGGCGGCCGGTCGCGGGTGCGCGTGCGGTCGATCGCGGGTGCGCGCGCGGGCGGTCTCCAGTGCGGGCGTTCGTGGATGCGCGCTCGCGAGTGCGCACGCGCGGGAGTTTCATTGTGCGCGCGATCGGGTGCGCGCGCACGGACGGTTTGACGGCCCCCCATGACGAGGGGAGGGGGCCCGCAGCAGCAGCAGCTCACGACATTCTTTTGGTGAAAAAAACGGGCCCCATTGCAGGGGCCCGTTTTTTCCTACCAAAAGAATGTCGAGGCAGTTGCCGGGCCCCCCTTTCAATTAGGTTTGGCCGGGCCCCTCACACCACTACCCCTAATACCCCCCTGATGGCGGCCCTGAGTGTAGGCCCCCCTTCATGCTGTTAAAACAGCCCTGACCTGTCGAGTCATGAACTCCACAAGATCTCTGAAGGTGTCCTGAGGTATCTGGCACCTAGACCTTAGCAACAGACCATTTAAGTCCCGTAAGTTACAAGGTGGGGCCTCCATGGATCAGAATTATTTTACCAGCACATCCAACAGATGCTCGATTGGATTGAACTCTGTGGAATTTGGAGGCCAAGTCAACGCCTTGAACTCTTTTGTCATGTTCCCCTAACCATTCCCAGTCTGGCAGGGAGCATTACCCTGCTGAAAGAGGCCACTATTATTATGGAATTCCGTTGTCATGAAGGTGTGTACTTGGTCTGCAACTGTGTTTAGGGAGGTGATACGTGTCAAAGTAACATCCACATGAATGCCAGGACCCAAGGTTCCCCAGAAGAACATTGCTCAGATCATCATACTGCCACCGCCGGTTTGCCTTCTTCCCATAGTGCATCCCGGTGTCATTTCTATCCCATGTAAGTCACTCACACACACCTGGCTGTCCACATTATGTAAAAGAAAATGTGAGTCATTGGACCAGGCCACCTTCTTCCATTGCACCATGGTCCAGTTCTGATGCTTACTTGCCCATTGCAGGCACTTTTGGTAGTGGACAAGGGTCAGCATAGGCACCCTGACTGGTCTGTGATTTACTGTGTGTTATGACACCTTTCCACCATATCCAGCAAATAGGATAAGTGTACATACTTATAAGCAGGAGGGCGTGGAGAGATAGCTGCTACATAGATCTGCAGAGGAGCTGTAAACACAAAACAGTACAACATTTTTAAGGCTTCGTTCACATCTTCGTCAGTGCTCCGTTCCGACGGAACGGAGCTATGACTGACACAAATGGAAACCAGAGGTTTCCATCACCATTGATTTCAATGGTGACGGAACCGGTGCCAATGGTTTCTGTTTGTCTCAGTTGTGCAAGGGTTCCGTCGTTTTGACAGAATCAATAGCGTAGTCAAAATGACGGAACCCGACAGAACCCCTACACAACTGAGCCAAATGGAAACCATTGGCACCGGATTTGTCACCATTGAAATCAATGGTGATGGTTTCTGTCAGTCAGGGCTCCAGTCCAACGGAAAAACATGCTGGAACGTCGGAACGGAGCCCTGACGCAGATGTGAACGAAGCCCAATTGAGACTATTTGCAAAGAAATAACTGAGATATTTATCTCCAACAAAAATATATTTGCTGCTATGAGGTTCAAAGATGAATGCTCCAGTATAAAGTGTTTATCTTTAAACGACATGCCTCTTTGCATATGTGCCCACCTTATAGACAACCACTTTAAAACCACATTTTTGAAGTAATAGAAGGCAGACCTACAATCAGGACTTCCCAAGGGTGGAGAACCGCTTTAAAAGGTATCTCTCATTCTAATATGTTCTTTTAAATCAATGGGCGCCCTATGGGACGCCATGTAATGTTGCTTCCTACCTGGAAAAAAAACAGCATTCCAACACCAAGTACAGCCAATCTTAACCCCTTCAGGACCCAGCCTGTTTTGGCCTTCAGGACAAAGCCGATTTTTTCAAATCTGACATGTATTACTTTATGTGGTAATAACGTTGGAATGCTTTTACCTATCCAATCGATTCTGAGAATGTTTTCTCATGACATGTTGTACTTTATGTTAGTGAAAAAATTTGTCGATAATTTTGGTATTTATTTCTGAAAAACACCACAATTTAGAGAAAATGTGCAAAAATTAGCATTTTCTAAATTTAAACGTATCCGCTTGTAAAACAGATAGTAATACCACACAAAATAGTTACTAGTTAACATTTCCCATATGTCTACTTTATGTTTGCATCGTTTTTTGAACGTCCTTTTATTTTTCTAGGACGTTACAAGGCTTAGAACTTTGGCAGCAATTTCTCATATTTGAAGGAAAATTTCAAAAGGCTATTTTTTCGTGGACCAGTTCAGTTCTGAGGTGGCTTTGAGGGCCTTATATATTAGAAAATCCCCAGAAGTCACCCCATTTTGAAAACTGAGCCCCTCAAGGTATTCGAATCAGCATTCACAAAGTGTTTTAACCCTTTAGGCGTTTCACAGGAATTAAAGCAAAGTAGAGGTGAAATGTACAAATGTTTTTTTTTTTCCGAAATTCATTTCTAATACATTTTTTCTGTAACACAGAAAGTTTTACCAGAGAAACGCAACTCAATATTTATTGCCCAGATTCTGCAGTTTTGAGAAATATCCCACATGTGGCCCTAGTGTGGTAATGGACTGAAGCACCGGCCTCAGAAGCAAAGGGTCACCCAGTGGATTTTGGGCCTCCTTTTTTTTTAGAATATATTTTAGGCACCTTGTCAGGTTTGAAGAGGTCGTGTGGTGCCAAAACAGTCTAAACACCCCAAAAGTGACCCCATTTTGGAAACTACACCCCTCAAGGAATTTATCTAGGTGTATAGTTAGCATTTTGACCACACAGGTTTTTCGCTAAATTTATTAGAATTAGTCTGTAAAAATGAAAATCTACTTTCTTTCTGAAAAAACATAGACATTTTTAATATTTACAAGAAATAATAAATAAAATGCACCCCAACATATGTAAAGTAATGTCTCCCGATTACGGCAATAGCCCATATGTGGTAATAAACTGCTTATTGGACCCACAGCAAGGCTCAGAAGGGAAGGAGCGCCATTTGGATTTTGGAGCAAGGATTTTGCTGGATTGGTTTTCGGTGCCATGTCGCGTTTGCAACGCCCTGGAGAGACCAAAACAGGGGAAAACCCCCAAAAGTGACCCCATTTTGGAAACGACACCTCTCAAGGAATTTATCTAGGGGTATAGTTAGCATTTTGACCACACAGGTTTTTTGCAGAATTTAGTGGAATTAGGCAGTGAAAATGAAAATCAACTTTTTTTCTGAAAAAGCATAGAAATTTTAAATTTTTACAAGGAATAAAGGAAAAAAAGAACCACAACAATTGTAAAGCATTTTCTCCTGATTACGGCAATACCCCATAAGTGGTAATAAACTGCTGATTGGACCCACGGCAGGGCTCAGAAGGGAAGTAGCACCATTTAGATTTTGGAGCACGGATTTTGCTGGATTGTTTTTCGGTGCCATGCCGCCTATGCAACGCCCTGGAGGGACCAAAACAGTGGCAGCCCCCCAAGTTACCCCATTTTGGAAACACCCCTCAAGGAATTTTTCTAGGGGTATAGTGAGCATTTAGACCCCAAGGGTCTTTTGCAGAATTTATTAGAATTAGGCTGTAATGATAAGGGTAGGGAAACGGACAAGTGAGCCCTAATCTACCCGCCACTCTACCCTGCCTACTTGCAACGACCCGCCCTAGGCGACGGGGTACAACTGGGCGGCGGTCCCTACGCTCAGTAAGTGCACGAGACAAACGGACAAGGGTACACAAAGATAAGGGACATGGGGCAGTTGCCCACGGCAACACCGTGAGCAACAAGAGAGGTGAACGAGCCGAGTCAAACCAGGAGTGTACGAGGTACCAAACGCAGAGCAGGAGAGAAGTCAGTAAGCCAGGGTCAATATGGAGCAGGATCAAATAGTCAGAAGCTGTAGCTGGGCCAGGAAACCACATGAGAAGAATCACAAGCAAGGAGGAACAGGAAATGCAGGTATAAATAGACAGAGGGCGGGAGCTAGCTGAGTCTGGCCAGGCTGCGATAGGCTCTCCCACTCCTAAGCCTGCCATCCTGAGTGGTGGAAGCTGGAGTCAGTCTCAGAGACCTAGACTCAGGTGACGACTGATTACCTATGAGCGTTAACCCCGAAGCTGTGCCTGGCAGATCCTTTACATAGGCGGAGAAAATTAATATCACAATTTTTTTCCACTAAAATGTTGAATTTTCTCATTTTCACAAGGGATGAAGGAGAAATAAACAACCAATTTTTGTAAAGCTATTTCTCCCGGGTACGGAAATACCCCACATGTGGTCATACATTTTTTTCATTAGAAATGAATTAACCCTTTCAGGACTGATCCATTTTTTGCTTTCTTATTTTCGTTTTTCACTCCCCGCCTTCCAAGAGCCGTAACTTTTTTTTTTTTTCCGTCAGTAGAGTGATGTGAGTGCTTATTTCTTGCGGGAGGAATTGTAGTTTCTATTGATATCATTTAAAGTGCCATAAAAAGTACTGGGAAACTAAAAAAAAATAGGAAAATACAGTAATATAGGAAAAAAATCTGATTCCATTTTTTGGGGCTTTCGTTTTTACAGTTTTCGCCGTGCGGTAAAAACGAAAACTACAGCAATTTTTGTGGTTTAAATGATTTACGTTTTTACGGTGTTCACCGTGCAAGTTAAATAACGGTATATTGTAATAGTTTGGCCTTTTACGGACGTAGCGATACCAATTCTGTTAACTTTTTTACATTACTTTAGAAGAAAAATGGGAAAAGGTTTTTTTTTTAACTTTAAACTTTTTTCTTTCTCACTACTAATAACTTTAATTCTTCTACACATTTTATTAGTCCCCTTAGGGGACTTGTACCAGCGATCATTGGATCCGCGGGTACAATATGCTTCGATACTAATGTATTGCAGTATATTGTTATTTTTACAGACTCCTGTAACAGCGCGATCGCTGTTCCTGTCCGTTAGTCCCGGGTGTCAGCTGTAATACACAGCACGTGAGCCCGCTCCATACATCACCCCCGCACCACGACGTGCTATTAAGTCATAGTGCTCAAAGGGGTTAATGCACAGCGGATGGTGTGAATATTGCAATTTTCCACTGATATGCCATTTTAGTCCATAATATGTCGTGCCCAGTTTGTGCCACTAAAGACAAATACCTCGTAAAGCGTTAAGCGGGTTCTGCCGGGTATGGCGATGCCATATATGTGGACGCAAACTGCTGTTTTGGCACGCTGCAGGGCTCAGAAGGGAGGGACACCATTTTGCTTGGAGCGCGGATTTTGCTTGGTAGTTTTTCTGTTTTGGGTTTCGCTGGTATTTATATTGTGGGGGCATATGTAATCTGTGCGGAGAACATCAGGGCATAATAAGAGGGTATAATAATGCGGTAAATAAATAATAATTCATAGATGTGTGGCCGGTGTCGCACTGATAAATGGTGTCGGATCTTATCCACTTTTGGAACACTCTGCACATTTTGCATCGCCATATTCTGAGAGCCAGAACTTCTTTATTTTTTCACCACCGGAGCTGCGTGAGGGCTTATTTGTTGCAGGACAATCTGTACTTTTCATTGGTTCCATTTTGGGGTACATGCCATTTTTTTAATCACTTTTTATTAAAAATTTTTGCAAGCCGGGTGACCAAAAACAAGCAATTCTGACAATGTTTTTTAGTATATTTTTTGCAGCGTTCACCGTGCACTGTAAATGACCATTATATTTTATTCTGCAGGTCGATACGATTACGGCGATACCATATGTATATAGGTTTTTTATGTTTTGCAGCGTTTGCGCAATAAAATCACTTTTTTATAAAATAATTTATTTTCTGTGTCACCATATTCTGAGAGCCGTAACTTTTTTCTTTTTCAGTCAAAAAAGCGGTGTAAGGGCTTGTCTTTTGCGGGACGGGTTGTAGTTTTCATCGGTACTATTTTCGGGTACATGCGACTTTTTGATCACTTTTTATTCTCGATTTCGGGAGGGGTGGTGACCAAAAAATAGCGATTCTGGTGTCGTTTTTTATTGATTTTTTTTGGGGTGTTCATTGTACGGGAAAAATAACATTATAGTTTTATAGTTGGGGTCGTTACAAACGCGGTGATACCAGATATGTGTACTTTTTTTTAACGTGTTCATTTTTTTCCTATAATGAAAGACTTATTATAGGAAAAAAATTCAGTGTTTGTTTATATAACTTATAACTTTTATTTTTACACTTTTTGAAAACATTTTTATTACTTTTTTCACTTGTCCCACTAGGGGACACTTAGACTTGCAGCTTTGATCGCTGCTAGAGTACATTACACTACACACGTAGTGTAATGTGTTCTAACTGTCATTGTGACGTAACAGTCAGGGTATGTTCACACGGCCTATTTACGGACGTAATTCGGGCGTTTTTGCCCCGAATTACGTCTGAAAATAGCGCCTCAATAGCGCTGACAAACATCTGCCCATTGAAAGCAATGGGCAGACGTTTGTCTGTTCACACGAGGCGTATATTTACGCGCCGCTGTCAAATGACGGCGCGTAAATAGACGCCCGCGTCAAAGAAGTGACCTGTCACTTCTTTGGCCGTAATTGGAGCCGTTATTCATTGACTCCAATGAATAGCAGCGCTAATTACGGCCGTAATGGACGCGGCGTTCAAGCGCCTGCACATGCCGGTACGGCTGAAATTACGGGGATGTTTTCAGGCTGAAACATCCCCGTAATTTCAGCCGTTACGGACCCCCGCCGTGTGAACATACCCTCACACTGACAGGAAGCCTCGGAGGACCGGTGGAGGCTGCTCCTCCGAGGCTTCCGTACATGGCAACCCGGAGGTCATTGTCTGACCTCCGATTGCCACGACAACCATCAGTAGCCCCCACGATCACATCGTGGGGGCTGCCGATGTGCTTCAAACCACTTAAATGCGGCGACGGCAATCTGTCGCCGCATTTATGAGGTTAATAGCCGAAATCAGCGGCGATGGTCCGCTGACCGGCAAAGCTGGAGTGTCAGCTGTCAGGGACAGCTGACCTCCCGGTTCCCAGACACTGTCTGTCAGGACAGTGTGCGCCGGGAACTACTCCGCAACTGTACGTCCTGATGCGGAAAGCAACCCCTCTGCAGGACGTACTATTGCGGAGCAGGGCGGGAAGAGGTTAAAAAGGACCGGTCTGCTCTCCTGACATGTCTATTTTAGTCATTACTTGTATTCCCCATAAAATAACAATTCTGGAGCATCTTTTCTTAGAAGTCTGTGTTGTGCTGTTTCTCTGTTATTCCTCCTAGAAATGTATGAATATATTGACAACTGGGTGTTAGCATTCTCCTTGTCAAAGGGTCATATCCCTACATAGTCTGAGACTGTGAACACTGATTGGTCAGTATCAATTTGTGAAAGGAAACGCCCCCAACTGGTTCCACCCTGCTGTCAATTTATTCATAAATCTCTAGGAAAAATGGCACAATTTACAGTTCTAAGAAAAGATGCTCCAGAATTGTTATTTCATGGACAATACAAGTATTTACTAAAACAGCCATGTCAGGAGAGGTGACAGGTCCTCTATAAGGGCACATTCACACGTGGCAGAATTGCTGTTGAATTCCGCTGTGGACAGTCCGCAGATGAATTCTGCAGCAGCCGATTTTTTCATTTCTTTCTATACATTTTTAGGAAAGTTAGTTCAGACGTTGCGGAAAATAACGGTGCGGAAATTAGGCTGCAGTGCAGAATGTCCCCTCCGCAGCATGCTCATGACGTTGCGGAGAAGCAGCGGAATTTCACTGCAGATTTCAGCCTTTGCAATTTAAAAACCGAAATCTGTGGCAAATCCGCTGTTATATCTGCAACGTCTGAATTACCTGTCAAATATTGCTGCAGATTCGTTGCGGAATTGCCGCATATCTGCAGCGGAAAAATTCTGCCACGTCTGAATGTGCCCTAAGAGGTTCCAGCAGTTATCAACTAGTTATACCATAAATGTCTGATCCTTATGGGTCCAACCATTTGGACTCCACGATCCTAAGGAACGTTTTCTTGTCTATTTCCGTAAATCCCATTCACTTTAATGGATAGTGAGCGGGCACGCATGGCCACTTCTCAAATGGGAACGTGAACCAGGCGCCTCTGTTCTCGTGTTCAGCATTTGGACCTCCACCAATCAGAATTTTATGAAATAATTCGCAGATACACCACAAATGTCCATGGTGGTTGAATGTCCGTCTGCAAATACAGAAATATTTATCAGCGACAGAAACTGGATAATAATAAAGTAATGAATCTTTGTTATTCCTTATATATTTCTTCCCGCTAATAGACGTCGCACTGGAAGCGATGATGTGACTGGACTTCTATAGGGTTCAGATGAGCCGACCATCATGGCCATGCTATTATCACTACGATTTGGCGTTCTCGGATCGTAATAATAATCGCCATGCGCGTCCGCAGTTATCTATGGAGCCACAACACTGTAGGCAGAGAAAGGTTTTATTCCTGTATTTGGCAGGTGCAGCTCTTTTGTCCTATTGAACTTTTCTTGGGATTAGAGAACAATCTGACACACAAACCCTGCACTTTCAAGTGAACATTTATGACTGGGCTGAGGTTTGATGAGCGACCTGCGGTGTTGACTGAGCTCTGATAAGAACAAGCCAAGGAGGATTCAAAGGAGGTAAAGCCAGGGCAGTTCTACCCCCCTCCACCATTTCTGCCATCTGCAAGCACTTTCTTATCAGTGACTCAGTCACAGCGATACCTACGCGACCCTTCCACTGCCCTTATCTTAATAGGAGTCGTGGGGCCGGGGCGGCGGGCTGACAGGAGGCGCACGCCTGAGACCAATGAGCTACGGGCCGGGGACGCGGCCTGAGGAAATCATTTAACCTGACACGCGTTGGGCAGTCGCATCTCCGTGCTATTCATCCGCCGCCGCCGCTACCATACAACGCTGCCATTATGTCCCTGCTGTGCACACAGCACGCTTCACGTACAGGGCGGGAGCAGCGACTTGTAGTCACTCAGCCAGCCCTCCATATACACTCACTATGGTGGAGGTGCTTCCATATACTCTCACTATGGTGGAGGAGCCTCTGTGACCCTAGAAAGGTGTATGACTGGGTGTTAGCATTGCCCTACACAAACTATCTCTCTGCGTTTTATTTTATCATTAACAACTTGCAAACATTGCTTCAAGGGAGATTATTCCATTAGCCTTAGGGCTTACTCAGACGAACGGGATATACGTCCGTGCAACACGCAATCACGCGCGTTGCACGGACCTATATTAGTCTATGGGGCCGTGCAGACAGGTGCGTGATTTTTACGCAGCGTCAGTCCGCTGCGAAAAACTCACGACTTGTCCGCTCTTTCTGCGCATTTCGCGCATCACGCACCCATTGAAGTCAATGGGTGTGTGAAAATCATGCGCACCACACGGAAGCACTTTCGTGGGACGCGCGTGATTCGCGCAACAGCAGTGAAAAGGATGAATGAAAACAGAAAAGCACCACGTGCTTTTCTGTTTACAAACATCCAAACGGAGTGTCATAATGATGGCGGCTGCATGAAAAGCACACAGCTGCGCATCATATGGTGATGACACACGGAGCTGCTAAGTGCCTTTTGCGCACGCAAAACGCCGCGTTTTTTGCGTGTGCAAAACGCACACACTCGTGTGAATCCGGCCTTACCCTCAAATTCTGGTAATCACGCCCCACAACAACAGCCAGGGCACTCCTTTTTAATGTACCCCCATAAACAGTGCCAGACAGAGTGCCCCTTTAGCAGTGTAGGTTGTCCCCATAAAAAAAAATGACATCCAGACAGTGCCCCAATAACAGCAAACTGGTAAAAGAACCAGCTAAGGCTCCGTTCACATTTGCGCTACGTTTTTCCGTTCCTCTGTTATGTCATGGGAACAGAAGAATGAAAAAACGGAAGTGCCAGAACCATTGCATTACATAAAATAACGGTGCCCGACAGAACACATTGACTTTAATGGGTTCCGTCAGGTTTCCGTGAGGGTGTCCCGCAGTATGTTGTGGCATGCTGTGCTGTGGCATTTCTCACCGAAACTGTGACGAGGCCCCTCAAAGAGCCTCCGACGCAGATGTGAACAGAGCCTAATGCGTCTCAATAATAATAATGAAAAAACAAAACGTACTCACCTTGTCCGAGAGGGGATATGCAGAAAGTGACGTGAACAGCCAGTAAGCGGGCACTCGTCACTTCTTCTGCCAGCGCTGATCTCTACCCGCAGATTGACCTTTACTTCCACCTAATCCGCACAAGGACTACCCGAGAATGTCCCCTGATGCCTCTTTCTCCTCCCTAATGTTCTTATTTATACAGGGAATTGGTAACAAATTTAAAGGCAGAGTATTGAATTTTTAAAAAAATAAAAAATTAATTGTGCCCTCGATCATGCCCTAGCCCGCCGCCTGCTCCACCTACCCCTCATGGTCATCACCTTTGTTTCATCCAATGCAATAGCTGCCATTGCAGGCAGTTTGCGCTATACTCCCCGGCAGTGCCAACCTTACCCCCTACCTTTTCTTTAATTGTTTTTGTTTTCTGATGCATTTTCGTGTCTGTTTGGCTAAGTTTACACTTGCGTTGTATAATCTGTTACTCTGGTCCGTTTTTAGATCAGAATAAGGATAAAATCGGATCAGTTAAAAATCCCATTGAAATCAATGAGATTTTTAATTGCGTCCGTTCACCTCCGTTATGTTAGTCATCCTTTTTTAAGTGCAGAGTACAGGATAAAAGTGCAGAGTACAGGACTTTTTTTCCGTTCAAAAAAAGGATGTCTAAGGGCTCGTCCACACGCTGCGGATTTGCCACGTATTTTCCGGCCGGAATTTCGGATGGAAAAAACGCAGAATACAGTAGCAGCATAGTGGAAATTTTCTGCAACAATTCCGTTGTGTGTGGACAAGCCCTAACGGATGGGTTACTTTTATCATTTGTGTAAATGTAAAACGGATCATTTTTATTTATTTATAGTGTAATCCGTTTACATCTGTTATTTTGATTTCAATGGAATTTTTAACGGATCCGTCTTCATCCTTATTCTGATCTAAAAACGGATCATAGTAACGAATTATATAATGCAAGTGTGAACTTAGCCATAGGGCTGCAGTAACTTGAAACCCCTGAGTTTCAACTGAACCAAACTTAGATCACCATAGGGTTACTACTGGTACTTTGTAAGATTTTCTGCAATATTTGTTTTCCCTATGAAATACCAATTCTAGAACATATTTCCTTGTGTTGTGCCGTTCCTCTGTTATTCCTCCTAGAAATGTATAACTAACTTGACAACTGGGTGTTACCATTCCCCTTGTGAAAGGGGTGTGTCCCTACACAGTCTCACTGTCAGCACTGATTGGATATTGCTAGTCTGTGTAGGGACATCCCCCATCTGGTAACGCCCAGTTGTCAATTTATTCACACATTCCATGGAGGAATAACAATGTAGAAAAGATGCTCCAGAATTGTTATTTCCTGGGCAATACAATTGTTTACTAAGTCCGGATTTACACCAGCGTGTGCGTTTTGCTGCGTGATTTTCGCGCAGCCGCCATCATTATGACACTCTGTATGTTTGTAAACAGAAAAGCACGTGGTGCTTTTCTGTTTTCATCCATACTTTTTACTGCTCTTGCGCGAATCACGCGCATCCCATAGAAGTGCTTCCGTGTGCTGCGCGTGATTTTCACGCACCCATTGACTTACTTACTTTGAGAAATTTGGATCCAATAAAAAACAGTAATGTGAAAAATGTGTATTGCTCGTTGAGAAGTCCTGGTTCTCATGCAGCGCACTCCTATGAATTGTCCCATTTGGGCATCTGTTCAGTGGGTGTAGTGGCACACATAGGCACTTTTAAGGTATCTCCGTGTCCTAGGTAAAAGATAACTCTCATTTGTCAAATTCCCTGTAAGGGTATGTTCACACGCACTAATTACGGACGTAATTCGGGCGTTTTTGCCCCGAATTACGTCCAAAAATAGCGCCTCGATAGCGCTGACAAACATCTGCCCATTGAAAGCAATGGGCAGACGTTTGTCTGTTCACACGAGGCGTATATTTACGCGCCGCTGTCAAATGACGGCGCGTAAATAGACGCCCGCGTCAAAGAAGTGACCTGTCACTTCTTTGGCCGTAATTGGAGCCGCTATTCATTGACTCCAATGAATAGCAGCGCCAATTACGTCCGTAATGGACGCGACGTTCAAGCGCCTGCACATGCCGTAACGGCTGAAATTACGGGGATGTTTTCAGGCGGAAACATCCCCGTAATTTCAGCCGTTACGGACGCTGTCGTGTGAACATACCCTAAAGGTGTTATCCAAGGTGCCACTTTTATGTGAAATCCACTTGTCCCTGGTTCTGGCGCAGAGGTGGCTGTGCATTCATTGTCACCTTCCATTATAGTCTATGGGAGATACGGAAATAGTCTAGGTTGTGTACTTGGATATAAATCTGCACCAAAGCACTAACGAAAAATAGGAGTGTGTTTTATTTCACTACACTATATTTCATTTTACAGTTATCTTAGACTGAAGCCATGAAAAGTTACTTTTTTTTTTCTTGTCCTCCTGTATAATAGCAGGGAATATCCTCTATATACCCTGGAAGTAAAAATCTCCATTAACAAAGGCAAAGTCAGACTTTATGAGCTCGGTAGGTTGCTTGATATTTTTCATTCTGCCATTTTCCTCAATGTCCCCTATCAGATGCTATATAGGCTGTGAACAGTATATATTGTCCTGCTCAGTGTACAGTCAACAAATACACATTCAGGCCCCATGAACACAACTGTAATTTTGATCCGCAATTACGGACCGTAATTGCGGATCAAAGTACAGACTCATTCATTTCTAGTGCCCACTGACACCGTCCTATTTTATAATTTTACAGACTGTTCTCCCATACTTTATAATGGGAGCACGGCCCGCAAATGCGGGTGACTGTCCGCGGCCGACCGTGCTCGTAATCAAGGACCGTGATTACGGGCACAGCCATGTACAGCTGGCCTAAGTTGTCATTTATTTATACAAACCTCTTCTCATTTTGGGCGTAGGCGTCCAGTGGGCGGTCCTACTCAGTGATTGACAGGATTTCCTGTATGAGTGTGAATACAGAAATAGCGTTCAATCACTGATTAGGACCGCCCACTGGACTCCTAAGCTCAAAATGAGCAGAGGTTTACATAAATAAATGACAAGTAATACTGAATCTTTTGCTACATAAATTTGCATCAATCTGCTGAGCTCCTCATGCTCTATAACATGCTGCCTGCAGATTGGACTGCATTTTCAACATGACAAGTTCCCTTTAATGAGACTATATCACAAGGCAGTCCTGTTAAAACCAGGGAACCTCTAAAAATGCCGTATTGAAATGGTTCTACGCACTGAATAGCCACTCCGGTGGGCTCTTCAGAGGCGGTTCTTTATGATAATTAGCACATCCCTCACAGTTCATTGGCCAATGGAACTGTATATTGATATTTACACATAAAAAATGTTGGAATCCTAGCTGGGTGAATACTGACCAATCAGCCCAGAGAGAAGTGCTGATTAGCATACAGTGTACGCCTTTGAATGGCTTTGTTCGGGCATCTGTTCTGCGTTTGTAGTGGCACCATTTAATCAGGGCATCTTTTAGATAACCTAGGTAGAGATAACTGTCATGTGACAAATCTCCTTTAGGATGGATTTGCAATGAAGCGTTTTTCATTTTTTTGTGGCGTACCTGCCATTTTTTGTCGTGATTGTAGCTGCAAAAGACACTACCGCCAGATGTTAGCTTGAAATCACTGTGAAAATATAAAACACCCTACAATCATGGCTTTTTTATTTTTTATTTTTTTAAAGGGTAACTAAACTTTCAAGTTTTGATTGGTGGGGGTCTGGGCACCAAGTTTCTGATTGGCTTTTCTCAGAAAGCCAAGCGATTGGTGTACGTGCTCATAGACTTTCTATTGAGCCCTTACACCACTTGCTTAGCTTTCCGAGAAAAGCCGATCAGAAACGAAGCGGTTCAGCACTCACCCGAGTATTTCTGCTGCTTCATTTTAGTGATCTGTGGGGTCTCAGTACTTGGACCTTCACCAATCAAAACTTTTGACATGTCACTATGGCATGTCAGAAGTTTGTTGAAAGTTTAGTTACCCTTTAACTTGCATTTCTTTTTTTTGTCAGTGGCGTTTTTCCAAACTCACAGCAAGACTGGCTGTGGCGCTTTTGCATCATTTAGTAGTGTTTTTGTCCCATGAACCTCCGCAGGTTCTTTGTTCATCTTTAACTGGTTCCCGACCGCTGGCTGTGTTTTTACGGCCTGCGGTCAGGGTCCTTAAAGCCCGTGCCATAGACTTTTTACAGCTTGGGTTTTAACTTGCTGCCTGCGCGATCGGGCAGCTGAATGTCGGGTCTCCGGCTGTTAGTGACTGCCGGGGACCCTGAGGAGAAGGTAGAAGCAGCTTTGGCTGCTTCTGTCTTCTCTGATGACTTGTACACAGCGCTCAATGAACGCTGTGTATAGGAATAGAGGCAGCGGCCGCGCCGCTGTCTCTATTCCTCCCGGTGATCATGTGACTGGTCACATGATCACCGGGTACCGTTAGTGGCAGACTGCTGTTGGGTCTTAGAAGACCCAGCACAGCCCTATTAGTGACAATCGTCACTATGAGAGGGCTGATTTCCCCTGTAACTGGGGCTGCTGTGCAGCTCCAGTTACAGTGGAAAAGATGGTGTAAAATAAAGAAAAAAAATATATAAAGTTCCCCAAAGGTCTTTTTTGACCTTTGAGGGACAGACCATAGTAATAAAAAAATAGTAAAGTAAAGTGCCAAAAATAATGAAATAATAAATACACATAAAATACCCACGCCAAAAAAAAACGTTCCCCCCGCCAATCATTTTTGTAACACTAGTGCTGACCCAATTACCCTAATATAGACATGTAATATATTACAATTTACGGTAGACAATGACGATCACAAATAAAAGGTCTATTTTAGGGTAAAACTATGTTATTACCAAAAAAAATAGCTGAAACGTAAAAAAGCTTATTTTTTTACTATTATTTTTAAACTTTATGAATCAAAATTCAAAAATAGCAAAAAGGATGTGTATAAAAATGATAAAAAAAGAAACCTGCATTGTCTACGGAAAAAAACCACCGCAAAAATCACGTAGTTAGCCGAACAAATAAAAAAGTTATAGCCATTTAACTAACACGTGCTAAAAAGGGCTAAACGGTGTCTGGTCCTGAATGCTCAAAATAGCGCGGTCCTGAACTGGTTAAAAAAAAATGCAAGTGTCAATGTGTGTTCAGTTTTGTTATGGCATTTTAGGTGGCGTTTTTTTTTTAGAAAAAAAAAACGTGCTGCAAAGAAGAATCTTTGATTTGCAAGGGTATGTGCACACACAAAAGAAAAAACGTCTGAAGATACGGGCTGTTTTCAAGGGAAAATAGCTCCTGATTTTCAGACTTTTTTAAGCCACTTGCGATTTTCGCTGCGTTTTTTACATCCGTTTTTGGAGCTATTTTTCTATAGTCTATGGAAAAAACGGCTCCAAAATCGGCTGAAGAAGTGACATGCTCTTCTTTTTCGTGGCCGTTTTTTTACGCGGCCATTTTTTTTAATCGGCCGTTTAAAAAAACGGCCCGTCGGAACAGAACGCCGTTTTCCCATTCTGCTTCCGATTTTTCAGCCGTTTACGGTCCAAAAAAATGGCTGAAAATAAGCCGTGTGAACATACCCTAAATCTGCACCAAATATCCTCTATATACCCTGGCAGTAAATGACTCCATTAACAAAAAGCAAAAAGTGACTTTATCAGCTCGATTTTATTCTTCTGTTCCACGATAATCTCAGTTCGGTCTGAAGAGATGGCAGAGCTCACCAAGAAGCACTGTGATATATTACGCAGTGTTGTTTGGTAAAACCGGAATGCGTGCAAATAAATGATCTGTCATTGGGCAGCCAGACTTGCTCTGAACCTCTTCTTACCATCTGCATCAAAATGAGGGGATGAATTGGACATGAAATACTTTGTCTAATCCAGAGCAGGACACAGCATGGCTCTTTTATTCAAGTTCAACTCTGAAATGACTTGAATCTATCGTCCTCAACCAAGCCCAGCATCCCCTCATTAAAGAAAGGAAGTTCTGCTTTGTCTTATCTAGGTTATATAAGTTTCTAGACAAAAGGCTTGAATATGAATAAAATGAGGAGAGAATATACACTTGTCTGAATGCAGTCAGGCTTGACCAAAGTGACACTCAATTTATTTATTATTTATTTTATTGGGCCTTTTTTTACTAACCGGATAAAATGATAGACCATTATTTAATTCATAAAAGCAAAAGAAAAAATCTTTAAATACTGTATAACATTGAAATATTGTATAATTTATTTAGAGAAAAAAAGGATCAGTCAGTGTGTAAAAGTACCTTGGTGAATACTATAATACCTGCATATATACCATGTTTCACCATCCGCACTGGGCAGGATGCCAAAGTATTGCAAATAAAATACCTTCTAAAGCTATTTTTTACATTTTTGAAATCGTGAACCCAATACCCATAGAGTTAAATCATCAGAATGTGGATGATATTTTCAAAAATTTTAATCCAGCACCAATGCTTTTTTTATTGCATGTATTTTTTTGTTTTCTTATTTGATTTTTTCTGATGGGATACAAAATTAGTTTCCACCATGCAAGGGCATGAATATGGGAGAGACCGCCTCACCCTTGGTTCTGGTTTACACTGTCGCACATGCTCTATTACAACCAGGAGAGATTGCTGGGTGTTTGTCGCACATCCGTCCCATCCCTTTTTGCTAGAATTGTGCCCAGGAGCAGAGTGACCATACCAAAAGGGGTCCACAAGCCGCTCAGTCATAGGCAGCACTCATTAAATTTACGTGCATGGCCTATAAAATAGAGTGCCAAAAATAAATGCAGCTCAAATACAATGCATTAACACTGGCCAAGTGTTTTATTCCTATAGTGGTTGGAAAAGTGCCCATGACTATTATTGGCGGGGGCCCAGACCTCTCTCAGTTTGCCCCTCGAGAGAGAGGAAGTCCTCACAACGGAATATCATTTAAGGGCGTTTTACACTGGGCGATTATCATGCAGACGAGCGTTCATAGAACACTCTTTGCCGATAATTGCCCTGTGTAAACGGGGGAACGATCAGCAGGTGAACGAGCAAACGCTCAATTATCTGCTGATCGTATTGTTTTAAAAAAGTAAAATATTATCGTTGTCCGCAGCACATCTCCCTGTGAAAACAGGGACACGCGCTCGCTTGCTCCGTGTGTACTGTGGCATGTACAATTGAAAAATCCCTTATTTTAGGTTTGTTAACCCCTTAACGATCGGTGTATAGTGTTTTTACGTCGGCCGTTCAGGGTAGTTCTTCTGAAGCACCGCCTTTTCACGTCGGCACTTCAGAAGAACTTTCCCTGCATCGGGCGGGGTGCTGCTGATGCCCGGGCTGTTAGTAATAGCCTTGGGCTTCAGGGCAACGATCGGAGACCACTAGCAGTGGTCTCCGATCATATTTAACCCCTCAGATGTGGCGCTCAATAGCGAGCGCCACATCTGAATGATTTTAGTGGGAGGGGGCTCCCTCTCTCATCCCACTGGCATCCCCGCATGCACCGCGTGGTGCCGATGGGTTCTATGGCAGCCTGGGGGCCTAACAAAGGCCCCCAGGTTTGCCTTTAGTGACTGCCTGTTCGGCTATGCCAGAGGCATGACCTAACAGGTGCCTGTCGGTTTTACACTGACCGGCAATAATACACTGCAATACGGAAGTAATTACGAGATTACGATGTAACCTGTCATTTAAAACGAGATTACATTTGCCTTGCAGTAAATCTCACAGAAACGCTACAGAGGTGTCAGGATTCTGAATAGACATCACATCCTGGCTGGAGGTAATGTATATTCACTGTCAGGACACTTCAGTAACGTTACTGTGTGTTTATGTGGCTGCACATAGTCATGTAATAAGAACGCTATCTACTGTGTAAATGAATAGGGAGAAGTGTATGACGCTGATTTGTCACTGATTGGTCAGCGTCATCTCCACAACGCCCACTTGGTCAAAAAGTAAAACATGCCCAGTTGTCCATTAAGAAACTCATTAGCATAAAGCTAATATAGGTCATAACTCCGTCAAAAATGATTGTTTTTCTAAATAAAAAACACTGCTGTAATCTACATTACAGTGCCGATCACATTATGTAGGAGATAGGCCACTTATAATGTGGTGACAGAGTGACTCTTTAAATGAGGGGCCCAGTTCTAGGATGTCATGCTGACCTTCTGAATAAGGATTGGACGCCAGCCCCGGTGACACGATCCTGGTGGCGGGAACTACCCTTTAAATACTCATATAAAGATGTGTAGGGACACCTAATAACTTTTGTGGCAGCTGATCAGAGAGTTATTTGGTAGATATAGAAGGGGAATTGCTTCCCCTTGCTTCATTGATTTGCTAGGAGTATAGCGGCAATAGGTCTCCTGACACCCTTTATCTATCATCTGATTAACCTGCCTAATCCTGTAATAAGTGAATTGGGTAATGTGCCCATGTTTTAAAAAAAAATTACAATCATATTTAATCGTTCTATCAGGCAGGAAAATAACAATAATTGTGAACGTACACGGACTTGGTATTCAACAGTGACGTTATTTTTCAAAGGGACTTTGAAAATTGAAAGGTGGAATCTATTTGCTTGCTATCGGCAACTACACCACTTTGGTCTTGCACTACTATTGATAAATATCCCCTATTGACTCTGTACATTTGCACCTTGCTAAGACCATAACAGTCTGATAATGTGTCTAGTTTACCAATGGCTCTTGGTGCACATCATATAATGCATACCTTATTTTAGTCCAACGTGGGTCACCTCTTTAGCACAGGAACATGTTGTAAATACAAGATTCCTACAAAAGAAATGAGATATTTAGAAATGTAGTCTACTACTGAGTGATATCAGATATCCCCTTTCCCTTCTGTCTAATGGAAATCGTATTAAGCATGGAGCTTAGAAATTGAGAAGAGCAGATTTAGCCTGCTCTAAATCTACACTAATCTGATCTAAGGTGAAGAAGCTACTATTTGAGGAACTTGACAAGTAACGTGCTATCATAGCTGAAGATGCTATATTGCGCACAGTTGGAATGATCCCTGGCAATCATTTAGGGCTATATAAGGAGTCTACATCAATGAGTTAAGCTTGAGTCTCCAAAGATGTGGTAGTTGGTGACAAGTTACTACCAGAAGAAAGGCTAAACATTTAATTTGACTTGGACCCCATGATGTATATTTGTCATGCACTCCATTCAATACTGAGCAGCATGATATCCAGTGATCTTGTTTATACCCCAAGTGCCCCATGTAATATATTTAGAATTTTCCATGAACGTCTGTTTTTTTGTATCCAGTGTTTAGGGTCAATTGATATACATTTTTTATTCAACATATGGCATAATATCTGAAACCATTGTACAATTGACGGGGGTGAAAGTGACCTTTATATTTCTTTAAAGCGGAGGTCCCCAACCTTTTGTAGGTCATGAGACTTTTAAATACAACAAATGGTGTTGAGCTAAAACTGAAGAGCCTAAAGATATGACCTAGTGATATGGCTATTACCCTGATCTTAACTCCCAGTTATATGGTTTTAGCCCTAGTACTAAATTCTAGAAATATTATGAGAACCCTGGTGTTACTAGTGCACAATATTATCTGGAGCAGCCAATTTATAGAAAGCCACAAGCAGGTGGACCCAGTGCCATATGTGGCTCCTGAGCGACTGTTTAGGAAACACTGTTGAAAAGTACTTTTATCACTCCTGTTCTAAGTAATCTAGTACCAACGGTACGTTCTCAGAATCTCAACCTGAGGTATGTGTAAATCAAGGTCTACACATCAACTATGGATGTTCAGCTGTTGCAAAATGACAACTTCCAGTATATAAATATTTGAAGCTGGCATCTTATCTTTCAGAAGCCTATAGCTCCATTTTTCCTGTCTGCTGGCTCTCTGTAAATGTTCAGAAATCTCCTTAGTCCTCAAAAATCCATAGTAGAGGGGAACGGGGGAAAAGGAAAAGGGGGATGTAGCTGCATTTTCTCTCTTTGTTTGTGTTTAATTGGCTTACAGTGCTGAGCACAGTCCAAACATCACACCAAGTAGTGCCCACCTACTTAGAAGGCGTGGAAAGAGAAAATATGCATTTTCAAAGGGCATGCAGAAGTGCCCCAATTACTTGAATGTTGATCCGCTGCCTGCAGTACTAGAAACAGCCCATGGATAAAAGGAAGAAAACAGCTATGTTTTTCTAATCTTATTCAACCACTTTAATGAGCTAAAGCTCCTATTTTGTTATCAATCCTCGGTCTTCTACATCTGGTCTTGTTAAATTATACAGTATCAATTATTAGACTTCATTATGAAATGCTTAAAAAAAATGAATTTTATTATACTATGTAATTTTTTTCTCTCAGTAGTATCATAATAAAACAACTCAAAAAGAATCTGAGGGATGAGTTTTAATAAAAAGTAAAACTTAATTTTTATAATGACCAAATTTCTCTGTATTTGGTAATTATTTTAAGATAGAAAACAACAAACTAAGAGCATATAAGCATATTTGTATATGACCTTCTAGGTTTACGCTGCCGAGTTGTTCTGCAAATACACTTAATAATTGGATTTAAGATAAAAATGACCTTTACACATTCGATATTTGAATAGTCACCATTATGTTGTTAATTCTCTGAGCAGTTCAATAAAACAATCAGTAATAAATGGCCATTGTAATGGTCATATAATGATTATGACCCCTAAATTTGGAGGGAGGCAATTAGAACATAGGAGGAGGAGCTGAATGTGAATTATACTACGTGTGCTCGGCAACAAGGATTGTAGCCATGTAAAGCACAGAAACATTACTGGACCAGGATTGCTGATTTATGTTTACTTAGAATTTACGCTACCTTTGCGCCTTAGGCTGGGTTCACATTCCGTGTTTTTGTTGGATTTTCAAACGCTGCTCGAAGAAATGCATCTGCAAAAATGTTTTAGCTGTAATCTGGTTTTGAATTTAATGGTGATAGGCTTACAGCTGAAACTCTTTGTGAAAATATGCGGGTATTTAAAAAAACGCTTGCGTTTTTACCAAAAACTTTTTATCAGATGTGCTTCTTTTGGCAGCGTTTATAAAAAAAAAAAAAAAAACAACAAAAATGGAACAATAACATGCAATGTCAATCCAACATAAACACTACAACAATCATTTTGTAAAGGACCACATCAAGTAGACTGGAGGAATTTGCGTGCCCCTGGTGGAAAGTATTTCACTAACCCCAACTACACTTCAAAATTGTAGGCTATTACTGTTTTTACTAGTATTACACAGGGACGAGTTATATACTATTCGTGTGTTTTGCCTGATGATATCCTCTGTGAAGAGCGCCTGTGTTTAGCGTTTTTTCCTTTGACTATCTTCTCTGTTGCCTGTTCCAGTGTGATGGGTAGAGGACAAACAGCAGCTGGATCACAGCTTCTATAGTTATCTGTTCAGCTGCCCTTGCATGACGCAAAGTAAGCATCAAATCTACAGTACACATCCATTGTACCTGTTAATCTGTTATCCAAGATTTATTGCACTAAAGAGCGCCACTTATTTATTTTTTCTCAGTTAGGTGACCTGTCTCAGGAAAATTATTGAAAGTTACCAGTTGGCTTGTTTCATCTGAAAAATAAGGTTTTTATGTGCTGAAGCATATGACTCGTAAAAACCACATATCCTCTGTTGCATGACCCCTCAATGCTTAAATCTGTGGAGCGTAAAAAACACCTATACTCAATACAGAGCTCCAAACTACGTCTGAAATTGCCATCAGCACAACAACTGTCCACCCAGAGCTTGATGAAATGGGTTTCCATGGTCGAGCAGCTGCACACAAGACTAAGATCACCATAAACAATGGTAAGCCTCAGTTAGAGTATTGTAAGCCACGCAGACACTAGGCGCTGGAGCAGTGGAAACGTGTTCTCTGGAGTGATAAATCGCGAATCAGTATATGGCAGAATAATGGACAAATCTGGGTTTTGCGGCTGCCAGGAGAACTTTAGCAACTGAAAAATTTGGTGGTGTACGGTTCGGGGCAGTTTTTCAGGGTTTAAGCTAGGCCTCTTATTTCCAGTGAAGAATAATGCTACAGCTTACAAATACATTTTATTGTATGCTTCCAACTTTGGGGAAGGCTCTTTCTTGTTCCCGCATGACCGCGTCCCTATGCACAAAGTGAGGTCCATAAAAACATGGTGTGACGAGTTTGGTTGGAGGTATTCAAGTCGCCTGCACAGAGCCCTTACCTTAACCCCATTGAACACCTTTGGGATGAATTGGAAGGCTGATTGTTAGCTAGACCTCCTCGACCAACATCATTTCCTGACCTCACAAATGCTCTTTTGGATGAATGGGCACAAATTTCCACAGACACACTCCAAAATCGTGTATAGAATTTTTTCTCATGGACAAAAAGAAAGAAGAGTGCTGAAAGTTAATTGAAAGTTCTTCCACCCTAAGGCCTTATGGTATGGCTCCACCGTATGCAGGAATCTTTGTGGTGTCACATGGAGTCAGGGCCGGATTATGGTTGGTGGGGTCACCCCATAATGAATTATTTTTTTTAAAGTAAATGTAGCTCACAAACCATAACTTTTTTAAACTCAGGTCAGTTTTTGTAAACACCCACACCATTTTTAATTTCCAATAACATAGAAAATGAACATACAGCAGAGTTTTTGGCACATCTTCTTCCTAGACATGTCCTGATAGTCCAGTGGTGTACATTGACGATTAGCAACCTAGTTGCCTATATCTATGTCTCATCTCCTATGTATATCATGTTCCACTGCCTTGCACACATCAATGCAAATACCCATAGAATAGATTTCCAGAACCAAGCTCATACTATAAATACAGCACCAGAACTAAGCTCAGTACATAAATACAGCACCAGAACCAAGCTCAGTACATAAATACCACACCAGAATCAAGCTCAGTACGTAAATACAGCACCAGAACAAAGTTCAGTACATAAATACAGCACCCGAACCAAGTTCAGTACAAAAATACAGCACTAGAACCAAGCTCATACCATAAATACAGCACCAGAACAAAGTTCAGTACATATATATAGCACAGAACCAATGTCAGTACATGTATACAGCACCATAACAAAGTTCAGCATGTAAATACAGCACCAGAACAAAGCTAAGTACATAAACACAACACCAGAACCAAGCTCAATACGTAAATACAGCACCAGTACCAAACCCAGAACATTTATACAGCACCAGAACAAAGTTTAGTACAAAACCACAGCACTAGAACCATACCATAAATACAGCACCAGAACTAAGCTCTGTACATAAATACTGCACAAGAACCAAGTTCAGTGCATATATATATATATATATATATATATATATATATAGCACAGAACCAATGTCAGTACATGTATACAGCACCAGAAACAAGCTCAGTACATAAACACAGCACCAGAACAAAGCTCAGTACATAAACACAACACTAGAACAAAGCTCAATATGTAAATACAGCACCAGTACCAAGCTCATACCATAAATACAGCACCAGAAATAAGCTCAGTACATAAATACTGCACCAGAACCAAGTTTAGTACATATATATATATATATATATATATATATATATATATATATAGCACAGAACCAAGGTCAGTACATGTATACAGCACCATAACCAAGCTCAGAATATATATATATACATAATCAAGCTCAGTACATAAATACAGCACCAGAACAAATCTCAGTACATATACACAGCACAGAACTGAGCTCAGTGCATATAATATAGTCCTGCTCAAAACTTTTGAGACTGACACAAATTTTGTTTTTCAAAAAGTTTGCTGCTTCAGTTTTTATAGTTGCAATTTGCATTAACTCTAGATTGTTATGAAGTGTTCAGATGAATTGCAATTAATTGCAAAGTCATTCCTTGCCATAAAAATGAACTTAATCACAAAAACCTAATTTCCACTGCATTTCATCCCTGCCACAAAATGACCTTCTAACATAATTTCAGAGATATTCTCGTTAGCTCTGGAGAAATTGTTAGTGAGGACAAGGCAGCTGATATCACTCTGTCATGCTGATTGAATTATAAGAGCAGACTAGTTGCATTAAAAGGGGGATGGTGCTTGAAATCATTGTCTTCTTCTGTTAACCATGGTTACCTCCAAGGAAACACATGCAGTCGTCATTGCTTTGCATCAAAAGGGCATTACAGGCAAGGACATTGCTGCTTGTAACATTGTCCCTAAATTATTTATCGGATCATCAAGAACTTCAAGGAGAGAGGTTCAATTGCTGCAATTGGACTCAAGAAGGTCCAGCAAGTGCCAGGACTGTCTCCTAAAGAGGATTCAGCCACGGAATCTGTTCAACACCAGTGCAGAGCTTGCTCAGAAATGGCAGCACGCAGGTGTCTGTGCATCTGCACGCACAATGAGACAAAGGCCTTTGGAGGCCGGCCTAGTGTCAAGAAGAGCAGCAAAGAAGCCACTTATTTCCAAGAAAAACTTGAAGGACAGACTGACATTCTGCAGGAAGTAAAGGGATTGGACTGCAGAGGACTGGGGTAAAGTTATGATCTCTGATGAAGCCCCCTTTAGACTGTTTGGGACATCTGGAAGAATGATAGCCCGGAAAAGAAAAGGTGAGCATTACCATGAGTCCTGTGTTATGCCAACGGGAAAGCATCATGAGGCCATTCATGTGTGGGTTTGCTTATCATCCAAGGGAGTGGGCTCACTCACAATTTTGTCTAAGAACACTACCATGAATAAAGAATGGTATCAAAACCTCCTCCAAGAGCAACTTCTCCCAACGATCCAGGAGCAATTTGGTGATGAACAATGCTTTTTCCAGCATGATGGAGCACCATGTCACAAGGCAAAATTGATAACTAAGTGGCTCGGTGAACAAAAGATTGAAATTTTGGGTCCATGGCCAGGAATTTCCCCAGATCTCAATCCCATTGAGAACCTGTGCTCAATCCTCAACAAGCGGATGGACAAACAAAAACACAGAAAGAGCTTGTCCACACATAATGGAATTGTTGCAGAAAGTTTCTGAAGCAATTCCTTTGAAAGTAGCACACTTTCCGCAGCTGCAAAAACGTAACATTTCCTGCATTTTTGACTGCAGAAAATTGTGCGTATTTTGCTGCGTTTTTCACAATGCTAGGTGATGGTGACATCGCCTCTGAAAAACGCAGCAATTCTGTCCACTTTCCACAGCAGGAATTGACGTGCTGCAGTCCGAAAAATACGCACCGCAGGTCAATTTCTGCTCAGCATGTTTACGCAGCGTGTCGATGAGATTTGTTAATTCTCACCCACTTTGCTGCTACTGTATTCTGCTGTGTACTTTCCAGCCGGAATTCCAGATGGAAATTTAGTGTCCCTGGAAAACCCTCTAAGTGTTTTCATAAATTATGTATTTGTCAATAAAAGTTTGAAAACGTATTAAATACTTATAATTGTACTTCAGTATACTATAGAAACATCTGACTAAAAGATCTAAAAACAATGAAGCAGCAAACTTAGTGAAAACCAAAATTTGTGTCAGTCTCAAAACTTTTGGCCAGGACTGTACAGTACCAGAACCTAGCTCAGTACATATATACAGCACCAAAACCAAGCTTAGTACATAAATGCAGCACCAGAACTAAGCTCAGCACATATATACAGCACCAGAATCAAGCTAAGTATATAAATACAGGACAGAACCATGGTCAGTACATTAATACGGCACCAGAACAGAGTCCAATACATATATACGGCACCAGAACCAAGGTCAGTACATATATACAGAAACAGAACGAAGCTCAGTACATATATATATATATATAGCACCAGAACCAAGCTCAGTACATAAATACAGCATCAGAACCAAGCCCAGTACATATATACAATATGTACAGCACCAGAACAAAGCTCAGGACATATATACAGTACCAGTACCAAGTTCAGTACATAAATGGCACACCAGAACCAAACTCAGTACATATTTACAGCAGCAGAACCAAGCTCAGCATATATATACAGCACCAGAACCAAGCTCAGTGCATAAATACAGCACCAGAACGGAGTCCAGTACATATATACGGCACCAGAACCTAGCTTGTACACACATATATATATATATATACACACCACCAGAACTAAGCTCAGTACATATATATATAATACCAGCACAAACACAGCTCAGTACACAGATAATTTCCAAACTCAGTTTAACCCATGCCATGTGAGTTTGGAAGATGTAAAACTACAGCTTTTAGTATGGCGTAAACAATGGTAAGGGTATGCTGGGAGTTGCTGTTTCACAAAAAAGAATACTACCACTTATCATCTCACTGCAGATCATACAGTGACTTCAGTACCGATCGGTCAGAGGAAGAATGAACAATTACACTTAGTGAATCACAGGTGACATCTCAGATTCTTTTAGTTCTTTTTCTCTTTTCTTCTCCATCCAGTCCAGATCTTATAAAAACTACTCCCCATTATGACCCATTTCTGCTACTCAGATGTCTTCATCTCCTGTATTTTCCAACATTTCCGCACCTATAAACAAAAAATTCTGATGGTGCCACACACTATGCCCCTAAATATAATAGCACCATACATTTATTGTGCCTCTAAATACAATTGTGTCAAACACGGTAAAGTAAACACCACACGCACACACACACACACACCCCCATAGAGTCCCTTGTAGATAGTATCCCACATAGAGTCCCCTGTAGATAGTGCCCACATAGTGTTCCCTGTGAATAGTGCCCCACATAGAGCCCCCTGTAGATAGTACCCTTCACAATGCCCCCTGTAAACAGTGCCCCACATAGAGCCCCCTGTAGATAGTACCATTTAAAATGCTCCCTGTAGATAGTGTCATTCACAATACCCTCTGTAGATAGTGCCCCCCATAGAGCCCCCTGTAGATAGTGCCCCACATAAAGCCCCCTGTAGATAGTGCCCTCATTAAAAGCCCCCTGTAGATAGTGCCCCTTATAAAGCCACCTGTAGATAGTGCCCCTTATAAAGCCACCTGGAGATAGTGCCACTCACACTGTCTACTAAAAGAAAAACTTTACATACTCACTTGTACCCGTGCCGTTTTCTAGCGATGCAGGCCTGGTCTTGGTCTACGTTTTACCGCCAGCGGTACGACGCATGCGGTGCGATGACATCATTGCGCCGCCTTCATCACAGGTAAAGTGCCAAATAGCGAGGCAGGGAACTGATGGTTCCCTTGCCTCGCCGGAGCTAGACTGCTTAATTGCATCCTTGTCCTTTGGACACATATACAATTAAGTGCAGTGGGACCACAGCGTTCACTGAAACTAGCTGCCGCCACCCCCTCCTGCACTGAAATTGTACCTGCGTTTATAGGACGCAGATACAATTACATGCATAAACACTTTCAGGGCATGTTCCGTGACCTGTCATTCAGCGCCTTTCAATTACGCAAGGGGCTAGATGACGTCATCGTGCCACTTGCATCGTTGAATGGTAGAGCAAGGCACCCTGCCAATCAACGCCTTTTAAATGCGCAAGCGGCGCGATGATGGTAAGGGTATGCTGGGAGTTGCTGTTTCACAAAAAAGAGTACTACCACTTATCATCTCGCTGCAGATCATACAGTGACTTCAGTACCGATCGGTCAGAGGAAGAAAGAACAATTACATTTAGTGAATCACAGGTGACATCTCAGATTCTTTTAGTTATTTTTCTCTTTTCTTCTCCATCCAGTTCAGATCTTATAATGACTACTCCCCATTATTATTAAACAAAAAATTCTCATGGTGCCACACACTATGCCCCTAAATATAATGGCACCATATATTTATTGTGCCTCTAAATACAATTGTGTCAAACACGGTAAAGTAAAGCACCACACACACACACACACACACACACACACACACACACACACACACACACACACACACACACACACACAGTGCCTCCTGTAGATAGTGCCACTTACATTGCCCCCTATAGATGGTGCCACTCACAATGTCCCCAATAGAGGTGCCACTCACAATGCGCCCTGTAGATAGTGCCACACACAATGCCCCTTGTAGATAGCACCATTCACAGTGCCCCCTGTAGATAGTGCCTCTAACAATGCACCCTGTAGATAGTGCAACACATAGAGCCCCCTGTAGATAGTTTCATTCATAATGACTCCCTGTAGATAGTGCCTCTAACAGTGCACCCTGTAGATAGTGCAACACATAGAGCCCCCTGTAGATAGTTTCATTCATAATGCCTCCCTGTAGATAGTGCCCCTCATAGAGCCCCCTGTAGATAGTTCCCCCATAGAGCCCCCAGTAGGTAGTACCCTTCACAATGCCCCCTGTAAACAGTGCAAACAATTGCATCCTTGTCCTATGGACACATATACAATTAAGTGCAGTGGGACCACGGCGTCCACTGAAACTAGCTGCTGCCACCCCTTCCTGCACTGAAATTGTACCTGCGTTTATAGGACGCAGATACAATTACATGCATAAGCACTTTCAGGGCATGTTCCGTGACCTGCCATTCAGCGCCTTTCAATTACGCAAGCGGCTCGATGACGTCCTCATGCCACTTGCATCGTTCAATGGTAGAGCAAGGCACCCTGCCAATCAACGCCTTTTAATGGCGCAAGCGGCGCGACGATGGTAAGGGTATGATGTCATCGCGCCAATTGTGTCGTTCAGCCCCATCAGACCTGCTTAGAAGACAGCAAGGGATCGGGTGAGTATGTAAAAAAAATAATCTGTTAAAAGTGAGTGGCTGTATCTACAGGGGGGCTATATGTGGGGCTCTATCTACATGGGGCTATATCTGGGGCACTATCTAAAGAGGGGCTAAATGTGGGGCACTATCTACAGGGGGCTCTATGTGGGGCACTATCTACAGGGGGCTGTATGTGGGGCACTACCTACAGAGGCTAATAAATACAGCGGGCTCTATGGTGGCCTCTATCTACAGAAGGATCTATGTAGGGCACTACCTATGGGGGGCACTATCTATAGGGGGCTCTATGGGGGCACCATCTAGAGGGGGCACTATTTACAGGAGGATCTATGGGGACACTATTTATAGGGGCTCTATCTACTGGGGCGCTATAGTTTCACTATCTACAGGGGGCTCTATGGGGTTCACTATCTACAGGGTCTCTATGAGGGAACTATCTACAGGGGGCTTTATGGGTGTCACTTTCTACAGGGGCTCTATAGTGGTACTATCTACAGGGGGCTCTATGGGGCACTATACAGGGGGCTCTATGGGGCACTATCTACAGGAGGCTTCTTTAGGGGGCACTATGTATGTGGGGCACTGTCTACAGGGGGCTCTATGTGGGACACTGTCTACAGGGGGCTCTATGAGGGACACTGTTTTCAGGGGGCTCTATGGGGGCACTATCTACAGGGGGCTCTATGGGGCACTATCTACAGGAGGCTTCTATAGGGGGCACTATGTATGTGGGGCACTGTCTACAGGGGGCATTAAGAGGGACACTGTCTACAGGGGGCTCTATGAGGGACACTGTTTACTGTTTGAGAATTTTGTCTTCGTTTATAGGTGCAGAAATGTTTGAAAAGTGAGAAGCTGAAGACATCAGAGCGGCAAACTGCAGAAATGGGTCGTCGCCAGGAGAAGTCGTCATGAGGTCTGAAATAGATGGAGAATAAAAGAGAAAAAGAACAACTAGAACCTGAGAAGATCTCACATGTGAGCCACTCAATGTAAATATTTTTACTGCCTCTAATCAGTACTGTAGTCACTGTATGGTCTGCAGCGAGATGATGGGTGGTATGATTTTTTTTTTTTGTGAAACATCAACACCTGGCATATACTTGCCATTGTTCATGCCATGCTGGGAGCTGTAGTTTTGTGCCGTACAAAACTATACGGCAGGGATTGCACTAAATTTGCAAATGATCTCTGTATTGAGCTGTGTTCGTGATGGTGCTGTATTTATGAACTGATCTTAGTTCTGGTGCTGTATTCATGTACTGAGCTTGGTTCTGGTGCAGTATGTATGTACTGATCTTTGTTCTGATGCTGCATTTATGTACTGATCTTAGTTCTGGTGCTGTATTTATGTACTGAGTGTAACGTCCGTGGTCGCTGACCACAAACTCCTTCCATCCAGTCGACGCCCTTCTCTCAAGAGATGTCTGCACATGCGGCCGTCCTGCTCCACACTGACCACCAGGGTGCGCTCACGAGCTCAGTCCAGACTTGAGAAGCCAGAGTGCAAACATGTTGGTGATTGAGCTAATTGGTCCAGAGCACCCTGTGCTATAAGAAGGGCCCAGCCCCATCCTTCCAAGCCTGAGCTTTGTTTTATTCCTAGTCTGTCTTGCAAATGTCCCCTAGTGTTTCCTGCTCCCAGTGTTTCCTGCTCCTGTATCCTGTATCCTGATCTAGTGCCATGCTTAGCTGTAGCTGTGCTGCATACCACGCCTGTCCTGCTTCTCCACGCCTGATGTCTACCTGCTGCCTAGTTCCTGCCAAGCCTGCCTTGCTACTGTCCGAGCTGCCACAGGTACCCTATATAAACTATAGACTCTGACCTGCACCCTGTTGGCCAGCTGCCATACCGCCAATTACAGCTCCAGAACCAAGCTCAATATGTATATACAGCACCAGAAACAAGCTCAATACATATATACTTCACCAAAACCAATCTCAGTACAAAATTACAGCAACAGAACCAAGCTCAGTACATAAATACAGCACCAGAACTAAGACTAGTACATAAATTCAACACCAGAACCAAGCTCAGTTGCACGTACGGTTCATACAAAAGTATTGCAGTGCATTATAAATGTGATCGGATAATCGCATAGTGAAGTCCCCTAGTGGGACTAGTAAAAAAGTAAAACATTTTTTTAATAAATAGTGAAAAAAAAAGGAAAAACCCTCCTTTTCCCCCTACAAACTGCTTTATTATTAAAAAGCAAAATAAAGTTAAAAAGTTACACGTATTTGGTATTGCCGCGTCCATAACAACCCCAACTATAAACGTATGACATCATTTGACCCGCACGGTGAACGTCGTAAAAAATAAAATAAACCATGCAAAAAAAAAATGTGATAAAAAGTGATCAAAAAGTCGCATCTACTCCAAAATGGTACCAATAAAAACTACAAGTTGTCCCTGCATCGGCGAAAAAAAAAAAGAAGTTATGGCTCTTCAAATATGGAGACACAAAAACAAATAATTTTGAAAAAAAAAGTGTTTTCACTGTGTAAATGTAGTAAAACATACAAAACCTATATAAATTTGGTATCGTTGCAATCACAACAACGCACTGAATAAAGTTATTGTGTTGTTTATATCACACGGTAAACGGCGTAAATTTAGGAGGAAAAAAGTGTGGCGAAATTGCTGTTTTTTTCTATCCCCCCCCCAAAAAAGTTAATAAAAGTTAATCAATAAATAATATGTACTCCAAAATGGTGCTATTAAAAATAACAACTTGTCCCGCAAAAAGCAAGACCTTATACAGCTATGTCGAGGCAAAAATAAATAAAAAAAGTTATAGCTCTTTGAATGAGGCGATGGAAAAACTTAAAAAATGGCTTGGTCATTAAGGTCTAAAATAGGCTGGTCATTAAGGGGTTATGGGTCTCCCCCCATTTTTCATAACTAGCCAGATAGAACATAGCAGCAGCATTACCAGGGTGGGAAGGGCTACTGTTTTTGGCCTTTCCCAGCCTATTAATACTAGCCTGCAGCTGCCCCAGTGCCTGACCTGCACTACAGATGGTCGGGTACTGGATCGTACCCGACTCATCTCTGTACCCCTGGTGGCGGTGGGTACCGGGGTAATAATGGGGGTTAGTGATAGCATTTTCACCGACTAACACTAAGCCCCTCCTTAGTAATGGGCGTTGTCAATCAGCCAGCGGCCATTACTAAGGCGGTAGTAATAAAGTTTAAAAAAATACAAGGACATAGAAAAAATATTTAATTGAAGTAAAAAAATCCACACATTTACCATTTTATTGAGAGTAAAAAAGCCGTAATCGAAGTAGTCCTCGAACCTGACGTAGTCCAACATACGAACCTGTAAAAAAACACAAATATACCCAAAAAAATTGTAACACATAAAAAAGCAAAGCAATTCTTATAGGGTCGTACTGATATAGATATGCTGTCTCATATTTTTCTATATATATATATATATATATATATATATATATATATATATATATACACACATACATACATGCACACACATTTTTTTGGGGAGGGGGGGGTGAACATATGTTAGTACACGGATACTTACTTCTGGGGTCCTGTATCTAAGGCTATCATGTGTGATACGGTCTGCTGGGGCCATGTATCTAAGACTATCATGTATAATACTGTCTGCTGAGACAAGGTGGGTATGTGGGACTACCTACAGGGGACTGCATGGCACTGTCTACAGGGGGATGTATGGCAGGGGCACTGTGTGTGGAACCATACAGGGGGGTTGTGACACTATATAGAGGGCGCATTGTGTGTGGAACGCTCTACATGTGTCAAATTTGCCTTTGAGGTTTAGAACGAGGATACTTACTGCTGGGGCCCTGTATCTAAGGCTACATTCACACGAGCGTGACAAATTTACGTGCGTAAAAAAACGCGCGTAAATCTCTCCGTGTGTGTTGCGTTTTGCATCAGTGTGCTTAGCGTGTGGAATGTGTTTTTCATGCACTTGCAAGCACTTTTTTTTGTTTCAGTGTAATTGATGCGTGAAACACGTACACGGATGTCGTCCGTGTGCTGTCCGTGGTTTTCATGCACCCATTGACTTCAATGGGCGGCTAGGTGCATGAAATACACCAATATAGGACATGCAGTGAGTTTCACGCAACTGACTCTCGCTGTGTGAAAACTCACGCATGTGTGAATGGCCCCATTGAAATCAATGGGTCCGTGTGCTGTGCATTGTTTCAACGCACAACACGGACGAGAATCACGCTCGACTGAATGAGCCCTAAGTCTATCATGTGTGATACTGTCTGCTGGGACAATGCATCCAATTCTATCCAGCGGTGTAGCTGTAGGAGCCCAAGTCTTATAGATATGCTATCTCAGATATGTATGTAAAAATGTATTTGTTTTTCGGAGGGAGGGTAAATATATGTCTCGGGGCTTGTGCCCCTGATCTTTTTAGACCCCAGCAACGCCCCTGGTTTCCACATTGATTAACATATCCAGTAATCATTCTCAATCTTCAAACTGGCAGCTATAAAAGATTTATCTCAAGAAGCCATTGTTTGATTGCATGATCCATATTTCCACCATGCCTTACAGGGGAAGGGTGATAGTCTATGAGGGAGATTTTGATCAATGGAAAGCCCCAGATTTGTAATAGTAATAGCTCTGTGATATAGTGTACTATGGGAATGATTTGCTTATTACGTGCAGGGTTGTGGGGAATTTCTATTTTTCCACAGTTCTACACAAGTGATGTTTATGGCAGTCTGTATTTTCCCTCTGCACTGCAGACACGAGCTGTTGTGATTTTCTGATGAGTTTTACATGAAACTGTCCCAACAGTGCATTGATAGAATACTGGTTGCCATAATTGCCATGACAGCTCCTGCACAACAACTATAGAAAATCTGAAATTACTTGTCAGTTAACGTAACACTTGCAACAGCAAAGGGAGCAATTCCAATAATGATATTATATTAGGGACAGGGTCGGAATGGCCCACCGGAGGATCCGCCGGTGGGCCCAGGCAGCGAGCTGCTTTTATCCGGTAGGGGAGGACAGAGACATTGTCTCCCTGCCTCGCTGCTTACTCTTGTAGGCAGGTCTGGCGTTAGGGCCCCCTGCCGACTATAGCGGCCACTACAGGGCCCACGGCATGAGGAGACCCACGCCGCCCGGAGGGGGTCCTGGTGCTAGCGACTGCCACATTCAGTGGCTGTGTGGCGCTACCTACTATGGGGCTGTGTGTTGCTATACAGTGGAGGGCTATGTGGCGCTATACAGGGGAGGGCTGTGTGGTGCTATCTACAAGAGGGGGGCTATGTGTGGCACTATCTACAGGGGCTGTGTGTGGCACTATCTACAGGGGCTGTGTATGGCACTATCTACAAGAGAAGGGGCTGTGTGTGGCACTATCTACAAGAGAAGGGGCTGTGTGTGGCACTATCTACAAGAGAAGGGGCTGTGTGAGGCACTATCTATAAGAGGGGGGCTTGGTGTGGCACTATTTACAAGAGGGGGCTTTGTGGCACTATCTACAAGAGGGGGCTGTGTGGCACTATCTACAAGAGAAGGGGCTGTGTGTGGCACTATCTACAAGAGAAGGGGCTGTGTGTGGCACTATCTACAAGAGAAGGGGCTGTGTGAGGCACTATAAGAGGGGGGCTTGGTGTGGCACTATTTACAAGAGGGGGCTTTGTGGCACTATCTACAAGAGGGGGCTGTGTGGCACTATCTACAAGAGAAGGGCTGTGTGTGGCACTATCTACAAGAGAGGGCTGTGTGTGGCACTATCTACAAGAGAAGGGGCTGTGTGTGGCACTATATACAAAGAGGGGCTGTGTGTGGCACTATCTACAAGAGAGGGCTGTGTGTGGCACTATCTACAGGGGTTGTGTTTGGCACTATCTACAAGAGAAGGGGCTGTGTGTGGCACTATATACAAAAAGGGGCTGTGTGTGGCACTATCTACAAGAGAGGGCTGTGTGTGGCACTGTCTACAGGAGTTGTGTGTGGCACTATATACAAGAGGGTGCTGTGTGTGGCACTATCTACAAGAGAAGGGGCTGTGTGTGGCACTATCTACAGGGGCTGTGTGTGGCACTATCTACATTAGAGGGGCTGTGTGTGGCACTATCTACAAAATGGGTCTGTGTGTGGCACTATCTACAAGAGAAGGGGCTGTGTGTGGCACTATTTACAAGAGGGGGCTGTGTGGCACTATCTACAAGAGAAGGGCTGTGTGTGGCACTATCTACAAGAGTGGGCTGTGTGGCACTATTTACAAGAGTGGGGCTGTGTGTCGCACTATCTTCAAGAGGGGGGCTGTGTGTGGCACTATCTACAAGAGAAGGGGCTGTGTGTGGCACTATGTACAAGAGAAGGGGCTGTGTGTGGCACTTCAGCCGCTGCAGATTCGGATAAACGTCCTGGTATGGCTGGAGGCGATGTCTGTTCAGTCTTTCGTCGCTCCAGTGAAGGACCTGTGGGAGAAAGTGACAACACAGCGTGATCTCAAGCGTGATCTGTGATGTGAATCAAGCTGGGCTGGAATGAAGAGAAGTGTAGGATGCTGATTTGTCAGCATCATACACTTTTCTATACAACGCCCACTTGTTGAATAGAAAAAAAATGCCCAGTTGGGCATTTAGATAAAATCTGCATAATTCGAAAAATCTTCAGAACCTGGACAATAATAAACGTTTTGTAATTTAAAAAAAAACAGTAGTTATCTACATCAAAGCGCCTATTACATTAGGTAGGAGATAGGGATGTTATAAACTGGAGACAGAGCCTCTTTAAAGGAATAGCCACTCTATACTGCATATAATGTGTTCTAAACAGTTGGTACAGTAGATATATGCCACTTACAGGGTTCAGAAGTTCTGTGCCGTTTTATTGCATTTTGAAGTGCAGCTCCCTGGTTATCCAGGTCTTCTCCCCAGCCAGTCCCTACACTCTCATTCCAGAAATGACTGGACTTGTGAAATGAACCGGTCTATCAGCACCTCCTATTGTTATTGTAATGCACTGCGCCGGCGCTAGTTTCCTATTGCACAATCTCGGAAGAAAGCATTATACAAAGCTTTCATCAGCGCTTGTGCACCAGGAAGCTGGCGCATGTGCAGTGCATTACGGTAGGAGACGCTGATGGACATGGTCGCGTCAAGTGCCCATTCTTCTATGGCCATTTTCAGGACGAGAGCGAGGGACTGGCTAGGCAGTGTAAACTTAGACTAGGCAGTCAGAAAATGCGCAAAGTAACCACAGTGGGTGTACGCTGTATAATAAATTTGGTGATTCTTGTTAGACACTTTTCCTTATACAACCTCTTGGTTGGCTTGTACAGTTTTTTTGCGCCAAATTTTAAACCAGATTGTCATACTTCAAGCCACGCCCTTCTTCTGCTAAGCCACATTCCTCTTTGAGACATTTTTTAAAAGTGTCTGACGCACAAACATCTGTTCCTTTTGGTGCATTTGCTTTATAAATAGGTCTAAAACGTGGGGCGACATTATGCGCCAGAAATGCACCACATCTTGGCTCATTTTACAAGGCCTAGGCACAATTATTATAGTTAATCTGCCTGATTATATATTAAGTGCCCAACCCCTTTAATATAATCCTTAAAGGTGACATCCAATAAAAACAATCTTCATATATGTCATAGTTCATGTGAGAAGATAAAAGACAAAAATAATCTATACAGCACTAGACTAAAATTCAAATGCTGAGTCAGGTTAAAGTCCTCTATAGATGCTGGAAATTAGTGGTGACATTAACATTAATTTGCTGTAACCGTACAACCCCTTTATAGAGGTATTCCGGTTTAAGAATATAATGTATTTTTTCTGTGACAAAAAGTTATACAAATTTCCAGTAATACTTTATGTATCAATTTCTCATGGACTTCATGATCTCTGCTTTCTGTCACTCAATAGAAATATTAAATTGTAACAAATTTTGTCAAATTTTCTATAAACTGGAAGTAAAAACCCCATGCACACGAACGTATTTTTGCGGCTGCAATTCACCCGCAGAAAAATCTGCGGGTGAATTGGGGCCCCATTCATTTCAATGGGCCCATGCACACAACCGTGGTTTACACGGTACGTGCATGGCCCAGGAGCCTAGACTGCAAAAAGAATGGACATGTCTTATTAGGGCCGTGTTTTGCGGTCCAGGCTCATAGAAAATAATGTACGCGGCCATGTGCACGGCCCGCGATTTGCGGGCAGCTCGCAGGTGGCACTCCGCGGCCGTGCACATGGCTACGGTCGTGTGCATGAGGCCTTAAGGTTCCTATTGAGTGACAACAAGCCGAGATCTTCAGAACCAAGAGGAATTGATACAGGAATTATATTAGAAAATTGTATATGTTTTATTAATACAATGAATAATCTTTATTTGCTGAAACTAAAATACCCCTCTAAGAAAGGCTTTATGCTTTAGACGTATGCTTTCAAGTCCTTTTTTTTTTACCCAAATTAGGCATATTTTAGTAAATCAGAAGTAATATTAGTATCCAATGTTTAACTCTGTTTTTGTTTTATTACAGATAATTTTGTTGTCACTTGTGAATTAGCTTTTCAGCAACAGAGAAAAACTGTCACTTTGTCACTGATAGAACATGCTGAGAAAGTGACATTTATCAGATGGTCATGTCTTCCTGAAGAGCAAACTCAAAAGTGACGATCATGTGGACCCTGTTGTCACTTTTGACAACAATGGCCACTGCAACAGAACAGAAACCCCCCCCAATATCTCTGAGGGTCTGTTCACATCTGTGTTCAGCTTTCCGTTCTGCTCCGTCACAGGAGCAAATCAACGAAAATACCAGAAGTGCCGGTTGGTTATTGTTATGTTCTGATTGAAAATCCTTTTTTAATTTTAGTACTTTCACTCTTACATAGTTTATAATATCATTTTTTCTTTACCATTCTTGCTGATGATTACTATATGTATTTCTAAGTATAACTCTATAACATTACAGTATATACAGTGTATTTTGTGTAGGTCTAAATGTCTGAATTCCAAAAGAGCTGCTTGGAGGTGAGCCGCTAACAGGGCTCTGTGCAGCTCAGTTCAGCACCCAAGAATTCTGGTTAGCAGGGTTGTTTAGCAAGCCTGCTGGGTTAACCCTTCATGGGCATCTTATAAATTCTGTGTTTAAAGTGCCACTGTCTAATGATAGTAGCACTTTAAAACGAGCCTATACAATATTAGGGAATTGCTGTTACAGCAGCGTTCATCTCAGGAATGTAAACCATTTGAAGTTCTTTGGCTGTCCTATTTTAATTTTGGCTCAATCCTGCAGCTAAATGAAATTATTTAGTTAGAAAGGATGTCCCTTTGTATTAGAAAAGTCCCCGAGTCATACACTAATCTCAGAGTATACCGCAGCTGGAACCAAAAGGAATCCGCAGTAATCTGTGGGGACGAACCAGGCAGCAAGTGTTTAATTTCCCTGCAGCGCCACCACTGGAGAAATGAAGCATTACACAGCCCGATGGGTCCTCCAGAGCAAAAGACACTCTGTATTCTCTAATAATGTATCTCAAATAGTTTTTCCAATAATAATATATTGATAATAATTAATAATATATCTTGTTCCCACCAAATATAGCAAAATTTACTAAAAGTGCATTGTCCCTTGGCTTCCCATATTGCTACTAATAATCATTATTTTTAAGAAACATTCACATATTATATATAACAACTCTGCAGATAGATCTATGTGATGCTTGAGCATTCTTTAAGATAGTGCTCAGGGGAGAAAAAAAATGGTTAAGTGTGTATATAGGTTTTTAAGAAAATTCAGGAAAAGAAATATTCCATATGAAGAAGTGTAGCCGCAAAGTCCAATGTGAATGTACACCACACATAGGAGAAGCCCTTGATTTATGGAGTTAACAAATGCTAACCCGACAGTGTCAGAGGCTGCCTCAATAGCCGTCCCCGCTACTAGAAGAAAGGGCTTTGTGTTGCTAAGCGATTAGAGCAGATATAATGAGATTTACCCCAATCCTGCTTTGCCCTTTCCTATTTTAAGTAAAATTGTGTGTTTTTGTGAATTTCTCAGTGTGTCTTACACAATGTTGCAAACAACAGCTTAACTTTGCCTTTAGTTTAATGAGTCTGGATATTTACTATTCAAGAGGCTGCAATAGGGGAACACCTGTCTACACAAGGAAGAACCCCCACCCCCCCTTTTTGTGGAGGATGAAACATTATCCTAATGTTATATTCATAGGCATAAATGACTTGTTACACTTTCTTTGCCTGCTCGCTACACAAACTGACAAAAGAGAAAACTAAAATGCCCTGCAGAAAAAAATGATTATGTGACAGTAACAAACCAAACAAAGCAGTCAGCAAAACATGTTATTATGTGTATGGAGCGAAAAAGAAAAATGATTGGCGTCATCGGATCTGATTAATAATTTGTAAACTTAAGAAAACACTAAAGTCACTAAATGTGTGTGTGGACTTCGCTGCAAGTGCAATGGAACTGTGCTTATTGAATGCACCAGGGCCTCTGTAAAATCTAAGTAAATAAGAGCAATGGATGTACAAACAGAGCCAGGACAGATTTTGAGCTGTGTAGGGCATGCTGCCTCTGTGTCCTTTGTTGGGTTTTCTAAGCTGCATTTTGCGCTTTGCTTTCCGCTTGGCTTGGTGCACGCAAACTGAATTTGCAAGTAATTTAGGAAGAGAGCGAGTATCCAGGCAAAGAGAATAGGACTATCATTCTAGTCACGTCCTTGCTAACTGACAACAAGCTACCCTGCCAAAAAAAAAACAGCACCAATTTCTTTTTGAATCTTAGTAATTGGGCACTTTTACAGGCAGATCACGCTTTTTGGATAGAATGACATGCTTATAGATCAGTGTCTCTGATCTAGATGCCTCCTCCTCCCTGTTAAGCTGCCTATTTCTTGAAAACAGCATGTGGAGATTTAGGAAAGTTTGCTTTATTGAGGGGCAAAGAAAAGTCTTTAATACATTTGAGTTATTAAGGTCAAGTTTAGCTGGAGTTATGTATGAAATTGTTTTATGCACATTTTATCTTAGATTATTCTTCTATTATACTACAGGAGAGGGGGAGGGGGGTGCCCTGAGTCTTCTCTGGTTGGTATAGAGCGCCCTCTCCGCAGACCTTTTTTTTTTTATTTAGTCATTCTTTCTTGGGTGCTGGTTTAAGGACAATATACCCATTAATCAATCCTTTTTTCCCTTGAGCCTTTTCATGTACGGGATGGCAAACAATTGGTCCCCATCTTTATTGTGTCTGTCTTAAATAGATACATCAGCCTGAACCTAGCCATTCATCTCTAAGCAGGTTCCGGACACTTTAAAAAGGTCTGGAGAACAGAAAAAAATATAACAAGGCAGATTATTATTTTTTTTTTTTTGTATAAAATATTTTATTATGAAACTATTGTGTAAAAAAAACACATTTGTTATGCAGGACCTTTGTAAGTTTGTAATAAAACAGTAAGAAAAGGCAGTGGTGTAAGGTTCCAAAAGGCAGCATCGAAACGATGGACCACTATTTTGCTTGTTTGGACAATAGCTGCATTAACTTTGTTCACTGTGAACAATGTTTAATAACACAATTAATACATTATCAAAAGTTTCTATAAAGTAAGACACATCGGTGCTAAAGTACATCTGGAGGAATTCCAACCCCACCTTAAAGGAGTGTCCTTTCACGAAACCACATACAAAATGGCAGTTGTAAGGTAATTATAGCAGGGACGGGCAACCTTGGCACTCCAGCTTATGCTGAACCCCATACCCTTGGAGATGCAGTTCACCGGTGGCCAGAGCTCCACAGGGTGACCATCACTGAAATATATAGACTACAAGTCTAAATACGCAGAGGTAATAAGCATTACATAATAATGTATCAAGATATACACGTTTTTATAAACATTTGTACAAAACTTCTATAAATCTCTCTCTTATGTACAAAAATAGCTTAATACATCCCAAACATCTGGGATACATAGAAATAGATATTTTTTTTCATAAAAAAAAAAAAATACCAAAAAACAACAAAAAGATTGGAAGCATTTTAGATGAACGTGGTATAAAAATAGTAGTAGAGGGTTTTCAAAGGGTTCTTTGAATACCAGCATAGGTTTAATGCAACAAACTCCACAATTCAAGATCCTGGAACGAAGGTCATCCTTGAACATGACAGGACAGTCTCTTAAGGGCTTACATTAAGATTTTTGGGGAAGCCCTCGCCTTGTTCTTAGGATCATGTGGGACAGAGTCTCTTGGTTGTGTGAATATGATGGTGTAGGCTCCACCACCCATATCCCACCATAGGTCTGAGTCTCTGTTCATCCTGTAGACCCAGCTGGAGTGCAATGTAGTGCTTCAGTGTTCTTGGGGGGCTGATAGCTCCCATGTGCTTCACTTTCTCTTTCAGAGCAGAAAGCTGAACTTGCGATCTGAGCAACAGTCCTGAAATACAAAGAAGGAGATCAGTTACTCATTCAGACAAGAGCAAGACGGAACATCAAAGAATAGGTTAACCATTAATGTCTTTACTGCCACTGACAGTGTCTACCCTGACACTTGCAGAAGAACAGGAAATGTTTACTATAATGACAGTCTACCATGACACTTGTAGAAAAACATGGCAAGTTACTACTGGGATGAAGATGATGGTGGTACCAAGTGTATTGGAAAGCAGTATATATATATATATATATATATATATATATATATATCTCCATGGCATGCTCAGGGCACCCAAGAGTGGAATGAGGGAGAAGACAACTCACCTGCTCCTTAAAGCTCAGAACCAAGTGGTGAAGTCTAGCAGGTCTTGTTCCTCAGGACTTAGGGGATCATAGGACCCTTCATCGGAGGAGTAGGAGGAGACAGGAGACCCTGCCATAGAGTTCATATCATGCCCATAGTTGGGTGAGATGGTGGGTGACAGCACCCCGGACTGGAAGGCAGCGCTGACAGCGTCATGTTCATCCAGCAGTTGCTGCAGCGCCCTGATGTATTCTACAGCCGAGCGCAGCGTCTCCACCTTGCTCATCTTCTTGTTGGCAGCGCCGTTGGGGACATGCTCCCGCAGGGTGGCAAAGCCCAGGTTGACCAGTTTGACTCTGTTCCTCTCCCGCTCGTTCCTCCGGGCTACGGCAGCTGGTTGCTGTTGGGGCAGACTGTAGCCAAAGCCGTTGAAGTTGAGCCTCCTCTTGCATCTCATAAGCTCCGGGGAGGACGAGCGCTGCCTCTTCACCTGCTTTGGCAGGGACTTGGAGCCGTGTTGTCCTGCGTCCCCCGGACTGAGCGGCAAGCTCTGGGCATAGTAGCATGCTGGCTGCAGGAAGGGCTGGCTGGAGCCGCTCTCTGCCTTGGCAGTGGTGTCCATGTGGCTGGCAGTGAGTGTCCGGGCAGCAGGGGAGACTCGTGTCACTCGCGTGTGTGTCGGGCAGCTCCGTGCCGCACGTTCCCTGGATAAGCGCTCAGTGCTGGGGTCGCCCGGACGCCGCCGCCTTTTCAATGGGCACAAGCTGGACGTGCGCGCCTGGCCCCGCCCCTCTCCCCGGGCTCCATTCTCGGCGCTCTGTTGTTCCAGTGCGTGCGCCTGACGCGTGCCGCTCCGAGCCCTGAATAAACAGCTCACTGACACTGAGGGACGGGAGGACGCTGCCAGCTGTACCACTCACTGCAGCGGCCGGAGCAGCCAGGGTACCAACCTGCCATTATACCACATATCCACCTGGCATGTCCCCAATAAACTACTGACACTGAGGGACGGGAGGACGCTGCCAGCTGTACCACTCACTGCAGCGGCCGGAGCAGCCAGGGTACCAACCTGTCATTATACCACATATCCACCTGTCATGTCCCCAATAAACTACTGACACTGAGGGACGGGGCAGAAGGTGCCAGCTGTACCACTCACTGCAGCGGCCGGAGCAGCCAGAGTACCAACCTGTCATTATACCACATATCCACCTGCCATGTCCCTAATAAACTACTGACACTGAGGGACGGGAGGACGCTGCCAGCTGTACCACTCACTGCAGCGGCCGGAGCAGCCAGGGTACCAACCTGTCATTATACCAATATCCACCTGTCATGTCCCTAATAAACTACTGACACTGAGGGACGGGAGGACGCTGCCAGCTGTACCACTCACTGCAGCGGCCGGAGCAGCCAGGGTACCAACCTGTCATTATACCACATATCCACCTGTCATGTCCCCAATAAACTACTGACACTGAGGGACGGGGCAGAAGGTGCCAGCTGTACCACTCACTGCAGCGGCCGGAGCAGCCAGGGTACCAACCTGCCATTATATCACATATCCACCTGTCATGTCCCCAATAAACTACTGACACTGAGGGACGGGGCAGAAGGTGCCAGCTGTACCACTCACTGCAGCGGCCGGAGCTGTACCAACCTGTCATTATACCACATATGCACCTGTCATGTCCCCAATAAACTACTGACACGGAGAAGGGTAGAGGGACAGTGACTGCCAACTTTACCACCCAGGGCAGCCTCATAGTAAGCAGTCAGTGCATGAACCTGTCCCACCAGGCACCTGTCATTACAATACCAGTCCATACAGTTTGGCAGTGTCACCACACTATACCAGACGAAACTGTTCAGAGCCATCAACGCAGTCTGAGGCTGCCAGCTGCGCCTCTCATGCCAATCCCATACCAGCCAATGTAACTTGCTGATACCAGGCACCTGTCATATTACCATAATGATACCAATCACGATGTATTAGCATACTCATACAAGTCAGGGCAGGGGTCCAACTCTCAGCTCATACCAAACTACACCCGGTCCAACCATCAGCCCGGCAACCTGTCAGTCATTACCACGGGTACCTGTCATATTACCATGCCCATTTTAGACATATCCTATGCCTGTCAGTCACGTCACCTTCCATTGCCCAGGCTCTTACTATGCCTATTGCAACCTGTCATTACCATCTAAATACTGGAGAATGCGACCTGTTCAATTACCACGATCAATGCAGGCACTATAGATTGGCATTACCATGCTTATGCCAGGTAATACAGCTTGTCATTACAATGCTGGTAACAAGCAAAATAATCTGCACTAATACCGATGCCATGTGCTGCAACCTCTCATTAGCATGACCGTATTATCAGTGCCATGCTAATACCCAGCAATCCAACATGCCAGTACGATGCCCATGCCAGGTACTATTTATGCCATTGCAATGTAGTGAATATCAATCCCAGCCACCCCATTAATATTGTGCAGAATTCTATTCCTACTACACCATTTATTTACATCAGGTAGTGACTGTTAATCGGCTCACATCAGTAACAATGCTATGCCCATTTGTGTGCCCAGTACCACTTCTTGTAAGAGTGTAGAAGTGTTTGTTCCGTGATAGACTTGACTAAAATCTGCTGTTTTAATATTTCTAATCTCAGAAAATGTGCAATTATTTTTTATTTTCTGTGAAAGTGGCCACAGAGGAAATTAGCATCGTCTTCTTCATGGCTACAACCAAGTCCGCAGGGCAGCAGCGTCCTACACGGGTTGTCATTGTGTGTGATGGTCACATATGCACCCTATTACATGCCATACACAGAGTCACTATTTATAGGATTAGCATTACACAAAGAATGCGCTATAATAGAGGACACTATAGAGAACACACAATCTGTAGGGCACCTTATCATACATATCAGCATTACATTGCTGGAGTAGTACTACAAGTTCCAGCAGCTCTGTAATGTAAAATTCAGGTTCCCAATAAATGCAAGCAAAACAAACAAAATTGATGCTGGGCGACCTGTGCCTCATACACCTGTCACCTCCACAGTGCCCAGATAGATTATAGGGCAAGGGAGGAAGTATAAAGGCGATGCCGGCCCATTAGTCACACACAGCGATCTGTGATCAAGCTGCCGAGCGCTGCCCGTGCCGCCAGTCTGTACAGCATGTCAAGATAGGAACTCACTTATCAGGAGCTCACCCTGTGCCTGACCATGAGGTGTCAGTTTGATGTGTGACGTCACAATTGGTCCCCCCCACACCCCAACAACATGTCACACAGCAGCAAGTCATCACGGCTTAACCCCTGCTCTGCCAACACATGATTCGGAGACAGTACCCGGACCTTCTAGCATTCACTATTAGGGGCTAGATATTTGTTCTTTATAGTGTATTTAACCGAGTTACACTAAATTCACATTATAAGCATATAGATCTACTATATATATATATATATATATATATATATATATATATATATATATATATATATATATATATATATATATATATATATATATATATATATAAAATTCTTTGTTTTTATATTTTTTTTTATTATTATTATTTCAATGATACTTTATTGCAGGGTGTAAATAAACATATTTATGAGCATTGGTTGGTCTTTGAATATTGTATATTACTTTTACACTTGGCAATAATCAGGAGTCCATTTTTCTGTGATTTTATTTCTAATTTGTTGAATACAATTTACGTACATATTGTTAAGGCTGGATTGACACACAGCGTTTTTTTTTTTTTTGGGAGGTTTTTAATGGCGTTTTTTACAGCTTTTGTTAATGCAGCCAGATGAAACATTAAAATCTATAGTGCACAATATAGTATACAATGCACTACATAACACTGCGTTTTGATTTGTTGCTTTTTTTTTTTCTTTTTTGTTGATTTGTAATGGTGTTTAGTTTGACGTTTTGGACTAAAAAAAAATGCAGAAAAAAAACATGTACAAAATGACACTAAATAAAAAACGCCACCAAGAACACCTAGAAAAAAAAGCATAAAAATGCACTTGCATTGTACAAACGCTGGTGTTTTTACATGCATTCTTTTTTTGCAATTTAAAGCGTCAGAAATAATCTGCGTGTGAAGGCGGCTAATGGTTATATCTCCTAGTAATCAATGCCTGGTAGCGGCGGCGCAGAGATCAGCACGTGATGATTTGGTTGTGGTTTTCAGTTAGGCTGGGTTCACACTGTTTTTTTGCAGGCAGAAAATCTGCCTCAAAATTCCGTTTGGAATTTGAGGCAGATTTTGCTCTGTCTGCACGCCGATTTTCATAGAGTTTTCCGCTGCGTTTTTCACCCGCGGACATTGAGCGCCGCGGGCAAAAAACGCCACGTAATACGCTTTCTCTGTCTCCCATTGATGTCAATGGGAGGTCAGAAGTGTAAACACCCGAAGATAGGGCATGTCCCTTTTTCCGGCAGCCGGTTTTTCCGCTCGCGGGAAAAAAAACACCTCCGCCTCCCATTGAAATCAATGGGAGGCATTTTTGGCCGTTTTTGGGGCGTTTTCCGAGTTGTAAGATACAATTACATATATAACATTTTGGATTATTGTAAAACTAGCAGATTAATAATCTGTGTGTTAGGGCAGTTAAAATGAAAAGATCATTTAGATATGAATGCTGCGTCTGCCTCCTTCCTCTAGGTAAAGATAACTTGCAATTTAACTTAGAACAAACCTGTCCATGGAGTGAACTTTGGACACCAATAAAATAAAAGTGCTCATTAAAAGTACAAAGCATTGTTACAGGCAGAGGTAGGTCCAGATCTAAGGTTTGGTGATGCGTCCAGCAATGTTAGATATATAAACGGTATACACACTGCACTACATTATATGGTGGCATTCGTTCAATGTATATACATATCATTCTATATGCCTGTTTCCATCCGTGGCATTATCAGGGTTAACATATTCTCTTACTACAGTGCTGACTGCATATTATTTCCAACATCATAAATCATCTTGTCTGGAATACAGAAGGTTCAGCCTAGAGGGGACCACACAGATTAGATACATTTCTAATGAAAGAAGCACTAAAGAGGTTGTCTAATCACAGACATTGGTGGCATATCGTTAGGATATGCCCCCAATGTTCAACTGGCGCTGACCTATAATTGACTATAATGGTTGTCCATGCAGCCACCTGGAAAAGCGGCGCAGCAGCGCTGAAAGGAGATAAACTGACATGGCGCTTTGCAAGCACCGCTGCCACTTTGTTCTAGCCATTGGTCAGGGTCACAGTGGCATGCGACCAATGGAGACGCCCTCTTTAAGACTAACATAGCCAATATACTAGTCGCGCTGTGAGAAGACTGATGAAAAATGGATTGGGTAATGTCGAATATCTTTGACCTCTACTTGAACCAGTGATGAACTTTATCATGAAAATGATCAACCAAATATGGGTGGAGATACCTGAACTTGCCCAAAGCTTGTCTCCTCAACAAACATAGGGCCTTGTGCATTATAGCAGTGTTGCCCATAGCAACATATATGATCACTCCTTTTATTTTTAGACTGTACTAGGAAAATGAGAGCTGGAATCGGTTGGTTGCTATCAGCATCTCTGAAACTTGGGCAGTTTTTCTAGCCCAAGACTCCCTGCAGAGTAGGCAGATCTCTTGCTCTATGGGGAGTATGTGGCATATGTATTTATACTGCTCTCATTAACTTCACTAGGAGCTGTGTAACTATGAATGCAGTGATCTTCCCCTTGTAGCTGCTGTAGGCAGCCAGTTTTCTCATTTAAAGGGAATGTCCAAGATTAGAAATGATTGCCTGTTTTTTCTTTTCTTCCAGAAACAACGCCATTTATGTTAAAGTATTGCTGCTCATCCCCTCTGTTTATGGGTGTGCACACTTCTGGCACTGTGTACGGGGTGTATCTCTGCTGGCTTTGTTAATGCGAGCACTGTTTATTAGAGGGCAGTCTGCTGGCACTGTTAATGGGGTTACTCTAGAGTAGTAGCTATTATCCAAGGCAAAGATTCAGTTTGCTGATCTAGGCCTGTATCTAAATACTAGAGAGTGGCGTGTTGGCCCTTTCCTGGCACCCAGTACCAGCACCCAGGGCACATGCACTGCCAGCCCCCCCCCCCCCCCCCCGCCCCCCAACTACACTTCTGGCTATTGTTACAGGAGACGTGACCTGTACTTTTGGACTGGGTTTACATTGAAAATAAATGTCCGCATTTATTAAATGGGGCTGTGGTCCAATATCCTTACAGCACTGGGTTGAGATGGGGAATGTACAGGGAGAAAATCTAAAGTGGTGGCTGCAAGTTACTAGTGTTTTAGTAGTAGAACCCCTTTAATTGCATTAATAAATAACTTAAAAATAAATAAATACTATATATTTTTTAATTTTTTATTGTTTTAAGAAAACTATAAAGTATTATTTTATTGTATTTTCCCCTATTTACCTACAGTAAGCATTTTATGTCCAGGAAGTCAACATGTATAACACAATGTATTATTGTTTTTGAGAACCTCTTAAAATTAGGAGTTGGGTACGTCTGACAGAGATAAGTGTACCTCATTTTACCAGCCAGGGTAATCCTTTTTTTTCTTTTTCCCTATTCATTCCTGAAATGTCACCATTTTATTAGCTTAGAACCCCCCTTACCAGCCACTCTGCGTAGTTCTTTTGATGTCCCATATAGACGGATAAGCTGTGTGATTTTTTTTTTCTTTCTTAAAGAACCATTAACATTAAATACCTAGCAGAATGAAGTCGTTCATCTGTACATGACTACAATCCATTAGAAACGTCTGTACATTTGTTACACCTCATTTTGTTACAGTAGAACCCGCCTGAGTTCTAGGACAGGGTCTTTTTTTTTTTTTTTTACTAGGAGAGAAAATAAAATTAGGGTCTTTCATGGTAAACAAATCCAGCTGATTCTCTCCATACAACACATGAATAGCTGGAAGAAACTTCCAATAAATGGTGCATTTTTTTTCTTTCTCTGCTGGGTATAGTATTCAAGATCAGGCCTGTATTCAAGATGCAGTCCATTTTTTGCTCAGCAAGAGAGTTTAGAAAAGAAGCGTGGGGTCTATTCACCGGCCTCTTCCCCCTTTCACAATTGCCTGGCTGTATGAAACCTATCTTCCATGCCTTGTCAGACTATTTCTGCAGACCAATTAATGCTTTGTTGCAAGCCTTCCTTTTCTAAATCTTTGAGCACCAAGAAAGGACTCTCTTGAGTCCCCCCACCCCCTCCTTATTTTGACTATTTCAGTCATTACCCTGTGTAATAATTAATATGACAACTGGACGCTGTAGTTTGTATAGAAACACCTCAGCTACAGGAGAAGAGATGCAGTGGGTGGCAACAAAGTCTACATCAGACAAGTCCGTAACCAGATAGCCCAACAGAAAAGTGCAATAAACTACACATATTTATAGTCTATGCAAATCTCTTTGTACTTTCCATATAGAATTGAGAGCTTTAATATGGAAATGTTATTTACATATAGTGGCTTCGGCCTATACATCGCTCCCATGTCATCATGCTTTTATGTTTAATCGTTTTTTTTTTATTGATCTTGCACAGATTGCACGGCAATGTATTGATGATAAAAATAAACTAAAGTGCAGAAGTTTAACATAAAAATGTTTGTAGAAAGGTCAGCCAGATATTGGTTTCCATATGCCACCGCTTTAACAATGAATAAGTGTGAATTTCTAAGGTTTAGGAAAGTAACAAGACTCAGGTATAGACACGGACAGCAGAGGGCCCCTGTGCAGGATCAGTATATGGGCCCCTCGCTCTCTCATAGAGCACCCACCTTAGGCCCTCTTTACATCTCCTTACTTCACTTGGTTCAGCGCGTACGTTGGGTAAGCTCCTGGCCTACATGCTAAACATATACAAATGACCCATTAGCCCGACAGAGGCCAAAAGAAGTATAGAATAGTGTAATAGACTATGCTACTCCATACAACGGCATCCCGTAAAAAAATGTATACTGCGTGGTATAAGTCTTTAAACAGCCTTTGGGTGACATATGTCACTGTATGGCACACGTCACTGGTATAGGTCATGATCTTTTTAATAGATTTTCAGGATGTATGCATTAAACAAAAAGCATAGCCTATGGGTTTCTGTTTAATGAATACGTCATGAACTCTCATGACCCCAGATCATAACGTATCCGTTTAATGGATACCAGTACAGTAGATGGTGACGTATGCATCCCAGCCTTCATTTAACGTATATGTCGGGAGCTTTTCCCAGCATTTACATTAATCGTAAGCCATTCAATGTGAGATGGGTTTGTAAGAATCCACCATAAAGTCATGAAATTCATCTGCATACCTGTAATATAATAGACAGTAGAACGCTGTTTTTAAGGTGACAGCGGTCCCCCTAATTTACTGGGCACTTGTGTGTTGTTCACGTTGCACGTACGCTCACTCCTTTTTTCCGGCGTTTTTCAAGTCCAGTAGAGAAGCCGATGGGAAAAATGGCAGAAAAACACCATACCTAGAGCATGCTGCATTTTGAAAAAAACGTCCCTGACCCACAAAACGCACCAAAATGCCAGATTAACACGCAATGGAAAAGCTGCGTATTTTACCTGTGGATTTGCACAGGTAAAATCCACAACAGATTACAGTAGCAGGTAAGTGGGTGAGATTATATAAATTAGCAACATATCAATTTCGGTTGCTGAAACAGCAGAGATTTGTTATAGATTTTCCCCTTAAAATTCACTTGGGCCAAAAAATCCACAACTAATGTAATATTGCGGGTTTAAAAACCATTGACTTTTTTATTACCGGGTTAGTTCCGTGCCCGGCTATTAAGCGCTTTTGTACCAGTGAAGCGACTGGTACCTTTTGTACCAGTGAAGCTTCCGTTGCTGAAAGGCGCTGAATGACAGGCAAAGTCATCCTGCCCAGCCAAACAGCCCCTTTCATAGACGCTTCGTTCAACCCCCAGGAGACCTGCGCAGAAGAGAGCAGGTCTCCATTGGTGCCAGCCGGCATGGGAACGGGATTAAGGTGATTTTGAATAGTTTTTTTTTATTGTAATAAAAAAGTGTGTGGCTGTATCTACAGGGGGGACTTTATCTACGGGGGGCTTTATCTACACGGGGGGGGGGGGCTTTATCTACAAGGGGGACTTTATCTACAGGGTGCTTTATCTGCACGCGTGGAGGCTTTATCTACGGAGGGGTGTTTATCTACAGGGGCGGCTATATACTGGGGTGGGCTATCTATGGAGTACTGTATACAGGGGTGGGCTATATCTACAGGGGGGCTATATACAGGGGTGGCCTATCTATGGAGCACTATATACAGGGGTGGGCTATATCTGCAGGGGGCTATATACAGAGGTGGGCTTTCTGTGGAGCACTATAGGGGGAGCTATTTGTGGGGTACTATATACAGGGGTGGGCTATATCTACAGTGGGACTATATACAGGTGGGCTATATACAGGGGTGGGCGATCTATGCAGCACTATATACAGGGGTGGGCTATATCTACAGGGGGGCTATATACAGGGGTGGGCTATATCTACAGGGGGGCTATATACAGGGGTGGGCTATCTGTGGAGCACTATATACACGGGTGGGCTATATCTACAGGGGGCTATATACAGGGTTGGGCTATACATGGAGCACTATATACAGGGCTGGGCTATAGCTACAGGGGGGCTATATACAGGGGTGGGCTATTTGTAGAGCACTATAGGGGGAGCTATTTGTGGGACACTATATACAGGGGTGGTCTATATGGGGGCACTATTTACAGGGGGCTCTATGGGGGCACTATCTACAGGTGGCTCTATGGCAGGCACTATCTATAGGGGGCACAGTGTGTGTGGGACATGGTGTATGGTTCTATTATAATTAGAGGTGCAGTGTATGGCGCTATTACATTTATGGGCGTAGTGTGTGATATAATGATAACTTTATCTTTATTTATAGGTGTAGAAATGTTGTAAAAGTGAGAAGCTGAAGACATCTGAGCGCCAAACAGCAGAAATGGGCTGTGACCGGGAGAAGTCATCATAGAGGTCTGGACCGGATGGAGAAAAAGAAAAAGCTAGAATCTGAGACGTCACCGGTGAGTCACTTAATGTAAATGGTTGTTCTGCCTCTAATCAGTAATGTAGTCACTGTATCTGCAGCGAGATGATGGTGGTATGATTATGATATGATTTATTTTTTGTGAAACAGCATCTCCCAGCATATTCTTAGCATTGTTCGGGCCATGCTGGGAGCTGTAGTTTTACACCGTACAAACCTGTACAGCAGTGGTTGCACTAAATTGAGCTGTATTTGTGCTGGTGCTGTATATATGTATTGAGCTTGGTTCTGGGGCTGTATTTATGTACTGAGCTTGGTTCTGGTGTTGTGTATAGAACTATATTGCTTGTAAAATGTACAAATGTTTTTATGCTCGAGTTACATAAAAAGAAATGTGGAAAATAAATGACACGTCATTGATTGATAGAGAAAACAAACACGGCGAGGGGGTAGGAGATGTCGGGAAAGAGCTTGGGGGGGGGGAACCAAACTGAATTTTTGCCCCGGGTGCTGGAGAACCTAGCTATGCCTCTGGTTCCACTCACCCCTGGTATGCCCTATTACAATTTAGGACTAGGACTATGGAGTTACTAGATGGGGTTCCCCTAATTAGAAACCCCCCCCTCTATGAGCTAAACATTAAGCCCTCAAGCACACTTCACTGAAATGCTTCAGTCTGCTATCCGTTTTTTTTAACGGATAGCACACTGACCCATTCATTTTTATGGGGCCATGCACACTTCCGTTCTTTTAGCTGAACCGTGTGCCCATTCCGCGAAAAATAGAACATGTCCTACTCCTGTCCGTTTTTTGAGGATCAGTCTCGGACTTTCTATTCATTTGGTGCGTTAAAACAATAGAGCGCACACGGAAGCCATCCATGTGCGGTCCATCTTTCGCGGATCCGTGATTTGCAGCCATATATTTGGCAACGCATGTGTGCTTGAGGCCTTACTGACACGTATTATTCAGTCAACTTGATGTCCAAATCATAATAACCAATTAAAATCATGATATTAATTTCTGAACAACTGTTTGTTTGACAGTATTTGACGTGAATAGTATACTATCATGTTATGTTTCTTACACTTAACCAAAAACGTCTGAAAATACGGTGCTGTTTTCAAGGGAAAACAGCTCCTGATTTTCAAACGTTTTTTTAGTAACTCGCGTTTTTCGCAGCGTTTTTTACGGCCGTTTTTGGAGCTGTTTTTCTATAGAGTCAATGAAAAATGGCTCCAAAAACATCTCAAGAAGTGACATGCACTTCTTTTTTGCACGGCCGTTTTTAAAAAACGGCCCTTCGGATCAGAACGCTGTATTTCCCATTGAAATCAATGGGCAGATGTTTGGAGGGGTTCTTCTTCCGATTTTCCGGCCATTTTTCGTCCATTTACGGCCAGAAAAACTGCCGAAAATAAGTTGTGTGAACATACCCTTACTAGCTATTACCAAGACATAGACCCCGTTCACACGCAACAGACATTTCCTATGCATGCAAATTTGGCTTTGGATTTCATCCTTTGCATTGCAACTGGGGAAATTTGCAGTAAATCCAGAAAAAATCCACCACAAATTGAAGAATTCTGCAGCATATACTCATATTTGTGCAGATTTTTTTTCTACAGATTGGGAATGGAATTTTGTAAAACTCCATTTCCATGCATGTGTTGTACTTTTCATGCATGTGTTGTGATTTTCACGCACCAAACGTCTACAGCAAATGAAATATGCCACATGTAAACGTGACCTTAAAGGGGTTTTCCCACCAGGGACATATATCCACAGGATATGTCATAAATGTCAGATAGATGCGGGTCCCATCTCTAGAACAGGGCCCCCTGATCCCTGTTCAACCGCTCTGTGTTGTGGGTGAAATGTGTGATTTCCAACCATGAATTACGGAAACAGCGTAGGTCGCTGAGCGACGCTGTTTCCGTAAAACCCATAGTAGTGAATGGTAGTTATGAAAGCAGCGTAGAATGCGAGCTACACTTTCCGTAACTACCATTCAGTTCTATGGGACTTAGGCTGGGTTCACACGTGGCGGAATTTCACTTGAATTCCGCTGCGGACACTCCGCAGCGTTAATCCGCAGCGGAGCCATTTCTCCATTGACTTCCACTTAAATTTAGAAGTGTTCGTTTAGACGATGCGTAAAATTCCGCTGCGGAGCATAGGCTGCGGAGCGGAATTTGGTGTCCGCAGCATGCTCTGTCTGTTGCGGAGCAGTGGCGGACTGGTTGCGGACTCATGGCGGAATTTCTCCATTGACTTCAATGGAGATTCTAAATTCCGCAATGAAGTCCGCAGCTGTCATGCACATGTTATGTGTGCTGCGGATGCGTCTTGCTTTTTTAACATGACATTTCTTCATTCTGGCTGGACCTATGTATTTCTAGGTCTACAGCCAGACTGAGGAAGTCAATGGGGCTCCCGGAATTACGGGAGCGTTGCTAGGAGACATCAGTAAATAGTCACTGTCCAGGGTGCTGAAAGAGTTAAGCGATCGGCAGTAACTGTTTCTGCACCCTGGATAGTGACTACCGATCCCAATATACAGCAACCTGTAAAAAAATAGAAGTTCATACTTACCGAGAACTCCCTGCTTCTGTCTCCAGTCCAGCTTCCCAGGATGACGTTTCAGTCTAAGTGACGGCTGCAGCCAATAACAGGCTGCAGCGGTCACATGGACTGCCGCGTCATCCAGGGAGGTAGGGCTGGATGCCGAAAGAGGGACGCGTCACCAAGACAACGGCCGGTAAGTATGAAATTCGTTTACTTTCACTAGGGAAAGTGCTGTCCCTTCTCTCTATCCTGCACTGATAGGGAGAAGGGAAGCACTTTTCCCGCAGTCCGCAGCAGCTAGTCCACATCAATTTACTGCACATTTTGGGCATATCCGCAGCCGTAATCCGCAACCCGGATTAGGTGCGGCATTGATGCGGACAGTTGCGGAGGAAATCCGCCACGTGGGGGCATGCCCTTATGGAAACAGCGCAGCTCAGCGAGTTACACTGTTTCCGTAATTCCTGATTGGAAATCACACGCTTCAGCCACAACACAGAGCGGTAGAACGGGGTTTAGGGGGCCCCGCTCTAGAGATAGGTGCAGGTCCCAGAGGTGGGACCCGCATCTATCTGACATTTATGACATTTTGTTAAGAGTAGTAAGGCTACATGCACACGTTGCATATTACATGTAAATTTGCCACACCAACAATGTAAATGAGATTTCAAGTAATCTCATCTACATGTTGCAGAATTTTTCCACGCATAAATAAACCTACGAGGCGGATTTTAAACACTGCAGCATGTCAATTTATTTTGCGTTTCCCTCTCAGCATTGTAGCTGACAAGTTTATAAAAAAAACAAAAACGCACCAAATGTGACTGGGCCCCCTCAGCAACTGTTACCTCAGCGAACCCATTGCTACAAAATTTGAAAACATGTCCGACAAATTTTATTTTTGATTCAGAGGCTTTCGGTTTATTGCCTCTGATGGTTTTGGTACTATCACTGCAACTATTTAATCACCGTCTTCATCAATTGTCTAGTGTTACGCCTATGGCCAGATTTATTGAATGAAAAGAGGAAAGAGCTTCTCGGAGATGTCTGGACATTCCTGCTCGGGGTTTATCAGTTATGTGTGTGTCTAGTCTGGCAGGCAGAAAGCCAAGGATCTCAAGATCCTTTCTTCAAGGAGTAACATTACAGCCCAGGTGTTTATTTACTCTTTTACTAGCTTGTTCTTCCACTGGAGATTGCTTTTAGACATAGAAGTCAGTGGCGGAGGCCGGTCGTGTGTCTCCATTGTCAGGTCACATGTTCTCTGTCCATCATCTCCCTAAGTCCACAGGAGACCCACCCTTCTCCACAAAGTACTGAGCACACAGGGAAAAAGCCACTTCTGATCCATAAATCATTTCTCTCCTCTCTTTTAGCCCCATATGTCAACCAATAATGGATAAATATTGACTCATTGCAGCGCTGGAGAGAAACTGTATAGAAATAATACTTAACCTCTGTACTTTGGGCTGAGGTCTTTCAGATTTCGAGTGTTAACCCTTACTCTACTTCAACTTTCGTTTATGGAAATCTATGCAAATAACGACTGTAGCAAACAACTTAACTGTAATACATTTGTGTATATATGGGTGGAGGTAAAATGAATTATTTTGGGTTATGTGTAAGGAAATTTCCAGTCATGATGTTTATATGTAATATAGTTAGAAATTTCCCACTGGAATTGAGTATCCGTAGAGACATACCATAGAGCTAAATGGCTATATAATGGCTGATATGGATTTATTGTGTTTATGACCATTGAATAGGCACGGATGGGTGCAAGAAAGCTGCTTGAGCAATACACTGGGAAACTAGTTGTGACAGGCTGACGACGCGTTCTTATCCTTTTATCATTGACCGCTTTACCTGCAGAACATGGGACAGACAGGTGCTGCTTCCTGAGGTAAAAACAAGGTGTTCACTTCCAATTCCCTTTCCTACTGTGTGTAAATATTTGATGAGCAGAGAGCGCCCTCTAGTGGCCAAAAATAAATCATTCCATCCTCTAATATAGGTATGCACTGAAATTGGTAGAAACTGTGTGAGGAAAATACGCAAAACTGGCTACCAAAAGCGTTATAATTTGGTGCATGTGTCTGCTGCAGTTTTTATACATGTGCCCGATTGCGTTTCAGTACCACATCATTTTCAAGGTCTCTGCAGTGACTGGGATTTACATCCAGAGGCTAAAAAAACCTATAGACCCATTCCCACAGCTGAGAAATTGTACACTTAAATTGTGTCTAGGCACAAAAGACCCCGTAAAAGAATTCAAGATTAACAAAGCGGCAGAGCCAGTGCAGAGAGGGACGTCATCCGTCAAGTTCCCCACGGCAGGATCTGGAAACGGGGCCACTTTGGAAAATGTAAGTATATTACAAATGTATTTACATTTATAAATTACATGCATTAACCCCTTAAAGGAACAGTGTCATCACAATTTTTTTTTTGATATGTTAAAGATGTTAGTGCTTTATTAAAAACGTTTATATTTATTTGTGTGTTTGTGTTTTACTTTTTCTTATTTTTACACTTTTTCTTCCCTATGGGGGCTGCCATTTTTTGTTCCATTTCTGTATGTGTCGATTAACGACACATACAGACATGGAATACGGCAGCCACAGTCCCATAGGGACTGCGAACGGCTCCCGTCCCATCCACTTCTGTGTACGCCGTCTGTGTGGGAACTGCGCATGCGCCGCTCCCACACAGTCCAATTTTAAATTGGCGTCGTCCGGCGCCATTTTCCTGTGGACCGGAAGTCGCGGCCGGACAGTAAGATTACTACTTCCGGTCGTGGCTTCCGGACTTGTGCACTTGGACCAGCGGCAGCAGACGGAGCGGACGGGCCGGAGGGAGTCGCGGCAGCAGGAGCAGGTAAGAGATTTCAATGTATGTTCGTGTTTGTGTACGTTTACTACTGTATGTAAACCTACTACACTGTGTGTTAGCTCAAAAAATGGCGACACACAGTGTAGGAGGTTAGACCGTTCAAACCCCTCGTTTATCCCGGCACTAGCCAGGATAAAGGAGGGGGGATGCTGAGAGCTCACTAGAGCGAGGGCTTTTTACCCAATTTTGCAATGCTGCAATTTTGGGAATAGCTCCATCTAGTGACCAGCAATGGGAAATATTATAAATTAGAATCTAATTTATAATATTTCCTGACTCGTGAAAAAAAAAAAAAAATTGAACAATGTTTAATCACCTACACACTAAATGTTTAATTAAAAAAAACAAAACATGTTTTTCTGGCAACACATTCCCTTTAATGACCGGGCTATTTTGCACGTTAATGACCAAGGATTATTTTTTGTTTTTTCACGGTCGCATTCCAAGAGTCGTAACTTTTTTTTTATTCCATCGACATAGCCGTATAAGGGCTTGTTTTTTGCGGGACGAGTTGTATTTTGTAATTGCACCATTTTTAGATGCTTATAATATATTGATTAACTTTTATTAACTTTATTTTAGGAGAGTATTGAAAATAAGCAGCTATTCCAGCATTGATTTTCACGTTATAAATTTACGCCGTTTACTATGTAGCGTAAATAACATGTTAGCTTTATTCTATGGGTCGGCACGATTATAGGGATACCAAATATGTAAGGGTTTTATATTTTTTCCTACATTTGCACAATAGAAAACCCTTTTAGAAAAAAATTACTTGTTTTTGCATCGCCGCATTCCAAGAGCCATAACGTTTTTATTTTTCCGTAAATGTGGCCGTATGTGGGCTTGATTTTTGCGGGCCAATGTGTAGTTTTCATTAGTACTATTTTGGGGTACATAGGACTTATAGATTAATTTTTATTTAATTTTTTATGGGGGGAATGGGAGAAAAGAGCGAATTTTGCCGTTGTTTTTTGCGGTTTTTTTTGGACGCCGTTCATCCGGCGGTTTAATTAATGTGTTCATTTTATTGTTAAAGTTGTTACGAACACGGGGATACCATATATGTGTATGTGTGATTTGTTTTGACACTTTTACTAAGTTTTATTTGATTTTCACTGTAATTTTTTTTTTTTTTCCACAAACTTTATTTAAAGTGGCTCTGTCACCAGATTTTGCAACCCCTATCTGCTATTGCAGCAGATAGGTGCTGCAATGTAGATTACAGTAACGTTTTTATTTTTAAAAAACGAGCATTTTTGGCCAAGTTATGACCATTTTTGTAGTTATGCAAATGAGGCTTGCAAAAGTCCAAGTGGGTGTGTTTAAAAGTAAAAGTCCAAGTGGGCGTGTATTAGGTGCGTACATCGGGGCGTTTTTAATACTTTTACTAGCTGGGCGCTCTGAAGAGAAGTATCATCCACTTCTCTTCACAACGCCCAGCTTCTGGCAGTGCAGATCTGTGACGTCACTCACAGGTCCTGCATCGTGTCGGCCACATCGGCACCAGAGGCTACAGTTGATTCTGCAGCAGCATCAGCGTTTGCAGGTAAGTAGCTACATCGACTTACCTGCTAACGCCGATGCTGCTGCAGAATCAACTGAAGCCGATGTGGCCGACACGATGCAGGACCTGTGAGTGACGTCACAGATCTGCACTGCCAGAAGCTGGGCGTTCTGAAGAGAAGTGGATGATACTTCTCATCAGAACGGCCAGCTAGTAAAAGTATTAAAAACGCCCCGATGTACGCACATAATACACGCCCAGTTGGACTTTTACTTTTAAACACACCCACTTGGACTTTTGCAAGCCTCATTTGCATAACTACAAAAATGGTCATAACTTGGCCAAAAATGCTCGTTTTTTAAAAATAAAAACGTTACTGTAATCTACATTGCAGCGCCTATCTGCTGCAATAGCAGATAGGGCTTGCAAAATCTGGTGACAGAGCCTCTTTAACTGATTTTAATTTTTTTTTAGTCCAACCAGGGGACTTCACTATGCGATCTGCCGATCGCATATATAATGCTTTGGTATACTTAGTATATCAAAGCATTATTGTCTGTCAGTGTAAAACTGACAGGCAACCTGTTAGGTCATGCCTCCGGCATCGCCTAACAGGCAGTTGCGGAAGACAGACCTGGGGGTCTTTGTTAGACCCCCGGCTGTCATGGAAACCCGACGGCGACCCGCGATTTGTATGCGGAGGCGCCGATCGGGTGACAGAGGGAGCTCCCTCCCTCTGTCAAACACATTAGATGCCGCTGTCACTATTGACAGCGGCATTTAATGGGTTAAACTGCCGGAATCGGAGCGCGCTTCGATTCCGGTAGTTGCAGCAGGAGCCAGGCTGTGTATAACAGCCGTGCTCCTGCTGCTGATCGCGTGGGTACAGTGACAGTACCCGCGCCATCACAGGACGGATATATCCGTCCTCCTGCGCGAACTAGCAGCTGCTGAGGACGGATATATCCGTCCTTCGGCGTTAAGAGGTTAAAGGGGTTTTTGAAAATATGATGGTATCTCGGACAACCCCTTTAAGATCACACACACACAGTGGATCCAAAAGTAAGCAAAGGTATAAAGAAAAGAGGGACGCATCTCCTAGCCACATGCTATCACTTTGTGTGATATAACCCTTTATTATGCAGTTAGGCCACCTTTAGCGGCTATAACAGGCTCCACTGTTCTTGGAAAACTTTCCACAAGATTTTGTAGTGTGTCTGTGGGAATTTGTGCTTATTCAGCCAACATAGCATTTGTAAGGTCAGACGCGGATGTTGGGTGAGAAGGTTTGGCTCCCAGTCAACATTTCTATTCCTCTAAAAGGTGATCCATGAGCTTGAGGTCAGGGCTCTGTGCAGGCCACTCCAATACCTCCACACCAGACTCATCATGCTCCATGTAAAAGTTAGGGCGGGTTCACACATGGCGGAATTCCACTTAAATTCCGCTGCGGACACTCCGCAGCGTTAATCCGCAGCGGAGCCGTTTCTCCATTGACTTTCACTTTAATTTAGCAGTGTTCGTTTACACGATGCGTACAATTCCGCTGCGGAGCATAGGCTGCGGAGCGGAATTTGGTGTCCGCAGCATGCTCTGTCTGTTGCGGAGCAGTGGCGGACTCATGGCGGAATTTCTCCATTGACTTCAATGGAGATTCTAAGTTCCGCAATGAAGTCCGCAGCTGTCATGCACATGTCATGTGTGCTGCGGATGCGTCTTGCTTTTTTAACTTGACATTTCTTCATTCTGGCTGGACCTAGGTATTTCTAGGTCTACAGCCAGACTGAGGAAGTCAATGGGGCTCCCGTAATGACGGGAGCGTTGCTAGGAGACGTCTGTAAATAGTCACTGTCCAGGGTGCTGAAAGAGTTAAGCGATCGGCAGTAACTGTTTCTGCACCCGGGACAGTGACTACCGATCCCAATATACATGTATCTGTAAAAAAACATATAAGTTCATACTTACCGAGAACTCCCTTCGTCTGTCTCCAGTCCGGCCTCCCAGGATGACGTTTCAGTGTAAGTGACGGCTGCAGCCAATCACAGGCCAAGCACAGGCTGCAGCGGTCACATGGACTGGCGCGTCATCCAGGGAGGTCGGGCTGGATGCCGAAAGAGGGACGCGTCACCAAGACAACGGCCGGTAAGTATGAAAATCGTTTACTTTCACTAGGGAAAGTGCTGTCCCTTCTCTCTATCCTGCACTGATAGGGAGAAGGGAAGCACTTTTCCCGCAGTCTGCAGCAGCTAGTCCGCATCAATGTACTGCACATTTTGTGCAGATCCGCTGCAGAATCTGCAACGCAGATTCTGTGCGGCATCGATGCGGACAGTTGCGGAGGAATTCCGCCATGTGTGGTCATGCCCTTAGGGTAATAGCACTTGGGAAAACTCTCTGCATGGCCTTATAAATGATCAGAGCATGCTGGGACAATGGTACCTTATGCACTATCAGCTACATAAGTAGAAATTGCAGGATGGGGGCATGGGAGACACCAACGTTATTTCAGACCCCAAAAATTACCACTAAATTAATCACACCCATAAATTAATTCAGACCCCAGGCCACTAAATCAGACCCCAGACCAGACCCTTAAGTTAGGTTAGACCCCAGACCAGACCTCTAAGTTAAAGAGGTTTTCCCATCAGGGACATTTATGGCATATCCACAGGATATATCATAAATGTCAGATAGATGCACGTCCCAACTCGGGGACCTGCATCTGTAGAACGGTGAGCAGAGCTGGTGTTACTGTCTGTGAGCCATACTCAGGGTATGTGCACACGACCTCTTTTCAGACGTAATGTTGGCGTTTTACGCCTCGAATTACGTCTGAAAAGACGGCTCCAATATGTCGGCAAACATCTGCCCATTGCTTGCAATGGGTCTTACGATGTTCTGTGCAGACGAGCTGTCATTTCACGCATCGCTGTCAAAAGACGGCGCGTAAAATGACGACTCGTCAAAAGAAGTGCAGGACACTTCTTGGGACGTTTTTGGAGCCGTTTTCTCATAGACGCCAATGAAAACAGCTCCAAAAACGGCCGTAAAAAACGCAGCGAAAAACGCAGCGAAAAAAGCGAGTTGCTCAAAAAACGTCTGAAAATCAGGAGCTGTTTTCCCTTGAAAACAACTCCGTATTTTCAGACGTATTTTGTTAAACGTGTGACCATACCCTTTCCGATTCTGAGACCTTCTGTGCTGCGATCCTGCTGTGATGTCTTCATCCATCTGCATGCTGCTGCTGTGTGATCACACTGAGTGATCATCATCATCTGTCATGCTTTTATTTTTAGCAGCAGCACTAGATTTCTCCCTAAATTTCTTATCCCTGTAACCCCCTTCCTTCCCCTCCCCCTCTTCCTCTTTTTACGCTCTGCGGCCTCTGACTGCGGATCAGTGACCACCATCACTGATCGCTCTGTGCGCTCAATATTTGGCACAGGACTTTTTTGTTTTGTTTTCTGCACCGCCTCCCTGTGTGCACCCTGCGGCCACTGAGTGCTGATCAGTGACCGCCATCACTGATCAGCATCTGTGCTCAATTTTTGGCGCAGGTTATTTATTTTTTGCCCTTTTTTTACTACACCATCTTTTTTGTGTGCACCCTGCAGCCACTGAGTGCTGAGTCTATAATCAGCCCCAGTGGTAATTTGTTGACGCATGTTTTTTTTGGGCCTTTTTTTTTTTTATATAAGGGCCAGTTCACGCAGAGTTTTTTTTACGAGTTCTTTTACGCGGAAACCGCGCCGAAAAACGCGCAACAAAAACGTCCGAAAATGCCTCCCATTGATTTCAATAGGAGGCAGAGGCGTTTTTTCCCGCGAGCGGAAAAACCGGCTCGTGGGAAAAAGAAGGGACATGCCCTATCTTCGGGCGTTTATGCCTCTGACCTCCCATTGACATCAATGGGAGGCAGAGAAAGCGTATTTCGTGGCGTTTTATGGCCACGGCGCTCAATGGCCGCGGGCGAAAAACGCAGTGAAAATCGGCGTGCAGGCAGAGCAAAATCTGCCTCAATATTCCAAATGGAATTTTGAGGCAGATTTTCCTCCTGCAAAAAAACTCAGTGTGAACCCAGCCTTAGAGAGGCCTCTCTGGTTTTTGTGCACGGTGCCGCATGATGCATTACTTCTGGTGGAGAGGCAGTTAAATAGTGGGATGCTGGTGTAGAAGTGGTAAACCTACGCTATCACCCTTTGTGGGTGTTCCTCATCACTGGATGAGGATGATGATGATGAGGAGGAGGAGGTCAAGAGGAAAGGGGTAATTTCCTCTTCTCCCTCGCTGACTGATTCAGTGTCAGAGGCCAGTATGGCGTATGTCTCCTTGGCTGAATAGACCCTTTGGGATGATGTAGTCCTTCAATACGTGTAATACTCAATTTATTTTTATAGAGGTGGTTGTCTGTGTTGTGCTTTTACACGTGTATATGAAATTTATAGGGAAAAAAAAGAAGAAAAGAAAAACATTAAAATTTAGGAGAGAGAAATTTACTGAAGGTCCAATATAAAACTGTAAAACATTCCTGACTACCTGACAAACAACAAACAAATGAACCCTTAGGCCCTTTTCACACAGAGTTTTTTTTACAAGTTTTTTGACGCGGAAACCGCGTCGGAAAATGCGCCAAAAAACATTTGATTTCAATCAGAGGCGGAGGCGTTTTTTTCCCGAGAGCAGTAAAAAACGCTCACGTTAAAAAGAAGCGACATGCCCTATCTTCGGGTGTTTACGCCTCTGACCTCCCATTGACATCAATGGGAGGCAGAGAAAGCGTATTTCACTGCGTTTTTGCAGAATCTGGGCAATAAATATTGAGTTGCATTTCTCTGGTAAAACCTTCTGTGTTACAAAAAAAATGATTTTATTAAAAATGAATTTCTGCAAAAAAAAAATGAAATTTGTAAATTTCACCTCTACTTTGTTTCAATTCCTGCAAAATGTCTAAAGGGTTAAGAAACTTTCTAAATGATGTTTTGAATACTTTGAGGGGTGAAGTTTTTAAAATGGGGTGAGTTATTGGGGGTTTATAATATATAAGGCCCTAAAAGCCACTTCACAACTGAACTGGCCCCTGTAAAAATATCCTTTAGAAATGTTGTTGAAAATGTGAGAAATTGCTGCTAAAGTTCAAAGCCTTGTAACGTCCTAGAAAAATAAAAGGATGTACAACAAACTATACCAATCTAAAGTAGACATATGGGGAATGTTAATTAGTGACTATTTTGTGTGGTATAACTGCCTATCTTACAAGCAGATACATTTAAATTGAGAAAAATGCTATTTTTTTGGTGTTTTTCACAATTACATACTGAATGTATCGAAACAATTTTGCCAGTAACATAATGTCCAATGTGTCACGAGAAAACAATCTCAGAATCGCTTGGATAGGTAAAAGCATTCCGACGTTATTACCACATAAAGTGACACGTCAGATTTGAAAAATGAGGCTGTCAGGAAGGTCAAAAGTGGCCACAGCGGGAAGGGGTTAAAGAGGACCTGTTAGATTTCCAAAAATTGAAATTGGCACAATACCTTTATTCCTGCCTTCCCTGTGCTTAGGTTCTCACCCCATTTACGCTAGGCGGTGAAGATTGCCAAGTTGTCAATTTATTCATAAATTAGCATATCAGCCACCGAAACTAACGGGTGACTGCGGGGAACGGAGGCACGTAGAGAGATAAAACAAAAAAAGCTTGTTGATCAGGGGCAAGGCAGGAATAAAGTTATGGCTTTTGGAAAGAGGAAAAATGAAAAGGAAAAAATGAGCATCCGCCCGCCGCTCCATTCATTGTCTATGAGAATAACGGAATCAGCTGAGCGCTGTACTCAGCTGTAATCAGCATTCCCATAGACACAGAATGTAGCATCAGCGCATGCTTGGGCATCACTTGATTCAATGTCGTACTCACTGATGTCGAGCAGTGAGGAGAATCTGGGGGTTTGGGATCTTCGTACTTAAGATTGGTTGGTGTCCAAGTGGTGGCGCCCCCAGTGATCAGAAAATGATCACCTATCCTGTGGATAGGTGCTAATTTACGATTTTGTAAGAACTCCTTTAACCCCTTCCCGCTATTGAGCGTGACTGTACGTCCTGATTTACAGTGCATTCCCGCAATAGTGCATACAATCATGCCCTGCAGATGAAGCGGGAGCTGTGCGTGCTTCATCTTCAGCGGGTGTCAGCTGTAATATACAGCTGACATCCCGCTACAACATTGGGGATGGCAGTTACCACCGATCGCCGCCGTTTAACACCTTCAATGCGGCAGTCAATGGCGTCCGCCACATTGAAGTGTTTGACGGAGGGGGGGAGCTCCCTCTGTACCCCCCCGGCCCCCGCGAGAGATCACGGGTGACAACGGTTGCTATGGCAACCAGGAAGCCTAACAACAGCTTCCTGGTTGGCCAGGTACGGAAGCCTATTAGGTCCTGCCCAAGGAAGGACCTACCTGGCTAACTGTCAGTTGAAGAATGACAGATACAATACACTGCTGCACTACATACGTATTGTTCAGGGGATCAGAAGATCACATCTTCAAGTCCCCAAGTAAGTGTGAAAAAAGTAAAAAAAAATGTTAAAGAAAAATAAATAAATAAAAAGTTTTAACTAATAAAAACAATAATCTCCCTGTTTCCTTGATCAAGTCCTTTATAATTGTGAAAAAAATTAAAACATAAAAAAAACTATGTATAATACATATTGGCGCGTTCGGAACAACCTGAACTATAAAAATATCTAAAATTATTTTTACCGCACGGCGAACACTGTCAAAATTTTTTAGAAAAAAACGAACAATGACAGCATTTCATTTTTTCATCATCTTGTTGAAACATTTTTTTAATAAAAAGTGATCAAAAGTCGCAAGTACTCCAAAATGGTAACAATAGAAACTACGGTTCGTCACGCATAAAACAAGCCCTCCCACAACGATATGAACTGAAAAATATAAAAGTTATGGCTGTCTGAAAATGGTGACACTAAAACATGATTTTTTTAGAAAACAGTATTTTTATTGTGGGAAAGTAGTAAAACGTAAAAAAAAAATGATATCAATTTTGTATCGCCGTAATCCTATCGACCCACAGAATAAAGTTAACATGTTGTTTATACTGCACGGTAAACTCTGTAAAAAAGAAAAAAACAAAACCGTGCTAGAATTGCTGTTTTTTGGTTTCCTCATCTCCCAAAAAATTAAATAAATAGTGATTAAAAAAAAATCACATGTACCCCAAAATGGAACCAATAAAAATTACAGCTCGTTCCACAAAAAACGCACCCTCACACAGCTCCCTCAACGGAAAAATAACACGTTATGACTCTCAAAATGCAATGATTCTAAATGACGTCCCAGACAAATTTTTTAGGTCCAGTCATTTTCACTAAAAACCCCACATCATCCTTTGCTGGACACCACAGGTGGACCCTGTAGATGCAGCGGTGATGAGGAAACTCTAGGGCCTTGTGCTGCTTATAGGGCTAGTGAGGAAGTCAAAGATTAGGCAATACTGGAGCGCAGATATTTTGTACAATAACCTAAAAAACTGGCCTGTGCATAAAAGAATGGTTCAAAGTGTACCTGTCAGGGATCATTAGCCTGTATATTGCTTGCAAAAACATTATTACTTTATATGAAGTAAATATCAGTATATTTCACAAAGAACTTGAATGAAACAAGATGGAGCCTGCATCAGGAACACGCCTATGGAGACACCGCCCCTGGAATGCAAGAGGAGTGTACAGATGAACTTACAGCTGAATTGTAAAGGATCTGCCAGACACAGCTTCTGTGTCAACGCCCATAGGTAATCAGTCTGCACCTGCTTCTATGTCTGTGAGACTGACTCCATCTTCCACCACTCAGGATGGCAGGCTTAGGAGTGGGAGAGCCTATCACAGCCTGGCCAGATGGAGCTAGCTCCCGCCCTCTGTCTATTTATACCTGCCTTTCCTGTTCCTCCTTTGCTTGTGATTCTTCTCTGCTGGTTTCCTGGCCCTGCTGCAGCTTCTTGAACTACTGACCCTCTGCTTGTTATTGACCTTGGCTTTACTGACCACTCTTCTGCTCTGCGTTTTGTACCTCGCTCATCTCCTGGTTTGACTCAGCTCGTTCACCTCGCTTGTTGCTCACGGTGTTCCCGTGGGCAACTTCCCCATTTCCCCGGCTTCTTTGTACCCTTGTCTGTTTGTCTGTCGTGCACCTATTGAGTGTAGGGACTGTCGCCCAGTTGTACCCCGTCGCCTAGTAACCCGTTACTACTCTTCACCTTGAGACTGCGTCTCCTTTTCACTTTTAATAAATTTTGTTAATAAAAGTGGGAATAGCATTTCCCTTTTAAACTCTACACAGCGCTGGATCATCTCTCCTTCCTTTCTGCAAAGCTCAATTGTACTTCCTGCTTCACTGAGGGAGGATGTTTACCAACTTGTCTGCCTGGTATATCTCTTCCACGCATGCCCTCAGTTTCCAATTTACAGAGGTGGCTATTTGGTGTGGAATAACAGGGAGAAGGAAGTGACCCTGTCATACCCACCAATCCATGGATTATTAATTTTATTATTCATTCACCCCATTATTACATCATCCTATTATGCCCTGATGCACTCCGCCCAGCTTACATATACCCTGATGTACTCCGCCCAGCTTACATATACCCTGATGTACTCCGCTCATCTTACATATACCCTGATGTACTCCGCCCACATTACATATACCCTGATGTACTCCTCACAGCTTACATATACCCTGATGTACTCCACCCAGTTTACATATACCCTGATGTACTCCGCCCAGCTTACATATACCCTGATGTACTCCGGTAAAACAATCTCAGAATCGCTTGGCTAGGTGAAAGCATTACCACATAAAGGGATACATCAGATTTTTAAAAAGGGGCTCTGTCATTTAGTACAAAAGTGTCTGCGACGGGAAGGGGTTAAGGGATATAGATGTCATCAAGGGATTCACTCTATTAGCCATGGTAGAAAGCTGCTAACAAAGAGGGGTAAACCCGTCCTGTTCATGTACTTCATGAACGGTCATTCATTTTCATGGCTGCCATGTAATACTACAGTCACTGCTCAGCAAAAGTTTGCTAGCTACATCTTCTCCCCACAATTTCAATTGTTTTCTGGGTGTTTTTAGAAGCCACACCACGGTGATCAGTGGATTGCCAGGGCGGCTTCATTTGAAAAAAGGGTTGTCTTGAGGAGACCCCCTTAACAAGGTCAATCACTGATCTATGAACTTTGGCTACAACAACATCACTATTTACATACAGTCCGACCACAGACATACTGTATTTATTACACAGATATCTATTGATGTATTTTGTGTCCTTGAACTATATAAACATTATACCCTCAAGTAGAAACAGTCACCAAGATCAGTGTTCAGGGACTACATTGGAGCAAAAACTCTATTACAATGTGTACCGCGCATGGCCACGGACCGTTGGGATTGCTCACCCCACGATGGCTGCAGCCATGGATCTGTGAGCGCTGGCGCACATCTCCTCCTCAGGAGGTGCCAGCGCTCACTTCCGCTTCGTTCTGCTGTGTCCCGTATGGTGCCTTAAAGGGCCATTGCGCGCACTTGAAGAAAATCAGTAATTAGCCCATACTCACCCTGGACTATAAGAAGGGCCCTGCCCCTCCCTTCATTGCCTGAGCATTGTTGTGTTTATCCGTATTAGTCTTTGCAAAGGGTCCCTTAGTGTTTTCCAGTTCCCAGTGTTCCGGTACCTGCTGCCTGTATCCTGTATCCCGTGCTACCTTGTTCCTGTGCCTTAGAGAGTTGGAGTCGTGTTGTGCCACTGATGTCGTCTGCTGTGTTACACCACGCCTGGTGTCTGCTGCCAAGGTCCCATCCGAGCCTAACCATCGCTACTGTCTGAACTACCACGGGTACCATTACTCGGACTATAGACATTGACGTGGTACGCTGTTTGGCCATCGGCTATCCCGCTACAGCGGTATGGCTCAGTGGGTCCACATACCCACAGAACATGACACAAAGTATGAGCACATCATATACTCTGGTAAATAAAGTTTAGCTACAACCCGAGGACCCCTTTAAATATCACTTTTCGGTGAGTCGCATGTAATCCAATATATGATTTACCATTTTAGATATTTAAGTTTATAAAAAAATAACTAATGTGGGACAACACGATCTTTTGGCATAAAGATTAAAATTAAACTTTATTACAGAGCATAATTAAAAGTACAAAAAAAGTACAAAAAGTTAAAATAGAGCGTGCAACCTTTACAAACAGAGGGAGAAAGAAAAAAAGCACGGTAGGTGAAATGGGTATAGAGACTGTGTCAAGGTCCTTCATATAGGGCATACAGTGATATAATTTGAGAATGTGTCCCAACAGAGGTAAGTCACAGTAAATATAATCAGGATAGTAAGCCAGTCTCATGGCACACAGGTACTAATAAATAAGTACATATAGTTAGCCCTGAATGGGAAATACATACATAATGTAATAGAAAGATAACAGAGCAGAGAAGGACCGGACCCACATACACCGTGGCGCAACCAACGCGCATTTCGCCGAAGCTTCATACTTTTTTGTACTTTAAATTATGTTCTGTAATAAAGTTTATTTGTAACCTTCATGCCAAAAGGTCATGTTGTCCCACATTAGGTTTTCTTGGATTTGTTTCACACGAGCCATTTATATATATATATATATATATATATATATATATATATATATATATATGTATATATATATATATATATATATATATATATATATATATATGGGTCATCTATTAGGAGATATATTTACGTTAACTGTTCTTTCATGTAGTTTTTCATGGTGTGTTTGTATACATTATATTAAATGAAAGGCAAATATTTTTGTATTAAAAAGCCACCTGGAATGATTAAAACCTTTGTGACATTTTGACAGTTGCGTTTTAATCCCTCCATCTCTCTTTAACTTCCCCTCTGTTTTGTTAAGGAATTCCAATTGGCGTGTATACACAGTGCACATTAACTCTATGAGAATTTTTCTGTATAATACTATTGTATGTCATGGCATGTTGACTATTGACATGCAAATATTCTACAATGGAATGATCACTTTAAACTTTACATTACTATAGAGAAGCAGGTTGAATAACTTTAAAGCTTCTCATGTTAAAATATTGCCCTCCAATTTTTCCCATAGAGAACTACATACAATTTGCATGTTGCATGCAAAGGACATAAGAACCATTTTCCACAGATTTCACCATAGCTTTTAGGGTAATAAAACCTGGAAGATTACAATCTCTGAAACACACTCGATAGACAACCTCTTTTTATATGCCCCATTCGGATGTTCTCAACCAACAGGAGTGATTTCCTAGCTTGAGAGCCCCCCATGTCCAGCATCGCTTTTTCTCTGGATCACCAACAGACATCCTAAGGAATCAGTTGATTCTTTTTTGGATGGAGACAATATTCTGATAATAATGGTAATAATACCCTAGTAACTTCATACATATTTGGTTTCTCCGTGCCTGCTGATTATCAGTACATTTACAATTTTTTTCTTAATTTGTTAAAATTCTTATTTATATTCATCTCATATACACTGATTGTCAGTAGTAGTTTCACAACAGCTAGAGAGCCACAGGCTGCAGACCACTTCATAGAACTCCAGTATGTATGATTTCTCTCCACTAGGAGACGCTAATGAGATATTTATGTTTTCAAAAGTACCGTACATGATTTTGAAGGGAAAAACAAATTGAAAAAATAAAAAGCTAACAACGTCCAAAACAGAAAAAAAAAAACCTAATCAAAGCAGAGAAAGAGGAGAGAGAGAGAGAGAGAGAGATGCATTCCATCAGCCATAACTTTTTTGAATTCTTCTGTTGACGTAGCTTTATGAAGGCCTTTTTCAGCAGGAAAAGCTATTTTTTTTATGCTATTGTTAACATTTTACGGTTCAAATACTTTTTTCATGGGCATTATGATTATGATGTTGATGTCATATATGCATCTTTTGTAAAATGACATCTGATCATGCTGGTGGTGTTATAATGAGTGATACTTAAACGCTACAGCAAGCCATTGGCTGCCAGTGTAATGTGTCTAATGTGTACGAAATATCATTGCCCTGTGATAACAACAAGTACCAGCAGTGCAGGAACAGTGCCATATTTAAAAAATAAATATATTATAAATTAGATTTCTCTACATTTTGCAGCATTTGGCCTCTTTTTTTAAGGGACCGGAAAAACCATTTGAGACATTTTCTGGTAGTAACTTTAAAGCAGAAATTCTATTTGCATCACATCTTGGACTTTGGTGAACCACAGCCACAGCATGCTCTAGTTACATTTATTATGTGGGGAATGAGTGACTTACGTAATATCACACATCGTCACAGGAATCTGCCCCCCCCCTCCTGTATGTGTTGGCGCGTCACTGATAAAGGACCCTGGCAATTCGACACCTCCATGGTCATGTAAGTGAAAGGGGCAAGGCTGCATACTACCAGAGCGATGGGAGCGCGGGAACACAGCACAACGCCAACGCATACATGTAATGGTCGTGGAAGCGGACCACCGGCATCACCTACCCACCAGCGGCCGCGGCCGCAGGCCAATGAGTTCCAGGCGCACTGCTCCATTGTCATGTTTAGGGCATGTGCTCATTCTCGGCCTTAAAAGGCCAACACACTCACCTGTAAAAAGTTCCCTATCCAATCCCTACGCTCCCTGCATTATAAAAAGGACTCGGCCCTCTTCCTCCTTGCCTGAGCGTTGTTGTGCCTGCCCATGTTTGTTATTTCAAATGGTCCCTTAGTTGTATCCTGTATTCCCGTATCCTGTATCCAGTAATTGTGTTTGTTCCAGTGCGAAGTCGTGTCGATGTCGAGTTCGTCATCTGTGCCCAGTGTCATCTGTGCCAAGTGTCATCTGTGCCGAGCGTCATCTGCTAAGCCAAGTGTCTGCTATGCCAAGTGTTGGTCACGCCAAGTGTCTTCCAAATCTTCTGTCCAGGAACTCTTGTCCTAAAGACTATCATTGACTGTTGTTTGGCCAGCTGCTACTCTGCTATGGTGGAGAGGCCTAGTGGGTCCACATACCCCTATAGTCGTGACAGTATGTTCAGGCCATGGATCCCATTGTTCAACCTAAAACCGCGGTCCAGATGATTCAAGCGGACATGCGTGACCTCCGGGCAAGCCAGGATCAGCTACTACAGGCAGTAAACTTCATAATTACTAGTTTGAATATTCCTTCTGTACCTACTCTGACTGCTTCCGCTGCTCCACCACCTGCTATACCTCCTGCCTGTCCTGGGTCTGCAATTTCGTTGCACCCACCTACTCACTATGCCGGGGAACCTAAGACCTGTAGAGGCTTCATTAACCAGTGTACGATCCACTTCAAGATACATGCCCTCTCTTCTCCTCAGATGAGGCCAAGGTGGCTTTTATTATTTCTCTCCTCTCTGGCAAAGCCCTGGCATTGGCGAACACCATCTTGGAACGAGAGGGCCTGAAATTCTCTGATCTGCCACTATTTCTTGAGACTTTCCGTACAATGTTCGAGAAACCGGGTCGAACATCCTCTGCAGCTGCCTCACTGCTGACCCTCAATCAAGGGGAATAAACTGTAGGGGAATTCGCCATCTCCTTCCGTACACTGGCAGAGGAGTTGGCTTGGAATAATGAGGCCTTAGTGGCAACTTTCCTACAGGGCCTGGCCTCTCATATAAAGGATGAACTGGAGGCTCGAGAGCTTCCTGGTACCTTGGATGCCCTAATACTTCTGGCAACCCTGATCGATATGAGGATCCAAGAGTGCACTTTGGAATTTCATTGGGAGACGAGGTCTTGTCAACTGGCACCCAAATTTCAAAGGCCTCTACTACCCTGTTTTGCTGCACCTCTGGAGGAGCCTATGCAGGTAGACAGACTCCGCCTGCCTGACCAGGAACTCAATTCATGCTTCATTTCCGCCCTTTGAACAAAAACATGAAGGCCGATGCTCTGTCCTGATCGTTTGGGACTAACAACTCTGAAGAAAGTCCTCAACATGTTATTGATCCTTGTAGGATTATTGCTGTTAACCCTCTGCAGATACAGGACATTCCTACTGGAAAGATTTTTGTTCATCTTGCTGACAGGAGAACAATTCTCCACTTTGGACATAATTCCAAACTGGCTGGTCACTCTGGTGTTCATAAAACTCGGGACTTTATTTCTCGTCACTACTGGTGGCCCATGCTACCGAAAGTAATCTAGGACTATGTTTCTTCCTGTGCAAACTGTGCCCAAAACAAGGCTACTTATTCTAAACTGCTGGCCTGCGCCTACCTCTGCCAGTTCCTGATGCTCCCTGGCAACACATCGCCATGGATTTTATTACTGACCTCCCTCCTTCTTCTGAATGTGCTACGCTCTGGGTCATGGTAGACCGCTTCTCCAAGATTGCACATTTCGATCCTTTAACTGGCCTTCCCTCTGCTCCTGGTCTGGCAAGTTTGTTTATGCAGCACATTTTTCGTTTGCACTGCCCCCCCTCCATATTGTGTCAGATCGGGGTGTACAATTCACATGTAAGTTCTAGAGAGTCCTATGTAGTTTTTTAGATGTGAAATTTGACTTTTCTTCCATTTATAGCCCGCAGTCTAATGGCCAAGTTGAAAGGATCAACCAGGTACTTGAGAATTATCTTTGTCATTTTGTTTCAGTTCAATATGACTATTGGGTACAGCTTCTGCCATGGGCCGAATTCTCGTACAACAATCATACTAGTGAATCTACTGCTTCTTCTCTGTTCTTCATAGTGCACAGTCAACATCCAACGTGTTCCTCTTCCTGTGCCAGATACGTCTCAAGTGCCTGAAGCCAATTCTTCCTTCGGTGGTTTCCTTCACATCTGGCAGCAAACTAAGTCTGCGATCCTTCAGGCAGTTGATCACATGAAGAGATATGCAGATAAGAAAATAAAAATTACCCCTCAGTTTTCTCCTGGAGTCAAGGTCTGGTTGTCTTCCAAAAATGTTAGTCTGAAGACCCCTTCCCACAAATTCGCTCCCAGATTCATCAGTCCCTTTGAAATTTTGCAACAGATAAACCCTATATCCTATAAGCCTCGGCTACCTCCTACCCTCAAAATCTCATCTCATTCCATGTGTTCCTCCTAAAGCCTGTGGTCCTGAACTGATTCAGAAAATCCCCTGGTTGTACAATTGCTCCCTGAAGTTCTTCTGATATCTTTGAAGTAAAAGAGATCCTGGATTACAAGAGGGTAGGAGGGAGGACCTTCTACCTGGTGGACTGTATAAGGTTTGGGCCTGAGGAGAGGTTATGGGAACCTGAAGAGAATGTGGATGCTCCAGCTCTTATTAGGAGATTCCTCTCATGCTCTGGACCTGAGAAGAAGGGGCGTAAGGGGGGGGGGGGGGCAGTGGCGGATCATCAAAACTCCCAGCACATGCCCGAACTGCACAGGACTGCATGGGCCCCCTCATGCCCGGTGGCACCGCTAGCACTGGAGGGGGCCCGGGTGCTAGCGACAGCCACATTCACTTGTATTATGGACGCAGATACAAATTAATACTATTGGCTGCAGGCCACGTTAGGTGCTGCTCTGCGCAATGCGTCTTACCCGGAGGATGTGTATCGCTCCGTCCATCGCGGGAACGGGGCAAGATAAGTAAAATATTTTATGTTTTATTTGTTTTTTTCGGGGGAGCGCTGTGTAGCACTATATACAAGGGGGAGCGCTGTGTAGCACTATATACAAGGGGGGAACGCTGTGTAGCACTATATAAAAGGGCGGGAGCGCTGTGTAGCACTATATACAAGGGGGGGCACTGTGTGGCACTATATACAAGGGGGAAGCACTTCGTCGCACTATATACAAGGGGGTAAGCACTGCGTAGCACTATATAGATGGGGAAGCGCTCTGTAGCACTATTTACAAGGAGGGAAGCTCTTTGTGGCACTATATACAATGGGAAGGCGCTGTGTAGCACTATACACAAGGGGGAGCGCTGTGTGACACTATATACAAAGGGGGAGCACTGTGTGACACTATATACAAGGGGAGAAGTGCTGTGTAGCACTATATACAAGGGGGAGAAGCCCTTTGTAGCACTATATACAAGGGGGAAGCGCTGTGTAGAACTATTTACCATGTGGGAACCCGTGTGTAGCACTATATACAAGGGGGGAAGTGCTGTGTAGCACTAGATACAAGGGGGGGGGGGTGGAGCGCTGTGTGGCACTATATACAAGGGGGAAGCACTGTGTTGCACTATATACAAGGGGGTGAAGCACTGTGTAGCAAAATATACAAGGGGAGGAGCGCTGTGTGGCACTATATACAAGGGGGAGCATTGTGTGACACTATATACAAGGTGGGAAGTGCTGTGTGGCACTATATACAATGGTGAAGCGCTGTGTAGCAAAATATACATGGGTAGGAGTGCTGTGTGGCACTATATACATGGTGGCAAGCACTGTGTGGCACTATATACAAGGAGGAAGCACTGTGTAGCACTATATACAGGGGGGGGTAGTGCTGTGTAGCACTATATATAGAAGGGGGAGCGCTGTGTAACACTATATACAAGGGGGAAGCGTTGTGTTGCACTATATACAAGGGGGGAAGCGCTGTCTAGCACTATATACAAGAGGGGAAAGCGCTTTGTGGCACTATATACAAGGGGGTAAGCGCTGTATGACACTATATACAAGGGGGGTGTCACGGAGCGGGTTAGTGGACCCACTAGGCCGTACCGCCGCAGCGGGGAGGCAGCTGGCCAAACAACAGGACGCCCCAGAAATACAATGTCCCGCACAAGGGTACCTGAATAGTCCAGATGGTGGCCGCAGCTCTGGCACAGATGAGATGGGTGCAGTAGATGGCGCCAAACGTGGCGGATGACACAGGAGCCGCAAGTTGCGCCAGACGTGGCGGATTCCTCCGGACGTGGCAGATGACACAGGACGTGGCGGATTCCTCCAGACGTGGCAGATTCCTCTGGACGTGGCAGATGACACAGGATGTGGCGGATTCCTCCAGACGTGGCAGATGACACAGGACGTGGTGGATTCCTCCAGACGTGGCAGATTCCTCTGGACGTGGCAGATGACACAGGACGTGGCACGACTTGATACTAGGGCAAAGCACGGGAAACAGGAGCGGGGAACAAGGTACGGGTCACAACAGGAACGGGAAACACTAAGGGACCATTTGCAAGACAGACTGGGAAAACTAACAACGCTCAGGCATCAAACTAGGGGGCTGGACCCCTATTATAGCCCAGGGTACTCACGGGTCAAAGGTCGTTCAAGATGTCCGGTGCGCGCGCTGCCCCTTTAAGAGCGGGGACGAGCGTGCGCGCGCACCCTGCGGGCTCCGGCGGAGGTGAGTGGATGCAAGCGCTGGCGTCTCCTGAGGAGGAGGCTGGGGCCAGCGCTTGCCGACTCGTGGCTGCGGCTGTCAGCGGGAGGCTGGAGCTGACAGCCCACAGCCACGGACATTACAGTATCCCCCCTCTTACGACCCCTCTTCTTGGGACCGGAGCGAGAGAGAAACTTCTTTAGAAGAGTAGGGGCATTGAGGTTCTCCTCTGGCTCCCAGGACCTCTCTTCGGGACCAAACCCCCTCCAATCCACCAAATAAAAGGTCTTTCCTCTCACTCTCTTGGTGTCCAAGATCTCCTTGACCTCAAAGATGTCCGAGGAGCCGCTGGGAGCAACCGCAGGGCTGGGAGTCTTTGAATAGCGGTTTAGGATCACAGGCTTCAGGAGGGAGACGTGGAAGGAGTTGGGAATCCTGAGGGTAGGAGGCAGCCGAAGCTTGTAGGTGACAGGGTTGATCTGCTGCAGGACCTCGAATGGTCCAAGGAACCTGGGAGCGAACTTGTATGAGGGCACCTTCAAGCGAATGTTCCGAGAGGACAGCCAGACTTTAGTCCCCGGAAGATACTGAGGCGGCTCTCTTCTCTTAGTATCTGCCTTTCGCTTCATGCGATCTACTGCCAGCAAAATAGAGGACCGGGTCTGTTGCCAGATTTGCAGGAAGTCCCCATATGCAGAGTCAGCAGCGGGAATCTGAGATGAAGTCGACACAGGAAGAGGGACTCTGGGATGTTGACTGTACATGATGTGAAACGGAGTGGAAGTGGTGGACTCACTTGTGTGGTTGTTGTAAGAAAATTCGGCCCATGGTAGAAGCTGTACCCAGTTATCGTGCTGTGAAGAGATGAAGTGGCAGAGATAATTCTCCATGATCTGGTTGATCCTCTCAACTTGCCCATTGGACTGGGGGTGATAGGCAGAGGAAAAGTCCAATCTCACATCCAGGAGATTACAGAGGGCTCTCCAGAACCTTGAGGTAAACTGAACCCCCCGGTCGGACACAATGTGAAGAGGCAAGCCATGCAAGCGGAAGATGTGCTGAATGAAGAGACTTGCCAGACGAGGAGCAGAAGGTAGGCCGGTCAGTGGGATAAAATGAGCCATCTTAGAGAACCGGTCCACCACCACCCAGACAGTGTTACATCCTGCTGTGGGGGGGAGGTCTGAGACGAAGTCCATCGCAATGTGCTGCCAGGGGGCATTGGGTACAGGCAGAGGTTGAAGCAGACCGGCAGGCTTGGAGTGAGTCACTTTGTTATAGAGGCACACACCGTGCAAGAAGAGACAAAGTCCAGAACATCCTTAGGTAGCGTGGACCACCAAAAGTGACGAGCAATCAGGTCTCGGGTTTTACGGACACCGGCGTGCCCAGCAAGTTTAGAACTGTGTCCCCAGCGGAGAATTCTTCTCCTGTCTGCCAACCGAACAAAAGTCCTCCAAGGAGGGATGTCTCTAACCTGCAGAGGATTAGCAGTGACAATGCAGGGCGGGTCTATGATGGTCTGAAGGGACTCCACCGTGTCTTCCATCTCAAACGATCTGGAAAGGGCATCGGCCCTCACATTCTTGTCCGCGGGATGGTAGTGGAGCACAAACCGAAAACGGGTGAAGAACAGCGACCACCTGGCTTGACGAGGATTAAGTCTTTGAGCGGACTGAAGGTAAGTGAGGTTCTTGTGGTTGGTGAAGATCAGGATGGGGTGAGCAGCGCCCTCCAGAAGATGTCTCCACTCCTCCAGAGCCAATTTGATGGCCAGCAGCTCCCGATCTCCAATGGATTAATTTCGCTCAGCAGAAGAAAACAGTCTAGAGTAGTAGCCACATACTACTGCCTTTCCTTTGGAGCTCCTCTGGAACAGAAGTGCACCTGCACCGACAGAGGAAGCGTCCACTTCCAGTGAGAACTGCCGAGATACGTCAGGATGATGGAGGATCGAGGCTGAAGTGAAGGCTCTCTTGAGGCTAATAAATGCGGACTGCCTCTGGAGTCCACACTTTGGCGTTCACACCCTTCTTGGTAAGGGTCGAGATGGGAGACGTCAGAGAAGAGAAGTTAGGAATAAACTGGCGGTAGAAATTGGCGAATCCCTGGAACCGCTGTATGGCCCTTAAGCCTTGGGGACGTTGCCACTCCAGGACAGCCTTCACTTTCTCAGGATCCATCTTGAGGCCTTGATCCGAGATGATGTAGCCCAGGAAGGGCAGAGAACTCTTCTCAAAGATGCACTTCTCCAGCTTGGCGTATAAATAATTCTCCCTCAATCGTAGTAGAACCTGACGGACATGCCTCCGATGAGTCGTCTGATCTGGGGAGAAAATCAAAATATCATCGAGATAAACAACAACACAGACATAGAGTAGATCTCGGAAGATGTCGTTAATGAACTCCTGAAACACTGCGGGAGCGTTACACAGTCCGAAGGGCATCACCAGGTATTCGTAGTGCCCGTCCCGGGTGTTAAATGCCGTCTTCCATTCGTCACCCCGGCGAATCCGGACTACATTGTAAGCTCCACGCAGGTCTAGCTTAGAAAAAAATTTGGCCCCTCGTATGCGATCAAATAGCTCAGAGATGAGTGGCAACGGGTATTTGTTTTTGACTGTGATCAGGTTGAGGCCCCTGTAGTCAATGCAGGGACGAAGGGATCCATCCTTCTTTTTAACGAAGAAGAATCCTGCCCCGGCCGGGGAGGAAGATTTTCGTATAAAACCCCTCTCCAGATTCTCCTTGATATAGGCCGACATGGATAGAGACTCAGGCAAGGAGAGAGGATATACCCGTCCACGGGGAAGAGAGGCATTAGGAACCAGTTCAATGGGGCAGTCATAGGTGCGATGTGGAGGCAGCGTCTCAGCCTCCTTTTTGCTGAAAACATCTGCGTACTGAGCAAAATGGGGAGGCAGTCCCGACAGCGACTGAGGCAGAGAAGGCTTGACAGGATGGATCTGCAACAGACAACGACCATGGCACTTGGAGCCCCATTGGAGAACCTCTCCAGAATTCCAGTCCAGGACTGGGGCATGTAGTTGAAGCCAAGGCAGGCCCAGCAGAACAGGATTGATGGCCTTGGGCAAAACAAGGAACGAAATAAATTCAGAATGAAGTACTCCAACCTGGAGCGTCAACGGCTTGGTTTTAAAGATAATGGGATCAGGCAGAGGCAGTCCATTAACTGAGGCAACAGCCAAAGATGTCTCCAGGGGAACTGTGGGCAGCTGAAGATGATCCACAAGCTCTTTCTGGATGAAATTTGCAGCAGAGCCAGAGTCAAGATAGGCAGAGACTTGATGCGCCCTGTCGCCGGATACTAGGGTCATAGGAATAGTCAATTTGGAAGCGTATCCTCTGTTAGATTCCGTTCGACCTAGGGTTGTCTCTCCAACCAATCCTAGGCAATGGGGTCTCTCCGGCCTCTGGGGGCACAGACGCACAATATGGCCTCCATGGCCGCAATACAAACAAAGTCCAGAAGTGCGTTTTGCGTTGTTTCTCCTGGGTAGACAGTTTAACATAATTACTCTGCATCGGGTCCTCTGTTGGGACGACTGAGGAGGATTGCGGGACAGCAGAATCCAGCCTGGGAAGTTCTCTCCCCCGGAGAACCTCTTGGGAACGTTCCCGGATCCTCATGTCGACACGGGAGGCGAGTAGGATAAGATCGTCCAGGGTAGATGGCAGATCGCGAGCAGCCAGCTCGTCCTTGATCCCTGAAGACAGTCCCTGCCAGAATGTAGCCACCAAAGCCTCGTTGTTCCAGGTCAATTCAGCAGCCAGGATACGGAACTGAATGGCATACTCGCCCACGGAGAGGTCTCCCTGGTGTAGGGTCAGCAAGGATGCAGCAGCCGAAGAAACTCTCCCAGGTTCCTCAAAGATCGAGCGGAAGGTCTGTAAGAAGCACTGCAAGTCCCAGGTCTCTGGTCCCTGATGTTCCCACAGAGGATTGGCCCATGCCAGGGCTTTGCCGGTAAGGAGAGAGATGATGAAGGCGATCCTGACGTCATCCGAACAGAAGGACCTGGCATGTAGTCTGAAATTGATCAGGCACTGATTCAAAAATCCCCTGCAGGACCTCGGATCTCTGTCATAGCGTGGAGGTAGCGGCAAGAAACACAGGGGGTTGGCACCGGTACAGACAGGAAGTGTAGCAGGTGGAACCGCAGGAACGGGTGCGGTGACGACTGTGGTTGGAGCAAGCAGCCGATGGGCTATGGCGTTCACCGACAGGAGGAGCTGGTCTTGTCGTGACTGGAGATCCTCCATCTCAGCCAGCATGGCTTGTGTAGTCAACGCCTCAGGTTGACCAGCGGGGTCCATGGCCTGAGCGTACTGTCACGAAGCGGGTTAGTGGACCCACTAGGCCGTACCGCCGCAGCGGGGAGGCAGCTGGCCAAACAACAGGACACCCCAGAAATACAATGTCCCGCACAAGGGTACCTGAATAGTCCAGATGGTGGCCGCAGCTCTGGCACAGATGAGATGGGTGCAGCAGATGGCGCCAAACGTGGCGGATTCCTCCAGACGTGGCAGATGACACAGGACGTGGCGGATTCCTCCAGACGTGGCAGATTCCTCTGGACGTGGCAGATGACACAGGACATGGCACGACTTGATACTAGGGCAAAGCACGGGAAACAGGAACGGGGAACAAGGTACGGGTAACAACAGGAACGGGAAACACTAAGGGACCATTTGCAAGACAGACTGGGAAAACTAACAATGCTCAGGCATCGAACTAGGGGGCTGGACCCCTCTTATAGCCCAGGGTACTCACGGGTCAAAGGTCGTTCAAGATGTCCGGTGCACGCGCTGCCCCTTTAAGAGCCCCTTTAATTTTCTCTGCTTGTAAGGGCCTGTTCACATCAGCGTTGTCTTTCCATATAGGGGAACCCCTCACCGGAAAGGCAAACGGAAACCTTAGCTACCGTCACCATTGAGATCAATGATGATGCAAACGGAAGCTAAGGTTTTCCGTTTGCCTTTCCGTTGAGGGGTTCCCCTGACGAAAAGCCTAGATGGAACCGCACAAAGGAAAACAATGCTGATGTGAGCTCAGCCTAAGACAGATAGTAATACCACACAAAATAGTAACTAGTTAGGCTACATTCACACAATAGTAAAAAAAATGGCCATTAACTCCTTGACGCACCATGACGAATCGGCACATCATGGTGCAGGCGGACAAGTATGGAGTGCGCTCACAGGCTGAGCGCGCTCCATACACTGCGGATGTCAGCTGTGTTTTGCAGCTGACCCTCGGGACTGTCGGCCAGGAACAGTGGATCGCGCTGTTCCTGGCCATATAACCCATCAAATGCTGCGATGAATCACGACCGCAGCATCTGAGGCGTTAGAATGAGGGGGCGCCCCACTCAGAGAGGTCATCACTCCTTCCGCAACGAGATCGGGGGGTGACGATGGTTGTCATGGCAGCCTAGGGGTCTAATGAAGGCCCCCAGGACTGCCTTATGTCAGCCTCTGTTAAGCCCTGCCTGTGGCACTGTGGCACTATCTACAGGGGCATTTTGGCTCTGTGGCAGGGCTTAACATAAGGCTGTAAAATTGTCAATATACTGAAATACATTAGTATTGCAATGTATTGTACCAGCAATTGCTGGTTCAAGTCCCCTGGGGGACTAATAAAATGTGTAAAAAAAAGTTAAATAATGTTTTTAGTAATTCACATTTTTCCTCTAAAGTAATGCAATAAATAAAAAAGTAAACAAAAATGGTATCGCTGCGTCCATAAAAGTCTGAACTATTACAATATAGTGTTATTTAATGCGCACAGTGAACGCCGTAAAAAATTTAAATATTGAAAATGCCAAAATCGCTGTTTTTTGGTGTACTTAGCTCCCAAAAAAAATGGCATAAAAAGTGATCAAAAAGTTGTATGTACAAAGAAATGGTACCAATAAAAACTACAGCTCGTCCCGCAAAAAATAAGACTTTCACATCGCCCAATCCAAAGAAAAATAAAAAAGTAATGGCTCACAGAATGTGGTGAAACAAAACTATTATTTTTTTAAAATATAAATAGTAAAATCTAAAAAAAATCTATATAAATTTGATATCACCGTAATCGTATTGAGCCACAGAATAAAGTTAAGTTGTCGTTTTTACCACACAGTGAAAGCCGTAAAAACGAAACCCAAAAAACAATTTAGGAATCGCAGTTTTTTCCAATTTTAGCCAGCAAATAATTTTTTTTTTCGTTTCCCAGCACATACAGTGAAGGAAATAAGTATTTGATCCCTTGCTGATTTTGTAAGTTTGCCCACTGTCAAAGACATGAACAGTCTAGAATTTTTAGGCTAGGTTAATTTTACCAGTGAGAGATAGATTATATAAAATAAAAACAGAAAATCACATAGTCAAAATTATATATATTTATTTGCCTTGTGCACAGAGAAATAAGTATTTGATCCCTTTGGCAAACAAGACTTAATACTTGGTGGCAAAACCCTTGTTGGCAAGCACAGCAGTCAGACGTTTTTTGTAGTTGATGATGAGGTTTGCACAGATGTTAGATGGAATTTTGTCCCACTCTTCTTTGCAGATCATCTGTAAATCATTAAGATTTCAAGGCTGTCGCTTGGCAACTCGGATCTTCAGCTCCCTCCATAAGTTTTCGATGGGATTAAGGTCTGGAGACTGGCTAGGCCACTCCATGACCTTAATGTGCTTCTTTTTGAGCCACTCCTTTGTTGCCTTGGCTGTATGTTTCGGGTCATTGTCGTGCTGGAAGACACAGCCACGAGCCATTTTTAATGTCCTGGTGGAGGGAAGGAGGTTGTCACTCAGGATTTGACGGTACATGGCTCCATCCATTCTCCCATTGATGCGGTGAAGTAGTCCTGTGCCCTTAGCAGAGAAACACCCCCAAAACATAATGTTTCCACCTCCATGCTTGACAGTGGGGACGGTGTTCTTTGGGTCATAGGCAGCATTTCTCTTCCTCCAAACACGGCGAGTTGAGTTAATGCCAAAGAGCTCAATTTTAGTCTCATCTGACCACAGCACCTTCTCCCAATCACTCTCAGAATCATCCAGATTTTCATTTTCAAACTTCAGACGGGCCTGTACATGTGCCTTCTTGAGCAGGGGGACCTTGCGGGCACTGCAGGATTTGAATCCATTACGGCGTAATGTGTTACCAATGGTTTTCTTGGTGACTGTGGTCCCAGCTGCCTTGAGATAATTAACAAGTTCCCCCCGTGTAGTTTTCGGCTGAGCTCTCACCTTCCTCAGGATCAAGGATACCCCACGAGGTGAGATTTTGCATGGAGCCCCAGATCGATGTCGATTGACAGTCATTTTGTATGTCTCCCATTTTCTTACTATTGCACCAACAGTTGTCTCCTTCTCACCCAGCGTCTTACTTATGGTTTTGTAGACCATTCCAGCCTTGTGCAGGTCTATGATCTTGTCCCTGACATCCTTAGAAAGATCTTTGGTCTTGCCCATGTTGTAGAGGTTAGAGTCAGACTGATTAATTGAGTCTGTGGACAGGAGTCTTTTATACAGGTGACCATTTAAGACAGCTGTCTTTAATGCAGGCACCAAGTTGATTTGGAGAGTGTAACTGGTCTGGAGGAGGCTGAACTCTTAATGGTTGGTAGGGGATCAAATTCTTATTTCTCTGTGCACAATGCAAATAAATATATATAATTTTGACTATGTGATTTTCTGTTTTGTTTTTTTTTATATATAATCTATCTCTCACTGGTAAAATTAACCTAGCCTAAAAATTCTAGACTGTTCATGACTTTGACAGTGGGCAAACTTACAAAATTAGCAAGGGATCAAATACTTATTTCCTTCACTGTATATGGACAGTGACGTCAGAGGCTCCTCCTGGAGCGGAATCCCCGGCCAGAGCATTTGCAATTCTCTGGCCGGGGACTCCATAGTCAGTCATGTCAGGGGCTTCCCCGGGATCAGTGCTTAAAGTAGCTCTGTGCCCTGGAAGTCCTATTGGCTAGGATCAGTTTTTAACGGCCATCACAAGGATTAATTCCTGAAAAACGGTAGTTGAAAACTGATGCATTGAGTTCTGAGGGGGCCTTCGGGCTGTGAAAATGTCCAAAAATAGGACATGTTCTATTTTTTGACGGCCAGTATTCACCGGCCGTTAAAAAAACGGGCATGTGGATACACACTTAGAACATTACTGCTCTGGAAACAGAAGTGTGACAGCCGTTAAAAAAACTGCCATCACACGGCCATTTTTCACTGTCATATAACTGTGGCCTTAACATTTACTATATGTTTGCTTTATGAGGACATCATGTTTTGAACATTCTTTTATTTATTAGGACGTAAGGAGGCTTACAAGTTTAGCAGTCGTTTTTTACATTTTAAGTTCTGAAGGGACTTTCAGAGGTCTATGTGTTAGAAACCCCCAATAAATCACCCCATTTAAAAAACTTCACACTTCAAAGTATTCAAAACAGCATTTTGGAAGTTTTTTTTTTAAGCCTTTAGGCATTTCACAGGAATGAAAGCAAAGTGAAGGTAAACTCCACACCTAATAGTGTGTTTTTTGATGATACAAGATAAAGGAAAAATTACTGAGAAACAGTGAGGTGAATATGTAACAGACACAATACTGATGTTGGTGGTAAACAGACAACCCCTCTTGAAAAATTATTTCAAGATACCGTATGAGAGAGATGGAGAAATTCTTAGGTCTGTCCTAATAAATAAAACTCCTGAGATGCTATTGGAAACTCAAATTAAATACTATTTCCAACTATACATGGAGTTGACTAAGAGGAAGAAGGGGTTCTGAATGTTTGATCTAAAAGCTGGACAGTTCATGGTATGGCAGTATGGGATGGGATTTCCCTACAAGATGTTACTGTTAAATAAATCTATGTCAGCGTGAAACTAAATGTCTGTGTTTCTTTAAACAAGTCGTGACTTTTGTTTTCAACTAGCGATAAAAAGGCCAATGTGAATGTGCACTGTTCCAGGCTATATCCAGGGAGCTGGCACCCAGTCAGTAGGTGTTGCCCATGCCATTAAAATGATGTCTGTTGGGAAATTCACATGGATAGCACTAATGAAGCATGCAGCATGTTTAATCACAAGTCATGGCTTAATGTGTTACTATTGTCAGGGATCTGTGTATGGTAATGAAATGTTTAATTACTTTTCCCAGCCACTTACTTGTGAGTTGATGTGCTCGGGAAATTTCTTCTAGTGATTATCATAATCAGGACACATGGGAAAGTCAGTAAACAAGAAAGCTGGGGTTCTCATTTGCTCCTGGGACGCCTTTAGATTAGGCACAAAGGCAGCAAGGACATCCCAGAGGGCCTATTTGCCTGATGGCAGAAATGTAGACAGTAGGCAGAGATCTTTTATTGTGTGAATGATTTATTTGTGCCATTTAAGATCTGGCAGTAGGCATCTTTTCATAATGGTGGATTTAACTCTGACTCGCTGAACATAATAATGTTGAATGCTCACTGTAGGTTTATATAATGAAGAAGGGATAAATAGGGGATGTGACTGCCAACACTCTATTTGCATGAAATTTGCATCTCATTTTCAGCAAACATAACATAATATGTCTTTTAATTTCATTACCCTGAGATTAGCACATAATGCCTAGACTAGGAATCGGGTCCACTAACCCTGCATATTGAATAGGACAAAGTTATTGGAGCAAGAAACATGGACTCGCATGTCAGATCACATAAAAAACAGGGTCTCTGTTCCACAGGGAACTGTTCTGTCGGGCAGGGATCTTCCAAACCCAAGATGCACCCAGTATTCTAGAAAGCAAACAATGAGGCACAAATTAATTAGGATTTGTATGGCTGCATTTTGTGTAATGTGTTGCATACTTTGCTACACATTTACTACAACTGAACTTGTAATAACTTTTATTTCTTTATCTTATTATCTATAGAATAATAGGAAACTGATACTACATTACGAAATTAGCATACACAGGCCGGTAATCGGCCGGTGCAGTGAGCGCCGAGCAATGAGACATCGTTGATGGATGCTCATTTGCTCCTGTCACACGGATCTATGGATGGGGACGAGCAGTCGTTACTCCGATCGCTTTTCCCCATACATTATTATCATGTCGGCAGCGCGTCTCCCTGTTTACACAGGGAGATGTGCTGCCGACAACGATAATATTTTACATTTTTAAAACGATATGACCAACAGATGATCGAGCGTTTGCTTGTTCATCTGCTGATCACTGCCCTTCTATGAACGCTCGCCTGCCCGATAATCTCCCAGTGTAAAACCCCCTTAAAAGATCGAATTGGGACAGGGTCCTGTCAACTCTGCCTTTGGTGGGAAGCAATTCTAGGGCATGTCCAGGACATCCTGCATTATCCTATGCACAGAAGTGCTAATCCTATAACATAGTATACCACTGACCACAGAAGAGCAATTTCTGGCCGTGGTCTTAAAGCGCAAATCCACCCTTGATGGATTTTGTCACATGACATTCAAAATTCTGCAATTGAAGCTAGACTTATGTCTTAAATTAAAGCCTCCCCTTCCCATCATGTTCACCCATTCTTTCCAAAGTGTCACAAGTCTCATGGGGCAGAGAAGTAGAATTGAGACAAGGTTATGTATTAGCAGTTTGCACCCCTTCCTAATTCTGAGGCACCATCCTAATAAAGTGTTGGTCCCCATTAAATATTATTTTTTGTATGCTTCAAAATTACCTACAGTATGTGATATATTAGCAATTTAAAACATTAAACCCATTTGAAATGAAAATACTGATATTCAAAGATGGATATTGTGAAGTACAGATAACGTCTCGTATTTAGGCTGGATTTTTATATAGCAATTTTTTCAACCTGAACGTAAATGTCAGTAACTTCGGGTGTGCACATAGTCAAAATGATCAGATCAACTAGACTTGATGACTCATGCATAACACTTTTTCTTTTCAATCACTTGACTTAAGCCTATTACAGGGAGTAACAAGAATTTTTGTTTATCTAAAATGGTACAATTTTTCCTGTAGAAGTTATGTGTAATACCTTGCAACCTTGCAGTAAAACCACGGACACCCAGATACCCGACGAAACCCATTATAGTCAATGTGTTCCGTCAGGCGTCAATGGCTTCCGTCATACAAAGGAACCGGCGCTTCCGGTATTTACGTTGTTCTGCCCCTCTGACAAAGCAGAACAACGGAAACATAGACACTGGTGTGAATAGGCCCTTAATCTAACAGACTGTTGAAGACTGATACCAGAAGCTGAATGTGACGGTCATATTGTGGTGCTTATTAAAGGTATTAATAAATAGTTTACTGTAGATGACTTACACAATAGTTACAAGATGGTAGTGGATAAAGAAGTGATCACTTTTTTTCATTGGTGAGTTGAAGATACATAAAGTCATTTTTTAATTTTTTTTTTGTCATTTTTTAAATTTACTGATAATTTCAAAAGTAGTCCCTAAAAATGAAGATTACGGATCCTACTTCTGCTCATGAGCAGTGCTTGATCAGCCTAAACTATTAGACTATGTCCACACATCGCATAAAATTACGCTCTGGAACTCGCCTAAAAATCCGTACCAAAATCCACAATCAAATATGTGTGTATTTTACATTGTTGATTTTGGTGGTTAGCCACAGATTTTCATTCCTTGCATTGCAATAAATTAAACCTGCAGTGAAATTCTGCAACATTTCCGCAATAGATAGGGCATACTGCGGTTTTAAAAATCTGCAGCATGCCTACAATCTGCACGGTGATTGAATGGGGTTTGTTAAAACCACATTCACTAACATTATACTGTAGCTACGTTGCAAAATTTTGGTGCGGATTAAGCAATCTAAATTCTTCAACAAATACGCGATATGTTAACATAGCTTTAGGGTGGAAAAGCTGCAGGTCTTAACAAAGCTCAAAGCAGAAATGTTTTGTGCGAAAATTGACCTGTGGTGCGGATTTTAGATGAATTTCTATTTCTTTTGTTTCTTAGGAAATCTACACCAAACCTGCCTGTTAGGTGCAGATTTCTCACTGCAGATTTCTGCGGAAATTATCCACAGCAAAACCGACCCATGTAGACTTAGGCTGGGTTCACACGACCTATTTTCAGGCGTAATGGAAGCATTTTACGCCTCGAATTACGCCTGAAAACGGCTCCAATACGCCGGCAAGTATCTGCCCATTCATTTCAATGGGCTTTACGATGTACTGTGCCGACGACCTGTAATTTTACGCGTCGCTGTCAAAAGACGGCGCGTAAAATAACAGCCTCGTCAAAGAAGTGCAGGACACTTCTTGGGACGTACTTGGAGCCGTTTTTCATTGAATCCAATGAAAACTAGCTCCAATTACGTCCGTAAAAGACGCCGTGAAAAACGCGAGTACATGCAATTACGTCTGAAATTCAGGAGCTGTTTTCTCCTGAAAACAGCTCCGTAATTTCAGCCGTAATTGTCGTTATCGTGTGCACATACCCTTACCATTACACTGATACCATCTGGTTCATACGATACCCAGAGACGGTATCAATAAGGTGGTACAATTTTACCTATATCACCCCCCTTTTCCACAACTTTGGTTAGGGTCAAGGACTTCAGTGGTAAGGTAACCAGATGACTATAGGGAAGTAGGCCATATGGTTGCTAAGGGTAACAGGCAAAAGTCCAATAACATGTATCAGGAATATGACGCAGCAGAGTAATGAAAGTCATGGCTTATGATGTAGCAGAGCCGGTACATGGTACAGAAGCAGTGGTCAGGAGTGTAGTCAGCAATCCAGGGTTTAGCAATGGTGATGCATCAATGTTGGGTTACGGTACAGAGGTGATGGTCAGGAGAGTAGTCAGGCAATCCAGGGTTTGTTAATGGAGATGTAGTAGCTTTGAGTATGCGGTACAAAGGATAATTCAGGAGAATAGATAGGAAAGAAACAGGCCACAACATGTACAACGTCAGAGACATGGAAATAGCATAAACAAGATGGGGCAAAACTAAACCTATATGTTAAGGATCTGCCAGGCACAGTTTCTGTATCCACGCCCATAGGTAATCAGTCTGCACCTGCTTCTATGTCTGTGAGACTGACTCCATCTTCCACCACTCAGGATGGCAGGCTTAGGAGTGGGAGAGCCTATCACAGCCTGGCCAGACGGAGCTAGCTCCCGCCCTCTGTCTATTTATACCTGCCTTTCCTGTTCCTCCTTGCTTGTGATTCTTCTCTGTTGGTTTCCTGGCCCTGCTGCAGCTTCTTGAACTACTTGTCCCTGCTTCGTATTGACCCTGGCTTACTGACTACTCTCCTGCTCTGCGTTTGGCACCTCGTACTCTCCTGGCCTGATTCGGCTCGTTTACTACTCTTGTTGCTCACGGTGTTGCCGTGGGCAACTGCCCCGTTTCCCTTTGTTCTGTGTTTCCTTGTCTGGTTGAATGTCATGCACTTACTGAGTGTAGGGACCGTCGCCCAGTTGTACCCCGTCGCCTAGGGCGGGTCGTTGCAAGTAGGCAGGGACTGAGTGGCGGGTAGATTAGGGCTCACTTGTCTGTTTCCCTATCCCCGTCATTACATAATCACAAGCCCATATACCTACTCTACTCTGGTCCCTCACACCACTATGGACCCCCTTGAGACCCTGGTTCAGCAAATGCAGGGTCTCTCCCTACAGGTCCAGGCCCTGGCTCAGAGGGTCAACCAGCCTGATGCTACCATGGTAGTGCCCCTCACCTCACCTCTTGAACCCCACCTCAAGTTGCCTGACCGGTTCTCAGGGGACCGGAAGACTTTTCTCTCCTTTCGGGAGAGTTGTAGGCTCTATTTTCGTTTAAAGCCCCACTCCTCAGGTTCTGAGAGCCAGCGGGTGGGTATAATTATGTCCCGGCTCCAGGAAGGGCCCCAAGAATGGGCCTTCTCCTTGGCTCCTGACGCCCCTGAACTTTCCTCCGTTGATCTTTTCTTTTCTGCTCTCGGACTCATTTATGACGAGACTGACAGGACTGCCTTTGCCGAGAGTCAGCTGGTGACCTTACGTCAGGGTAAGAGACCTGTTGAGGAGTATTGCTCTGACTTTAGGAAGTGGTGCGTAGCTTCTCGGTGGAATGACCCGGTGCCAGTTTAGGTTGGGTCTGTCGAACGCCCTGAAAGACCTGCTAGTTAGCTATCCCTCTTCTGACTCCCTAGACCAGGTTATGGCTTTAGCGGTACGACTTGACCGACGTCTCAGGGAACGACAACGTGAACGTTTATGTGTTTTCTCCTCTGACTCCCCCATGATGCCTCCTGAGGTTCCGTTGCTTCGTTCTTCCACGGAAGACTCGGAGGTACCTATGCAACTCGGGGCCTCCGTGTCCCCCCAACAACGTAGAGAGTTCCGCAGGAAGAATGGTCTCTGCTTCTATTGTGGGGATGACAAGCATCAAGTGAACACCTGTCCTAGGCGTAAGAATAAGCAGCCGGAAAACTTCCGCGCCTAAGTGATCATCGGGGAGGTCACTTGGGCGCACAGGTATTTCCCGTAAATATGAAACGTAATAAAATCTTGTTTCCCTTTCAGGTTTCTTTTGGTGGTAGGTCTGCTACCGGTCGTCTGCTAATATCATGTCTGTGGAATTTGCTATGTCTCAAGCTATGCCTTTGATTGATTTGCCTAAACCTGTCCTGGTAGTGGTTATCGACTCCACTCCTCTTGCTAATGGTTATTTTACACAGCATACCCCTGTTTTTGAACTCCTTGTTGGCTCCATGCATTTGGAGCAGTGCTCTGTACTTTTGATGCAGGGATTATCGTCCGATTTGGTTTTAGGCCTTCCCTGGTTGCAGTTGCATAATCCCACGTTTGACTGGAATACTGGGGATCTTACCAAATGGGGTAATGAATGCTTGACGTCATGTTTTTCTGTTAATTCAATTTCTCCCCCTGAGGAGGTGAACACGCTACCTGAGTTTGTTCAGGACTTCGCTGATGTTTTCTCTAAGGAGGCCTCCGAAGTGTTACCTCCTCATAGAGAATACGATTGCGCTATCGATTTGGTACCAGGAGCTAAGCTCCCTAAGGGTAGGATATTTAATCTCTCTTGTCCCGAACATGAACCCATGAGAGAGTATATCCAGGAGTGCCTGGCCAAGGGTTACATTCGACCCTCTACTTCTCCGGAGGGGGCTGGCTTCTTCTTCGTAGGGAAGAAGGATGGTGGTCTTAGGCCATGCATTGACTACCGTAACTTGAATAAGGTTACTGTAAGGAACCAGTATCCCCTTCCTTTGATTCTTGATCTCTTTAATCAGGTTCAGGGGGCCCAATGGTTCTCTAAATTTGATCTATGGGGGGCGTATAACCTTATCCGCATCAAAGAGGGGGAGGAGTGGAAGACTGCGTTTAACACGCCCGAAGGTCATTTCAAATACCTCGTCATGCCCTTTGGGTTGTGTAATGCTCCCGCGGTCTTCCAGAATTTCATAAATGAGATTTTAAGAGATTACCTGGGGGTATTTCTTGTAGTGTACCTTGATGACATACTTGTGTTTTCCAAGGACTGGTCCTCCCACATTGAGCATGTCAGGAAGGTGCTCCAGGTCCTTCGGGAAAACAAGCTGTTTGCGAAGACCGAAAAATGTGTGTTTGGGGTGCAGGAGATACCATTTTTGGGTCAAATCCTCACTCCTCATGAATTCCGCATGGACCCCGCCAAGGTCCAGGCTGTGGCGGAATGGGTCCAACCTGCCTCCCTGAAGGCGTTACAGTGCTTCTTGGGGTTCGCTAATTATTACAGGAGATTTATTGCTAACTTCTCGGTCATCGCTAAGCCTCTTACGGACCTCACTCGCAAGGGTGCTGATCTCCTCCACTGGCCTCCTGAGGCTGTCCAGGCTTTTGAGGCCCTTAAGAAGTGCTTTATCTCGGCCCCGGTGTTGGTTCAGCCCAACCAAATGGAGCCATTTATCGTGGAGGTTGACGCGTCCGAGGTGGGAGTGGCGGCTGTCTTGTCCCAGGGTACCAGGTCCCTCACCCATCTCCGTCCCAGTGCCTACTTCTCCAGGAAGTTTTCGCCCACTGAGAGTAACTATGATATTGGCAACCGCAAACTCTTAGCCATTAAATGGGCATTTAAAGAGTGGCGCCACTTCCTGGAGGGGGCTAGGCACCAGGTAATGGTCCTTACCGACCACAAGAATCTGGTTTTCTTAGAATCTGCCCGGAGGCTAAACCCGAGACAAGCTCGATGGGCGTTATTTTTTACCAGATTCCATTTTTTGGTTACCTACAGGGCTGGGTCTAAAAATATTAAGGCTGATGCTCTGTCGCGTAGCTTCATGGCCAGCCCTCCTTCGGAGGAAGATCCTGCTTGTATTTTGCCTCCAGGTATAATCATCTGATTTAGTCTCTGAAATTGCTGCTGATCAAGGTTCAGCTCCCGGGAACCTTCCTGAGAACAAGCTGTTTGTTCCCCTGCAATTCCGGCTAAGGGTACTTAAGGAAAATCATGACTCCGCACTGTCTGGTCATCCAGGCATCCTGGGTACCAAGCACCTCATTGCCAGAAACTATTGGTGGCCTGGGTTGCCTAAAGACGTTAAGGCCTACGTCGCCGCTTGTGAGGTTTGTGCTAGGTCCAAGACTCCCAGGTCCCGACCAGCGGGCTTACTACGTTCTTTGCCCATTCCCCAGAGACCTTGGACCCATATCTCCATGGATTTTATCACCGATTTGCCTCCATCTCATGGCAAGTCGGGTGTGTGGGTTGTAGTAGACCGCTTCAGTAAGATGTGCCACTTTGTGCCCCTCAAAAAACTACCCAATGCTAAGACGTTAGCTACCTTGTTTGTCAAACACATCCTGCGTCTCCATGGGGTCCCTGTCAATATTGTTTCTGACAGAGGGGTACAATTTGTTTCTTTATTTTGGAGAGCCTTCTGTAAAAAGTTGGAGATTGATCTGTCCTGCTCCTCTGCCTTCCATCCTGAAACTAATGGCCAAACCGAGAGGACTAATCAGTCTCTAGAACAATATTTAAGGTGTTTTATCTCTGACTGTCAATATGATTGGGTCTCATTCATTCCCCTCGCCGAATTTTCCCTTAATAACCGGGTCAGTAACTCGTCAGGGGTCTCCCCCTTTTTCTGTAATTTTGGGTTTAATCAACGGTTCTCCTCCGTTTCACCTGGTAGTTCCAACAATCCCGAAGTAGAGGTCGTTCATCGGGAACTGTGCACAGTCTGAGCCCAGGTTCAGAAGAACCTAGAGGCGTCCCAGAGCATACAAAAAACTCAGGCAGATAGAGGACGTTCTGCTAACCCCTTGTTTATGCTCGGGGATCTGGTGTGGCTATCGTCAAAGAACTTGCGCCTTAAAGTCCCGTCCAAGAAGTTTGCTCCCCGGTTTATACAAGGTCATTGAAGTCCTCAATCCTGTCTCCTTCCGACTGGAGTTGCCCCCATCTTTTCGAGTACACGACGTGTTTCATGCCTCCCTCCTTAAACGCTGCTCCCCGTTCTTGGCTCCCTCGAGGAATCCTCCTGTCCCCGTTCTCACCCCTGAGGGGGTAGAATTCGAGGTGGCCAAGATTGTGGACAGCAAGATGGTCCAAGGCTCCCTCCAGTACCTGGTCCATTGGAGAGGATACGGGCCTGAGGAGAGGACTTGGGTACCCGCCCGGGATGTTCACGCTGGGGTATTGGTCAGGAGGTTCCACCTTCGTTTCCCTAATAAACCAGGTCCATCTAGAAAGGGTCCGGTGGCCCCTCATAAAAGGGGGGGTACTGTTAAGGATCTGCCAGGCACAGCTTCTGTATCCTCGCCCATAGGTAATCAGTCTGCACCTGCTTCTATGTCTGTGAGACTGACTCCATCTTTCACCACTCAGGATGGCAGGCTTAGGAGTGGGAGAGCCTATCACAGCCTGGCCAGACGGAGCTAGCTCCCGCCCTCTGTCTATTTATACCTGCCTTTCCTGTTCCTCCTTGCTTGTGATTCTTCTCTGTTGGTTTCCTGGCCCTGCTGCAGCTTCTTGAACTACTTGTCCCTGCTTCGTATTGACCCTGGCTTACTGACTACTCTCCTGCTCTGCGTTTGGCACCTCGTACTCTCCTGGTTTGACTCGGCTCGTTTACTACTCTTGTTGCTCACGGTGTTGCCGTGGGCAACTGCCCCGTTTCCCTTTGTTATGTGTTTCCTTGTCTGGTTGTCTGTCGTGCACTTACTGAGTGTAGGGACCGTCGCCCAGTTGTACCCCGTCGCCTAGGGCGGGTCGTTGCAAGTAGGCAGGGACTGAGTGGCGGGTAGATTAGGGCTCACTTGTCTGTTTCCCTATCCCTGTCATTACACTATAACTGGCATTGAGGCTAACGTGCTGGCGCTCATAGCACCTAGCAATCTGACAGCTCGTATGGCCATGCGCTCTTCGCATATGCCTCCCGACATCCATGCCAGACCTGCCGAGGTATTCATTGCGGCAGGTGGCAGGGAGAGACGGAACTGTATTGCACCAGGATCAGTATGTTACATACACACATTGTCCAAAAAACATGCCCTTGTATTCCAAGCACTGAAGTGATAATTCTATACCCTTTGATATAAAATCACAGGAAATCAAGCTATGATGTAAATATTCAACTGAGTCATAAACATTATAATTTGTGGTCACCATTGAAAAGATACATGAAACATACCATGAGAAAATAACATTTCATACATAATATTATATGCCGGCATCAAAAGGAAACAATCTGCACAACCATAATAAGTTCAATTTGTCCCTGACGTTAATTGGGACACGCAATATGTTTTTTCCTTCACGATAATGACTCTTAAGATTGCTCAACTTCCTAAGAGAAAAGTGACTTGTGGCTGGCGCTGTAGACGTCTGTCTCTTTGCTTATATAGCTTTATTTTCTTATTTTATACACTTTATGAACTACGAAAAGGCTTAAAGGTGTATTCTATCTTAATGTCATTCCTAAAACCCTGGGGGATAATATTTTTAATGAGCCCCAGTAATAGTATTACAGTTACTCATTCAGATAAGGTTTTCCTAACTGGCTCCTGTATAGGTGAGTTCAGGCACAGCGGTAGAAATCCGTCAATTCTATGGCAGATTTGCCCTAAATTTCACATTTCACATTGCGAAGGGTAAAATCGCCAGCAAAGCTGTACCAAAATAGGAATGGTGCCCATTTATATATATATTGTGCTGAACTTCTGCAATAAATCTGCCACATCTACACGTGACTTCAACAGATGCCCTCCTAAGATTATAGCATTGAAGATATTTTTCTTACTATGCAGTTAAATTGTAGAGGAACTCATATTGTTTAAAAAAAAATGAGGCTAAATTCACACAAGGTCTATCCTGCGATGAAGTGCCCATGGACTTTAACAGTTGTACATATGCCAAAAGTGTGTCCTTTTAGCATACATTTGGCTGGATGAAATACATCAGCCACAACTGAATTGAAAAGCACAGTCGAGTCTTCTTTTTAATACAACTGTATATATAAAATGTATACCGTGTGATATACGTCTTTTATAATAGCATTTGTAATGGGAGATGTATTCAACTATATAGGTATTTATTCAGCGATACCATTCAAATAGTCCCGCTGAACATAAGCCCAAATGCAGTGTGAATTTAGACTAACCTGCACTATTACACTAAACCCAATAGAGAAATTGCTGCACTCTCACTGGCATGAAAGGTCTGGGAGCCGCAATGGGCTGAAAATTTTTGTAGTAAACATATTGTATTTTTTTCTTATTTTTTTTTTTATGTGACCTCGGTATGGGGGTTTTAAACAAAAGGGTTATGTCTCTGCATGCCCCCGACAACTCGAGAAGGTTATGTTATGACTCTCCATACCTTGTTAAGGATGGAGGCACTGGATGGTGTTCTGGTGGAAATAGGGTCTTACCACGTACAGTATTATGTGTGGTTTCCCCTGATACGATAGTAGCTCAGCTTGCTATAACGTTATAACCAATTTTTGGTTTTAAATGCTCTAATGCAACTTTGCAAATAGTCTTGATTAAAACTTGTCCTACCGTTTTGTGTCTACAGCACCTACGCATACCCATGTGTCTCCATGGATAAAGACTACGAGCAAAACCTGTGTGAACTGATCCTGCAGTTGTCATTGCTAACATACATTCAGTAGATTGCAAGACGTAGCGAACAAAGGGCAGGGAGTATAACTTCAGGATCAGACAGCACAGGGTTTGTAGTCTGCAATCATGGAGACACATAGGTCCGCATAGGAGCTGTTACACCAAACGGCAGGAGATTTTTTTTTTATCAAGACTATGTGGAACGTTTCTTATTTTTTAATCGTTTTCAAAGGTGGACAGAGCCTTTCAGGTAGGATATCAGTGATCATTACCCTTTTCACCTATGCAGAGGTAGGTAAGAGCTTTAGTCCAAGTAACAAAGCCTAACTAAGGCTTCAATACAGAACATAAGTTCTCCATAGTTCTCCAAATCCATTAGCAATTGTAAATGAGAACAGCCTAAATGCAGACAGAAAACACCAGCGCTTGCTGCCACAATGATGCACCACATATGTTTCGGATGAAAACCAGGCTGCAGTGTCTGCTGTTTGTTTGTTGATGGGAACCACGTGTATATTTCCATGAGAGCAGAGAAAAAAGGAGGCGATGGCTGGATTCAGCCACTCAGATGATGAAAAAGTGGTGGTTTTTGTGACAAGGGTGTTTATAGAACTGGTATATTGGGAGAGGAGGGGGGCTTTAAATACTTCCCCTTTTGACTTGGCATTGCAGCCTTCACACAGGTGACTTGAGTGACCTCTGCGCTACTGAGTGAATCATACCTCAAGCAAGAATGAATGTAGATACCAGCAAAATGAATGGGGGACACACATATGTAAGTTAAAGCCATTTAGGGTTTACTTTATTCTATATATATATATATATATATATATATATATATATATATATATATATATATATATATATCAATGTTTTTTTAAAAGTAAAAAATTTGCAAATATGTTTTGTATTCTAGAAACACTAATGCTAAACATCCGTAATCATTTGCTGTAATATCCTGTAATCAGATTTATGTTTTATGGATTCAGTACAATATTATTTGTATTTTCCTTGTATTTTAACTCAAGTTGCATGAAATTGGGCTTAGCTGTGTACACATATTGGGAATGGGTTCTGTCTGCTATAATAGCCCCGGTATTGGGTATGATTTACACACTAGATATAAAATTGTTTGCAAAAGTTTATTCATTTTGCCACTGTCGTTTTTTGTTTTTTTACTGCAGCAATTTTAGTAAATAGGAATTTATAAGTTCTACAACATGTGATGTTCATTTTGTAGTGTCTTTACCTGATTAACTACATAAATAAAAAAACAAAACACACAACTGCAACTGGCACGTAATATCTGCATGTAATATCTGCGTGTGGTGTAAAGTGAGTAGGAGCTGCCCGGTCACATATATGTGAGCACAACGGTCTATAAACTGTAAATAGGTAACATATTTACTAATCAAATAGAAAATGCAAGAACTCTGGTCTCTTGAACGTTGTTTTAGGTATTGAAGCCCAGTTACAATATTATATCGTATATAATTTTTTTTCATATTTTTGGTTCTACATTGGGTCTTCAGTGGGTCGCTCAAAGTTTTTCCTTTCTCCTACCAACAGGTAAAATGAGTGTAATGTTGCAGGTAACTCACCACACACGGTGTTGAACTAGCGTGCCTTAGGCTCATCAGAGAGTCCCATAAGAATTATCCATTATCCAAAATATATGGGGTTGTGTTATACTGGGGCCCATTACTTTGCTCAGTGGAGGATGCTTTTGTAGTCTAAGGCTGGGTTCACACGACCATGTTACGTTCGTAATGTACGGAACGTATTTCGGCCGGAAGACCCGGACCGAACACAGTGCAGGGAGCCGGGCTCCTAGCATCATAGTGATGTACGACGCTAGGAGTCCCTGCCTCTGCGTGGAACTACTGCCCCGTACTGTATTCATGATTACAGTACGGGACAGTTGTCCTGCAGCAAGGCAGGGACCCCTAGCGTCGTACATCACTATGATGCTAGGAGCCCGGCTCCCTGCACTGTGTTCGGTCTGGGTCTTCCGGCCGAAATACGTTCCGTACATTACGGACGTAACATGGTCGTGTGAACCCAGCCTGACCCTGACCACAAACATTCTTAAAAAGTTTCCATAAGTGGTCTAAATGAGTATAATATGGCGCTATGTAGCTCAGACACTAGCATTAACTTTGTATAGATGCTTCCCGCTAGGAATTTACATAATCAGGGATAAAACAGCCAAAGATTTTGAGTTACCAACAAAAATATTAAACTTTTTGGGTTAAATACATTGCACAATTCCTGCACCAGACACTAATATAATTTTTTTTTAAATTGGTAAACAATATTTATTTCATGGCATGCAGAAGGAACTGTTTGCAGAATGACCTGACTGCCTGTGACTCTACAATTTTTGGTTTCAAGTAACATAAACTATTTTCAATTAGTGAGAGAAGAGTTTGTGGTTAACACTGAACAATATTGCTTCACTTACAATTGAGTTTAAAGCAGAGGCGTAGCTAGGTTCTCCAGCACCCGGGGCAAAGATTCAGTTTGGCGCCCCCCCAACCTCTTTCCCGACATCCCCTTCCCCCTCGCCGTGTTTGTTTTCTCTACCAATCGACGTGTCATTTCTTTTTATGTAACGCGAGCATAAAATTATTTGTACATTTCACAAGCAATATGGTTCTATACACAACACCAGAACCAAGCTCAGAACATATATACAGCACCAGCACAAATACAGCTCAATTTAGTGCAACCCCTGCTGTATAGGTTTGCACTAATTTGTTTCAGGCTCCCAGCAGGGCCCGAACAATGGTAAGGATATGCTGGGAGATTCTGTTTCACAAAAAATAAATCCTATCATAATCATCTCGCTGCAGATCATACAGTGACTACATTACAGATTAGAGGCAGAATAAACATTTACATTAAGTGACTCACCGGTCACGTCTTAGATTCTAGTTCTTTTTCTCCATCTGGTCCAGACCTCTATGATGACTTCTCCCGGTCCATTTCTGCAGTTTGCCGCTCACATGTCTTCAGCTTCTCACTTTTCCAACATGACAAGGCTGGGCCAAACACAATCTGAATGTCTTGGAAAGTTGGGAATCGGAAAGTTTTAAGCATCCTGTTTACAGCCACCATCTAAACTTGTATCTGTTTCCTAAGCTGCAGCTCATTACATATATACAGCACCAGAACAAAGCTCATTACATATATACAGCACCAGAACAAAGCTCAGTACATAAATACAGCATCATAACCAAGCTCAGTACATAAATACAGCTCCAGTACCAAGCTCTGTACATATATACAGCACCAGAACACAGCTCATTACATATATACAGTACCAGAACCAAGCTCTGTACATATATACAGCTCCAGAACCAAGCTCAGTACATATATATAGTACCAGAACCAAGCTCAGTACATATATACAACACCAGCACAAATAAAGCTAAATTTAGTGCAACCCCTGCTGTATAGGTTTGCACTAAATTGTTTCCAGCTCCCAGCATGGCCCGAACAATGGTAAGTATATGCTGGGAGTTGCTGTTACACAAAAAAAAATCATATCATAATCATACCACCCATCATCTCGCTGCAGATCATACAGTGACTACAGTACTGATTAGAGGCAGAATAAACATTTACATTAAGTGACTCAACGGTGACGTTTCAGATTATAGTTCTTTTTCTCCCTCCGGTCTGGACCTCTATGATGATTTCTCCCGGTCACATCCCATTTCTGCAGTTTGCCGCTCAAATGTCTTTAGCTTCTAACTTTTTAAACATTTCTACACCTATAAACAAAGAAAGTTTTCATTATACCACACACTACGCCCCTAAATATAATAGCGCCAAACACTGCACCTCTAATTATAATAGCACCATACACCGTGTCCCACACACACACCGTGACCCCTGTAGATAGTGCCTGCCATAGAGCCCCCTGTAGATAGTGCCTGCCATAGAGCCCCTGTAGATAGTGCCCCCATATAGACCACACATGTATTTAGTGTCTCACAAATAACTCCCCCTATAGTGCTCTACAGATAGCCCACCCCTGTATATAGCCCCCTGTAGATATAGCCCACCCCTGTATATAGAGCTCTACAGATAGCCCAACCATGTATGTAGCCCCCTGTAGATATAGCCCACCCCTGTATATAGTGCTCCACATATAGTCCACCCCTGTATATAGTGTTTCACAGATAGCCCACCCCTGTATATAGTGTTTCACAGATAGCCCACCCCTGTATATAGCCCCCCCTTGTAATATAGTCCACCCCTGTATATAGTGCTCCACTAGATAGTCCACCCCTGTATATAGTGCTCCACAGATAGCCCACCCCTGTATATACTATATACAAGGGTGGGCTATCTGTGGAGCACTATATACAGGGGTGGACTATATGTACAAGGGGGCTATATACAGGGGTGGGCTTTCTGTGGAGCACTATAGGGGGAGCCATTTGTGGGATACTATATACAGGGTTGGGCTATATCTACAGGGGGACTATATACAGGGGTGGGCTATATCTACAGGGGGACTATATCTACAGGGGGACTATATACAGGGGTGGGCTATCTACAGGGGGACCATATATACAGGGGGACCATATCTACAGGGGGACCATATCTACAGGGCTGGGCTATACACAGGGCTGGGATATACACAGGGCTGGGATATACACAGGGCTGGGATATACACAGGGGGGCTATATCTACAGGGGTGGGCTATACACAGGGGGGCTATATCTACAGAGGGGGGCTATACACAGGGGGGCTATATCTACAGGGCTGGGCTATATCTACAGGGCTGGGCTATATCTACAGGGCGACTATATCTACATGGCGACTATATCTACAGGGGGGGCTATATACTGGGGTGGGCTATCTATGGAGCACCATATACAGGGGTGGGCTATATCTACAGGGGGCTATATACTATATAGCCCACCCCTGTATATGGTGCTCTATAGACAGCCCACTCCAGTATATAGCCCCCCTGTATATAGCCTCCCTGTAGATATAGTCCCCCCTGTAGATATAGTCCCCCTGTATATAGCCCAGCAGATATAGTCTCCCTGTATATAGCCCAGCCCTGTAGATATAGTCCCCCTGTATATAGCCCCCCTGTAGATATAGCCCCCCTGTATATAGCCCCCCTGTAGATATAGTCCCCCTGTATATAGCCCAGCAGATATAGTCCCCCTGTATATAGCCCAGCAGATATAGTCCCCCTGTATATAGCCCAGCCCTGTAGATATAGTCCCACTGTATATAGCCCAGACCTGTAGATATAGTCCCCCTGTATATAGCCCAGCAGATATAGTCCCCCTGTATATAGCCCAGCAGATATAGTCCCCCTGTATATAGCCCAGCCCTGTAGATATAGTCCCCCTGTATATAGCCCAGCCCTGTAGATATAGTCCCCCTGTAGATAAAGTCCCCCGTGTAGACAAAGTTTCCCCCGCAGATACAGCCACACACTTCTATTACAATAATAAAAATAATAATTCACCTTATTCCCGCTCCCACATCGTTCGGCAGCCATGGAGACCTGCGCTCTTCTGCGCAGGTCTCCAGGGGGTTGAACACAGCGTCTATGAAAGGCGCTAATTGGCTGGGCAGGATGACTTTCCCTGCCAGTCAGTCAGCGCCTTTCATCGACGGAAGCGTCACTGGTACAAAAGGTACCAGTCACTTCATTCGCGGAAAGGCGCTGAATGGCCGGGCACGGAACGTACCCGGTCATTCATTGCTTCTAATTGTACCTGTGTCCTTGCGACACAGGTACAATTATAGTGCAGGAGGAAGTGGCGCTGGCGCCCCCCTCTGAACTGCGCCCGGGGCACATGCCCCGCTTGCCCCCCCTAGCTACGCCCCTGGTTTAAAGTCAAAAGTCCCAAGTAATTCAAATCTAAACTAAAGTAAAAATAAGTCCAATATTGTATGTTATTCACAGGTCAGAGTGCTAGACCAGGAGTACTCAACTAGTTTTAGTAAAGGTCCACTTACCTGAGTCTGCAGTCAGGCGAAGGACCAAGATGAACACCAACATCTTGTTAACGTTTCACAAACTTTTTATATCTATTTGCATCAAGATTTATTATTATTTTTAATAATAATAATTTTCAACTTTTATGTGTAATGACCCTCTCCTTTGATAGGACCACTCCTCTAGTAGCCAATTTTTCACTGCAATTTGGGGTTGTCATCTCAAAAAATTTCTTGCTTTCTTTACAGTTCTATCTAAGAGGAAGTGAACTTGAAACTAATTTATTCTCTCTGTTATCAGACATTGTAAACTCACTTAATCTCACTTTCATCCCTTTAAGTAGTCAGCTTACTCACATGGTGAGACATAATACTTTTTTAGTATATATAAAGGAGTTGGATGGAAAGAAAAATTTTCAATTTACTCATTATTTATTTTTATTGCTTATAGAGCACCAACCTATACCACAGCGCTGTAAAAAGATTGGAACCACTCACATCCCTGTCCTTAATGGGGCTCACAATCTACACTAAGGCCAATTTCGTAGCACTCTACTGGATGGTCTGATCACTATGAAATATACTTCATAGTAAATAAATGGAGCACTAAAGTCCACTTCCAACTACTAGCTCTATTATGTGGCATTGTAAGCTTCATTCCACGCCTTAAAGTAGGCAGGTGACAGAAATTGTGACAATGTATCATGCCTGACATGATAATATCCTATTATAAAACACTTTGAGCTTTTACTGTATGTCAAGTCACAAATCATTGCAGAATATAGGATAAATCTAACGCCTCATGCACGCGACCGTGTGTGCCGTCCGAGTCCCGTCAGTGATCTGAGGAAATATAGGACATGTTCCATCTTTCCTCAGATCTGAGACTCGGACCATTTTTCACGGACCCGATTCACCCGCTAAAGTGAATGGGTGTGTGAAGACAATCGGGTGACACTCGGATGCCGTCAAAAACGGCCCAAGTGGCACAACGGTCGTGTGCAAGAGACCTAAGGGTTACCATCTGTTATATTTGATTGGGGAAATTTAGGTGTCCACTAGTCATTCAGTTCTGATAAAAAATGTTCCCCAAATTCCACTGTATATGGACTAGCTATCAACAACTGGGGCATACATGTGGCAACCAGGTGTTATGCCATAATATTAGTATTAGACAAATTTGACAGACATATAGTATGTTGGTTTTTTAGAGGAACACCTAGGATTTAAATCATTAATAGTTATTTTAACTCCTTATCCTATGTGAACGATGTCAAAACGTTACATGTCCATAGACATACAGTAAAACATTAACAATTTCTATATATACAAGGTCTTCTTCAAAATAGTTCAAAAGGTATCTTTTTTTTACACAGGAGTCTAACTACATTGAAGAAAATACTAAAGACAACAGGATCTCTTTGATCTTTACTCTCAAAGAAGAAGTTGGAGCACTGGCCAAGGTCCTGCGCATATTTGAGGTATGGATACATGTGCTCTTGATCTTGTCCATGATGCTTCTGTTAATGCGTGATGCCCCCAACTACAGCTTGACAAATATATTTACTGGTTAATTATCCTAAACTATGAATGCTTGGATACTAAATTTGGCAGAATTTCATGAATATAGTTGTCACCCCTTTCTAGTCAATTCAATTTGGGAATAGAGATGCACAAAACTCAAATATTTTGCTTTGACGACGTGCACATTTCCTGTTATGGAGTCATGCATGACACATAACTAACAACTGAAATGCTGCATGCAATATGAATCTATATTTCAGCCTCCATTAGTATTCCAGTAGTACAATAGAGCTGTCATTAAATATCCTGCCCTCTGTTGACTCTGTCCCAGTCTACACAGTAAAGCTGAAAAGTGAGCTGCACAAAAATGGGAAATATTAGTTTATTGTGTAATATAACATGACAAATTCCACTGTAAATAACATGCTTTAACATTGAGAATTTCCAATTTTAAATAGAATGAGAACACTGTAGTTATAATCACAATAATCTAAACACGTTGCTTCAGATTTTGTAATCTTTTCTGTTTGCTGTTTATGTGTAATAGAGAACTTCACTTTAGAAGGAAGTCTACAAACTGTGCAGTACTGTAAATGTTTGTGTTCTAACTCAAATACTTCTCAAGGGCATGAAAAAAGGTCACTGTGATCCGCTATCTGCAGTCCTCTCCTGTCTAGTGAGAACATGGTAAAAGGTAGCTTCAAAGACGATTTTAATAATACTTGAATTGAGGATATTAAAAATATTCTGTTCTACATACTTTCTGTATTATTTCTTCATGGTTTTCAAGATCTCTGCTTGTAGTTATCCAGTAGGAACTTTCATTGTTTACTTCCAGTGATTAAAACTCTGTCCATTGTCATGTGATGGACACACAGGTGCACGGCTCGTTACACTTGCAGCATGTTTATTCGAGCCGTATCTTTTAACGATCCCAGCACCTGTGTGATCATCACATGACCATGAACAGAATTTTATCCACTGGATGCAAACAATAAATGTTCCTACTGAATAACAACAAGCAGAGATCTTGAAAACCATGATAAATTAATGCAGAAAGTATATTGGAAAACTGTATAACTTTTTATTATAGAAAAAAATAACATTGATTTGCTGGACAAACCCTTCTATGATGTAGCTTTTTTTTAAAAAAAAATCTCATCTCCACTTTCGGAAAGCCAGAACTTTTTTATTTTTCCGTCAACATAGCAGTAAGGGAAATGTTTTTTTGCTAGACGAGATATATTGTCAAATAGCACCATTTTAATGTATGTATGATGTATTGAATAATTTTTATTAATTTTCTTTTGGGGGAAGAACCAACACTTCTGCCATTGTTTTGGGAGTTTTGTTTCTAGGACATTCACCATGCAGTATAAATGACACAACTTTATTGTGCGGGTCAGTATAATTATGCTAACGCCAAATTTATATAGTTTTTTTTTATGTTTTACTTCTTTTGTACGATAAGACATGTAAAAAAACATTTTTTTTGTGTCCACATAATAAAAAAATTCAGTTCCGGCATCATTTTTTTTGTATTTTGTCATTTTTTTCACCGCATGGGTTAACTAATTATGTGTACTTTTTTCTTTATACTTTTTGCCACAATAAAGCATTTTTAATGAGGGCAAAACTTATTTTTTTGTGTTTATTTATTTTCTTTCTTTTTGAAAAAATATTTAGACCACTAGGGGACTTGACTATACAATCGCTTCATTGCTCATATCTGCAGGGCATTATGGCTTTCAGCATAACAGGTGTAATAGGGGCCTAATACGTGTACAAAGATAGCAGACCTGGGGGTCTTCATTAGGCTCACAACTGCCGTGACAACCCTTCAGCATCCCATAGTTGCGTTGAGCAGGTGGGGGGGGGGGGCTGCGGTGATGGATGTAGCACCCTCCCTTTGTCTGACCGCTTAGATGCTATTCACTGCTTGTAATTTTACTTTCATCAATTTCGAAAAGGCAATGAATTTTGGAATTTTTAGTGCCATTTTCCAGTCATTTTTTTGGTTAATAAAAACATAGTGACTAGATGTTTACTTGTCAATAGGAGAATATTTATTCAAATTTGTTTATGTTTTGTCGTTTATTCCATGTTTTTTAACATACTAGAGGAATTTTCCACTCTTTGCAAATTTTTAATGGGTCTTTTTTATGCTTCTTTTAGGCCTAACGCACATGGATAAGACGTGTGCAATGTCCACACAGTCGTAGGCACTTCATTTGCCATCGTTTAGTACCTCTGTATTGCACCATATTTTCACCTAAAAGTAATACTTCAAGAGGAGATGCCACAATTTTCAATTCTCATGGATTTATTTGAAAAATTGGGGGCATACAAAAGTACAGTATTAGCCCATAGATATCTATGGGTGCCATATTACAGATCAGTCCAGCACAGATCGATAATACAGCATGAGCACACATTGCCTTGTTATTGACAGTGTTGCCATTTCACCTCATCTGCATCTAGTAATGATTATCTAAAATGAAGAGGTCAGCGCAGTTCTCCGTGCAGAACTTTACCTATCAAACATACATCACTGATTAACTGCTAGATTTCAGTAAACAAAAATTAAAAACTTCTATCCCATATTGCAAATAATAATCCACGCTGAAAGAGACATTTCATGGCAAATTCAATAATTCTAGCTTTCCTGCTCTAATATCAAAATGGTACCACTTGTAAAGAGAGTGATTCTGATACTAAGGCCTCATTTAGACGAGCGTAATATACGCACCTATATTACTCTATGGGGCAGTGCAGACAATGCGTGAATTTTGCGCAGCGTGAGTGCGTTGTGTAAAACTCACGACATGTTCTATAATCGTGCGTTTTTCGCGCATCACGCACCCATTGAAGTCAATGGGTGCGTGAAAACCACGCAGGTCGCACGGAAGCACTTCCGTGCGAACTGCGTGATTCGCGCAAGAGCTGTCAAACTCTGAATGTAAACAGAAAAGCACCACGTGCTTTTCTGTTTACTAACATCCAAACGGAGTGTCTTAGAGATGAGCGAACCGTCCGAACCGAACCGAACTTCACCGGGTTCGGCCGAACTCATTTTGACCGAACCCGGCAAAAAATGTTCCGGTACGCGACGTCAGGAGACAGTCACTGTCCAGGGTGCTGAAAGAGTTAAACTGGTTCAGCACCCTGGACAGTGACTTCCGATCACAATATACATGAACGTGTAAAAAAAAAAAGAAGTTCTGACCGATAACTCCCTGCTTCTTCCTCCAGTCTGACCTCCCGGGATGACGATTCAGTCCAAGTGACAGCTGCAGCCAATCACAGGCCAAGCACAGGCTGTAGCCAATCACAGGCTGCAGCGGTCACATGGACTGCCGCGTCATCCAGGGAGGTGGGGCCGGATGTCAAGAGAGGGACGCGTCACCAAGGCAACGGCCGGGAGACCAGACTGGAGGAAGCAGGAAGTTCTTGGTAAGTATGAACGGCTTTTTTTTATTCACAGGTTGCTGTATATTGTGATCGGAATTCACTGTCGAGGGTGCTGAAAGAGTTACTGCCGATCAGTTAACTCTTTCAGCACCCTGGACAGTGACTGACGTCGACTAGCCTCATCTCTATGATGGCGGCTGCGCGAAAATCACGCAGCCGCGCATCATACACTGATGACACACGGAGCTGGCAAGTGCCTTTTGCGTACGCAAAACGCTGCGTTTTTTTGCGTGCGCAAAACGCACACGCTCGTGTAAATGAGGCCTAAGTGTAAGTCTTCGTTACTTTTTATACAATTCCCTAGTATACAAGTGCAATTTCAGCAGTTACTATTAGTATTCACATAGGCAATGATTTTGCTTAATATTTTTTAATTTCAAATTTATTCTTTACTGAAAAATTCTTGAACTGGGGTTATTACAGGCTAAAATATAACTTTTAATATTTTATTAAAGATAAGTGACTAACCCCATTCTGGCCAGTCTCGATATGGAGGCACTGTACATCTTCATACCTCATGAACTTGCGTGTGAGGCTGTATGGTGCTATTGGAGCAGCACGTGAAGGACTGAATGTATAGACCGGTCACAACTTTCATACAGGAATTATGTCTGATTATCCGTTATAAAATATTTGAGCAGCACAGAAGGAAATTTTAAGAATATTTGTGTGCAATAAATATAGTACATCATACACTACTAGGATATATAACGTATCCGTAAGTTATTTATGGAATACATTTTTGGCAGTAAGGATAAATGAGATATTATTTAATTATTAGGTGGATGATTTTAATATTTTAGTGATCCTTACTGCCCAAATTCATCATATTCGTAAAAATGGCGCTACATATTATACACACTAACAATGCAGTGATATATAGTGTAAACACGAATATTGTCATCATATATACTGCACACATCAATAACACCAATATATGCTGTACACAAATAACGCTGCTACAGATATATACCGTAGTGCTAAAAAGTCCCTGCGTCTTATAGTCGGCAGCGCTGGGCCCCCTGACCACTCCTTACTTAACCCCTTCTCGACCCGTGATGTGCCATCACATCATGGAGCGGGGAGGGGATGATGTATGGAGCAGGCTCACGCCCTGAGCCCGCTCCATACACTGCAGGTGTCAGCTTCGGACACGCTGCTCTAACGGCCGGGAACAGTGATCGCACTGTTCCTGGCCATTTAACTAGTTAAATGCTGCGGTCAATAGCGACCGCGGCATTTGTAGTAGTTGTTCCATGAATGACATTTATGACATATCCACAGGATATGTCATAAATGTCAGATAGATGCGGGTCCCACCTCTGGGACCCGCATCTATCTCTAGAACGGGGCCCCGTTCTATATTACCCAGCTCCGCAGTCCTCCGGCCCCTTCCTGGTTACATGGTCGAGTTACGCAAACAGCGTAACTCGCGGAGCTGCACAGTTTCCGTAATACCCAGAGAACTGAATAGCAGTTACGGAAACAGTGTAGCATGCTACGCTGCTTCTGTAGCTGCCCTTCACTACTATGGGAGTTTCAGAAACAGTGTAGCTCAGCGAGTTATGCTGTTTCCGTAACTCATTCACGTAATGAAGTGTATTGTACCAGCGATCTAATGATCGCTGGTTTAAGTCCCCTAGGGGAACTAATAAAATGTGTAAAAAAAAAAAAAAAGTTAGATACATTTTCAGGAGTGTAACAATTTTTTACAAGTTCAAAAAAACATTTTCCCATTTTTCCCCAAGCACAATGTAAAAATAAAAAAATAATTAAAAATTGGTATCGCTGCATCTGTAAAAGTCAGAAACTATTACAATATACCATTATTTGACTCACACATTTGACGTTGTAAAAAAAATAACTTTAAAACCCCAGAATCGTTGTCTTTTGGTCACCATAATGCTAAAAGGAATGAAATAAAAAGTGATAAAAAAATCGTATGTACCAAAAAAAATGGTGCTAATAAAAACTACAGCTCGTCCCACAAAAAATAAGCCCTCACACCGCTCAAACGATGGAAATATATAAGTTATGGCTCTCAGAATGTGGTGAAACTGAACAAATTATTTTTTTTAGCCGATAGTTTTTCTTTGTAAAATAAGTAAAATATGTCATTTTTTCCTATTTTCTGTTTTCTGTGCGTATCATAGTCAGGTGCGTCTTATAGTCCGAAAAATACTGTATGTATGTATATATCTATATGTACTGCACACATGAATAATTCTGGAAAAAGCATTGTTCATCACAAAATCGCTCCTGGATCATTGGAAGAAGTTGCTCTTAGAAGATGTTTAGATATTTTTTATTAATTGAAGTGTTCTTAGGCAAAATTGTGAGTGTGCCCACTCCTTTGGATGAAAAGCAACCCCACACATGAATAGTCTCAGGATGCTTTACTGTTGGCATGACACAGGACTCAGGTAGCGCTCACCTTTTCTTCTCCGGACAATCATTCTTCCAGATGTGCCAAACAGTCTGAATGGGGCTTTATCAGAGATCATAACTTTACCCCAGTCCTCTGCAGTCCAATCCCTGTACTTCCTGCAGAACGTCCGTTTGTCCTTAAAGATTTTCTTGGAGAAAAGTGGCTTCTTTGCTGCCCTTCTTGACACCAGGCCGGCCTCCAAAAGCCTTCACCTCACTATGCATACAGGTGCACTGACACAAGCCTGCTGCCATTCATGCGCAAACTCTGTACTGGTGTTGAACCGATCCTGTAGCTTAATCCTCTTTAAGAGACGGTCCTAGCACTTGCTGGACTTTATTGGGCGCCCTGAAGCCTTCTTCACAGCAATGAAACCTCTCATGACAGAGTGATATCGGCTGCCTTGTCCTCATTAACACTTTCTCCTGAGCTAACGAGAATATCACTGAAGTAATGTTAGCAGGTCATTTTGTCGCAGGGCTGAAATGCAGTGGAAATGAGGTTTTTGCAATTGAGTTAATTGAATGACTTTGCAATGAATTGTAATTGATCTGATCACTCTTCATAACAATCTAGAGTTAATGCAAATTGCCACTATGAAAACTGAAGCAGCAAACTTTGTGAAAACCAAAATTTGTGTCAGTTGCAAACGTTTTGGCCAGGATTCTACACTGTACACATGAATAACCTGGGACACATGCCGCACATGTGGCACGCACACATAGAACACATGCCGCACGCACACCACTGAAACTAGAACATTGACTTACATTGGGGTTTAATTGGGCTGGGGCATGGTGAAACACGTAGCATTATTTTTCTTTTCAAATCTGACAGAAACTGCGACTGAGACTCTGACGCAGATGAGAACAGAACTTAACTTCTCTGCAGCTACTGGGGGCTGTTAGTTTACTATAGACAGTAATAAAGAGAGTGTGTACTGCTGTATTTCAGGTCCAGTGGCTGCTTACGGGCTCTTTTTAAAGATGTCTGAGAAATCTACCGATGCGACTCCATCCCCACGGACCAATTAGAGTAACCAATGCTGGGCTGATGTGCAGACTCTTCCCTCCTCGGGAAAAGAAGCACTGCTACCTCTTTGCCACTTGATTGAGCACGATTATATAGAGGCAGCCAACTTCATCCCACTTCTTCTGCTTGGCCTCCCTTGGCATCTGAGTATTAGCGGCCACTTGGCATCTGAGTAGAGATGAGCGAACCGGGACAACCGAACCCGGTTTCGGTCCGAACTTCCGGTAAAGTTCGGTTCGCAGCGAATCCGAACTTCACCGGGTTCGGCCGAACCCGTTTTGACCGAACCCGGTCAAAAACATTATACAAATCGGCAGCCACTTATCTCTATCAATCACTGATAGAGAAAAGAGGCTGCTGATTAAAAATAAAATAAAAAGCATTTCATACGTACCCGGTCGTTGTCTTGTTGACGAGTCCCTCTTCTTCCTCCAGTCCGACCTTTTCTGACGCGGCAGCCTGTGATTGGCTGCAGAGGCCTCTGCAGCCTGTGATTGGCTGCAGAGGCCGCGGCAGCCTGTGATTGGCTGCAGCGCTCACAAGGCTGCATCGTCATCAAGGAATGTCGGGCCGGATGTCGAGAGGGACGCGTCACCAAGGCAACGGCCAGGAGACCGGACTGGAGGAAGCAGAAAGTTCTCGGTAAGTATGAACGTCTTTTTTTTTACAGGTACTGTGATCGGTAGTCACTGTCCATGGTACTGAAACAGTTACTGCCGATCAGTTAACTCTTTCAGCACCCTGAACAGTGACTATTTAGTGTATGTGCACACACACTAATTACGTCCGTAAATGACGGACGTATTTCGGCCGCAAGTACCGGACCGAACACAGTGCAGGGAGCCGGGCTCCTAGCATCATACTTATGTACGATGCTAGGAGTCCCTGCCTCTCTGCAGGACAACTGTCCCGTACTGTAATCATGTTTTCAGTACAGGACAGTAGTTCCACGGAGAGGCAGGGACTCCTAGCATCGTACATAAGTATGATGCTAGGAGCCCGGCTCCCTGCAGGGTGTTCGGTCCGGTACTTGCGGCCGAAATACGTCCGTCAATTACGGACGTAATTAGTGTGTGTGCACATACCCTTACTGACGTCGCCTAGCAACGCTGCCGTAATGACGGGTGCACACATGTAGCCACCCGTCATTACGGGGCCTCATGCACACGACCATAAAAACACCCGTTATCACGGGTCGTAATTACGACCCGAAATAGCGGGCCCATAGACTTCTGTTAGCCACGGGTACCTTCCCGTTTTCTCACGGGAAGGTGCCCGTGCCGTTAAAAAGATAGAACATGTTCTATTTTTTTATTTTACGGGCCGTGCTCGTAATTACGACTCGTAAGTACGAGCACGGCCGGCCGGCCACGGGCAGCCGGCCGCTTTTGCGAACCGTGCTGTCATTATAATTATAGCAGCACGGCCCGTAAAATAGAAAAATAGAACATGTTCTATTTTTTTAACGGCACGGGCACCTTCCCGTGAGAATACGGAAAGGTACCCGTGGGTAACAGAAGTCTATGAGCCCGTTATTGCGGGTCGTAATTACGACCCGCAATAACGGGTGTTTTTACGGTCGTGTGCATGATGGGAGCACGGCTCGGAAAAACGAACGGCTGCCCGTGCTCATCTCCTGAAATAATCTGTGCTGCCTTAAACTCTGTGGACAGGTCAGGATCCTGTTTCTTTTAAATGCTGCTAGGGAACCCGCTCGATCCACTATATAAGGCTACGCTACAGTGCAGCATTTAAAAGAAACAGGATCCTGACCTGTCCACAGAGTTTAAGGCAGCACAGAGTATTTCAGGAGATGAGCGTGCAGATTCAGTGCTGTTGTGAACTCTGCTCTTACCATTACGTAGCTCTCAGTCTGTTATCTCTCCTCCACTCCTGTCCTCAAGAACACCTTCACATGATTGGCAAGTCACCACGTAATGGTAAGAGCAGAGTTCACAGCAGCACAGAGTATTTCAGGAGATGAGCGTGCGGATCTTGTGCGTGGTGGTGACTTGCCAATCATGTGAACGTGTTATAGAGGACAGGAGTGGAGGAGATGTAACAGACTGAGCTACGTAATGGTAAGAACAGAGTTCACAGCAGCACAGAGTATTTCAGGAGAGGAGCGTGCAGATTCAGTGCTGCTGTGAACTCTGCTCTTACCATTACGTAGCTCAGTCTGTTACCTCTCCTCCACTCCTGTCCTCAATAACACCTTCACGTGATTGGCAAGTCACCACCCCGCACAAGATCCGCACGCTCATCTCCTGAAATACTCTGTGCTGCTGTGAACTCTGCTCTTACCATTACGTGGTGACTTGCCAATCATGTGAAGGTGTTCTGGAGGACAGGAGTGGAGGAGAGGTAACAGACTGAGAGCTACGTAATGGTAAGAGCAGAGTTCGCAGCAGCACTGAATCTGCACGCTCATCTCCTGAAATACTCTGTGCTGCCTTAAACTCTATGGACAGGTCAGGATCCTGTTTCTTTTAAATGCTGCACTGTAGCGCAGCCGTATATAGTGGATCGAGCGGGTTCCCCAGCAGCATTTAAAAGAAACCGTGTTTGTGTATGTGTGTGTTTGTGTATATATGTGTGTTTGGGTATGTGACTTTGTCTGTTTTTGTTTTTATATGTGTGTGTGTGTATATATGGGTGTGTTTGTGTATATGTGTTTTGTGTATATGTTTGTGTATATATGGGTGTATTTGTGTATATGTTTGTGTGTAGATGTTTGTGTGTGTTTTTGTATGTGTATATGGGTGTGTGTTTGTGTGTATATATGGGTGTGTTTGTGTATATGTGTTTGTGTATATGTGTTCGTGTATGTGTGTATAACTGTGTGTGTGTGTGTTTGGATATGTGTGTTTTTGTTTGTATATGTGTGAGTTTGTGTATATGTGCGTGTTTGTCTGTTTATGTGTGTGTGTATATCTTGTTGTGTTTGTGTATATATGTGTGTGTCTGTGTATGGTTGTTTGTTTGTGTGTGCGTGTATATATGTGTGTAGGTGAGTAGAAGTATTGGTATTGTTCACATTGATAACTGTTTTTTTATGTTGTTGCAGATTTTGATGTACCGATTGGACTACATCTACGATTCGTTGGACTACTGCGTAGATCTGCGTTTTTTCAAATTTTAATAAAATGGTTAACGAGGGTTTTGTTGGGGATTTCTTATTTCAATAAAAAAGAATTGTCTTTGTGTTTTTTTTTTCAAACTTTATTAGTGCCTAGATAATGGCAGTTGGCTGATTGACAGCGTCCATTATTAAGGCGGTACTTAGTGTTAGCCGGTGCAGAGGCTAGCACTAACCACCCATTATTACCCCGGTACCCACCACCACCAGGGGTGCCGGGAAGAGCTTGGTACGATCCAGTACCCGACCATCTGTTGTGATGGTCGGGTACTGGGGCGGCCGTAGGCTGGTATTATGAGGCTGGGAAGGGCCAAAATCAGTGGACCTTCCCACCCTTGTAATGCTAGGCTGCTGCTGCTGTGTTGTATCGGGCTGGTTATAAAAATGGGGGGGACCCCCACGTCGTTTTTTTTTTGGAATTTAACAAATTTAGCAATAGACGGGTCCCCCACATTTTTAATAACCAGCCATATACAAGGCTGCAGCAGTCTGGCATTACATGGGTGGGAAGGGCCACTGGTTTTGTCCATTCCCAGGCTAATAACACTGTGTTGTATGTGGCTGGTTATGATAAATTGGGTGGAACCCCATGTCTTTTTTAAAAAAAAAATGTAAATAAATAAATAATTTAAAAAAATGACGTGGGGTCCCCCCCACTTTTATAACCAGCCAGATACAACACAGCAGCAGCAGCCTAGCATTACAAGGGTGGGAAGGTCCACTGTTTTTGGCCCTTCCCAGCCTCATAATACCAGCCTGCGGCCGCCCCAGGGCCCGACCATCACAACAGATGGTCGGGTACTGGATCGTACCTGGCTCTTCCCGGCACCCCTGGTGGTTTTGGGTACCGGGGTAATAATGGTGGTTAGTGTTAGCCTCTGCACCGGCTAACACTAAGCCTCGCATTAGTAATGGATGTTGTCACTCAGACAGCGGCCATTACTAAAGTGGTAATAATAAAATTTGAAAAGAAAAAGACAAAGATATAGATAAAATATTTTATTGAAATAAAGCACCCCCAACACAACCCTCATTAACCATTTTATTGTAGAAAAAAAACCGTCATCGAAGTAGTCCTCGAAACCGACGTAGTCCAAACACCAAACCTGTAAAAAAATAAAATAATGAAATAAAACATGTCGTAGGCTTAGATTCAGTTTAATGTGTGATACTGACTGTTATACCATGTATAGAAGCCTGCCGCAAAGTTGACTTAGATACAGGGCGCCAGCAGACAGTATCATACATGGCCATACATACATATATACAAATATACATACATATATACAAACATACATACATACAAGCATGCACATATATACATGCAAATATACATACATGCAAACATACACACATATATACATGCAAACTATCATACATACATGCATACATACACACATGAAAACATACATACATACAAACAAACATGCAAAGATACATACATACATATATACAAGCATGCACAAATATACATGCAAACATAAATACATGCAAACATAATTACATACATGCACATATATATAAACATACATGCAAACATACATGCAAAAATAAAAACATGCAAACATACATACATGCACATATATACATACATACATGACAACATACATACAAACATACATGACAACATACATACATGCAAACATACATACATGCAAACATACATACACACATGCAAACATATATACATGCAAATATACATACAAACATGCACATGTATACATACATGCCAACATACATGCAAACATACATGCACATATATACATACATACATGACAACATACATACATGCAAATATACATACATACACACATGCACATATATACATACATGCCAACATACATGCACATATATACATACATGACAACATACATGCACATATATACATACATGACAACATACATACATATATATATATACACACATGCAAATATACATACATTCATGCAAACATACATGCAAACATACATACATACATACAAATATACATACACACATGCACATATATACATACATGACAACATACATACATACATACATACATGACAACATACATGCAAAAATACATACATGCAAACATACATACATGCAAATATATACATGCAAATATACATACAAACATGCACATATATACATACATGCCAACATACATGCAAACATACATGCACAGATATACATACATACATACATGCCAAAAAATAATAATAATACGTTCATACTTACTTTCCTCCTGTCCGGCCTCCAGCGATGACGTTTCATTCATGTCGCCGCTGCAGCCTGTGATTGGCTGCAGAGGCGGTCACGTGGGATGAAGCGTCATCCTGACGTGCGTGACCGCCACTACAGCCTGTGATTGGCTGCATCGGCGAAAGGGATGAAACGTCATCGCTGGAGGCCGGACAGGAGGAAAGTAAGTACGAACGTATAATTTTTATTTTTTTATTACATTTAAATGGTATTTTCCGCGCGCCGAGCATGTACTGTGAAGGTTGCTGAAAGAGTTAGTGCAGCCCATTAACTCTATCAGCACCCTGGACAGTAGCATGCTCGGCGCACGTAAGTGACAGGTTCGGTCAGAACTAGTTCGGTCCGAACCGAACTTTTTTGTGAAATTCGGCGAACTAGCCGAACCGAACTTTTGATAAGTTCGCTCATCTCTACATCTGAGTATTAGCGGCCACTTACACATACGCTTGATCAGACACCCAGTCCACAGTTATAATTAAAGAGGTTTTCCCAAAATTATGAATTATCACCTATCGACAGGATAGGTGATAATTTTCCGATCGCTGATGGCCCCATCCCTCAATAGCGACTGTGGCATTTAAATAGTTTATGGAGGTAGGGAGCTCCCACACTCACCCATCGGCGGCCGCAAATGCAGCCGGGAGCCAGATAAAGGCCACCAGGTCTGCCCCCACGTCCTAATAGATTGCCTGTCAGATTTATACTGATAGGCAATAATGCTCAGGTATACTAAGTATACCAAAGCATTATAGCAGTGATCAAAAGATCACACAGGGAAGTCTCCTAGTGGGACTAATAAAATAAGTAATAAATGTGAATAAAAATTATTCATAAAAATGACAGTAAAAAAAACTTATTTTTTTCCATAAGGAGGGGTTTTGTTTATTAAAAGTGTAAAAAATAAAAAAAAGTACACATATATGATATCGCCACGACCGTAACAACCCAAACAATAAAGATAATATGTAATTTAAAATGCAAGGTAAACACCCTAAAAAAACGCAAAAAACAATGGCAAAATAATTTTTTCCATTACCCCCAAAAAAGTCATAATAAAAGTTAATCAATAAGTCCCATGTACTCCAAAACAGTACCAATCAAAACTAAGCCTTGTCCTGCAAAAAACAAGCCCTCAAATCACTACATTGATGGAAAAAAAAAAAAATTAAGACTCTTGGAAAGCGACGATGCAAAAACAAATAATTTTAGTTCAAAAGAGTTTTTATTGTACAAAAGTAGTAAAACATAAAAAACCTCTACATAAGTGGTATCGCCGTAATCGTACCGACACATAGAATAAAGGTAATATGTCCTTTATGCGGCACAGTGAACTACGTGAATTTAATGCACATAGAACAATGGCAGAATTTCAGGGTTTTTTCCTATTCCCCCCAAAAAAGTTCAGAAAAGTTAATTAAAAAATTATATGTACCCCAAAATAGTGCCATTAAAAAGTACAACTAACCCCTATAATTACCTCTCGGGGTCATATCACTAAGCTACGTTTTTTGGAAATTCTGTTGCACGAAACTTTCTCTGACGAGAATATCCCTTTAATTAGTACAGTGCCTAGATGAGACAATAGGTTTTTTTGACCGTTGTCATCACTTGTAGAACCAAGTTTGTTGTTTATGTTATGATGTGTTCCTGCAACCTCTTTTACATTGGGAAGACTATTCACCCGATGTTTAAGAGGTTTGGGGAACACGTCCAATCGCCCAGTACAGGGGAGGGCACCCCACATTTTATTGAACATATGATTATTCAACACAAAGGGAGTCCTAGAGAGACGACTTTCTCTGGTCTTAAATGTATTAGCCACCCATTTCAAGAGGTAATAAACCTAATCTTTTACTCCAAAAAGAAGCGGCACTTATTGTAAGGGCAGAAGCCCTAGATCCACTGGGTCTAAATGACCGTAATTAACCCTTCTTGTTTAAATCGTTCATTTATTCATTGTAACAATTGTACTGTATCATACAGACACTCTTATTGTGTAGACTTTGTTTTTGTGTCTTTAAGCTTTTATTATGTCTTTAAACTAAGTATCAATAACTCTTTATGCGATTAGAAATTCTCTGTGTGTTTATAAGGAGGGGGAGGTCCATCAGAACGCCGAGGCCTTGACAAAGCGTAGGTACACGCGAAACTGCCATAGGCTTGTGCTCCACATCTATAGCCTTGCTTTGCTGAGTAAACAAATAATATTTCTACTGCATGGTGAGTGCCGTGGATTTTCTCCTCTATTTTTGTGCATTACAAGAACTTGTTTCTATATTCCACAGGGGACAACCTGTTGATAAATTAATGTGAGTTGCATGGTGCTGGGATTTATAGTACTCCAAGAGACAGAGCAGTGCCGAACCATTCTTCTTTCTCATTTCATTGATGTTTGAAGGTTTAAATGGTGGGAACATGATGAGTAGAATAAGGGAAGGAAGAAGAGAGGGGTGGCACAAGAGAAGTCTTGTATGCAAGTGAGAGTAAGGAGGTTATTAGGGTGTTTGAGAAGAGGTTCTCGTTGGCAGAGTGGAGGTTGTGTGTGAGGCGGTATTTGTGAACTAGAGGAGAAATGTAGAACGGAGCGGAATTGGATGGGACTTTGTAGTTTAATCCAAGGATTTATTTTTTATTTTTTTTTAAATAATAAAAAAAATCCAAGGATTTTGAATTACATAATGCGAGAGAGTGAGGAGTGTGAGGTAAAATTTCACAAACATTTGAAATATCCATGTTGTCTATGTCAGAAAATGGTTATTATAATACACATGTTACATGCATCTCTTCTATGCTACTGGATGTCATATTTTCTAAGTAAGTTATTAACTCTGGTCAACTAAACAACATGAAACATTTAGTTTGTTGGTAACAATTAGGATTTTTCATGAACATTGCAACATTGTAATAAATATGTTTCCCAGATGTTGTAATAGATAAATGGGAATGTTAAAATACTGTGTGTTTTTAGCTAATACACTTCAGATGGTCTTGAACATTGTCCATGGCTTAGGAAATTCATTAGGGAGGAGGTTCCTGGGTTTATTAACCATGCTGGTTTGGAGGCTGTTAGAATGACACAACTCTTCCCACCAGCCTATGAGCGTCTAGAATGGATACCCACCCCATTCACTTATTTGTGAAATAACTCCAAACTTCATTTACTTTCTCCACCCTCTTTACTTACTGAACATTTGCTAACATTATGATCAGCGCTTGTTGTTTGGATAATGGAATATTTGAACTCAATAAAGACTAAGCATGTTCTTATCGCTTTGCTTCCATGGTGCAACACATGGCCCTTAGCTGCATAGTACAAATTCATTCGGTCAGCAGCTAAATTCACTCTACAATCGGACCAACTGCCAGCTGTCCCACGAGTGCAATAGTGTAGTCCGTAACATACCCCACTGTGCCTGAAGCCAGCAGCTGGGTGTGATCCAACACTTGCCTGCTGCATTGACTGCTGATCGCCGTCGGACAATCCACCGCACGGTCTCCTCTACACTATTGCTCCGTTCATCTGTGGGGGTTCCTTCACAAGAGAGTGCGGTCTCGGCCAGCTTCACCTTGTGAGAATATGTCGCTCATACAGCGCTCACTGTATTGCCGCCCCGCATCCAGGCACAGCGCTGATGCCGGGTTCTGCACTGCCGGGAACATAGTTCGATATTCGGACGACTCACTGACACCGCTGCCCCAGCTGACAGCTGAGTGCCGTTGCAGTGTATCAACAAAAGCCATCTACCACGTTGCTGCTCCGGTCACAGGGAGCACCATCGTGGGAGATTATCTGGCTGGAACCCATTCACACTGTGCTGCTTGTCAACCGCATGGCAGCACACAATTAAATGTGATTTTCACAGTGACACAAGTTGGCAGTACACATTCTAATGTGAATTTCACAGTGACATAATTTGCTACACTGTTCATATGGTCTAAGGGTATGTAAGTCTGGGGGTCACTCGCACATACCCGATTGCACCATTGGAATTTTATCTCATTTGTTAATTTTAATGAACATTAATAAAAGTTATATATTAATAGATCACACACTTTCCTCTTCTCCTTCCCTCCAACATATAAGATCAAAAGAAGTACATATTTTTGTCGATGGGCAACATAATCCCTTGCACAACCGACCCCACTTCATTGTGGACATTTTATACATAACGTATTCAGTTGTCAGGATATATTGTTATTTCACATTCAATTAACTGTATCCAGTGTTTTTTATGTTTTAGGAGAGGGGTGTTAGTCTGACCCACATAGAGTCCAGACCTTCCCGGCTCAACAAGGATGAGTACCAGTTCTTCATTAACTTGGACAAGAGTACCGTGGCTCTGGATGAGATTGTGAAATGTCTGAGGCAAGACATAGGAGCTACTGTGCATGAACTGTCCCGAGACAAGAAAAAGGATGCTGGTACGGGATAAATTTTTCTTCTCTAATAATTGCTAAGTATTGGACTTAATTTCTAAAGATTTAGGAATTTATCAATATATACTGTAATATATACTGTAGTTGTAGGAGCTTATATCATTAATACTCAAGGCAGAGTCTGGCCTAACACTGCATTCACTATATTCTACTATATTCACGTATTCTAGTGTCTTGGTCACGTATTTTTGCTCCACTTAACCAAAGAATCTGTAACCATAAAATATTTTCTAGCATTAAAATGCATGAAATCTCTCTTAAAACAATTAACATTGATAACATTTATGGAAAGCAAGACTTACTTTGCAAATTACTTGTAAATTTAAGGTATCATCTTTCTAATACATTTTATCTGCATCATATTAGACTTTCTAAATAAAACTGCTTGCAGATTGTTTGCGGTCTGATGTTAACAGTCAGTGAACACTCTTTGCCTCCTGTTGGGTCCAGCACAGCCCTAGTAATGATTAAAAATACTTTTATGAGGGGTTAGGGTTGTAAGAATACTTCATTATCAATCTAATCTATCTATCTATCTATCTATCTATCTATCTATCTATCTATCTATCTATCTATCTATCTATCTATCTATCTATCTATCTATCTATCATCTATCTATCTATCTATCTATCTATCTATCTATCTATCTATCTATCTATCTATCTATCTGGTGGTGTAACTACCACTATAGCAGCCGTAGCGGCTGCTACGGGGCCCGCGGCATGAGGGGGCCCGTGTCGCCCGCCGGCACGGGCCCCCACCATGGCCGGAGGCTCCGCTAGCTGCCGCTGTGGCTGCTACAGTGCGACGCCACTGAACACTACGGCAGAGCAGGGAGGTATCTCCCCGCTCTGCCATTAGAGGGGTTGTTCCTACATAAGACATGTATCCCCTCTCCACAGGATCTCCACAGGATAGGGGATACATGTGTGATCGCTGGCAGCTATAGGGAGAATTGGGGACTGAAAGTCCCCTGAAGTTCTCCATGAGAAACCTTGGACTTCCGGGGTCTGTGTCGGCAGCTCCGCAGAAATTAATGGGGCGCCGGTCGCGATTGTGCGCATGCGTGACCAACGCTCCTTTAATTTTTATTGAGCTGCGCAGACTCCGGAAGTCAGAGGTTAGTCATGGAGAACTTCAGGGGACTTTCGGTCCTCCGTTCTCCTTATCAGTGCCAGCGATCACACATGTATCCCCTATCCTGTGGATAGGGGATACATGTATTTTGTAGGAAAAACTATAGGTCAAATTTTTTTGGGGGGTTGGGGCTGCATGGCGTTACCTACAGGGGGGGCTGTATGGCGTTATCTACAGGGGGGGCTGTATGGCGTTATCTACAGGGTGGCTGTATGGCGTTACCTACAGGGGGGCTGTATAGCGTTACCTACAGGGGGGCTGTATAGCGTTACCTACAGGGGGGCTGTATGGCGTTACCTACAGGGGGGTTGTATGGCATTATCTACAGGGGTGGCTGTATGGCGTTACCTACAGGGGGGCTGTATGGCGCTATCTACAGGGGGGGCTGTATGGCGTTATCTACAGGGTGGGCTGTATGGCGTTATCAACAGGGGGGGCTGTATGGGGCTATTTGCAAAGGGGTCTGTATGGCGTTATCTACAGGGTGGGCTGTATGGCGTTATGTACAGAGGGGGCTGTATGGCGTTATCTACAGAGGGGGCTGTATGGCGTTATCTACAGGGGGCCTGTATGGCGTTATCTACAGAGGGGGCTGTATGGCGTTATCTACAGGGGGCCTGTATGGCGTTATCTACAGGGGGGCTGTATGGCGTTATCTACAGGGGGCTGTATAGCGTTATCTAGAGGGGGGGCTGTAAAAAAGGCACTATCTACAAGGGGAGGTTGTGTGACACCCAGGGGAGGGGGGGGGGCCCAGTCAAAAGTTTGCTATGGGGCCCAGTCTTTCCTAGTTACGCCCCTGTATCTATCTATCTATCTATCTATCTATCTATCTATCTATCTATCTATCTATCTATCTATCTATCTATCTATCTATCTATCTATCTATCTATCTATCTATCTATCTATCATCTATCTATCTCTCTATGTATCCATATCTATCTATCTCTCTATGTATCCATATCTATCTATCTCTCTATGTATCCATATCTATCTATCTATCTATCTATCTATCTATCTATCTATCTATCTATCTATCTATCTATCTATCTATCTATCTATCTATCTATCTATCTATCTATCTATCTATCTATCTATCTATCTATCTATCATCTATCTATCTCTCTATGTATCCATATCTATCTATCTCTCTATGTATCCATATCTATCTATCTCTCTATGTATCCATATCTATCTATCTATCTATCTATCTATCTATCTATCTATCTATCTATCTATCTATCTATCTATCTATCTATCTATCTATCTATCTATCTATCTATCTATCTATCTATCTATCTATCTATCTATCTAGTAGTTATTATTATTATTTTAACTTATTTACTGCGCCAACTTTAAATGGGTTCCCCTGGTTTTATAAAACTTCTGCTATATCAAAGGGAAATAAGAATTACTAGAATAAAAGGGGACCCGTAGCACATTACAGTTCTATTACTCCATATGGGTTGCCCATCAACAATAGCTCAGGGATCTCCAAGCTAACACCCAAAAGGCTACAGACAGAGTCAGACTGGCCCACCAGAGTACCCTAGGATTCACTGGTGGGCCTATCTTGAGGTGACCTTGGCGCTATTAACTTGTCATTAGGGTCTATTTTTTGTATGGGACAACGTATTAGACATTATGGGTGATATGTCCTGTGTGTTCAATGATTACAACAAAGTTCATGATATAGATGGAATGTGTACACCTAGAATAATTTCCTCTGGTGGGCCCAAGGAACACTGGGCACGGTGGTCAAAACAATGCCATGTACCCCTTCACTCTATAAATTGGTGGGATGCCTAGTTCACTGATGTAAACTTCTCACGTCCTAGAGCCAGGAAGAACACTTTACACATCAAATGTAGTGGACATACTCATATATTATTCATTTATTTTATTCATTCATATAGCACCAACATATTGTGCAGATCTGTACAGAAATTGTTATCACTTTCATGTGAAGGTTTTGTGTCATTTATTTTTTACCATTTATTGATTTAACTATAAATTCTACATTTACCTTCCACTTGAAAGAAGTTTGAGTTTTCTCTAGAAACTTTTAATTCTGTGATCCAGTGGTTGTCGGATATCACAGACTTTACCATTGTGATGTTCTGGAAAGTAAACCCCTTTGGCACTGCTCAGAGATTTCTGTCACTAATAATTTGATACCACATTTTAAGCTGTTTTAAATGTTGGTTTTAATGTCTTTTGCTTAAAATGTTCTGTCAGATTTCCAGGAACAGAAATCTCTGAGCAGTGTCAAAGGTGTTTGACTTCTCTATAGAGGCCTTTCATTCCTAGAATCAGTGTTGGTCCAAGACCACCTTCTTTCAAGTATCTATGACGCATCAGAAGAATATTTTGAATGTATACCCCTAAATTTTACCATAAACATATTTACTTATCGATGTCAAAATGTTCTTTACTTCATACCATAAACATAATTTTTTTTCCAGAAAGATATTAAAAGCTTCCAAAATATTTTTCTTGATTTGACCTACTAATACAGCGATTTGTTATAGATTGCTTGTCTTTTTTATGACATCAAATATTATTCCTAGACATTCTGACTAAGATAGAGACATTAGACATGTCAGACAGTATTGTCATTCAGGATGAAGAACACATATTCCATTCATTCACAATTGCCTCATGTTCCGCTTTAACTTGATTATACGTAGGGGATGCAGTGTACAGAATCCATTAACACTGTCCTAGAACCATACTAGATTGTGCCCCATTCTTATAAATACAATGTATATGTGCAATTCTTACAGATTTCTCTACCTTTTTTTATATATATTTTCTTGCACATGTTTATTTACAATAAAAATATTTTATAGTTGTCTTGAAAATTGTGGAATACTGAGATCTGCAATGCCCAGACAATAGTGGAATTGACACTATTGCATCCTTTTTTGTTATTTTTATTCAGAAGCAATCTCTATTTGGAAGTATTTCAAATGTGGCTTATTTGGCATTTACTTTAAAGTGAATCTGCACCTTTTATCATCATGCCACATTTAGGTCCACAATTCTGTGCGGATTCATTTCTTCGGAGTTGAAGATCTATTTTCCTGATACAGAGCTCTAAACCCTCTGCATAGACGTAAGCAGCCACCATTAGAGAGAGCTCAATGCATACTTTGTTTTTATATTGACTTGTGACAGTATGCATTAAAAGGAGTTGTCCGGTTTCATCAAATTAATGTTACTGTTTGTATTAATAAAAGTTATAACATTTTTCAATATTCTTACTGTATTATTCCTCACGGTTTTCAAGATCTCTGCTTGTTGTTATTCAGTTGGAACATTTATTATTTGCATCCAGTAGATAAAATGATGTCCATGGTCATGTAATGATCACACAGGTCCTGGGATCGTTAGAAGATACAGCTCTGATACACAAACTGTAACTGTAACGAGCCGTGCACCTGTGTGTCCATCACATGACCATGGACAGAATTTTATCTACTAGAAGTAAACCACGAATGTTAATACTGAATAACAACAAGCAGAGATCTTGAAAACCCACGAGGAATTAATACAGAAAGCATATTGGAAAATTGTATAACTGTTTGTTATACAAAAAGAGAACAGTAATTTACTAAAACCATACAAGCCCTTTAAGATCCTATGCTCCCTTTCAGAAACATATCTATGCAGGCGATTTATAGCTGTGTATAAAAAAAAAAAATAGAGCTCCAACCACTTTAAATATAATTAAGAAATGAGTCAACACAGAATGTTGATCTTATTTGGTCAAAAAAATAATGTCTATGGGGGGGGGGGGGGGAATTACGATTAAGCTGTGCTCAGAATGGGAATATTTATTTGATAAACAGATAGAAATGGATCTCCTATGGAGTTGTCCATGTCCATATTTCAGCCTATGGGGATGTCAATATAAAAGGAGCAATGGCAGCAGAGACCATTATGCATACATATAGCACCTATTTATTGGGTACAACTAGGCCAAATTATATAGTCTGCTCCCCAACCTTTTACTTTGTGAGTCAATCTCAAAAATGGGGTTGAGTAATATTAAAGTGTTAGGGCATGGCCCCACGTGGCGTATTTCTTCCGCAACTGTCCGCATAAATGCCGCACAGAATCTGCGTTGCAGATTCTGTTGCGGATCTGCCCAAAATGTGCAGTAAATTGATGCGGACTGGCCGTTGCGTATTGAGGTGAAAGTACTTCCCTTCTCTCTATCAGTGCAGGATAGAGAGAAGGGACAGCACTTTCCCTAGTGAAAGTAAAAGAAATTCATACTTACCGGCCGTTGTCTTGGTGACACGTCCCTCTTTCGGCATCCAGCCCGACCTCCCTGGATGACGCGGCAGTCCATGTGACTGCTGCAGCCTGTGATTGGCTGCAGCCGTCACTTAGACTGAAACGTCATCCTGGGAAGCCGGACTGGAGAAAGAAGAAGGGAGTTCTCGGTAATTAGGAACTTCTATTTTTTTTACAGGTTGATGTATATTGTGATCGGTAGTCACTGTCCAGGGTGCTGAAACAGTCACTGCTGATCGCTTAACTCTTTCAGCACCATGGACAGTGACTATTTACTGACGTCGCCTAGCAACGCTCCCATAATTACGGGTGCACACACGTAGTCACCCGTAATTATGGGTGCACACACGTAGTCACCCGTAATTATGGGTGCACACACGTAGTCACCCGTAATTACGGGAGCCCCATTGACTTCCTCAGTCTGGCTGTAGACCTAGAAATACATAAGTCCAGCCAGAATGAAGAAATGTCATGTTAAAAAACCAATACGCTCCGCAGCACACATAACATGTACATGACATCTGTGGACTGCATTGCGGAATTTAGAATCTCCATTGAAGTCAATGGAGAACTTCCGCAATGAGTCCGCAACCAGTCCGCCACACGTCCGCAACAACCATTGTATGCTGCGGACACCAAATTCCGCACCGCAGCCTATGCTCCGCAGCGGAATTTTCCGCATCGTCTAAACGAACACTACTAAAAAGCAGTGGAAGGCAATGGAGAAACGGGTCCGCTGCGGATTAACGCTGCGGAGTGTCCGCAGCAGAATTCCAGAGCAATTCCGCCACGTGGGGCTTTGCCCTTACTGCATGTTTTGAGGCATACACACCAAAGAATCTTAATTTAAAGAGGCTCTGTCACCACATTATAAGTGCCCTATCTCCTACATAATCTGATCAGCGCTGTAATGTAGATAACAGCAGTGGTTTTTATTTTGAAAAACGATCATTTTTTTTAGCAAGTTATGACCTATATTAGCTTTATGCTAATGATTTTTAATGGACAACTGTGTGTGTTTTTACCTTTTACCAACTGGGCGTTGTACAGAGGAGTGTATGACGCTGACCAATCAGTGACCAATCAGCGAAAGAAGCTGGGCTGGAACAATGAGAAGTGTATGACGCTGATTGGTCACTGATTGGTCAGCCTCATACACTCCTCTGTGCAACGCCCGGTTGGTAAAAAGTAAAAACATGCCCAGTTGTCTATTAAGAAACAAATTAGCATAAATCTAAAATTGCTCATAACTTGCTCACAAATGATACTTTTTCAAAAATAAAAACCACTGCTGTTATCTACATTACAGCGCCAATCAGATTATGTAGGAGATAGTGCACTTATAATCTGGTGACAGAGCCTCTTTATTGTCAAACACTTCCTACTACTGTTAAAGGGTTATTTTCATCTCACAAAGTGACAACATGTCGCTAAGATATCTGACCCCTGGGACCCTAACCGATTCTGAGAACTAAGCGGCTGCTGCACTGGATCAGCACTGTTTTTTTTCAATTGAATGGGGCCAGCTACACTTCCCTGTACAAGCAGTGGCTGTGAGCGCCGCTTTATAGGGAAAACTTTGTTCTCAGGGTCGGTGGGGGTCCAAGATGTCAGATTCCCACCAGTAAGAAAGTGATGCCATATTTTAGCGATATGCCATCACTTTTTGAAATAGGAAACCCCTTTAAGTAATGCTTTGAGTTATAGTATTGTGGGAAGATCAAGGGCCTGCTGTTAATACTGGTACACTCAGGAGCAAACTCAAGATTTTTAAAGTGTTGGACTTTCTATATAAATTATATCACACATTTTTACATAGGGTAGTTTATGGGCAAGTAATAGTATTCCTCTCATACTCCTGGTGGTTTAGAGTGGTTTAGCAGGTAATGCTTAATGTCTCTGGTGGCCTAAGGTGATAAAGAGGGAGTATAGATAATATCTGGTGGTCTAGAGTGTTTATGGGTTAATATTTCTGGAGGTCTAGGGTGGTTTAGTAATGAACACTTAATGTTATATCATATTATAACTAGATAATAGGTCCCCCCTCCCCCATGTAAATGCCTGACATAATACCTACTGGTAAAATGCTTAATTCATGTTGTACTTGTATATACAAGAAATTCAGTATTAAATGATATATCGGTTTACCAAGTGTTATATATGACATGGGATGTCACACTGGAAACAGTTCAGTTTTTTGTTTTTTTCTGTTCAGGCTTCAGTTCTTTAATTATTTTTGTCTCTTAAATAATTATATGGACATCTTTAGTAAGTATCATATAAGCAAAATTTATATACATACGCAATACCACAGTATATACATATACAAATGTATCAGCACTACATTGTTTGTGCAATCTTATAACGCAAAGAGTAAAGATAAGATGTAAGACCCAAAATAACACATTGTGATTACAATATAAGTTGTGCCAAATGACCAACTCAGCTCTGCTACATTTGAAAATATACTAGCAAAATTGCGGCTCCCACAACAACCTTCTCACAATATGAGATATATAGTAAGTATGTTGATAAGATCATACGTATGTGTATGACCCATTATGTGCTGTAATAAATACTTCTTATTGTTTACTAAGCTCCAGCAGGAAAGAACCCCACAGAGTGGTGACCGTGTAGAAAAAAATCTAAAAAATTTTGTTTTTTGCCACCAGTACATGTTTGACCACTAACACCCTTGGTTTGCTAATATTGTGGTACCAGTTGATGGTAAGAGTCCTCTTCAGCTTCCTCGCACCGATGGGAATGAGGCCAACCTGAGCTGGCTCCCTTCTCTCTATGGGAACAGACTCGGACCAGTGCCGCTGAATAATTTTTTATAAAAAGTAGCTGGTTACATATTGCCTGATCTATATTGAGCTCCAAATGATTTTACATTCTAGGGTATTAATGCCATGCTTAGGGACTATTAAGGGATTCTTTAACAGTGACCTTTCCTAGAGCTCCCGACCATTGACAAGGACTTTTGTTTAGTTATCCAACATTTCTTATCAATAGCCAACTGAGCCATTATATCATTTTTGACCCCTTCAATAACTTGGTTACAACTTGGGTGTTCACCACGACTCATAAAATGCTTCTTTATTCTGAAAAATCAAATCAATATTTATTGGTCAAGAGACAACAAGATGTCCTTAGTTTTCACTGGGGGTCAGTGTTAAACTAGCTCCTGTCCGTGATTTATAAGTGGCAGGAAGACATCCAGTCTGTCTAGAGTCAGGCCAGTATCTAGCGGGACGAGGACAGAATGTCACTTATTGGGAAATTCAATTAGTTTCGATTTAGGGAGTGCGACACGGGCTGCATGTCTCATTTTATACTGTAGCTACCGGTCGGGCTGTTTTTAGAAACAGAAAAGAAAGGCTTCATTGTCTTACTAGAGATAATGTTTAATAGTGGGATCCAGCGTCATAAATAGCAACTAAAAGCTAAGTGGATTTTATGGGCAGATACATCATAAAAATAGGAACATAAAATGTTTACAACGTGGCAAAATAAATAATATGGACGAGCGCTATCACTTCATGCCTTTCTCAGGAGGACTACAATTTACAGTAAATCTCCAGTCAAAAACGGACCATTCCAGAGATAAAATCTTACTTACCTGGTGTCCTGCTACAAGAAAATCCCGGGGGTCTCCTGACACATTCATCACCTGCGTAAAGCGATATGTTGGCTCACCCAGTGCTCTGCGCAAAAGAAATTGGCCTTCTTCTAGACTTGTCTTCCATTACAGGGTCTACTCTAGCTGATGGAGTATTTCTTAATACAGAGGACAGGGCTGGAAGTAGTCAGTAAAATATGAGCAAGCCGACACAGCATTTTGGCTTGTGGCGTGTTTGTGAAGTTTTTGGGGTCAGTGGCATTGTATTTAAAATGTAGAATGCTCTGGGTATGATTTTTTTTCCTGGTGTTTTTCTTATAGACTTCTCTATAAGGCTGGATTCACACGAGGTCATTACGTCCGTAATTGACGGACGTATTTCGGCCGCAAGTCTCGGACCGAACACAGTGCAGGGAGCCGGGCTCCTAACATCATAGTTATGTACAATGCTAGGAGTCCCTGCCTCTCTGCAGGACAACTGTCCCGTACTGTAATCATGTTTTCAGTACGGGACAGTAGTTCCACGGAGAGGCAGGGACTCCTAGCATCGTACATAACTATGATGCTAGGAGCCCGGCTCCCTGCACTGTGTTCGGTCCGGGACTTGCGGCCGAAATACGTCCGTCAATTACGGACGTAATGACCTCGTGTGAATCCAGCCTAAAACTTCAAGAATGTCGTAAAACACAATATTTTTTAAAACGCTGAAAAAAAGTGTGATAAAGGCCTAAAGTTTTTGTTTTTTTTGGGTTTCGTTAAATTCCAAGAAGTTGTAATAAAGAGCAGATTTCATGTTTTGATCATCTTATACATAATATTTTCTGTGGTATAAATAAATATTGCTTAACGTTCTCAGTATTTTGCTTTCTGAAAAAAAATAATGATTTATTAAGTAACCTTCTGTTATTTATATAGATTGAGAGATCATATCATGGCTCATTCACACGACTGTTGTTATTTTCAGTGTCTTATCCGTTTTTTAGCGTATAGCATACTGAGCTATTCATTTTTTATGGGGCCATCATGCACACATCCTTTATTTATTGTCCGCTCCGCAAATGATAGAACAGGTCCTATTCTTGTCCATATTTGCGGTCCGTCTAGTGTATGGGTCCGCAAAAAAAAAGAGAATTTCTACTTGTGCAGATAAAATACAGGCTGAAAATATGACTATGTGAGCATAGGAACACACTAGGCATAAACACAATGGATTTCATTGTGTAAAATCCGCAGCGTATTACTGTAGGAGCAGTGTGGGTGAGATTTCAACAAATCTCATCTCCACACATTGGAAAAAAGCCACCGAAAAAAACGCACATAAATTGACCTGCGGTGCGTTTTTTTCATCTGCAGCATGTCAATTAATGCTGCGTAATCGCTGCTCTTGTGTTGCGTGTTTCCCCCATTGAATTCAATGGGGGTTCTTAAACCCACAACAAAGTGTTGCCGCAAAAATCGCAAGTAGGAAAAAAAATAAAAATAAATAAAGGTTATACTTACCCAGAGTTCCCTTCTTCTTTTCCAGTCCGGCCTCCTGGGATGACGTCTCAGCCCCTGTGACTGCTGCAGCCAATCACAGGCTGCAGCAGTCACATGGCCTGCAACGTCATCCCAGGAGGCCGGACTACGCACAGAAGAGAGGGAGGGAGTAAGTATGAAAGTTTTTTATTTTTTTCCCCGGCGCCGCTTTCCGCCCGTAAAAACACACCACAATGTGGTACGGTTTTTCGGACGCCATTCCCTGCGGTATTTAGGGAGGATACGCTGTGTATTCCGCCCTGAACACGCTGTGTGTGTTCCTACCCTGAATGTGCTTCTTAATAGGGAAACACAAACATTCTGTAGCCTTAAAAATAGGAGAAAACAACGAGGTTTTAAAACGAATGATTCCTATTCACTTTTTGCATGTATATTTCTAGAAGTGTCACTTTTATGTGGAGATAGCGCACTCTGAATGTCATTAACACACTGCTCACACCCATTGCGCTGTCTTTTCTGGTCACATTTGTGCACTCTCTGTTATGACACTGCCATCAATGTGCTTTCTTGTGCCGCGCTTCTTTCTACTTCTATTGCTTTTTCTTAAGAGTTATTCACATGTGGCATATTCGTTGTTGAAATTTCTGCGACTCGAAAAACAGTACCATCTAAATGGGGTTGTTTTTGCAGCATGTGAATGAGTTTGAGTAAAACCCAATTTAGATGAATGAGACAGTCACAGAAATATCTGCAATAAATCTGCCCCTGTTAAACCTAATGCCTGCAGGTAGAATAGTATTGTGATTTAGTATAATCATCTTATAACAGAATTGATAAATCGCCATTGTTTTATTAGTATTACTTATGTCAATGGGGAAGAATGTTTTCCAAAAATGATCTTATTGATTATGGCTTTTTATGTGGTTTACACAATGGAAATTGGTATCAAATCAGCAAATATTTCCAAGATGTACTAAAAAGTAGGAACTCGCATCACAACATTTATCACAATTGCAACTTTGGCTAAACAGTGTTTGGATTCCCAGAATTGTGCATGAAGCGGTTTTCTGATTTGGAAAACCCATTTTGTAATATCCTAATAGGGAGTTCTGAGTTAATACAGGGGAGTCCTTATTCAGAAGGTTCATCTATTAGGCCTCGTGCACATCTGCGTTAAAGGCTCCATTAGGGGCCTCAGTCGCAGATCCGGCAGAGATTGCCGGAGACAGTAGGGCAGCTTACTGCGTTATTGTTTCCAATAAAACCAATAGGTCTGGCCGTCTATTATGATCCCAGGACCATTAGTAATTAAAGTACTGCAGTAAAAATGAGTATTTAACATATTTTTGCTTCGGTTGTTTTTCTGCGATAGTAATGCAGTTGACAATCATCCCTCTGTCGCTTGGGCTCCCAGATATATAAAACCAGTCATAGACTGCGTTCACACATTGTAGTTTTGATGCAGTTGCTGCATGACTTATTCAGCCCAGAAAAATCCGAAAGAGGCACAACTCATTTTGGCAACAAAAATGCAAGAAAAACCTTTAACTGATCTGTCCTAAGTAATGAAACACTTGTTGCCAAGGTCTAATATTTGGGTCAGTGAATAAATGTAGTGGGTACTTGTGTACAATGCACCTATTACTATACTGTATACATTGTCACACAGTGCCATCTTGTGGTGATGGTTTAAAATTACATCTAAAGTATATGTTTGTGGCAATGGGTACAAGGACTAGAAATAGACCTGTTTTCTTGAAATATACATTACATATTTGAGTAGATCTGAAGATATTTTCTGAACATATGATGGAGTTTTGTTACCAACATTGAAATTAAAACTAATACACAACTTGAGCAATACAGCAAAGTAAATATAGAAAATAATATCACCACTGGATGAGTGCAAATATTACATGCAACAAGTGGTCCATAGGCTAGATATAAGTAGACCCCAGAGATATTTAGTTAGCAGGTTGGTAAACACTTCAGTTCACTGTCATTCTAGCATGCATCATAAGCCTTGGAAGTATTTTCTGAATGGAGCTACGGGTGCTTCTGCCCAGTTTTTCATCCCTGCTTACATATATTATGAGTATGACAATAATCATATGATATATTAGGCTGGCTTCTCAAATCATGATTCACATGGTTTTTTTTTCCGCGCCATTTAAATTGCGACATGAGAACCCAGCCTCACAAATAAGATCATTGCATATATGTTTGTATGGTTTGTCTTTTGTAAATGCTTTATTTTGATTTGGTCATTGATCTAAACATATTTCTATATTTCCCTACTTTACCTTTCTTATTCTTACCTGTGGTGCATTTTGTGTCTACCTTCTTCTCCATCCTGTACTTGATTTCAGGTACCAGCTCTGCTTTTTTGCTACATGACAGTTTGTCCTCCACAGCATCTGTTCTGCGTCAGAAACATGTGATTGAAAGTGAGTGATCTAAAGGGTGCAGCTGCCATCAGGGTTTGGCATTCTATAAGGTGGCATGTTGTCTTTTTTTCTTTTCTTAGTATCACACACTATATATCCCTTTATTGGTATAAAATATAGTAAAGGTTTCTTATACTATATAAGGCTTATATGACATAACATGATAAAAGTGTCATATATCAGCCAATCAGATATTAGCTTTTATTACAACACCAAACACATAAAACAGAATATCTTATTGGCTGTAATCGTTTTATAAAATATTTGATTAAATCTGAATAAAACCGTTCAAGGTTGAAATTGACCTTTTACTTATGTGAGCATTCCTATAATAACTTAAGGCTATTGGGAATTTCAAATTTACTTGTTCGTCCTGCAGACTGGTAAGTAGCCCTCAGGATTCTGTCAATCTAATAAAGACACAAAGTTGTCACAAAACCTGGCAGCAGATTCAGTGCACTAACAGAATTCAAGTTACTATAAACAATAGCTTGTTTTCTGCTGACTGGACTGCATGGCAGGTTCGTTTCCCTGTAGTTCTACATATTAATATAGAAAAAAATATTTTTACTAAAATGATTGTTTCCATTAATAACTTTATATTAGAGAATTATAATGCAATCCTCTATAATACTTTAAAGAAGACCTCCAGTGGAAACACAACTTTCCATGTCTGCATTCCCCACCTGACTGTATACCATTCTCTACACTTCTTTTATGTATCCTCTTCTTACTTTTTGACCTGCTGCCTTGTCTGTGCTTTAAAAAAGTCTCCATGTTGATTCTTAGGTTTCCCCAGCTTTCTCTTCCTCTTTGCTACCAATCCCACGATGCTTCAGCACAGCATCACATGACCAGCTAAAGACCATTCCATTTCTGCATGCTGGGGGGGGGGGGGGCACTATGACTATCATTCTCCCTATATCCTCCTAAATAATCTGAGAAACCATTAGTATACAGACAGGGAGGCTGCGCTATATTCTTCTACATTATACCTGTGTGACAGGAACCTGTCTAAGTATCAGTGGTAGCTGATGATAGAAGTTTCTGTCCGTCCCCCCCCTGTGCAAAACTAATGTTGTACAGGAACTGCTGAAGCCCGTGATGGGTGACACATAGACCTCCATAGACTCAAGTAGAGAAAGCAAGTCACCGAGACAGATTCCCACTGCTGCTGAGCAACCATCCCAGTCTGATATATAGAGACAGAAGTAGCAAGAAAAATAACAGGTGAGAGACTGACACACGGAACACCACAATGGTACACATGGGGAAGTTTAGTTTTGGCTGGTGTGTCCCTTTAAGTAAGTTCCAAAAGTTGTGTGACTTTAAGTGAATAAGGAAGTGATAAATATTACAATAAAAAAAGATTTTTACATTTATAGTAACTGAAGATTTCTAAGTTACTAATTCCTCCTGTGATCACTTTTTCTGCTTATGCCAATACGAATACATAAAATAAATTTTTTAGTCACAGGTATGTTTTGTTTTAAAATGTTCCTACAATTCTGTATTTTTGTTCTGTGAGACCAACAGCATAAGTTATTTCTGTTTCTTTAGTGCAGAGAGCAATGTTCCCCTTTTCACCCACTTATGTAAATGATAACATTTCAGCTGCCTATTGTGACCACTAGGGTGCCAATCTGTATTCGGCTTCTATGAATGGAAGCCATCTAGAGCTGCATACACATCGGCTTCCAGTACTGGCGAAGATTTGTGATGTAACAGTGAAGCTGTGCACTGTACTAAAGAAAACACCATAGCCTTATCATGTGTATTAGGAAAACGCTCCTAATCATTAATTTTATTACAATTATAAAAATTTCGAAATTATGTCATTTTGCGATTAAATCTAGTTCTTTGTTTCATTTTAGTCCCATGGTTTCCTAGAACCATTCAAGAACTTGACAAGTTTGCAAATCAAATCCTGAGCTATGGAGCTGAACTAGATGCAGATCATCCTGTAAGAACGTGTTCCTTTTATTTCACTACTTTAATGACTTTTATCATCCTCCTGTCCTGTCTCAATGTGAGAGCTGTGAACACTATGCTGGCAGATATCCCATGTATGAGAGTTATTTATCCACTGGAAATGATGGTCATTTATGAACAGTAAAAACGGAACCTATAACAGTGTTACATCTCTGCCTAAAATATTGAAACTGTACTATAAATACAAAGACTTTAGGTTCAATGTCCCTTTAAAAAAAATAATGTTTGTACGAAGCCCACCTCCAACATGTGTACAAAAAAACCACTAGGCTTATTCATTATTTAAGGCGAGCGGGTAGATCCAGGAAAATTATTATTTTATTCTCCTGTGACAACCCCTGTTCTATCCATTACATGGATGTCTTAGAAAGGGAAGGGGAGATCCATTGCTCGATACCCCACTATTGTTTCTGCTTTGGTAGGCTCAGTGTGATCATTTATTACATCACCCATTAAATTAAATAAGCACCATGTAACAATACATATTTATTGTGGCCACACGCGAGTTCTGCCGCAATAACAGCTGATTGCAGAAGTAACTGCCTTTAGAAAAGGGGTTGTCATGTTGTAAAATCCCTTCAAGTAAAGAGCCAACTGGGACACAGCCATTTCAGGATTCTTAGGCTATGTTCACACGGAGTATTTTGGGGGAGGAATATCTGCCTCAAAATTCCATTTGGAACTTTGAGGCAGATATTCCTCTCCCTGCACGCCGATTTTCGCGGCAATTATTGCGGCGTTTTTCGCCCGCGGCCATTGAGCGCCGCGGGCATAAAACAGCGAGAAATACGCTTTCTCCTGCCTCCCATTGAAGTCAATGGGAGGTCAGAGGCGGAAGCGCCCGAAGATAGGGCATGTCGCTTCTTTTTCCCGCGAGGCAGTTTTACTGCTCGCGGGAAAAAGACGCCGACGCCTCCCTTTGAAATCAATGGGAGGCGTTCTCGGGCCGTTTTTGCCGAGTTTTGCGACGGGGTTTCCGCGTCAAAAAACTCGGCAAAATACCCCGTGTGAACATAGCCTTAGCCCTCATTTGTGCACCACAAAAAGCTCATTTCTGCAGAGTCCAATGGAATTAAATTTAATGACTGCAATGAGCACATCATCTTGGATGTACTGGAAAGGAAGAAAAATCTAGTGATCTCTCCCGAACAAAGCAAAAGTGCCATAAAAAGATGTGTCCTTTCTTACCTTTCCCCTTATCTCAACATATCCTGAGATGTATAGCGCGAGATGACCGGCTTTGAAATAAAAAATATTATTTTGCATTACTCTGATGTCTATGCTATATTTGTCGATGTGCTATATGTAGTAAAAAGGAAGGAAAAAAGGTCGTGATGGCCTGATGAAGACGCATGTCCTGCGTCGAAACGCGTAGCCTGTAATTCATGTCATTTAATAAATAAGTCATTTATAGCAGCGCCTAGCATATTTCGGTCCTTTTTTCCTTCCTTTTTACTTCATACTTGGCGGTGAACTTCGGTTTGGACCTAGGCAGCAGCTGTATCCGTGATCTGCCTACACACACCCAAGGTGTGTCTGCTCTAACAGCTCAAACAGAGGTGAACAACGTGTAGGCTGATCTACATATTTTATCAGTGTTGTGCCTGATCAGCATAACTTCTCTAGGTGAGTAGAATTCACCTTAATTTTGACCAATGATTCGTGGATAATCCGCACTATGTGGCGCCGTGTGTTGTCTTTTTCTCTTTTTCCAAGTATGTTCTATATGTGTCTATGTGTCCCACTGTCCCAGGCTGCCGGGAGTATGTCCCGCTGTCAACTGTATCTGATAAAGTTGAACCCAATACTGAAGCAGACAACCATCAGCACCCTTCTTCAGAATTAGTTCAAAGCTGAGGAGCAGTGGAAGCTCCTCCACACGCTGAGGACTTCCCAGGCACAGCGCTACTGTCCATATATGGACAGTGACATCAGGGCTTCATTCTAGGAGTGGAATCCCCGGCCTATTCTCTGGCTAGGGATTCCACTTCTAGAGGGAGTCCCAATGGTGCTATCTACAGGAATGGGGGGGGGGGGGGGGTAGCGCTATCTACATGGGGGTGGCACTATCTTCAAGGCACTATCAACATGGACACTGTGGCACTATATAGGGGCACTGTCTACATGGGCACTGTGGCACTATCTACAAGGGCACTGGCACTTTATAGGTGGACACTGACACTAGGGGCAGCTTTGGGGGCATTATAATGTATAAGGGCGGCTAGGGAGACATTATACTGTACGGGGGCATTATGCTGTATGGGGCATTAAGCTGTATGGGGGCAGCTATGTAGGCATTTTACAGTATTGGGGCATCGGTGTGGGCATTATACTGTATGGGGGCATTACACTGTATGGGGCAGCTATGGGTGCATTATGCTGCATGAACCTATAAGCCAATGCTAAAAAAACAAACCTTAAAAGACTGAAAATCATAATCTGGCATTTATCATACCCTGCCACCATGTCTCTCCCTTTCTTTAGTAAAGGTGGTGCAGAGATTGCATTGGCACCAGGGCCCTGATGACAAAGTGGTCTCAACAGCTTTGTGTGTGTGCCTGTGTATGAGCTAATAATTGACATATTTAAGAAATATGAAAATGTATTTGTACATTGTGTTGTAGCAGAATAATTGGTATAAATAAAAATATCTGATATTTTTTAAATAAAATACGTTTTCATCAGTAAACATTCATTATTATAAACAGAGGCACATGGTGTTACTTTATGAACCCACACGGATCCATAATATGGTTGTGTGTATGAGGCTGAAGTCTGATTATTATCGCTTTAGAGGCAAAGATCTTTTTATGTACAATGAAATATGCAATGCTGAAAATGCTTCTATTACTTTAAATGATTAGGTGTAATTATAGATAATTGCTCTAGATTAATCTAATATGCATAAGCTATTGTATGCCCTCATTCATGATGTTCAGAGAAATATTTTCAAAAGAGAAATAAAAGAGATGCAGAAATAAACATTATTACACCGTGTCATTTCCACCTAATCACAAAGCAGTTGTCACTTTTTAATTCATTGATATAAGCTATGAAGTAACCCTTTATTTTGATGAATATTAATAGACCTTCATATTACAATATGCAGTTCAGATTGCACCCTGCCTACAATAATCAATTCAGACCAAATCATACCAGACGTCAGATTCGATTCGGTCCAAATAATTTTTTGCTAATCTATAGTGCCCCGATTGCCTTAAAAGTCATATATGACACTCCGATGTCTTCTAGGACAGTATCCCACCCTTTTCAAGCTTGGTGATTCACAAATCTATGTAAGAATTGTATAGTGGCAGCAGAATTCATCACTGTGTCTGCCTAACTAACACACTGACACTGGCTGACTATCTCTCTCTAAAATATATTACAGTTTTGCATTTTAACTATTTAGACCTCATGCACACGACCGTAGCCATGTGCACGGCCGTGATTTCCGGGTCGGCCGGGCACAGAGTGTCAGCCGCGAGCCGCCCGCAAACCGCGGGCTGTGCACATGGGCTGTGCACATGGCCGCGGCCATTATTTTCAATGAGCCCGGACCGGACTCCGGGGCCATGCACAGACCATGAAAACCACGGTTGTGTGCATGGCCCCATAGGAATGAATGGGGCCGCAATTCTCCCGTGGATTTTCGCGGGAATTGTGGCCGCAAAAGCACGTTCGTGTGCATGGGGCCTTATTCTTTTCTCTTCACTTTGAAACACGATCGCTGACACAAATCCACTGTCTGTATTCTGTGTTATATTGTACATATGCGCTATTATGGCATATAGACCTCATAGAAGAGGGTCCCACAGATATTACTTTAAACAAAGAATATCACAATTACATTATTTTCAGTGGCATAACAAGCAAATATGAAGCATGACCACCTTCAGCAGCAAGTTCAGAACATGAAAATTATTTTGTCATGTCAAGTGTCTCCCTTATGCGCAAAGCGATGTCACAGTACAGGAATACTGTACAAAGTGACATCACAGTACATACATAATGCAAGCAGTGATGTCCCTGAACAGGGATAATGCATTCAGTTATGTCACAGTACAGGAATAATGCACGCCATGTTGGCACAGTACAGGGATAATGCACACAGTGATGTCACAGTACAGACATAATGAACACAGAGATGTCACAGTACAGGAATAATGCACATAGTAATGTCACAGTACAGACATAATGCACACAGAGATTTCACAGTACAGGAATGATGCGCACAGTGATGTCACAATACTGACATAATGCATACAGAAATGTCACAGTACAGGAATATCTCACACAGTGATATCACAGTACAGACATAATGCACACAGAGATGTCACAGTACAGGAATAATGCACACAGTGATATCACAGTGCAGACATAATGCACACAAAGATATCACAGTACAGGAATAATGCACATTGTGATGGCACAGAATAGGGATAATTAAAAAGCAATCCCACAGTAGTGGAATAATGCACACAGTGATGTCACAGGACAATAATAATGCACACAGGCATGTCACAGTACATGGATAATGCATGGCATGTCAGTGAAGAATTAACACAGTAAAGTTACAACATAGAAATCATGCACACATGAAAAATGGTCATAACTAGAAGAATAAATAGTTCTAATTATGACTTTAAGAGCCCCCAAACTTTTTTCCCCCTGAAAAGATTACAGAAGCGGCATTTAGAATCTGTTTAACACTTTATGAAAATCTTATTTAAACCTGTAACCTTTTGTTGTTGTTCACACTATTTCTAGCTGTCTTTGTAACTTTCCTATGAGCACTGCTGTAACTGCTACATCTCTTTTTTTAAAGTAGACCTTTTAGCAAATAACAAAAACAGCACAATATAGCTATTAAGCATACATAAGTCAGGGGGCACTTAGTTCTGTAAAATGAGGGTCGATACCTGTATTATACCATTTTGCTAAATATTGGCAGGTTACTGAACATGACACAATATGAGATAGTATTTCAGAGGCTATCTTTATGTATTTTCCTGCTTCAAACAAGAGCGTTTACATTAATAACAATGTATTAGGGAATTGCTGTTGCAAGTCCCTGTTGTTTTTTTTGTAAAGTAACTCCATACAAAAGGCACTGTTTAACCTGTATCAATATGTGAAATAAAAATCTATCATATGGAAACTAGAATGCGTAAGAAATACATTTATTTGTGCTTTTGTCACCTCAGGGGTTCACTGATCCTGTTTATCGGGCCAGACGTAAAGAGTTTGCAGACATTGCATTTAATTACAAACAGTGAGTTTCCTTTGTCTTTGCCCATTCTGGAAATATACTCATATAACCAAAATATAGAACATACATTATTCACAAAGGTAAAATATTAAAATTAAATATTAAAGTTTCCTTTTACAATAATAAAAAACGTACACTGTGTATTCTGCGTGGATTTTGCCATTCAAAATAAAAGGATCTGGTGTTTGTTTCCACCTTTACACCCAAGGGTATGCTCTAGCCTGGTAGATTTTTTGCGGAAAATTCCAAGATCCAATCCATTCATCTGAAATGCGTTGTTTTTACAGTATGTGAATGACTATTTACTAACTTTTCTGAGATATATTCAATGGATTTCTGCCGCAAACATTTTCTGCAACTGAAATGTATCATGTATGAACATACTCTGTTTAAAAGTGAGGCTGTACTACTATACCTGTAGCTTTTATGTGCTATACAGTATACACTTAGTTACTTTTAAAACATCATTAGTTTTAGTTTTTTTATATAAGCAGTTTATATGAAATCTGCCTGGAAACTGTCCACAAGCAGGCTAGCTGCTGCTGACAGTTCTTAATCTTGTTTTTGTCTTATTTGTGACTTAATTATGACTTGTGTGAATACCCAGGCAGCTCACATTGGCTTAACTATAGGGTGTGCAGCGGTAGAAGTCCCCCCATGGCCCTGGTGCCTGAGGGGACCTAAAACCAATATTATGAATGCAGGGGACAGCCCTAGGAAAGTTTTGTACAGGGGAGCCCAGGAGCTTCAAGTTACATGTCTGGCAGCACGACAGCTCAGAATACTTCATCCTCATTCACACTTGCACACCAAAATAGTCTAAATAACATATAAATACATAATAGTTATGTTATGTATTAATGAGCAGAGCTGCAGAGTAATTCATTATTATGAACTCAAAATACTAAATAGAGACAAATAATACAAACAAAAGATCTGCCAATTTCAGCTTGCTTATGGTTTCCAGGTAGGAATAGGGGGGTTTACATGTATTCAACAGAATGGAATGACTGCCTTTTTTTTTTTTCTTTTTAGTGGTCAACCTATTCCACGTGTTACTTACTCAGAGGAGGAAAAGAAGACTTGGGGTACAGTGTTCAAAGAGCTGAAATCTCTGTACCCCACACATGCTTGCTATGAACATAACCACGTGTTTCCCCTGCTAGAAAAATATTGTGGATATAATGAAAATAATATTCCCCAGCTTGAAGATATCTCCAATTTTCTGCAAAGTACGCAATAAGATATTTTAATTATTGTAAAATAATGGGGTAAAATTCCATCAGTGGCCATTAATCGCCCTCACACTCCCAAGTTAAAAAACATATACGTTTTTTTACTGGATGGCTGTGACGTATACAGTTTTCCATAGAATATTTTAGTGGTCCATAGCATATTACAGTTGTCCATAGTGTATTCTATTTTTTCCACAGCATATTCAATTTTTCCCTCAGCATAATCCTCTTGTCTAGAGCATATTTTATTTTCCAACAGCATATTCCAGCTGTCTATAGCATATTCTATATGCCCTTAGGATATTCCAGCTGTCCATAGCATATTCAATTTTTGCATGTCAGAATCCAGTTGTCCATTGCATATTCCATTTCCCATAACATATTCCATTTGTCTATGTCATATTCCAGTTGTTCAGAGCGTATTCTATTTTTTACATAGAATTTTTCTTTTCAACAAGTTTTATTGAGTTTTTACAACAAAGTAAGGAAATATATTGCATAAACACAAGAAAAAAAAAAAAAAGGGGGGGAGATACACAATATATAATATATCGCAACTGATACAGCAATGCACTAGTCAGTATGTCAAACAGTCAGGGCGGTAATGATAAGAGCATGTAAAAAGAGGAAACAAAATTGAGGAGTAGAAGGAGGGAATGGAGAGAGGGGAACAAAAAGACAGGGAAAGGTAAAGGTGTGGTCGGTCAGAGATCTAGGGAAAAAATTATTAGCAAATTGTCAAATTGTCAAAAGGCGGTGATCATGGCACCAGGTAGGTGAGAGTAGGCGTAATTGATCCAGGGCAGCCAAAGCAACTCGAATCTGGCAATCCTATCCAATAAAATACTTGTGAGTTTTTCGTTTACAAATATTTGGTCCATTCTGGTTTTGACACTTGCAAAAATTACAGACTGCTTTTTCCAGGAGTGGGCAATAGTCATTTTGGCAGCCAATAGGATGTAAGAGAACAATTGAAATTGTGCATGCGTTAGTTCAGAGGGTTTGAGGTGGAGGAGAGCTAACTTAGGGTCTTTATGTAAAATTATACCGAACAGACTCTGAGCGAGACCAAAGACTCTGCTCCAGAATCTAACTAGTTTAGGACAGGACCACCATATGTGGAGCATGTCACCAGGCGCGGGGCATCCCCTAAAGCATGAAGCAGGGTAAGAGGGAAATGCATGTGCAATTCGGCTGGGGACCAAGTACCACCGCATCATGACTTTATATGCGGATTCTAAGATATTCGTATTAATAGAGCAATGTGAAACTGTGCTCCAGATACTACGCCACTCAGACCGTTCCAGCGTCATCCCCAAGTCCCGGTGCCATCGGTCCACATATGTATGAGGGGTAGGAGATGGATTGTTGAGGAGCCATTTGTATAAGAGGGATATAATCCCTCTCGAGGTTGGGCAGACGCTGCAGATTCTCTCGAACTGTGAGCAAGAGTCAGATGTATCCCTGTTGTTAAGAAGAGAAGTAATCCAGTTCTTAAGTTGTAGATATCTGAATATCTCGCCACTGGGGATCTGCTTAGAGGTCTGGAGTTCACAGAACGAGAGAATCCGAGAGTGAGTGGGCGTGAGGAGTTGGTGAACTCTAAGTATGTCATTCGACCACCACCATTTAAAGGCATAATAGTTGTCTGCGCCAGGAGAGAACAAGGGGTTGTGCCATATAGAAATAAGGGGAAGATGTGGAGAAATCAATCTACTGGAATATTTGATAGAGTCCCAGACCGTTAAAATGTGTGTAAGAGAAGGGGAGAGATGGGTAGGACGTAGGGATGGGGGCATCCAGGGCAGAGATTGTATCGGGATGGGCGACACCTCCGGAACATCCAGGTACACCCATAGAGGCATATTTACCGAAACGTGTAAGTTAGGCAAGGATGCTATCATGGCTGCTTGATAATATTTAGAGATATTAGGAACACCCAATCCCCCGTCTGTTTTCAGCGAGCAGAGAGTGGACCTGGATATTCTAGGACGTGTGCCACGCCAGATAAACGAGGATATACGGTTCTGAAGGAGACGTAATATGTGCGGTGGGACTTTTATCGGCAGGGTTTGAAATAGGTAGAGAAGCCTGGGAAGGATGGTCATTTTAACCGCAGAAATCCGTCCAACCCAAGAGAGATAAGTGTGTTGCCATGATGTCATAGAAGAGGTGAGGGAGCGGATCAGAGAAGGATAATTGGCAGAATATAGCTGAGCATATGAGGGGGTCAGGTGAATACCCAGATAATTTAATGAGTGTCTGGCCCATTGAAAAGGAAAATGGCTACGTATGGAGTGCAGGACTTGTTGGGAGAGATTAATATTTAATGCGATTGATTTTGTAGGGTTAATTGCTAGCCCAGAAATTGAGGCAAAATCGGATAAAGTTTTCATTAGGTTGGGAAGGGAAACAGTAGGTTGGGAGATCATTAGTAGCATGTCATCAGCAAAAAGGGACATTTTATGTTGCATGCCCGCCACTTCCAACCCTTTGATGTTCTGATTTTGGCGTATCATCATAGCCAAGGGCTCAAGAGCCAAAATAAATAGAATGGGAGATAGCGGACATCCTTGTCTAGTGCCCCGTTCAATAGGAAAAGGAGCAGACTGATAACCAGCATAGCAAACTTTAGCTGTAGGGTTGGAATAGAGTGCATGCACCCAGGACATAAAGTGGCGCTGGAAGCCCCACTTCCCCAAGGCATAATCCATGTACGACCAGGATATTGTGTCGAAGGCTTTTTGAATATCGAGCGAGAGAAGCATTGAGGCCACATTTCTCCTACGAGCTACATGAATCAGAGATATAACTCTCTTGGTACAATCACTTGTCTGTCTGCCTGGGACAAAGCCAGCCTGGTCCCCATGGATAATAACGTCAAGGAAGCAGTTAATCCTAGTCGCCATAATCTTGGCCAGGATTTTAATATCTGTGTTCAAGAGTGATATTGGTCTGTAGTTGGTAATTTGGAGAGAGTCTTTTTGTGGTTTGGGGATCATGGCGATATGAGCATGAAGGGTTGATGGGAGAGGGGTTGTACCAGTTCTGAGGGCATTAAAGAGTTGAGTTAAATACGGGACCAGTAGTGGGGAGAGTTTTTTATAATATAAAGGAGAAAAACCGTCAGGACCAGGTGATTTGGAGGGTTTCAACTCCTTGATAGCTGCCTGAACCTCTGCTTCGGATATCTCAGCCTCCAAGGCTTCAAGGTTGGAAGGAGTGATATCTGGAAAAGTCAGGTCTGCAAATAAGCCTTCAGCCCTCAAGGAGTCAAATAATGGGGGGGAGGAGTATAAGTTGGAGAGGAAATTTTGAAATAGGGAAGTGATTTTATTGGGGTCCGCTGTAACATTACCTGTGGAAGTTCGTAATCTAATAGGCTCCCTTGGCGACACAGGGACCCTCAATTGACGGGCCAGGAGTTTACCCGGTTTATTACTTTGCGAGTAATATCGCTGTTTGGACCATCTTAGTTTGCGTTCTACCTGCTCCGTCAATAGAAGGTCCAGTTCCAACCTAGTAGCATCTACCGAGGTTTTATTAGCGATCGAGGGGTTCTGTTTCCAAGTATGTTCCTTTTGTTCTAACACGCGGTATAGCTCCGCGATTTTTCGTTCTCTATTTTTCTTTTTAAATGAGCCTAGTCGAATGAGAGCTCCCCGCAATGTGGCTTTATGCGCCTCCCACAATATAATCGGGGAGGACGTGGAACCCACATTCAGGTCAAAATAGTCCTTTACCGCCGCTTCCACTTGCGCGAAAGTGTCTTTAGAGGACAAAAGGGAGTCATTCAGACGCCAGTTAAAGGAGAGCCCCTCGTGGGACTAGGGAAGAAAAGGAAACTTCCACTGGGTTATGATCAGACCAAGGTGTGCTTAATATCTTAGCTGAGGAGCATAGTGGTAGAGATCATACATAGAATTTTTCATTTGCCCATAGTACATAGTATATTCCAGTTAAGGCTGCCATTTATAAAACTAATAAAATAAAAACTGTATATGTAAAAATATTTTTTTATTCAGATTTGCTCTAGTTCTCTGTTATAAATCTTCTGAAGGTGACATATACATGATGGCTGCATAGGCTACCATTGGAACTACAAATAGTGAGGGCTTTTTCATGAAAAATAGCAACAAGTCCAACATTTTTTATAGCCCATTGTCTGGTTGCTTTTGTGAAATCTATTAGTAAGTGTCATTTATACTAGAATTGTGTTCTAGATCAGTAGACCTTTACATGTAGCCAGACTGTAACTTTCTGTATCTTCCATAAAGCTTGTACTGGTTTCCGTTTACGTCCTGTCGCTGGTTTGCTGTCATCACGAGATTTCCTGGCTGGCTTGGCATTCAGAGTATTTCACTCAACTCAGTATATTCGCCATTGGTCAAAACCCATGTATACACCTGAGCCGTGAGTATATTTCCTTCCGTCTACAAGTTCTGTACCTGTTGTTGTAATTATCAAAGAAAAACTCCAGATAAATTCCAATTTTGGCATGTGTATATACATAATAATTGTTTTCACTGAAACTGCTTATCGAAAATAACCTTATAACATGATATTAGGGGCACTTACTTTCATAAAGCTTAAAAATCTACAAATTTTTTTTAGGCGGAACCCAACAGCACAACCACAATGTTGTCTGTGCCTTTGGGCCAACCCTCCCCCACTCGCTTCTGGCGCTCCTTCAGTACAAACATGGTGCCAGTTCAGGCTGCTGTTCCTATGTGAAGCTGAATTCAGCTCACATTGAACGTCTATGTGAGCCATCTCCAGCTTGACAGGGAGCGCGGATCACATGCGAGGGTTCAGGTCGCTCAACTAAGCGTTTCTGCACCTTCCTTTCAGTGACAGTGGGGGACTCAGCACTTGGATCCCCATCAATCCAAACTTCTGATATGTCTTTATGGGGGACGAAACTGACCTTCATGTGGAAAGCTCTACAGTATATCTAGAGCTGTGAACAGGAATGGAAGAGCAATGTAGAAAACCTGCCATCTACATATAACATTTTGTCTATTCTTGCTCTACAGTGATGTTTGCCACGAGCTTCTTGGACATGCCCCTCTGTTTGCTGATCCAAGTTTTGCCCAGTTTTCACAGGTAAGAATTATGTATTTATATACATACATTACAATATAGTACATAGTACAGAATAACTTCATATTAAACATGTTTTCAGGAGATTGGATTGGCATCACTCGGGGCACCAGACGAATACATTGAAATGTTGGCTACGGTAATAAACTTTTTTCTTCTTATAAAATTTGTAGCTTCCCTCTCGGTTCACAGCACATCATGTACAGTCTTGACTTACACATTTTCTTTCTTTTTACTACGTTTTTGTTTTGTCCAACAGCTGCATGAATTCTTTTGTTTCTTGATATTCTTATGCTTTCTGAATGGAAGGGACCTAAAAAAACAAGCCTGTGTTGCATGGAGAGGCAGTGCATTATATAGCAGATAGAACTTCCCGCTGCTGCTTCTGTACAGGTAGTTACAAGGCAGCGCTTGCAAAACAAGTGATAGTACCACACCTGCAGAATACACAGTTTTAGTCTGGCCAGGCCAACATCTGCATGGGATTTGTATGTTCCTCCTATACTTGTGTGGGTTTCCTCTGGTTATCCACACTCAACAAAAATACTTCCTATGAAACCTGCCCCTGCATGGGTGTATGCCTTAAATATGGAAATAAGTCAATAAAAACGTACACAAGTGTCTGTACAGTGCTGTAGACAATGTTGGCGCTATGTAAAAGGTATGTAACACCTATTACATTATCTGTGTTCAATGACTGCATTGACGGATTAGGATAGGATTTCCTATCATACGAAATTCGATCTCTCTTCTTCTTTACCGTTAGGTCTACTGGTTTACTGCTGAATTTGGGCTTTGCAAACAAGATGATAAAATAAAGGCTTATGGAGCTGGGCTGCTGTCATCATTTGGGGAATTACAGGTTTGAATAAGCTTTATACTGTTTGTCAATTTGCCAAACTTTAGAATGTTTCCCAAGAATATATATATTTTATTTTATTTAGCCCTGACTCAAAAATTACAAGTGTTTTTCAATCCGATGTAGGTTAAAATAATCGATTAGCAAAAAAACACTGGCGCTATGACAAACGGCAATAGGCAAACGGAAGTGAGTTGCAGTTGCGAGTACCATGCTGTCTGCAGCACGTAATGAATGAGAATAGTAAAATATATAGAAAAATGGCGTTACTTTTCTTAGCACTGATGCAGAGTTACATCATTCATTAACTAGCTATACACATAGTGTAAGATTTCAGCAGGAAATACAAACAATCTAATGTCTATGGTGCCTGCCACTGTCTCTGAAGAAGGATTGGACAGGTTCGATTCTAACCTGCTTGATCCTAGGTTTGCTTCAGGACATAAGTGGTGCCAGATGTGTCTGTCAGACACTCATCCCTTTGTCCCTATTGAAATAAACATTTATTCTTGGCTGATTTTGCATGCATGTTTATAGCAACAGAAGTCGGGCAGGAGAGCTCTAGGCAAATTATTGTTCTGCCAACATTTATCTCAGGTCTATGCCCAAGTTGCATGCAGAATTCTGCCGGCTTCAGAGATTAATACTTCCCAGAGGTACTTGCTGGCTCGGTGTCTGCACAGAGCTTGCTCAGGATATTTGAATTCTCAGAAATGTATTCTTAGGGCCCATTCACATGAACGTGAATATCGTACGTGTGCTGCGCATGGAAATCACGCACAGCACACGGACCCATTGATTTCAATTGGGCCGTTCACACATGTGTGAGTTTTTACGCAGTGAGAGTCCGCTGCATCAAACTCACTGCATGTCCTATATTGGTGCGTTTTAACGCACCTACGCGCCCATTGAAGTCAATGGGTGCGTGAAAGAAGTGCTTTGCGAGTGCATGAATAACGCATGCCATTCGCAAAGCACACTGATGCATAACGCAACACAGACGGACCAGATTTACGTGCATTTTTCACGCACGTGAATCGTATACGCTCGTGTGAATGAGGCCTTACACCAGGCACTATCTATTAATCTGATGTAGGAAAAGCTTATTGTCCCACGGCATTATGGTTGCTATGTGTTAGAGATGTAGACAAGCCTGAAGACTGTTTCCAGTAACAACCAATAGAATTGTGAATGCAGCTCTGATGGAACATAGAAAAATCATTGCAAGATAATTAATTGAATATATTTCAAAAATTCTAAAAAAAATTGTGTTAACAATAAATATATATAACCTGAAAAATGAGGTGACCAAACCATTTAATTTAAAATTATGTTTTCGTGATGGAAATCTCCATTTTAGATTATTTGTGTTTGATTTTGTTTATTTTTACAGTATTGTTTGACAGACAAACCAGATCTGAAGACATTTGAACCTGAGAAGACAGCTCGGCAGAAATACCCAATAACTGAGTTCCAGCCAGTGTATTTTATTGCGGAAAGTTTTGAAGATGCAAAGGAAAAAGTGAGGTGAGAGTTTTGGGAAGTCTACGCTTAAATTTGCTATGCACACCTGTGCAACCAAATTTTTTATTGTCCCGATCTTTCTCAAATTAGAAATGAAGCAACTTTGCTATAGGTCTTGACTCTCAATTTCCTATTGTGTTGTTTCTACAACTCCTATGCAGACCTATGCGTCTCCATGGTAATAGACAACAAACAAATTCTATGAAGTCTGATCCTGCAGTTATTGTTGTATCTTTCTTCTTGCTAACCTACCGAATGTATGTAAGGGATAGAGGGGACAGATGGAAGGGCGTATGACTGAAGGTTTAGACCACACAGAGTTTATTTGTTGTCTGTTACTTTGAAGACACATAGGTCTGCAAAGGGGCTGTAGGCAAAAAATTGGTTGCAAAGTTGGGCATAACCTTTAGCAACAAGCCATGTTGCTGTCTGATATCTGAAAGGCATCTATACAGGTCCACAGACAGAGAAGGACTGATGTAGAGTGCTTAATCCTATGAGTCTGTAAAGGATCTGCCAGGCACTACGTCTGGGTATACTCCCAGGATTAATCAGTCGACACCTGAGGCCAGACCTCTGAGACTGACACCTGCTCCCACCAATCAGGGTGGCAGGCTCAGGAGTGGGAGAGCCTATCGCGGCCTGGTCAGTCAGAGTTAGCTCCGCCCCCTGTCCATTTATACCTGCCGTTTTCTCTTCCTCCTTGCTTGTTATTCTTCTTGGATTCCTGGCCCCACTGCTGCCTTGCTCCAGCCTGCTTCTGCCGTGCTTCTGCCTTGCTTCAGTTCCGTTTATCCTGCTTTGCTCTGCCCCTGGCTTGCTTCTGCTCCGTGCTCCCGTTTGTATACTCCACTACTTCCTGATCCTGACTGGCTCATTCACCGCTCCGTTTCCTCGCGGCGTTCCGTGGGCTACTGTATTCCCTTGCGTGTTCCCCGTTTGTACTCCCTTGCACTTAGACAGCGTAGGGACCGCCGCCAAGTTGTACCCCGTCGCCTAGGACGGGTCGTTGCAAGTAGGCAGGGACAGGGCGGTGGGTAGATTAGGGCTCACTTGTTCCCTTCACCTCCTTCCTGCCATTACATAATAACAAGCCTTACCTAGTCTACCATTTCTTCTACGCTGACGCTATCATGGACCCCCTTGAGACCCTGACCCAGCAGATGCAGGGCCTCTCCCTACAGGTCCAGGCCCTGGCTCAGAGGGTCAATCAGTCTGACGCTGCCTATGTAGTACCCCTCACCTCACCTTTAGAACCCAACCTCAAGTTACCTGACCGATTCTCAGGGGACCGTAAGACTTTTCTCTCCTTCCGGGAGAGTTGCAGACTTTATTTCCGCCTAAGACCTCACTCCTCAGGTTCCGAGAACCAGCGGGTGGGTATCATTATATCCCGACTCCAGGAAGGGCCCCAAGAGTGGGCCTTCTCCTTGGCTCCTGACGCCCCTGAACTTTCCTCCGTTGATCGGTTTTTCTCTGCCCTCGGTCTAATTTACGACGAGACTGACAGGACTGCCTTAGCCGAGAGTCAGCTGGTGACCTTACGTCAGGGTAGGAGACCTGTTGAGGAATACTGTTCTGATTTTAGAAAGTGGTGCATAGCTTCTCGGTGGAACGACCCGGCCCTAAAGTGCCAGTTTAGGTTAGGATTATCTGACGCCCTGAAGGATCTGCTGGTTAGCTACCCCTCTTCTGACTCCCTTGACCATGTTATGGCCCTAGCAGTACGACTTGACCGACGTCTCAGGGAACGTCAGCTTGAACGTTTCAATGTGCTCCCCTCTGACCTTTCTGCGATCCCCCCCGAGGTCCCGTCTCCTCGCCCCTCCACGGAGGACTCGGAGGTACTTATGCAACTCGGGCCTCCATGTCCCCTCGACAACGTAGAGAGTTTCGCAGGAAGAATGGTCTTTGCTTCTATTGTGGGGACGACAAGCATCTACTGAACACCTGTCCCAGGCGCAAGAATAAGCAGCCGGAAAACTTCCGCGCCTAAGTGATCATCGGGGAGGTCACTTGGGCGCACAGGTATTTCCCGTTAATACTAAACGCAATAAGATTTTGCTTCCCTTTCAGGTCTCGTTTGCTGGCCGGTCTGCCACTGGCAGTGCCTTCGTGGATTCGGGCTCATCTGCTAATATCATGTCTGTGGAATTTGCTATGTCTCTAAAAATGCCTTTTATTGATTTACCTTATCCTATCCCGGTAGTGGGTATCGACTCCACTCCTCTTGCTAATGGTTATTTTACTCAGCATACTCCTGTTTTTGAACTCCGTGTTGGCTCCATGCATTTGGAGCAGTGCTCTGTACTGGTGATGCAGGGATTATCGTCCGATCTGGTATTAGGTCTTCCCTGGTTGCAGCTGCATAATCCCACGTTTGATTGGAATACTGGGGATCTCACCAAATGGGGTAGTGATTGCCTGATGTCATGTCTTTCGGTTAACTCTATTTCTCCCCGGGAGGAGGTAAACACGCTTCCTGAGTTTGTTCAGGACTTCGCTGATGTGTTTTCTAAGGAGGCCTCCGAGGTGTTGCCCCCTCATAGAGATTACGATTGCGCCATCGATTTGGTGCCTGGTGCCAAGCTTCCTAAGGGGAGGATATTTAATCTTTCATGTCCTGAACGTAAAGCTATGAGGGAGTATATCCAAGAATGCCTGGCCAAGGGTTTCATTCGCCCCTCGACTTCTCCTGTAGGTGCTGACTTCTTCTTCGTGGGGAAGAAGGATGGTGGTCTTAGGCCGTGCATTGATTATCGGAACTTGAATAAGGTCACAGTAAGGAACCAGTATCCCCTTCCTTTGATTCCGGATCTTTTTAATCAGGTTCAGGGTGCCCAATGGTTCTCTAAGTTCGATCTACGGGGGGCATATAACCTTATCCGCATCAAAGAGGGGGATGAGTGGAAAACTGCGTTCAACACGCCCGAAGGTCATTTCGAATACCTAGTCATGCCCTTTGGGTTGTGTAATGCCCCTGCCGTCTTCCAGAATTTTATTAATGAAATTCTGAGAGATTACCTGGGTAATTTTCTTGTAGTGTACCTTGATGACATACTGGTGTTTTCCAAGGACTGGTCCTCGCACGTGGAGCATGTCAGGAAGGTCCTCCAGGTCCTTCGGGAAAATAATCTGTTTGCGAAGACCGAAAAATGTGTGTTTGGGGTACAGGAGATACCATTTTTAGGTCAAATCCTCACTCCTCATGAATTCCGCATGGACCCTGCCAAGGTTCAGGCTGTGGCGGAATGGGTCCAACCTGCCTCCCTGAAGGCGCTACAGTGTTTTTTGGGGTTCGCTAACTATTACAGGAGATTTATTGCCAACTTCTCGGTCGTCGCTAAGCCTCTTACGGACCTCACTCGCAAGGGTGCTGATGTCCTCCATTGGCCCCCTGAGGCCGTCCAGGCTTTTGAGACCCTCAAGAAGTGCTTTATCTCGGCCCCCGTGCTGGTTCAGCCCAACCAAAGGGAGCCATTTATTGTGGAGGTTGACGCGTCCGAGGTGGGAGTGGGGGCCGTCTTGTCCCAGGGTACCAGCTCCCTCACCCATCTCCGCCCCTGTGCTTACTTCTCTAGGAAGTTTTCGCCCACGGAGTGTAACTATGATATTGGCAACCTCAAACTTTTAGCCATTAAATGGGCTTTTGAGGAGTGGCGTCACTTCTTGGAGGGGGCCAGACACCAGGTAACGGTCCTTACTGACCACAAGAATCTGGTTTTCCTAGAATCTGCCCGGAGGCTTAATCCTAGACAAGCTCGTTGGGCACTATTCTTTACCAGATTTAATTTCTTGGTTACCTATAGGGCTGGGTCCAAAAATATTAAGGCTGATGCACTGTCACGTAGTTTCATGGCTAATCCTCCTTCTGAGAAGGATCCTGCTTGTATTTTACCCCCTGGTATAATTGGTTCTGCCACTGATTCTGACTTAGCCTCTGACATCGCGGCTGATCAAGGTTCAGCTCCCGGGAACCTCCCTGGGGACAAACTGTTTGTCCCCCTGCAATACCGGCTAAGGGTACTCAGGGAAAACCATGACTCCGCTCTATCTGGTCATCCTGGCATCTTGGGTACCAAACTCCTCATTACCAGAAACTATTGGTGGCCTGGGTTGCCTAAAGACGTTAGGGCTTACGTCGCCGCTTGTGAGGTCTGTGCTAGGTCCAAGACCCCTAGGTCCCGACCTGCGGGCTTACTACGTTCCTTGCCCATTCCCCAGAGACCTTGGACCCATATCTCCATGGATTTTATCACCGATTTGCCTCCATCTCAGGGCAAGTCGGTGGTGTGGGTGGTAGTAGACCGCTTCAGCAAGATGTGCCACTTTGTGCGCCTTAAGAAACTACCCAACGCCAAGACGTTAGCTTCTTTGTTTGTGAAACACATTCTGCGTCTCCATGGGGCCCCAGTCAATATCGTTTCGGACAGAGGGGTACAATTTGTTTCCTTATTTTGGAGAGCTTTTTGTAAAAAGTTGGAGATTGATCTATCCTTCTCCTCCGCCTTCCATCCCGAAACTAATGGCCAAACGGAAAGGACTAACCAATCCCTGGAACAATATTTAAGGTGTTTCATTTCTGACTGTCAATTTGATTGGGTCTCATTCCTTCCCCTCGCCGAATTTTCCCTGAATAACCGGGTCAGTAACTCGTCAGGGGTCTCCCCGTTTTTCTGTAATTTCGGGTTTAATCCTAGGTTCTCCTCCATTTCCCCTGGTTGTTCCAATAATCCCGAGGTAGAGGACGTTCATCGGGAACTGTGCACAGTCTGGGCCCAGGTTCAGAAGAACCTAGAGGCGTCCCAGAGCGTACAAAAGATTCAGGCTGATTGTAGACGTTCTGCTAACCCCCGGTTTGTCGTCGGGGATCTGGTGTGGTTGTCGTCGAGGAACTTGCGCCTTAAGGTCCCGTCCAGGAAGTTTGCTCCCCGATTTATTGGACCTTATAAGGTCATTGAAGTCCTCAACCCTGTATCCTTCCGTCTGGAGCTGCCCCCATCCTTTCGCATACACGACGTCTTCCATGCCTCCCTCCTGAAACGCTGCTCCCCGTCCTGGTCCCCCTCGAGGAAACCTCCTGTTCCCGTTCTCACCCCTGAGGGGGTGGAATTCGAGGTGGCCAAGATTGTGGACAGTAGGATGGTCCAGGGCTCCCTCCAGTACCTGGTCCATTGGAGAGGATACGGGCCGGAGGAGAGGACTTGGGTACCTGCTCGAGATGTTCACGCTGGGGTATTGATCAGGAGGTTCCACCTTCTCTTCCCCACTAAACCGGGTCCTCTTAGTAAGGGTCCGGTGGCCCCTCATAAAAGGGGGAGTACTGTAAAGGATCTGCCAGGCACTACGTCTGGGTATACTCCCAGGATTAATCAGTCGACACCTGAGGCCAGACCTCTGAGACTGACACCTGCTCCCACCAATCAGGGTGGCAGGCTCAGGAGTGGGAGAGCCTATCGCGGCCTGGTCAGTCAGAGTTAGCTCCGCCCCCTGTCCATTTATACCTGCCGTTTTCTCTTCCTCCTTGCTTGTTGTTCTTCTTGGATTCCTGGCCCCACTGCTGCCTTGCTCCAGCCTGCTTCTGCCGTGCTTCTGCCTTGCTTCAGTTCCGTTTATCCTGCTTTGCTCTGCCCCTGGCTTGCTTCTGCTACGTGCTCCCGTTTGTATACTCCACTACTTCCTGATCCTGACTGGCTCATTCACCGCTCCGTTTCCTCGCGGCGTTCCGTGGGCTACTGTATTCCCTTGCGTGTTCCCCGTTTGTACTCCCTTGCTCTTAGACAGCGTAGGGACCACCGCCAAGTTGTACCCCGTCGCCTAGGGCGGGTCGTTGCAAGTAGGCAGGGACAAGGCGGTGGGTAGATTAGGGCTCACTTGTTCCCTTCACCTCCTTCCTGCCATTACAGAGTCTCTGAACATGTATTGCTATTGACAATGGCTCAGAATTATTGATGACGCAGGTAAACATGTATATTCTTGCAAAATATTGTTAAAAGGGGCTACAGGCTTTGCGCAGAGATCTCCCAGCAAAGGACTGTGGCTTTAGCAGACCTCCGAGCTGTTAATCATAATGCAGTCCATTCCACATTCACCTGCTAATAATGTAAACATTGACAATAATGTAGTAGTGGTCAATGAAGGATTTAATAATGTTTTCACTATATACATAGTCGCCCTACTTTCATTATATAGGGGCAGCACTAGTTAGCACTATTGTGTAGCATAGTAATATTGGTGTCTTCTTACATAGAAAAGCCCTTTGGGTCCTCTCCAGCAGAAGGACCCTGGTGCGACTGCTTCCTCTGTACCCCATATAGCTACACCGTTGTTTGAATGTGTTTACTCTGGGTGCTTTGGTTTGTTGCCGCACTCCAAAAACATACTGATAGGTTAATTGGCATCCTATGAAATTGGCACTAATGTGCATGTGCCTGAGGTAGGGAAAATAGATTGTGAGCCCCAATTAGAGCAGGGACTGATGTTAATCCCTTCCCGTCTCTGTATTTAAATTTTTTCCTCCCCGCCTTCCAAAAGCCATAACTTTTTTGTCGATAAAGCCATATGAGGGCTTGTTTTTTGCGGGATGAGTTGTAGTTTTTCACAGCACCATATAATGTACCATATAATGTATTGGGAACCTGGAAATTTTTTTATTTGTGGTGTGGAATAGGAAAAAAACTGCAATTCCTCTATCTTTTGAGGGTTTTGTTTTTACGGTTGTCACCATACAGTAAAAATGTCATGTTAACTTCTACCGGTCAATATGATTACGGCGATACCAAATTTATATAGTTTTTTTTAAGGTTTTACTACTTTTACAAAGAAGAAACTAATCGTTAAAAATAAAATTTGTGTTTTGTCGCCACATTCTGAGAGCCATACATTTTTTATTTTTCTGGTGATTGAGCATTATGTGGGGTTATTTTTTGCGGTTTGAGTTGTAGTTTCTATTGGTACTATTTTGGGCTACATGAGACTTTTTGATCACTTTTTATAAAAAATTTTGTGAAGTGACCAAAAAACAGCAATTCTGGCGTTTTAATTTATTTTTACGGCGTTCACCATGCGAGTTAAATAATGGTATATTGTAATAGATCTGACTTTTTTGGATGCGTTGATACCAATTCTGTTTATTTTTTTTATTTTTTACATTACTTTAGAGGAAGAATGAGAAGTTTTTTTTTTGAACTTTTAATATTTTTTTTTTTACGCTACTAAAAATTACACATTTTATTAGCCCCCTAGGGGACTTGAACCAGTGATCGTTGGATGGCTGGTACAGTACACTGCAATATTAGTGTGTTGCAGTATATTGTCATTTTTACAGGCTCCTGTTAAGCCCTGCCAGAGGCAATGCTTAACAGGAGATTAAGAAAGGCAGCCCTGGGGGCCTTCATTAGGCCCCTGGGCTGCCATTACGACCATGGACACCACACGAACACGTTGCCGGGGGACGATGAGCTGTCAGAGGGGGCGCCCCCCTCTTTTTAACGTCATAAATTCTGCAATCGTGATTGATCAGAGCATATAAGGAGTCAAACGGCCAAGAACAGTGTGATTGCTGTTCCTGGCCGTTAGTCCCAGGTGTCAGCTGTAATACACAGCTGACACCAGCTTCGTATGGAATGGGCTCAGCGGGTGAGCCTGCTCCAAACATTACCCCCCCACCACAATGCAATAGTTAGTCATGATGCGGATAGGGGTTCAAGGAGTTTTTCAGGATTTCAAAATCGATGGCCATCAATATTATATCGGTGGGGGTTCGACTCTTGGGACCCCTGCTGATCAGCTGTTTGAAGGGGCTGTGGCACTCAAACGAGCACTGCAGCCTTTTCATTGTTTACCTTGGGTTTCAGGCTGTTTGAACTTAAGTGTTCTATGGGACAGTGGTGCAATACCTGCACAGCCGCTACGAAAGTAATGGTGTGTTAAATACGAACAGAAATGAAACCTATGTAAACAATGAAGAGGGTGCAGCGCTCATATAAGTGCCTCAGCACCTTTAAGCAGCTGATCGACGGGGGTGCCGACAGTCGAACACCCACCGATCTAATATTGATGGCCTATCAAAAGGATAGGACATCAATTTTGAAATCCGGGATAACCTCTTTAATGGTGATCTCTGTACAGCACTGCAGAATATGTTGGCAAGAGAAAAGAAATACTATGCCACAGATGGTGGCAAAAGATGGCAAGTACTATTTACTGCTGTATTTTACTTTTTAAGTTTCAACTCTTCAAAGCTGAATCTAGACCATTAATCAAGAGTTGAAACTTAAAAAGTAAAATACAGCAGTAAAACCCCTTGTCTGATTTTTAAAAAAGGTCCAAATTCTACAATTTGTTGCATGTCTGTAAATCAACAAATTGGAGAATTTGGATCTTTTTAAAAAGTCAGACAAGTCAGTCACATCAGCCAGTACGGATATAAAACAGTGTCAGGCTGGGTTCACACAACCTATTTTCAGACGTATACGAGGCGTTTTTTGCCTCGTTTTACGTCTGAAAATACGTCTCAAATACGTTGTCAAACATCTGCCCATTACTTTCTATGGGTATAACGCTGTATTGTTCCCACGACGCGTAATTTTACGCGTCGTACGGCAATTACGACGCGTAAAATTACGCCTCGTAAAAAGAAGTGCAGGACACTTCTTTGGACGTTTTTGGAGCTGTTTTCTCATAGACTCCAATGAAAACAGCTCCAAAAACGGACGTAAAAAACACAGCGAAAACGGCGCGAAAAACGCGAGTTGCTCAAAAAACGTCTGAAAATCAGGGGCTGTTTTCCCTTGAAAACAGCTCTGTATTTTCAGACGTTTTTGGTCACTACGTGTGCACATACCCTAAGGCTGGGTTCACACGACCTATTTTCAGACGTAAACGAGGCGTATTATGCCTTGTTTTACGTCTGAAAATACGGCTCCAATACGTCGGCAAACATCTGCCCATTCATTTGAATGGGTTTGCCGACGTACTGTGCAGACAACCTGTAATTTACGCATTACGCTGTAATTTACAGCTGTCAAAAGACGATGCGTAAAATTACAGCCTCGTCAAAAGAAGTGCAGGACACTTCTTGGGACGTTTTTGGAGCCGTTTTCTCATAGACTCTATTGAAAACAGCTCCAAAAACGGCCGAAAAAACGGCACGAAAACGCCGCGAAAACGGCGCGAAAAACGCAGCGAAATACGTGAGTTGCTCCAAAAACTTCTGAAAATCAGGTGCTGTTTTCCCTTGAAAACAGCTCTGTATTTTCAGACGTTTTTGACTCAGCGTGTGAACATACCCTAAGGGTATGTTCACACGGCCTATTTACGGACGTAATTCGGGCGTTTTTGCCCCGAATTATGTCTGAAAATAGCGCCTCAATAGCGCTGACAAACATCTGCCCATTGAAAACAATGGGCAGACGTTTGTCTGTTCACACGAGGCGTAAATTTACGCGCCGCTGTCAAATAACGGCGCGTAAATAGACGCCCGCGTCAAAGAAGTGACCTGTCACTTCTTTGGCCGTAATTGGAGCCGTTATTCATTGACTCCAATGAATAGCAGCGCTAATTACGGCCGTAGTGGACGCGGCGTTCAAGCGCTTGCACATGCCGGTACGGCTGAAATTACGGGGATGTTTTCAGGCTGAAACATCCCCATAATTTCAGCCGTAACGGACGCCCTCGTGTGAACATACCCTAAGGGTATGTTCACACGGCCTATTTACGGACGTAATTCGGGCGTTTTTGCCCCGAATTACGTCTGAAAATAGCGCCTCAATAGCGCTGACAAACATCTGCCCATTGAAAGCAATGGGCAGACGTTTGTCTGTTCACACGAGGCGTATATTTACGCGCCGCTGTCAAATGACGGCGCGTAAATAGACGCCCGCGTAGAAGAAGTGACCTGTCACTACTTTGGCCGTAATTGGAGCCGCTATTCATTGACTCCAATGAATAGCAGCGCTAATTACGGCCGTAATTGACGCGGCGTTCAAGCGCCTGCACATGCCGGTACGGCTGAAATTACGGGGATGTTTTCAGGCTGAAACATCCCCGTAATTTCAGCCGTTACGGACCCCCGCCGTGTGAACATACCCTAAGGGTATGTTCACACGTAGTCAACAAAAACGTCTGAAAATCCAGAGCTGTTTTCAAGGGAAAACAGACCCTGCTTTTCAGACGTTTTTTGACCAACTCGCATTTTTCACGCCGTTTTCGCGGCGTTTTCTACGTCCGTTTTTGGAGCTGTTTTCATTGGAGTCTATGAGAAAACAGCTCCAAAAACGTCCAAAGAAGTGTCCTGCACTTCTTTTGACGAGGCTGTATTTTTACGCGTCGTCGTTTGACAGCTGTCAAACGACGACGCGTAAATAACAGGTCGTCTGCACAGTACGTCGGCAAACCCATTCAAATGAATGGGCAGATGTTTGCCGACGTATTGGAGCCGTATTTCCAGACGTAAAACGAGGCAAAATACGCCTCGTATACGTCTGAAATTTGGCCGTGTGAACATACCCTCAGGGTATGTGCACACGTAGTGACCAAAAACGTCTGAAAATCCAGAGCTGTTTTCAAGGGAAAACAGACCCTGCTTTTCAGACGTTTTTTGACCAACTCGCATTTTTCGCTGCGTTTTTCGCGCCGTTTTCGCAGCGTTTTTTACGTCCGTTTTTGGAGCTGTTTTCATTGGAGTCTATGAGAAAACAGCTCCAAAAACGTCCAAAGAAGTGTCCTGCACTTCTTTTTACGAGGCGTAATTTTACGCGTCGTAATTGCCGTACGACGCGTAAAATTACGCGTCGTGGGAACAATACAGCGTTATACCCATAGAAAGTAATGGGCAGATGTTTGACAACGTATTTGAGACATATTTTCAGACGTAAAACGAGGCAAAAAACTCCTCGTATACGTCTGAAAATAGGTCGTGTGAACCCAGCCTTATGTGCATTCTCAAGGCACCTTTAGGCCTCCTTTACACAGAGATTTTTTTCTGGTAATCTAAACTGCATAAAAAAATTCTGCTTAAAAATGTTGGTGTTATTAAAATGTAACATGCATTTTTTTATGGCGCATTTAATGGAATTTTTGGTGGCGCTTTTCATTTAGCGGCGTTTTTCATTTTTTTTTCCCATAGGCTTCTCTGTAGGACTTCAAAAACATCAGAAAAAAAGAAGGGTACAAAAGGACGCTAAATTAAAAATGTCCCCAAAATGCTACTAAAAACACCATTTAAAATATGCTGTCATATTATACGAAACACTGGCGTTTTTAGATGTGTTTTTTGTTTTAATGAAATTTAAAATGCCAGAAAAAAATCTGTGTGTGAAGGGGGCCTTAGGGCATGACCCGACGTGGAGGAATTGCTCTGGAATTCCGCTGCGGACAGTCCGCAGCGGAAATCCGCAGCGTACACGTTTCTCCATTGCCTTCCACAGCTTTGTGGTTGGGTTCGTTTACACGTTGCGGACAATTCCGCTGCGGAGCATAAGCTGCGGTGCGGAATTTGGTGTCCGCAGCATACACTGGTTGCGGACGTGTAGCGGATTTGTTGCGGACTCATTGCGGAATTTCTCCATTGACTTCAATGGAGAGTCAATATTCCGCAATGAAGTCCACAGATGTTATGTGTGCTGCGGAGCATATTGGTTTTGCTAACATGACATTTCTTCATTCTGGCTGGACCTATGTATTTCTAGGTCTACAGCCAGACTGAGGAAGTCAATGGGTGACTACCTGTGTGCACCCGTAATTACGGGAGCGTTGCTAGGCGACGTCAGTAAATAGTCACTGTCCAGGGTGCTGAAAGAGTTAAGCGATCGGCAGTAACTGTTTCAACACACTGGACAGTGACTTCCGATCACAATATACATCAACCTGTAAAAAAAATAGAAGTTCATACTTACCGAGAACTTCCTGCTTCTTCCTCCAGTCCGGCCTCCCGGGATGACGTTTCAGTCCAAGTGACGGCTGCAGCCAATCACAGGCTGCAGCGGTCACATGGACTGCCGCGTCATCCAGGGAGGTCGGGCTGGATAGCGAAAGAGGGACGCGTCACCAAGACAACGACCGGGTAAGTATGAATTTCTTTTACTTTTACAAGGGAAAGGGCTGTCCCTTCTCTCTATCCTGCACTGATAGAGAGAAGGGAAGCCCTCTTCCCCTCAACACGCAACGGCTAGTCCGCATCAATTTAATGCCCATTTCAGGCAAAGCCGCAACAGAATCTGTAACGCAGATTCTGTGCGGCATTGAGGAGGACAGTGGGGGAAGAAATACGCCACGTCTGGGCATGCCCTTATAGTATTACCAAATAAAAGATATTAATTACCAAATGCGATGTAAGGAACAACAGAAGTAAACATTGGAGTCTCCCATTATTCTTTATGAAGTCTTTTGGTTTAACCCGTTAGTGACCGGCCCATCGTGTTTCTACGTCGGTCACTAACGGGCCTTATTCCGATGCCATAGACTTTTTACGTCGCGGCATCGGAATAAGTTTACAGAGCAGGGAGCTGTCAAATGTCCCTGCTGTCAGCTGCTAGAGGCAGCTGAGGGCTGCGAGCGTCCCTGCTCTGCCGTGTGAGATCGATATTAGTATCGATCTCACACGTTTAACCCCTCAGATGCGGTGCTCAATAGCGAGCACCGCATCTGAGTGGTTTTGGAGAGAGGGAGGGAGCTCCCTCTCTCCCCCACCGACACCCGGCGATACGATCGCCGAGTGTTTGTGTCTCTAATGGCAGCCGGGGGTCTAATAAAGGCCCCCAGGTCTGCCTGGAGTGAATGCCTGCTAGATCATGCCGCATGCATGACCTAGCAGATGCCTGTCCGTGTTAAACGGACAGGCAGTAATACACTGCAATACAAAAGTATTTCAGTGTATTATAAATGCGATCGCAGAATCGCATATTATAGTCCCCTAATGGGACTAGTAAAAAAGTGAAAAAAAAGTTTAATAAAGTTAATTAAAAAAATGTGAAAAAAAATGAAAAACCCAGCTTTTCCCCTTACAAAATGCTTTACTATTAAAAAACCAATATAAAGTTAAAAAGTTACACATATTTGGTATCGCCGCGTCCGTAACGACCCCGACTATAAATCTATTACATTATTTAACCCGCACGGTGAACGCCGTAAAAATTTTTATAAAAAAACTATGGAAAAATTGCTGTTTTCTGTGAATACTGACTTTAAAAAAATGTGATAAAAAGTGATTAAAAAGTCGCATCTACTCCAAAATGGTACCAATAAAAACGACAAGTCGTCCTGCAAAAAAAAAGCCCTCATACAACCGCATCGGCGAAAAAATAAAAACGTTACGGCTCTTCAAATATGGAGACACAAAAACAAATAATTTAGAAAAAAAAGTGTTTTTACTGTGTAAAAGTAGTAAAACATACAAAAACTATACAAATTTGGTATCGTTGCAATCGTAACAATAAAGTTATTGTGTTATTTATACCACACGGTAAACTGCGTAGATTTAGGACGCAAAAAAATAGTGGCGAAATTTCAGATTTTTTTCTATTCCCCCCCCCAAAAAAAGTTAATAAAAGTTAATCAATAAATAATATGTACCTAAAAATGGTGCTATTAAAAAATACAACTTGTCCCGCAAAAAACAAGACCTTATACAGCTATGTCAACGCAAAAATAAAAAGGCTATAGCTCTTGGAATGCGACGATTGAAAAACGTAAAAAATAGCTTGGTCTTTATGGTCCAAAATAGGCTGGTCATTAAGGGGTTAAATGTGTTTGGACCACTGCTTAATAACAGCGGAGGCAGCCAGAGGGTGAAACTACTGGATCTTCTTGCTCTTTTGGAGATCTAGCATTGTCACTCTCATTGAGTAGGAGGGCTGGTGTCACAAATTTAGGTGTGCCATCAGTACTTCTCAGTGGGCAGGGAGGTGGCGTCTGGGACCAAGTGTTGAGTTATGTTCATAGTCCTGAACAGGGGGCGACCAGTTGAACTCTTTAAGGCATTATATAGTCCAGCCATGTGGAGTCACAGTGTAATGAAGATATATCTGTACAATTTAGTGCACTTTGTATGTGGTCTAATTTACAAAATGTTGGTACAATCTAATCAATACTTATGTATAACGTATAATCTTCTACAATTTTACAGGAAATTTGCTGCCACAATTCCTCGGCCTTTCTCTGTGCGTTACAATCCATACACACAAAGCATTGAAGTGTTAGATAATGTACAGCAGTTGAAGAATCTAGCCGACTGCATTAACAGTAAGTTGCCATTTACTGTATTAAAACGCTGGGGCAGATTTATCAATGTATTTACACCAGTTTTTCTGACCTTTACAGTCCTACTAGTTGAAAAAGACATACATCAAAGAAATTCTCTAGTACAGAGACATTGGGGCACATTTATCAATAATTTGGCATAACTAAATTAGACATAATGGCGTTCATGCTGAATGCCATATTCATCAAGCTTCCACCGCTTTTTCCAACACCTACAACAATTTTTGTAATTGTTGGGAAGAAAGGAGGAGCATATTTTTTATTCCCACCTTCTGTGACCGCTTTACATAGGATTGGCGGTAAAGTTCTCTGCCATTGTTCTGCATGGAAAATTTTCATGTACAACAGCAGAGTTCAGTAGCTACACCGTGTCCCACAGTCAACGTGTGCCATCTTAGGGAATGCGCCACACAATACACTGTAATTTCATACTGGTTTACCACTCAATGATATGCCAGTATTAGTAATTGTGCTTTATTCAATTTTGTGCTGGTATCCTTACCATATATCTCCACACCCCACTATAGAAAAAAAATGTCCTAACCTACCACTACCTACTCCAGTACTGGTAAATTGTGACCAAGTTCTATTGTAAATTGCAGGAGGAAAACGTTCTAGTGGCATGTTAGCAATTATTGAAGGTAACCATGCTGGTCTACCCTTGAGCCTAGGGAAAAAATTGGGTACACAGTGCAGTATTCTTTTTGTTAAAAAAAAAAAAGATCATAACGGATCACTCAATGGATTCTATGATTTTTTGGGGGGATTCTAACTGATGCCAAAGGGGATCAGTCTGCATCCACTGTCATTATTTATATCATGTTTAGTGTTTTTTTTTATATCATTGAGTTCCGTGGGTAAAAAAAATATTGAAACATAATAATACGAAAAAAAAAATCAATAGTTACTGTACATTGTATGGTTGAAAAAATTCATATATTTATCAAGTTCTATAGGGGAAGGGGAGAGGATGTGGACGGATGGATGAAAGGAATGAAGGAGAGGTCAATCTTGTTTTTCCTTATTAGCAGTTTGTCATCAGTTTTTCTATATGTAGATCAGAGCAAAAAAAACAACTACAAAGAATGCAAATGTGAACGACTCTTAATAAAACAATGTAGAGCTACACTTTCATGTGATTCACTTTTGCAATGTTATATGCTTATAATAATTTATAATGTTTCATGTGCAGGTGAAATCGGGATCCTTTGCTGTGCTCTTCGGAAGCTTGAGTAAAGATACTCTCCAACCACTCTTACCATGGAGTGAATGTTCTGAAGACGCTACAGTGGTGAAGAGATAACATGACATTAATATTGATATAACGTTGGGATCATAGCTATCATTTAATGACAAAATATCATGATGTTAAAATCACTCTCTCTCTCTCTCTATATATATATATATATATATATATATACACACATATATATATATATATATATATATATATATACATATATGGAAGATACAGATTCATGTTATATTCCCAGACTCATCACCGGAAAATAATGGGTCACGAGGGATAAGGCAGGGAGGTGAATTTTATTTTTAGCATATTATCAAGATATTACTGCTTCTCACCTTTGAAAACATACATTATCTTCATGATTTACTGAAGCAATACAAATCGTCCTTTGCATTAAATAAGATAGATGAATTAAATACATGTAAGGTTACGTTATTGCAGTAGAATGCACGTGTGACATCACCCATCATTGGTGTATTGCCCTAAATGAGTGTAAAGGAAGATATTCACTGTACTGCAAATACATGAACTTTAAAATGTAAACTTTTTGTTAAAGTAGTTTTCCCAATAGACACTTTTGTAAATGTCAGTCAGACAAGTTAGATCGGGGGGGTTATTCTGAAATGAAATGAGGGGTTAAGTATTTCAAAAGCCATAACTTCTTTATTTTTCCGTCAACATAGCCGTATAAGGGCATTTTTTTTTTTTGCAGGACAATGGTATTTAATGTGCGACATAATGTACTTAGAAACTAAAAAAAGTTGAGGTGGAATTGAAAAAAAACCAGCACTTTTGGGTTTAATTTTTAGAGCGTACATCGGGCAGTAAAAATACCACACATTAACACTATTCTGTGGTTTAATACGATTACGGTGATATCAAATTTATATAGTTTTTTTTATGTTTTACTACTTTTACAGAATAAAAACTGTGTTAAAAATAAAAACTCTGTGTCGCCATATTCTGATGCCCATAACTTTTTTTTTCCGACTATGGAGCGGTGTGAGGCATTTTTTTTGTGTGGCAAACTTTCGTTTTTATTGGTACAATTTTGGGGTACATACAACTTTTTGATCACTTTTTGTTCCATTTTTTTGGGGAAGGCAAGGTGATTAAAAAACAACAATTCTGTCTATTTTTTTTCCGGTGTTCACCGTGTGGAATAAACAACATGATATTTTGATAGTTTAGACTTTTAAGGACACGGCGATACTAATTATGTATAATTTTTATATTTTACATTATTTTATAGTAGAAATGGAAAAAGGTTTTGTTTTTTTTAAGCTTCATTTTTTTATTTTTTGTTAAAAACGTTATAAAAAATATTTAAACTTTTTTTTTTTTGTCCCATTAGGGAAATTTAACATGCTATTGTTCGATTGCTTGTTCACTACACTGCAATACTTAAACATTGCAGTGTAGTGTCGTTTTAACGGTGTCCTATTTAGCCCTACCTAGTGGCTAAGAGACCACAGTCGATATTGACAGCGGAATCCAAGTGGATGAACGCTGATCCCGGCTGTTAGGGTATGTTCACACGGCCAAATTTCAGACGTATACGAGGCGTATTATGCCTCGTCTTACGTCTGAAAATACGGCTCCAATACGTCGGCAAACATCTGCCCATTCATTTGAATGGGTTTGCCGACGTACTGTGCAGACGACCTGTTATTTACGCGTCGTCGTTTGACAGCTGTCAAACGACGACGCGTAAAAATACAGCCTCGTCAAAAGAAGTGCAGGACACTTCTTTGGACGTTTTTGGAGCTGTTTTCTCATAGACTCCAATGAAAACAGCTCCAAAAACGGACGTAAAAAACGCCGCGAAAACGGCGCGAAAAACGCCGCGAAAAATGCGAGTTGGTAAAAAAACGTCTGAAAAGCAGGGTCTGTTTTCCCTTGAAAACAGCTCTGGATTTTCAGACGTTTTTGTTGACTACGTGTGAACATACCCTCAGAGTGAGGGGTCAGCTGTAATATACAGGTGACACCCGCAGCATATTGAGCGCACTCAGCTCCTAAAACCTCTCCCTACTTCTGACCCCTCGGCCAAGACTACATTTACGTCATTGCTCTTAAGTGAGTCTGACAAATCCCAGATAGTACATTGTGCTAGTAATTGTATTCATAGTTGCAATTAATATGTAATCACCAAATAAAGTATTATATCATTATTACTATTTAGCTGGTATGCAGATATTATATAACGCGTTAGTTAAGTTTTTGTTGTTTTATTCCCAAGAGTAGAAAAGTGATTTGTTAGGCTATTGATTATCCTTATGACTAATAAGCAAGGAACATATGATTATGAACATTATTTCACAAATTAATAAAAGGAACCTGAAAAGGTCTGTCCCCGATATAGTGGATACATCTGTCATTATAAGAGCATTATGTGGCTGCTTTCACATTGATTTATCAGCGAGAACTATTGTTTTGTACAAGTTTCTGCTGTGGGCGATAAAGAGAATCTGTCACATTACAAAAACTCTTTATATGTAAGTATGATTCCTCATGACAATGCAGTGCTGGCTCCTTGACCAATACCAGGGCTGATCTCAGGAATGTTTGCCGGCTGATAACGAAAATACATCACTCTTACATTACTTGAGTGCTACTCTACCCAGATGTGCCACCATTACTAGTGGCAGAAGTTTGTATTCAGAATCATGGGTTACAGATGCTCAATAAAAAGACCTACAATTCATTATTACATGAAAAATATCCTTTAATGCTGTTGTGAGATTTGTCAGTGTGTAGTCAAATTACCCTGCCAACAAAAATAGAATCATTCAATATATCAAATTTTGAATGTTTGTAATTGTTTATATTATTAATAAAACTTTATATAATTAGGCACGAATTTGTCTTTTATTTTCTGGGCAAAATTAAAGGTACAGTAATTATTTGGTGCAGTTATTTATTTTCCATTGCTTATATCTTGAATATGAATCACATCTTGAATATGAAATTCAGTTTTGGGCTCCAAATTGTAAAAAGTATATAGGAGAGCTGGAGAATGTTCAAACACCGGTGACTAGATTATTAAATAGGTTGGGAGGACCGTCTTACAATGAAAGGCTGGAGAAATTGGGCTTGTTAAGCTTGGAAAAAAGACGCCTTAAAGGGGTTGGCTAGTTTACTATAAATGGCTTCTAATGTGTGGCTGGTAGCAAAACAACATACTTACCAATATACTTTCTTTACCTCTTCTGTCTTATTCTTCTTTTCTGGCAAGCGACACCCCTGGCTAAAGAAAATCTTCTTCCGTGACATCACACCGTCCTCGTCCATCCCAGCGCACGACATGCAGAGAGAAATAACAGAGTTCACCCAGGCCTGAATGAGCACCTAATTCCGGTCCTTCTTCTGTGCTTGGGCTGTTTCCGACTCATCCAGGAACAGCGCAAGCAGACTAAATACTCTACAGACGCCATCCCCTTTCATCTTCATCATGTGCAAGTGCGATCTTCCTGTAAGTTCAGGTTGGTCGCATGCGCAACAGTAAGAAATTGCACAAAGAGGCAGTGTGGGATAAAAATAAACGGTGATAGGTGATTGCCATGTTATATATCGTGTAATACAGTATGTATGTACATATATATAGCTATACATATATACATACATTTACTTGCGTGAAATTTTCATTTCCTGGAGTCCATAGGCAGCACATACATGGGGGGTTAAAGTCAATTGATTGCCGGATAGAAGAGACATGTTTAACCCCTTAATGACCGGGCCTGAATAGGTCTTAATGACCAGCTATATTTTTCCGCTTTTACCTCTCTGCATTTCAGCAGCCATATTGTTTTTATTTTTTTCATTGATGTGGGTGTATGAGGCCTTGTTTTATGTGGGAGAAATTGTATTATTTTTTTTCATAGTTTGGGGAAAGAAAAAAATTATTTTTACGGCGTGAAAATAGCGATTCTCAGCATTGTTTTTCTTGTTTATTTATTATCCTGTTCATGTTTCACGCTAAATAACTCATTAGATTAATTCTTCAGGTTTTGACGGTCCTTTATACCTAATATGTGTAGGTTTTTCGTTTTTATTTAGTGTAGGGGCAATAAAATGGACTTTTTATTTATTTATTTTTTTGTTACTTTTTTTAAATCCCATTAAGGGATAACTTTATTTATAACTTTATTTTTTACTTGTAATGTATTAGCATACTCCTGTATGCTAATAACCTGTGTCACTATGACACATGCTGCTGTTAGAGCAGCACATCGTGTGCCCTAACAGCAGGCAAGCTGAACAGACAGCCCTGGGGTCCTTTGTAGGTCCCCAGGGCTGACTGTAGAGGGATTCCCCGGTGTTTGATCACATCACCAGGTTTCCAATGACGAGATCAAAGCGGGGAGTTATCTTTGATCTTGCCGCGGTCACGGACCGCAGCAATCAAAGGGTTAAATAGCTGGGGTCCAAATGTTTTCCGACCCCAGCTGTATTCAGCAGGCTCCTCTAAGTTCAGGAGCTGTTAGTTACAGCTCCTGCTTAGAGGATGAGCGCTGACAGGAGCGCACATCAGCCTAATCTACAGCGACGCCAAAAGACGTCTCTGTAGACTTAGGACATGCACCACCTGCCATCAAAAGACGGTGGGCGGTCGTTAAGGAGTTAATTAGCAGTACATGAAAACAATTAAGTAATTACTAGCAGCCTATATTAAGGCTCCAGCAGGAGTATCAAGCTGCATAGTTTTAAGCAGTAGACACTTTTGAGATGTAACATTGTGCTGTCTACGGACACCAGGAAATGAAAATTTCAAGTAAGTACATTTTCTACTTCCTGTTCGTCCTACGGCAGCACATACATAGGGGACTTACAAAGCAATATTCAGGGGTGGGAAGATGTAGTTGCCATTTTTAGAACTGACTCACCAAATGCTGCACCCTCAGCAGATAACAAATCTAGACAATAATGTTTCACAAAGGTTTAACCCCTTCCCGCTCCTTGACGTACTATTACGTCATGGCAGCTGTATCGTTCGCGCTCCATGACGTAATAGTACGTCACGGGAGTAACGGCCGTTTCGGCCGTCCTCCCGACACATACAGGAGCTGTGACGGCTGCTGTCTCGTACAGCAGCTGTCACAGCTCCTACAGCGGGGACCGATCGCTGTGTCCCCGCTGATTAACCCCTTAAAAGCCGCGTTCTATAGAGATCGCGGCTTTTTAGGGGTTAAGCTGCCATCGCCGGCCTGCTACGCGATAGCGGCCGGCGATGGTGACTATGGCAACCGGACACCAAACAATGGCGTCCGGCTATGCCATAGACGGAAGCCTAGTGGGTCCTGACAACGTCAGGACCCACTATGCTTGCTGTCAGTGAGTAGCTGACAGCTCTAATACACTGCACTACGCATGTAGTGCAGTGTATTAGAATAGCGATCAGGGCCTCCTGCCCTCATGTCCCCTAGTGGGACAAAGTAATACAGTAAAAAAAAAGTTAAAAAAAGATGTGTCAAAATAAGAAAATAAAAGATTTAAAAGTAATAAAAGTAAAAATCCCCCCTTTTCCCTTATCAGTCATTTATTATTAATAAAAATATATAAACAAACAAATAAACTATACATAATTGGTATCGCCGCGTCCGTAACGGCTTGAACTACAAAACTATTTAGTTATTTATCCCGCACGATGAACGCCGTAAAAGAAAATAATAATAAACCGTACCACAATCACAATTCTTTGGTCACTTCACCTCTCAAAAAATGGAATAAAAAGAGATCAAAAAGTCGCATGTACCTAAAAATGGTACTGATCGAAACTACAGTTCGTTACGCAAAAAATAAGTCCTCGCACGGCTTGATTGATTGAAAAATAAAAACGTTATGGCTCTTAGAATAAGGTAACACAAAAAGTGAATGATTGTTTACAAAACGTATTTTATTGTGCAAACGCCATAAGACATAAAAAAACCTATAAACATCTGGTATCGCCGTAATCGTATCGTCCCGCAGAATAAAGTGAATATTTTATTTATAGCGCACGGTGAACGCTGTAAAAAAAAAAGAATAAAAAAACAATAGTAGAATTGCTGTTTTTTAGTCACCACGCCACCTAAAAATAGAATAAAAACTGATCAAAAAGCCGCATGCACCCCAAGAAAACTACAATGGATTCCTCAAGGGGTCTAGTTTCCAAATTGGGGTCACTTTTGGGGGGTTCCCAATGTTTTGGCACCACAAGACCTCTTCAAACCGGACATGGTGCCTAATAAAAAAGAGGCCTCAAAATCCACTAGGTGGTCCTTTGCTTCGGAGGCCGGTGCTTCAGTCCATTACCGCACTAGGGCCACATGTGGGATATTTCTCAAAACTGGAGAATCTGGGCAATACGTATTAATTTGCGTTTCACTGATAAATCCTTTTGTGTTATAAAAAAAATGGTATAAAGAGGATTTTCTGACAAAAAAAAAATTTAAAATTTCACCTCTACTTTGCTCTAAATTTTTGTGAAACACTTAAAGGGTTCATAAACTTTCTAAATGCTGTTGTGAATACTTTGAGGGGTCTAGTTTCTAAAATGGCGTATTTGATAGGGGTTTCTAATATATGGGCCCCTCAAAGCAACTTCAGAACTGAACTGGAACCTAAAAAAATAAATAAATGAGGCAATACTTCGCTTCTTACATTATACTGATAATGAGCCGTGCCCACCCAGAGATGACCCCAGTTTTGACCGTTTGTATAAATGGAGACCCCTATTAGACTGTTCCAGTGCCCGGTTTTCCCAAGCATACACCCCCGAGAAGTGTATTTCTATTGATGAGTCCCTGGTACATTTTAAAGGGAGGGTTCAATTCCGCGAGTACCTGCCGGGTAAGAGGGCAAGGTATGGCGTGAAGATGTATAAGCTGCGAGAGTGCATCAGGGTATACCTACAGGTTTAGGATATATGAAGGAAAGGCCACCCCCAAACCAGACTGCATCCTGGACTACAATAGGTACATGGGAGGGATGGACTTGTAAGATCAAATCCTGAAGCCCTACAGCGCCAAGCGGTGTGGTATAAGAAGCTGGCCATGCACATCATATAGATGGCATTGTACAATGCGTACATGCTACGTCGATGTGCAGGCCAGACGGGAACTTTCCTGGAATTTCAAGAGGTGATTATCAATAACCTAATCTTTAGGGACCAAGAAGGGGGGGCACCCAGTACTTCTGGAAGCGGGGCCACACGCATCGTACCAGGGCGGCAACACTTTCCAGGGGAAGTTCCCCAAACTGGCAAGAAGGGAAAAAGTCAAAAGAGGTGCAAAGTCTGCTATAAGGGATGACACAATATATCAATGTGACACGTGTCCCGAATAACCAGAGCTCTGTATGAAAGAGTGTTTTAAAATTTATCATACATCCCTTGGTTTATAATTTACCCCAATTTTACTTACCCTGATGCACTCCGCACAGCTTATCCCCCCTCGTCTTTCCCCTCTGAGCCTTGCTGTGTGCCCAGGCAGCTGATAACAGCCACATGTAGGGTATTGCCATACCCGGGAGAACCCACATTACAGTTTATGGGGTGTAGGTCTCCGGTCAAAATGCTCACTACACCTCTAGATGAATGCCTTAAGGGTGTAGTTTTTAAAACGGGGTCACTTCTTGCGGGTTTCAACTGTACTGGTACCTCAGGTGCTTCTGCATACATGACTTCGCACTAGAAAATCCCCAGTAGGCCAAATGGTGGTCCTTTCCTTCTGAGCCCTCCCATGGGCCCAAACGGCAGTTTATCACAACAAATGGGGTATTGCGGCCCTCGGAACAAATTGCGCAACAGAATGGGGTATTTTGTTTCTTGTGAAAATAAGAAATTTTCAGCCAAAACTACATATTATTTGAAAAAAATTATTTTGTTTTCATTCCCAGCCCAATTCAAATTAGTTCTGTGAAAAAACTATGGGGTCAAAATAGTCACAACACCCATAAATGAATTCCTTGAGGGGTGTAGTTTCCAAAATGGGGTCATTTGTGATTGGTTTCTATTGCTTTGATAGCTCTGGGGCTCTGCAAATGCGACATGGCACCCGAAAACCAATCCAGCAAAATCTGGACTCCAAAGAACACACAGCGCTCCTTTCCTTCTGAGCCCTCCCATGGGCCCAAACGGCAGTTTATCACCACAAATGGGGTATTGCCGCACTCAGGACAAATTGGGCAACAAAATGGAGTATTTTATTTCTTGTGAAAAGAAGAATTTTTGAGCTAAAATGACATATTATTGGAAAAAATATATTTTTTTTTAATTCCCAGCCCAATTCAAATAAGTTCTGTGAAGAAACTATGGGGTCTAAATGGTCACATTACCCATAAATGAATTCCTTGAGGGGTGTAGTTTCCAAAATGGGGTCACTTCTGGTGGGTTTCCATTGCTTTGATACCTCTGGGGCTCTGCAAATGCGACATGGCAGCCGAAAACCAATCCAGCAAAATCTGGACTCCAAAGAACACACAGCGCTCCTTCCCTTCTGAGGCCTCCCATGGGCCCAAACGGCAGTTTATTGCCACAAATGGGGTAGTGCTGCACTCAGGAGAAATTGGGCAACAAAATTGAGCATTTTGTTTCCTGTGAAAATAAGAAATTTTGATAAAAAATTACATCTTATTGGAAAAAATGTCATTTTTTTAATGTCACAGCCCAATTGAAATAGGTGCTGTGAAAAAACTGTGTGCTCAAAATGCTAACAACAACCATGAATGAATTCCTTGAGGGGTGTAGTTTCCAAAATGGGGTCACTTTTGGTGGGTTTCCATTGCTTTGATACCCCTGAGGCTCTGCAAATGCGACATGGCACCCGAAAACCAATCCAGCAAAATCTGGACTCCAACAAACATATAGCGCTCCTTTCCTTCTGAGCCCTCCCATGGGCCCAAACGGCAGTTTATCACCACAAATGGGGTATTGCCACACTAAGGACAAATTGGGCAACCAAATGGGGTATTTTGTTCCCTGTGAAAATAAGAAATTTTGATCACAAATGACATTTTATTGGAAAAAATGACATTTTTTTCATTTCACAGCCCTATTCAAATACGTGCTGTGAAAAAACTGTGCGGTCAAAATGGTAACAACAACCATAAATTAATTCCTTGAGGGGTGTAGTTTCCAAAATGGGGTCACTATTGGGGGATTCCTACTGTTTTGGCACCTCAACACCTCTTCAAACCTGGCATGCTGCCTAAAATATATTCTAATTAAAAATAGGACTCAAAATGCACTAGGTGCTTCTTTGCTTCTAGGGCTTGTGTTTTAGTCCACGAGCGCAGTAGGGCCACATGTGGGACATTTCTAAAAACTTCAGAATCTGGACAATACATATTTAGTAGTGTTTCTCTGGTAAAACCTTCTGTGTTACATAAAAAAAATATGAATAAAATTGAAATTCCGCAAGAAAAAAGAAATTTGCAAAGTTCACCTCCACTTTGCTTTAATTCCTGTGAAATGCCTGAAGGGTTAAAAAACTTTCTAAATGCTGTTTTGAATACTTTGAGGGGTCTAGTTTTTAAAATGGGGTGTTTTATCAGGGTTTTCTAATACATAGGCCGCTCAAAGCCACTTCAGAACTGAACAGGTACCTTAAATAAAAGGCATTTGACATTTTCTTAAAAATATGAGAAATTGCTGTTTATGTTCTAAGCCTTGTAACGTCCAAGAAAAATAAAAGAATGTTCAAAAAACGATGCCAATCTAAAGTAGACATATGGGAAATGTGAACTAGTGACTATTTTGGGTGGTATAACCGTCTGTTTTACAAGCAGATGCATTTAAATTCTGAAAAATGCAATTTTTTCAAAAATTTCTCTAAATTTTGCAATTTTTCACCAATAAACACTGAATATATCGACCAAATTTTACCACGAACATGAAGCCCAATGTGTCACGAGAAAACAATCTCAGAATCGCTTTGGTAGGTTTAAGCATTACCACGTTATTACCACATAAAGTTAAATATGTCCGATTTGAAAAATGGGCTCTGAGCCTTAAGGCCAAAACAAGGCTGAGTCCTTAAGGGGTTAAGGGGTGGACGACGTTGCAGCTTTGCATAACTGATACAGAGACATGCAGGATCTTTCTGCCCATGAGGCTGCTGTCGTACTTGTAGAATGGGCTCTCACATTTAATGGCAAATCTTGGCCTTCTAAGAAATAGCATTCTTTAATAATAGTTTTAATCCACCTTGCTAGAGTGGACTTACTTGCCCTTTTTCCCTTATTTGGGCTTTGAAATTGCAAAAATAAGCCTTTTGACTGTCTGAAGGCTTTACATCCAGAAGATGCAAATCTGCAGATGTATCTTGTTGAGAAAGGAACGGAAGGACAATCTCCTGATTTATATGGGAAACTAAGGGTACCTTGGGTAGGAAGCCTGGCATGGTCCTAAGAGTGCTGGCCTCAGGTAACATTTTCAATTATGATTCTTTAGAGGACAGAGCTTGTAGTTCACTTATTCCTCTGGCAGAAATGATTGCTACCAGGAAGAAGCTTTTTAAAGACATATTTCTCAGAGAAGCTTCTTGTAGAGGTTCAAAGGGGGCTGAGCACAAATGTTTCAGAACTATAGGCAAGTCCCAAGACGGCAAAGGATTGTGAAATGTTGGTCTTAACTTATTAATTCCTTTCATGAACCTAGTTACTAAAAGTTGATGAGAGAAGATATCTTCTGAAAGGGCATTAATTGCCGTTATGTGTACTTTCAGAGTATTTGGCTTCAGTCCCCTTTCATGACCTTCAAGAAGAAACTGTAGAAGTGATGACACTTCCTCTGGAGATATTGAATATGTGATACAGTAGGAGGAGAATATAGAAAAAAATCTGGAGTAGACCCTCGAGATGCTGGGTTTCCTGGATGCCAGAAGGGTATCTACAACCTCATCAGAGAGACCCTTAGCTTTTAGGGAGACCCGATCAGTTTCCCTGCCACCAGATGTAGGTAAGCTGGGTCTAGGTTATAGAATCCCTTCTGAAGTAGCAAATCCTCTCTCAGAGGAAGTTCCCACAATCTGCCTCTCGATAATTCCAATGCGAGAGGAAATCAGGCCCTCCTGGGCCAATGTGGAAGGATGGCAATGGCTTCTTCTCTCTTGTGGTGGATTTTCCTCAGTACCCGGGAAATTAAACGGATTGGAGGAAAGACATATATGAAGACTTTCTCCCATGATATGGACAGACCGTCTATAGCTACAAGATGGTCCTTCCTGTAAAGGGAGCAAAATTCCTGGGTCCTGAATTTGTCCTTTGCAGCATGACATCTAGCTGTGGCATGAACATCCTGTTGGCAATCTGGAGAAATATTTCCTGTTTGAGACTCCACTCAACCGGGTGTAGGAAATTCCGGCTGAGCCAATCCGCTTTGGTACTGAGAGTGCCTCTGATGTAGACAACTGAAATTGATGTTAGGTTATTTTCTGCCCATGTCATGACCTGCTTGCACTCCTTGGCTAACAGAACTCTTGGTGCCGCCCTGTTTGTTGAGGTAAAAGACAGATGGCAGATTGTCTGACTGTACTTGTGCATCTTGATGTTGTAGGAGATGATGAAAATGCAACAAAGCTAGTTTTATAGCTCTGATTTTTTTCATATTCGATGAGAGATTCCCTTCTCTTGATGCCTACTTCTTCTGCACCCAATGTGTCCCTACATGAACACCCCAACCCAAGGCGGATGCATCCGTAGTGAGGACTATTGGTGACCTCAGTGCCATGAGGGACCGACCTTGTTGAAGGTGTCAGGGCGTCAGCCACCACTTCAGATCCTGTTTTACTTGTGTAAGTACTGGCATCTGTGCATCTAATGCCTTGGGATTTTTGTTCCATGATCTGAGAATACTCTCCTGCAGGACCCAAATATGAGCTTTCGCCCAAGGCATCGCTTCTATCGAGGAAGTGCGGAACTCCAAGACCTTCATCGCGAAGCTTATGGAGCAGTATTGAAGGTGTAGAATCTTTTCTTATAGCCTGAAGCATATACAGAATTCTGTCTTCTGTCAGGAATAGCTTCATCTGTTTGGTATCTATGATGAAGTCCGGGTATTTTATTCTGGTTGAGGGAAGGAGATAAGATTTCTCCCGGTTCACAATGAAGCCAAGGTATTTCAGAACTTAAAGTGTAGTGCTGAGATGGTCTAGCAGAAGTTTCTGAGATGGAGCCCGAATTAGCCAGTCGTCCAGATAAGGTGTTACAAATATGCCCTTCAACCTCAGAACCGCTGTTAGAATTACCACTACCTTGGTAAAGATGCGGGGAGTAAATGTTTTTCCAAAGGGTTGGCATGTAAATTGCAGGTGAAGCACTCTCCCCAGAACTGGACAGGCTAGATGAAGATAGTTCACGTGGGACTTGAGGATTGGTATGTGGAGATAGGCGTCCTTCAAGTCTATAGTTGCAAGGAAGTTGCCTTGTTGAATCATATTTATCACAGATTGAATGTTCTCCATCTTGAACTTTCTTTTTACAAAAAAATTGTTGAGGTAAGTGAGGTCTATTACCAGTCGCCAGTTTCCTTCTGGTTTTGGCACTGCAAATATAGGGGAGTAGACCCCTAGGCCTCTTTCTTCCAGGGCACTTTCTCCTAAGCTTTTTTCTGGATAAACTCTTCCAGTAGTTGTAGAATTACTGGATTCCTTGCCTCTGTTAATTAAGAAGCGGTCTGGAGGTATCTGGGTGATTTACGGCTTCTGCCATGAAAGGACTGAGTATTACACACTTGGGATGTGCTAGGGAAGGATATCCCTTTGTCCTCATTCAGGTTTTTTTTATTATCCCTTCTAGTTATGTACTAAACAGAGAGGAGCGATGGAAAGGCAGGGAACAAAAAATATTTTTAGATGGCACACTTCATCTTCCAAGTCACGTGAGAGATCACTTAGCCATACCCTGAGAGCTCTGGCTACTGGGAATGAAGAGGTTACCACATTGCAGGCTGCTGCAGAAGAGGAGTAGGCTTTCTTCAACAGAGAGTCTGCCTTGCGATCCATCGGATCCCTGAGTAATAAGGTCTCTTCCAATCAGAAAATCGATTTTTTTGATATGCGGGCCACTGGAAAATCATCTTTGGGGGGGGGCATCCCAACTCTCTGAGCATTAGGGTCCAACCTGTATGTGGACTTAAATCTGGCACCAGAGTCAGACTTTAAATCAGGTTTATCCCTGTCTTTTTGAAGCCATTCAGAAACAACTGGGTGAGGAGGTAATCATATCTCCTTGAGAATGGGAAAATAAAAGACTTGCTCTCTTTTAGATTTCTCCTAGCCATCCCTCTTAGATGCCACAGTCTTCTTGACTGCTTTTATAAAATCTGAAACGTAGCGTCCATGGCCGTGGACCGCTGGGTTTACTCACCCGGCGGCCGCAGCCAGGGATCCGTGAGCGCTGGCTCGCATCTCCTTCCCAGGAGATGCCAGCGCTCACTTCCGCTCTGGTCCGCTGTGTCCAGTAGGGTGCGCGTGCACACTCATGCCCGGCCTTAAAGGGCCAGCACGCGCACAAATGGAGTCATCATTTTTAACTGCCCATGAATCCCTGGACTCTAAAAAGGGTCCTGCCCTTCTGATCCTTGCCTGAGCATTGTTAGTGTTCCCATGTCAGTCTTGCAAATGGTCCCTTAGTATTATCCTGTACCTGTTGTTACCCGGGTCCTGTATCCTGTGTGGTGTCCTTGTTCCAGAGCCTGTTAGTGTTGGAGTCGTGTCCCTCTGCACCTGCTGTTGTCTGCCACGTCAAGTGTCTCCTGCCACGTCCAATGCCATCTGCCACGTCCAGTGTCATCTGCCATGTCCAGTGTGATCCGCCACATCTGGTGCAACCTGCTGTCATCCGCCACGTCTGGCGTAACCTGCTGCATCCATCTCCATCCGTGCCAAAGCCTCCTCCACTGTCTGGACTATTCAGGTACCCTAGTGCGGGACTTTGTATTACTGTGGTACTCTGTTGTTTGGCCAGCTTCCTCCCCGCTACGGCGGTGTGGCCTAGTGGTTCCACATACCCACAGACCGTGACAGTAAGCTCAGGCCATGGACACCGCTGGTCAACCTGGGACCTTGACGACACAAGCTATGCGGGCCGAGATGCAAGAGCTTCAGTCACGGCAAGACCAACTCCTCCTGTCGGTGAACACCATTTCACATCGGCTGATTGCCCAAACCACAGTTGTCACTGCACCTATTCCTGCTGTTCCTCCTGCTACACTTCCTGTCTGTACCAGTGCCGATCCCCAATGCTTCTTGCTGCTACCTCCTCGCTATGAAGGGGACACGAGGACCTGCCGGGGTTTCTGAATCAGTGCCAGATCCACTTCAGACTACATGCCAGGGCTTTCTCTTCTGATGACGCAAGGATCGCCTTCATAATCTCTCTCCTTACTGGCAAAACCCTGGCTTGGGCAAACCCTCTGTGGGAACATCAGGGACCAGAGACCGGTGACTTGCAGTGCTTTTTACGGCATGTCCGTTCAATATTTGAAGAACCTGGGAGAGTTTATTTTGCTGTTGCCTCCCTGCTGACCCTACACCAGAGAGACCTCTCCATGGGCGAGTATGCCATTCAGTTTCGTATCCTGGCTGTTGAACTGACCTGGAACAACGATTCTTTGGTGGCCACATTCTGGCAGGGACTGTCTTCTGGGATTAAAGACGAGCTGGCAGCTCGCGATTTCCCACCTATCCTGGACTATCTCATCCTACTAGCCACCCAGGTTGACATGAGGATCCGGGAGCGTTCCCAAGAGGTTCTCCGGGAGAGAGGATTTCCTAGGCTGGCTTCTACTTTCCAGCAGCCCCTACTGTCCTCTTCAGTCGTTCCACCAAAGTAGCCCATGCAGATGGACCGAGACAAATTGTCCACCCAGGACAGACAACGCAGACGCACTTCAGGACTTTGTCTGTATTGCGGCCTCGGAGGCCAAGTTGAACGTTTGTGTCCCCAGAGGCCAGAGAGACCCCAGTGCCTAGGATTGGTTGGAGAGATGACCCTAGGTGGAATGGTACCAAATGAAAGATTTAATTCCAAGCTGACTATTCCTGTGGCCATAGTATCAGGCGATAGGATGCACCGGGTTTCTGCCTATCTGGACTCCGGGTCCGCGGCAAACTTAATCCATAAGGATCTAGTGGATCATCTCCAGTTGCCCACAGTTCCCCTGGAGACATCTTTGGCTGTTGCCTCGGTGAATGGACTGCCTCTCCCCGATCCGATTGTATCTAAGACCAAGCCGCTGAAGCTCCAAGTTGGAGCCCTTCATTCGGAACTAATTTTGTTTCTTGTTTTGCCTAAAGCCATCAATCCTGTTCTGCTGGGCCTACCTTGTCTTCGATTCCCCAGTCCTGGACTGGAATTCCGGAGAGGTTCTCCAATGGCGCTCCAAGTGCCTTGGTCGCTATCTGTTGCAGATCCATCCTGTCCAGCCCCCTCTGCCTCAGTCATTGGCGGGATTGCCCCCTCATTTCACTCAGTTTGCAGATGTCTCCAACAAGAGGGAGGCTGAGACGCTGCCTCCACATCAGACTTAAGATTGCCTCATTGAACTGGTTCCAAATGCCTCTCTTCCCCCGTTGACGGGTATATCCTCTCTCCTTGCCAGAGACTCTATCCATGTCGGCCTATATCAAGGAGAGTTTGGAAAGGGGTTTCATACGAAAGTCTTCCTCCCTGGCCGGGTTATTCTTCATTAAAAAGAAAGATGGATCTCTTCGACCCTGCATTGAGTACCGTGGCCTCAACCAGATCTCAGTCAAGAACAAATACCCGTTGCCACTTATATCCAAACTGTTTGACTGTATACGAGGAGCCAGGATTTTTTAAAATTAGACATGCGTGGGGCTCATAATTTGATCCGAATCCGTCAAGGTGACGAGTGGAAGACGGCGTTCAACACCCAAGATGGGCACTACGAATACCTGGTGATGCCCTTCGGACTGTGTAACGCTTCCGAGATCTCCTCTATTTCTGTGTTGTAGGCTATCTCGATGATATTTTGTTTTCTCCCTAGATCCAACGGACTCATTGGAGGCATGTCTGTCAGGTTCTACTGCGATTGAGGGAGAATCATATATATACCAAGCTAGAGAAGTGCGTCTTTGAAAATAATTCTTGGCCCTTCCTGGGATACATCATCTCGGATCAAGGTCTCAAGATGGATTCTGAGAAAGTAAAGTCCATTTTGGAATGGCCACGTCCGCAAGGCCTGAGGTCCATACAACGTCCCAAAAAACGACAGAAAAATCGGAAGCAGAACGCCTCCAAACTTCTGCCCATTGATTTCAATGGGAAATACGGCGTTCTGCTCCAACGGGGCGTTTTTTCACGCCTCGTTTTCCAAAAACGGCACGTAAAAAGACGCCCGCGAAAAAAAAGTGCATGTCACTTCTTGGGACGTTTTTGGAGCCGTTTTTCATTGACTCTATAGAAGAACAACTCCAAAAACGGCCGTAAAAAAACACCACGAAAAACTCGAGTTGCTTAAAAAACGGCTGAAAATCAGGAGCTGTTTTCCCTTGAACATATATATATATATATATATATATATATACAGTATATATATATATAGATATAATGTAACTGCACAGTTTGTATCTATATATCTAATTATATGTATATACGTGTATTACATACATGTTTACATACTGCAAAGGGAAGTGTCCCTATATATATATATATATATATATATATATACATACATATATATTGTGTATGTGTGTGTGTGTGTGTGTATATATATATGTATATATATATATATATATATATATATATAATGTCTCATGAGCGAGGGCTGTAGAGACAGCCCTAGTTATGAATACAGTTGTAAACAAGCAGGACAATTAGCATTGCCCTGCTCTGTTTGGATACTGTTTGATCTCCTGTCGCTATTTCAAATTTCCCGCACGCACAGACTGTCTCGTGCACGCGCGCGCGATCTCGCGGGATTAAGCGTGGGTGCTCCATGAGTCGGCTGGTCATATGTTATCACCATGCCGACCCATGTTAGCCGGGGGCAAGCGCCACTCGTCCCTTACTGCGAGCGTACCGGCAGGGTTAAATAGCCCTGCGTCAGTACGCTCAGCAGCTGAAGCTAGATGGAGCTAGCTGGGTCCTGCCACCACACCACCAATGAAGCTCACCTCTCGAGCTGGGACCTCACCACACTACCAACGACCTGCTCCTGCTCCAGCTCCTGCCTCTGCTCTTGCCTCTGCTCTCCTGCTCCACCAACGTATCAAGTGTAGCAACAGCTACACTTAACCCTCTCTCTGCCTGTCTCCCCTTGCTGTCCCTGAAGTTAACCCTTGCTGTCCCTGAAGTTAACCCTTGAACCCTTGCTGTCCCTGAAGTGAACCCTTGTTGTAACCCTTGCTGTCCCTGAGTAACCCTTGCTTCCCCTGTGTCCCTAAGTTAACCCTTGCTGCCCTGGGTAACCCTTGCTGTCCCTGAGTAACCCTTCCTTCGCCTGAGTCCCTAAGTTAACCCTTGCTGTCCCTGAGTAACCCTTGCTGTCCCTAAGTAACCTTTGCTGTAATAGAAACAGGGAGAGAACCTCCAGCTCACCGGTCTGCGTCTCCAACAGCGTCCATCGGATCCCCGCGACGGCCCGCGGTATGATACAATGATGTAGAGGAAGAGTGATCCAGCGCTGATGTTAGTTTAAAAGGGAAATGAGAGTCCCATGTTTATTGGAAAAAATTTTAGTAAAAATAGAACGGGAGACGCAGTCCCAAAGTGCAAGTAGTTAGGGTATATGCCCCAAGCCTACGCGTTTCAAACGCAGTCTGCGTTCTTAATCATGGCAAGAAAGATAATGACCGTGTGTCTGGGGCTCTCTTGTATGCTGAGTGATCAGCTGTAAGAGCCAATATGCAAATGACGATGATTAGCGGAAATAGTCAGTCAAGGGGTAGCTGACACCCAGCGGGCAAGAAAGTAAATATATCGTAAAATCTAATCGATATAATGATAATATGTGTACAACAAGTGTACAGTGTTCTTCAAAAGCGATTCTAGGATATAATATATAGATGTAACAACTTATGTATGGAAGGTGATAAATAAGCCCGTTAATTAATGGTAAGCTCATACAAAAGAGACTGAGACACCAGGTCGTACATATACTTGTACATACATGAAAAGCAAACATGGCATGTTGACATATCAAAGAATTAAAAATATTTGTATATGAATAAGGTTAAAAAAGAATTGAAGAAAACAGAACAAATTAAATATTTGTATAGTACAGTATTCATAATTCATCTATAATCGTAAGATTTATAAGTATCATAACAAATCACTAAATCTGGAATTGAGTTTTATAAGTATTTTGTCGTAACAAATGTCTAAATCTAATGTCCTCAACGAATGATAAATATTGTTTCCCCCCCCCCCTCTCCTTTACCCCGGGATAGCCTATGTTAATCCATTAATATAGTTTCTTCTATGAATATGTTGGATATAGTTGTATATGGTATTAATATTATTACATATAGAGCAAGTACTTGATAAGTATCCAAAAGGATAATAGATCTCATGTAAAATAAAGAGACTTCACAACCACTAAGAAACCTTCGCTGGATCCGGAACTAAACGACAACCGCAAGGCAAAAGCATTGGTCTATATATATACTAGAGACATATCAACACCACAGGAGACTTCTGTATGTGAACAACCGATATAAGCATTGATATGAACTACATATGCTGGTGAGGATGTTGAAATATTTGAAAAACGTAACTAGTTTGAATTACTTGTGAAAACAGACATTAACGCATCACGGTAGATGTGAATTGAATCCTATAAAATGACGGAAAAGAATGTGTTTTCTCATGACAATAACAAAATGCACACTGACAATCAGCTAATAATAGACTGGTATAAGAAAACGTGACACGATAGTAGAATAGTTAGATATAAATTCCGTATTCCATGAAGTGTGTAAAATGTTCATTAGCCTAATTCTGTATTATAGTTGACCCTGTATGGCCAAACAAATACATATAAGCGGCAGAAGAAAACGTTAGATAACTGACTATAATATTAACAACAGTTGTACATGTATGGTCCAACAGTATTGATTTGAGATTATGGTTTGCCTCTTTTCATATACTACCGAAATATCTAAAAAATAAGCCCATTTCTTACACTCATATGCTACATATTTTCAAAACAATCAAAACTAAGAGATCTTTACGCATTGGAATAAACCCAAGGTAAGAGCGAAGTCTATTGAGATCAACATGATCATAACTGTGTCATATGAGTACATAAAGTGAGTACCATACTTGAATGAATATAATTAATTGTAAGTGTGTTTCAGCAGTCCAACGAAAAAGGAAAATACGGCATGGTGGGAAACGTCCACCCCGAGAAGAAGTCGGAAAGGAGGATGACCCACAGCCGCGGCCCGGCCATCCAGCAGCAACTGGTAAGTAGCACAGATGTTTGTGGTAAATGGTGCAATATATTGTCAGATTATTTTTGATGGTTGACATTATTATGGTATATATATATACAAATGTTGCCTTTGAATTATTGACAAAAGTATTGGGTTGGCAAGGGTAGGACTAATAATAACATTAATATATTTAATGAAAAAATAATGAAGCCCAATTGTCAGGGATTTAATTTATGAAAAATAAAATAAAATAATGTATTACTAGATGAAGTTATTGTAGTACCGCGCAATGGGTATTCATTTATAATGATCATTATTATCATAAGTAAATTATTAATTCTGGAGTTTAGATTGAATGTAGATATCTAGTAATTCATAATGTTGATATATTTAACCATACCCGCTTATAGGGGATTTATTATATAAGAGCCAGAATAAAATATTACTCGTCAAAACATTGTACTTAATGTCCAAATGATATTTATTATATTTATTTCTTTGAAATGCTCGTTGTTGACACTAATGGAATTTGTGTTCCGAGGTGTAAATTGGATATAGATATCTCAGAGTTCAATAGTGGAACATAAATTCCTTCCTGAGATTAAGTCCCTGGGGAAAGCGGGTTTCTAGATTATAAATCCAGAATGCCTCCCTCGTGAGCAAACGGTGTTTCAGGTCTCCTCCTCTCATCGTCCCCCTTACTTTCTCTATAGCATATGTACAAAATGAGCTGACATTTCTGTTATGGCAAGTGACAAAATGTCTGGCTGCATTGGAAATATTAATGATAGATGGATTACGTATATAACCAAGATGTTCCAAAATACGGGTTTTAAATTTCCTTGTAGTGCAGCCTACATATTTGAGTTTGCATATCGTACATTCAATAATGTAGACTACATAGTCACTGTTGCAATTCATGTAAGATTTGACAGCAAAGATGGTAGTTTCTGTGGAATTTGAGTATTGTTTGTTTATTTTTACAAAATTACAGACTTTACATGGACTAACCCCACACTTGTAAAACCCTTTATGTGTAAGCCACGTAGGCTTGGGGTTGTTTGTTGGTAAAAGTGATGGGGATAATAAATTACCCAGGGTTTGCGCCCTGCGGGAAACTACTCTACATCCCTCTTTCAAAAGTTTCTCTAATTTGGGATCTTCATATAGTAAAGGAATGTATTTTAATACCATATTTTTGATAGTATCAAACTGGTTGCTATATTGTAGCACAAGAGTTGGAGTGCTGTAATTTTTTGTTGGGATATTTTGAGTTCTGTTCGATGTTATAAGAGAATCTCTATTTTTAGTTCCAACAATATTTTTAGCCCTTGCCAGGGTCCAATCTTTATAACCTCTAGCTTTAAGTCTTTGACAGATGATAGACTCCTCTTTGGTATATCCTACATGGGAACTACAGTTGCGTTTAGCCCGTGTCAGCTCACCTATGGGGATAGCAGAGATGGTATGAATAGGATGACAGCTAGTAGCATGCAATATGGTGTTACCTGATATTGGTTTGCAGTAGATATCAGATTGAATAATATCTCCAATTTTACAAGTCAGACTCAAATCCAGAAAATTGATGCACGTTGGATTGAAATTATGAGTAAATCTGAGGTTGGAATCATTATTGTTCATAAATGATATGAACAGTGGTATGGCAGATACATCTCCTTCCCAGATGAATAGGAGATCATCAATGTATCTGCCATACCAATGGATAGAATTAGAAAATGGGTTGGCTGGAGAATATATATAGTGTTCCTCCCACCATGCCATGGTGAGATTGGCTATGGAGGGAGAGAACTTGGCCCCCATGGATACTCCACGTTTTTGTAAGTAAAATTTGTCTGCAAAACTAAAGTAATTGTGTGTCATGAGGTAATGGGTTATTTCTATCAAAAATATTTGCATGTCCTTGTCATAACCACTATATTTATTGAGATGATATCTCAGTGCCTCTAGGGCGATGTCTTGTGGAATGCCGTATTTTCCTTTTTCGTTGGACTGCTGAAACACACTTACAATTAATTATATTCATTCAAGTATGGTACTCACTTTATGTACTCATATGACACAGTTATGATCATGTTGATCTCAATAGACTTCGCTCTTACCTTGGGTTTATTCCAATGCGTAAAGATCTCTTAGTTTTGATTGTTTTGAAAATATGTAGCATATGAGTGTAAGAAATGGGCTTATTTTTTAGATATTTCGGTAGTATATGAAAAGAGGCAAACCATAATCTCAAATCAATACTGTTGGACCATACATGTACAACTGTTGTTAATATTATAGTCAGTTATCTAACGTTTTCTTCTGCCGCTTATATGTATTTGTTTGGCCATACAGGGTCAACTATAATACAGAATTAGGCTAATGAACATTTTACACACTTCATGGAATACGGAATTTATATCTAACTATTCTACTATCGTGTCACGTTTTCTTATACCAGTCTATTATTAGCTGATTGTCAGTGTGCATTTTGTTATTGTCATGAGAAAACACATTCTTTTCCGTCATTTTATAGGATTCAATTCACATCTACCGTGATGCGTTAATGTCTGTTTTCACAAGTAATTCAAACTAGTTACGTTTTTCAAATATTTCAACATCCTCACCAGCATATGTAGTTCATATCAATGCTTATATCGGTTGTTCACATACAGAAGTCTCCTGTGGTGTTGATATGTCTCTAGTATATATATAGACCAATGCTTTTGCCTTGCGGTTGTCGTTTAGTTCCGGATCCAGCGAAGGTTTCTTAGTGGTTGTGAAGTCTCTTTATTTTACATGAGATCTATTATCCTTTTGGATACTTATCAAGTACTTGCTCTATATGTAATAATATTAATACCATATACAACTATATCCAACATATTCATAGAAGAAACTATATTAATGGATTAACATAGGCTATCCCGGGGTAAAGGAGAGGGGGGGGGGGAAACAATATTTATCATTCGTTGAGGACATTAGATTTAGACATTTGTTACGACAAAATACTTATAAAACTCAATTCCAGATTTAGTGATTTGTTATGATACTTATAAATCTTACGATTATAGATGAATTATGAATACTGTACTATACAAATATTTAATTTGTTCTGTTTTCTTCAATTCTTTTTTAACCTTATTCATATACAAATATTTTTAATTCTTTGATATGTCAACATGCCATGTTTGCTTTTCATGTATGTACAAGTATATGTACGACCTGGTGTCTCAGTCTCTTTTGTATGAGCTTACCATTAATTAACGGGCTTATTTATCACCTTCCATACATAAGTTGTTACATCTATATATTATATCCTAGAATCGCTTTTGAAGAACACTGTACACTTGTTGTACACATATTATCATTATATCGATTAGATTTTACGATATATTTACTTTCTTGCCCGCTGGGTGTCAGCTACCCCTTGACTGACTATTTCCGCTAATCATCGTCATTTGCATATTGGCTCTTACAGCTGATCACTCAGCATACAAGAGAGCCCCAGACACACGGTCATTATCTTTCTTGCCATGATTAAGAACGCAGACTGCGTTTGAAACGCGTAGGCTTGGGGCATATACCCTAACTACTTGCACTTTGGGACTGCGTCTCCCGTTCTATTTTTACTAAAATTTTTTCCAATAAACATGGGACTCTCATTTCCCTTTTAAACTAACATCAGCGCTGGATCACTCTTCCTCTACATCATTGTAACCTTTGCTGTACCTGAGTTAACCCATTGCTGCCAGAGTCCCTGCGTTAACCCTTACTACCCCTTGCAGTCCATGAGTTAACCCCTTGCTGACTTGCTCATCCCCCGTTGTATCCCTGGTTAACCCTTGAAATGTTTAACCCTTCCCACTGTTAATCCTTTACCTGATTAACCCTTAGCGTATAGGGACAGTTACATTAGGAGGGAGTGGGACAGAGATAGTGGGCGTGTGAGAATTACAAGTAACTTATGTGTATTGTATTGTAACGTAACTTCTATGTATGTGTAGGTAAGTGGGTGGCGGTATAGATTAGGATTGTAATACCGTGTTTATACTTTACTATGATTAGTTACTGTATTTTATATATGAGAGTGATTACTGTATGTTAATAAACATTACCATTTACTGTACGGTCTTATTCCCTTAAAGGAACAGTATCAACGCAAATAATTTTTTTATATGTTAAAGATGTTAGTGCTGTAATAAAAACGTTTATATTCATTTGTGTGTTTGTGTTTTACTGTTTCTTATTTTTACACTTTTTCTTTCCTATGGGGGCTGCCATTTTTTGTTCCATTTCTGTGTGTGCCGATTAACGACACACACAGACATGGAACACGGCAGCCACAGTCCCATAGGGACTGCGAACGGCTCCCGTCCCATTGACTGCCGTGTACGGCGTCTGTGTGGGAACTGCGCATGCGCCGCTCCCACACAGTCCTATTCGAAATTGGCGCCGTCCGGCGCCATTTTCCTGTGGACCGGAAGTCGCGGCCGGACAGTAATATTACTACTTCCGGTCGCGGCTTCCGGACTTGTGCACATGGAACAGCGGCAGCAAACGGAGCGGACGGGCCAGAGGGAGCCGCGGCGGCAGGAGCAGGTAAGAGATTTCAATGTATGTTAGTGTTTGTGTGTGTTTACTACTATATGTAAACCTACTACACTGTGGGTTACCTCAAAAAATGGCGACACGCAGTGTAGCAGGTTAAACCTTTCAAACCCCTCGTTTATCCCGGCACTAGCCAGGATAAAGGAGGGGGGATGCTGAGAGCTCACTAGAGCGAGGGCTTTTAACCCAATGTTGCAATGCTGCAATTTTGGGAGCAGCCCCATCTAGTGGCCAAAAATGGGTAGTATTATAAATTAGAAATAATTTATAATATTACATGGCTCGTGCCAAAAAAAATAAATAAAATTTGAACAATGTTTAATCACCCACACACTAAATGTTTAATTTTTTTTAAAAAAACATGTTTTTAGGGCAACACCATGCCTTTAAGTAGCAGCAAAGCAAGCAGAGTGACGTTAGTATAAAGGAAAGGAAGGGAAGCTAGGCATAACCCTAGTGACCCTGATTATAAAGGCAGTAGTAATAGTGGGTGACACGAGTAGGTGAAACTGGTATTACCCCATCCCCTTTTACACATACTGTGCAGATATAAAAGATATATATATATATATATATATATATATATATATATATATATAGATTACCCATAAAGGGCCTTTATACTGTTAAATTGGTGACAGACATTTTATATATACATAGTTACATAGTTGATAAGGTTGAAAAAAAACACAGGTCCATCAAAACACGAGAGACAAAGCAGCACTTCCAAAAATCAAGGGAATTTATTCACCCAACAATGCAATGCAACGTTTCAATCCAACAGGATCTTTCTCAAGCACGTGAACAAACCACACAAACAGTGTATATAAGGACTCATAGAGTCATCAATGCCAATTATACAATCAATGCAAAAACCTAAAAAATATATTATAATAAATAGCATATATGCAAGTGGATAAATCACATAGTGAATATAAACATCTACGAGTGTAGATACATTAAAAGTGCGTATATACAATGTAAGGCTACATGTAAAATATACAGAAGTAGCTAAAGTGCCTAATTTAGACCAGGCGGAAAAGTGAATTAAAAATTGCAGTATATTAATACATATAACACAGGTGGACTTCACATTCCTCCGTCTCGGCGTCCTCAAACCCTTCATGCGCATGTTTATCTAAAGAACTCTATGATGTCACCGGTATGCTCTGAATGGGTTGAATGGCGCATGTGCGCCTGGAACGCAGAAAGCTTTCCTATTGAAAATTGACCTGAGTCAAATTCTGACATCACTCGCACATGCGCAACATAATCAACACACCTTACAGTGGCGGGCACCAGCGCTGCCATTAAGAGTACGCTATTCTACTTGCCCACAACTACTAATTTAAAGAGGCTCTGTCACCAGATTCTCAAATCCCTATCTCCTATTGCATGTGATCGGCGCTGCAATGTACATAACAGTAACGTTTTTGTTTTTTTTAAAACGTTCATTTTTGGCCAAGTTATGAGCTATTTTATATATATGCAAATGAGGTTTGAAATGGACAACTGGGCGTTTTTTTTTCGTTATGTCCAACTGGGCGTGTATTGTGTTTTTAACCGGCCGTGTTTACGTGTATGACGCTGACCAATCAGTGACCAGTCAGCATCATACACTCCTCTACATTCATTTACACAGCAGCGATGTGCAGCCACATAAACAGAGATTAACGTTAATAAAGTGTCCTGATAATGAATACACATGAAATCCAGCCTGGACGTCATGTGTATTCAGAATCCTGACACTTCTGAATCTTTTCTGTGAGATTTCCAGCAAGGGAAACGAAATCTCGTTTACCTCTGTAATCTCGCGAGATTTCGTTTCCCTTGCTAGAAATCTCAAAGAAAAGAGTCAGAAGTGTCAGGATTCTGAATACACATGACGTCCAGGCTGGATGATCATGTGTATTCATTATCAGGACACTTGATTAACGTTAATCTCTGTGTATGCGGCTGCACATCGCTGCTGTGTAAATAAATGTAGAGGAGTGTATGATGCTGACTGGTCACTGATTGGTCAGCGTCATACACGTAAACACGCTCAGTTAAAAACACAATACACGCCCAGTTGGACATACGAAAAAAAACGCCCAGTTGTCCATTTCAAACCTCATTTGCATATATACATAAAATAGCTCATAACTTGGCCAAAAATGAACGTTTAAAAAAAAAAAAAACGTTACTGTAATCTACATTGCAGTGCCGATCACATGCAATAGGAGATAGGGATTTGAGAATCTGGTGACGGAGCCTCTTTAAGTCAAAATTTAAGAGAAGGATATAATATTGTATAATATATAAATATATGTAATTATCACCTTAGTTGTAGTTACCCAAAACGATAAGACGAAAAAACTAAGAACAATCGGAAAGAATATCTATATACCTCTATATGGGAACAGAATCTGCCCACCACATAGAGGAAATCAGATATCTGCCAATAACATATAAATTAAACATTTCGGATACTATACCCGAGATTATACTAAACAGTAAAATTACATCCTTAATGTTATCACATAAACATGATCAAATATACTGTAGAGGGACCATCCGTTATTTATCGAGAAGAATCCTCTGTTGATACAGAGGGGACCAAGCATATCTAAAGCAGGATATGAGGAAGATGAGATGTGCAAGCTCGGAGGAGGAAGTCCACGCAGGGGCGGATTACAATGAGGGCAATATGGGCAAGTGCCCGGGGCCCGAGGGTTGAAGGGGGCCCCGTTCGCCCTAGTTCTCCCTTACCGGCTGTTAAAATTACAGCCGGTTCAGAGAACCTGAGTGAAGCGGGACCGCTCACCCAACCAGTGGCGTAGCTATACACTACACTACGCACTACACAATAAAAAAGTTACTATAGTAACGGGAGCCGCGGCCTGTTACTATAGTAACTACAGTACTTACCTTCCTGTTTCCGGTGCGCAGCGCATGACGTCACCACCATCCTGAGTCAGGACATCCGCTGCGGCTGAAGAGCAGGGTAAGTTTAATACCCCTTCTACTTGGAGCTGATGGCTTGGAGTCCGACTCCCAGGATCACCTGTTTTAAGGGGACGTAGCGCTCGTACGAGAGCTGGTGCTTCCCCTTCATTTCGGTCACTTGCTCACATTGTGAATCCGTGTCGGCGATCCACAGTGTGACCGAGTAAGTGAAATGAAGGGGAAGCAGCTTTCGTACGAGTGCTGCGGCCCCTTCAAAACAGATGATTGGGGGTTCCCGGGAGACGGACCCCAAGCCATCAGCTATTGATGGCCTATCCTGAGGATAGGCCATCAATGTTTATGGACTGGACAATCCCTTTAAGTCTATGATGTTGCAGGCTTAGAGGGCCCATGAGACAGGATCACAGATTGTGTGATGCTGTCTGCTGGGCCCTGTATCTAAGCCAATCACATGGTAGGCTTAGATACAATGCCCATGTGTGATCCTGTCTGCTGGGCCCTGTATCTAAGCATCTTACATAAGCACATGGTAGGCTTAGATACATGGCCCATGTGTGATCCTCTCTGATGGGCCCTGTATATAAGCCTACCACACGTGTTACTAATCGTTTTTGTTGTTTGTGTTTTTTTACAGGTTCGGTTGTTGGACTACGTCGGATTCCAGGACTACTTCGATGACGGCATTTTTATTATCAATAAAAAGATTAATGAGGGTTGTCTTGGTGGTTTTTATTTCAATAAAATATTTTTTCTATGTCTTTGTTTGTTTTTTAAACTTTATTATTACCGCCTTAGTAATGGCCGCTGATTGACAGCGTCCATTACTAAGGTGAGGCTTAGTGTTAGCCGGTACAGAGGTGCTGTATATATGTACTGAGCTTGATTCTGGTGCTGTGTCTGTGTGTGTATATATATATATATATAAATATATATATGTACTGAGCTTGGTTCTGGTGCTGTATATATATACAGTGAAGGAAATAAGTATTTGATCCCTTGCTGATTTTGTAAGTTTGCCCACTGTCAAAGACATGAACAGTCTAGAATTTTTAGGCTAGGTTAATTTTACCAGTGAGAGATAGATTATAAAAAAAAACAGAAAATCATTGTCAAAATTATATATATTTATTTGCATTGTGCACAGAGAAATAAGTATTTGGATCCCTTTGGCAAACAAGACTTAATACTTGGTGGCAAAACCCTTGTTGGCAAGCACAGCAGTCAGACATTTTTTGTAGTTGATGATGAGGTTTGCACACATGCTAGATGGAATTTTGGCCCACTCCTCTTTGCAGATCATCTGTAAATCATTAAGATTTCGAGGCCGTCGCTTGGCAACTCGGATCTTCAGCTCCCTCCATAAGTTTTCGATGGGATTAAGGTCTGGAGACTAGCTAGGCCACTCCATGACCTTAATGTGCTTCTTTTTGAGCCACTCCTTTGTTGCCTTGGCTGTATGTTTCGGGTCATTGTCGTGCTGGAAGACCCAGCCATGAGCCATTTTTAATGTCCTGGTGGAGGGATGGAGGTTGTCACTCAGGATTTGACGGTACATGGCTCCATCCATTCTCCCATTGATGCGGTGAAGTAGTCCTGTGCCCTTAGCAGAGAAACACCCCCCAAAACATAATGTTTCCACCTCCATGCTTGACAGTGGGGATGGTGTTCTTTGGGTCATAGGCAGCATTTCTCTTCCTCCAAACACGGCGAGTTGAGTTAATGCCAAAGAGCTCAATTTTAGTGTCATCTGACCACAACACCTTCTCCCAATCACTCTCAGAATCATCCAGATGTTTATTTGCAAATTTCAGACGGGCCTGTACATGTGCCTTCTTGAGCAGGGGGACCTTGCGGGCACTGCATGATTTTAATCCATTACGGCGTAATGTGTTACCAATGGTTTTCTTGGTGACTGTGGTCCCAGCTGCCTTGAGATCATTAACAAGTTCCCCCCGTGTAGTTTTCGGCTGAGCTCTCACCTTCCTCAAGATCAAGGATACCCCACGAGGTGAGATTTTGCATGGAGCCCCAGATCGATGTCGATTGACAGTAATTTTGTATGTCTTCCATTTTCTTACTATTGCACCAACAGTTGTCTCCTACTCACCCAGCGTCTTAGTTATGGTTTTGTAGCCCATTCCAGCCTTGTGCAGGTCTATGATCTTGTCCCTGACATCCTTAGAAAGCTCTTTGGTCTTGCCCATGTTGTAGAGGTTAGAGTCAGACTGATTAATTGAGTCTGTGGACAGGAGTCTTTTATACAGGTGACCATGTAAGACAGCTGTCTTTAATGCAGGCACCAAGTTGATTTGGAGCGTGTAACTGGTCTGGAGGAGGCTGAACTCTTAATGGTTGGTAGGGGATCAAATACTTATTTCTCTGTGCACAATGCAAATAAATATATATAATTTTGACTGTGGTTTTCTGTTTTTTTAAAAAAATATAATCTATCTCTTACTGGTAAAATTAACCTAGCCTAAAAATTCTAGACTGTTCATGTCTTTGACAGTGGGCAAACGTACAAAATCAGCAAGGAATCAAATACTTATTTCCTTCACTGTATATATACTGAGCTTGGTTCTGGAGTTATATATATGTTCTGAGCTAGGTTACTTCCCGCACGAGGACGTACAGTTACTGAGTTTTTCCCGGTGCACACTGTCGGCGACAGTGTGCACCGGGAACCGGGAGGTCAGCTGTCGCCGACAGCTGACACTCCCCTCTTGCCGGCCAGTGGTCCTTTGCCGCTGTTTTCGGCGAATTAACCCCTTCAATTCGGCGATCGGTTGCAATCGCCGAATTTTAGGGGTTTCTAGCATATCATCAGACCCTGGTCTGAAATCGCGGGGTCTGCCGACAGTTAGTATGGAAAACGGAAGCCAAACCATAGCTTCCGGGTCTGCTATGGACGGAAGCCCATCAGGACCAACCTTCGGCTGGTCCTGATGGGCTTCCTGTCAGAGTGACAGGAAGTCACTGTGTCGTTCCTAATGCACACTGTCGGCGACAAGGTGTGCATCGGGAACTTGGAGATCAGCTGTCCACGACAGCTGACACTCCAGTGTTGCCGATCAGCGGCTCATCGCCGCTGATTTCGGCAATTAACCCTTTACATGTGGGGCTCGATTGCGATCTCCGCATGTAGCGGGTTTGTAGCGCATCAGCAGCCCCCATGCAATCGTTTTCCTATAATAAGTCATTTATTATAGGGAAAAAATGAAAACGTCAAAAAAAAGTACACATATTTGGTATCACTGTGTTTGTAACGACCCAAACTATGAAACTATAATGTTCATTTTTCCGCACGGTGAACGCCGCAAACAAAATAAACGGAAAACTGTCAGCATCGCTATTTTTTGGTCACCACCCCTCCCAAGATATAGAATAAAAAGTGATCAAAAAGTCGCATTTACCCCAAAATGGTACCAATAAAAACTACAACCCGTCCCGCAAAAAACAAGACCTCCCACAGCTTTTTTGACGAAAAAATAAAAAAGTTACGGCTCAGAATAGCGTGTCCCAGAAAATAAATTATTTTATAGAAACTTAATTTTATTGTGCAAATGCTGCAAAACTTAAAAAAAAACTATACACATATGGTATCGGCGTAATCGTACCGACCGGCAGAATAAATTAAACCTTAAATTATTGCGCACAGTGAACGCTGTAATAAATAAAGAATTTAAAGCGCCAAAATCGCTGTTTTTTGGTCACCTTAGCGCTAAAAAAGATCCTCAGGGGCCAAAATGCTCACCATACCCCTAGAAAAATTCCTTGAGGGGTGTAGATTCCAAAATAGGGTCACTTTTGGGGGGTTTCCACTGTTTTGGTCCCTCCGGGGCGTTGCAAACCCGACATGGCACTGAAAACCAATCCAGCAAAATCTGGCCCCAAAATCCACTAGGTGCTCCTTTGCTTCTGAGGCCTGGATTTCAATCCATTAGGACAATAGGGCCACATGTTGTATATTTTTAAAATCTGCAGAATCTGGGCAATAAATATTGAGTTGCATTTCCCTGGTAAAACCTTCTGTGTTACAGATTTTTTTTTATTACAAATGAATTTCGGCAAAAAAAATTTGTAATTTCACCTCTACTTTGCCTTAATTCCTGTGAAACGCCTAAAGGGTTAAAATACTTTCTGAATGTGCTTTTGAATACCTTGAGGGGTGCAGTTTTCAAAATGGGGTGATTTATGGGGACTTTCTAATATATAAGGCCCTCAAAGCCACTTCAGAACTGAACTGGTCCGTGAAAAAATGGCCTATTGAAATTTTATTGAAAATATGAGAAATTGCTGCTAAAGTTCTAAGCCTCGTAACGTCTTAGAAAAATAAAAGTATGTGAAAAAAAATGATGCAAACATAAAGTAGACATATGGGGGATGTTAACTGGTAACTATTTTGTGTGGTATTACTATCTGTTTTACAAGAAAATACATTTAAATTTAGAAAAATGCAAATTTTTGCTAAAATTTGAAATTTTTCACAAATAAATATTTAATTTATCGACCACATTTTTTAACTAACATAAAGTACAATATGTCACGAGAAAACAATCTCAGAATAGCTTGGATAGGTAAAAGCATTCCGGAGTTATTACCACATAAAGTAACACATGTCAGATTTTAAAAAATCATCTGTGTCCACAAGGCCAAAACAGGCTGTGTCCTAAAGGGGTTAAGAGAAGGTAAATATATACAGTAAAAACTAAATCCAAAAAACCATGGAGGAATCTCAGTTTTTTCCAATTCACCCATTATATGGTACTTCACATGGTGCCAATAAAAACGATACCTCCTCCCGCAAAAAAATAATCCTTCACACACCACTCCATTGACGTAAAAATAAAAAAGTTATAAAGCGCCTGACCACTTCAGTGTCTCAAAGTATTCTGCTTTCTTTCTTCTATATGACTCATTCTGCTTTTACAGCTAAATTAAAACCGTGCCAGATCTGTGGCCGCCTAAACAGAAATCTGCAAATGTGTACGGTACAGCGTCTTCGGAGTTTGCGGGGGGGGGGGGGGCAGACCTGAAAAAGTGCCCGGGGACCATGGTGCCCTTAATCCGACCCTGAGTCCACGTATCAATTTTAATCTAAAAAGATATAGAGAGAAAATATAAAAATATAATCATGAGACGTTTTATATAGAATCATAAAGTAATCAAGTTACAATCAGGCAAAAGTATGTTCAAGGCCTAACATATCGTACTAAAGACACCCCAGGAAAAATGCAGGTGTACCCATGGAGCTAACATCAAACTCAATGTACCTATTAGACCACTCTAGAACTAACCTTAAAGTCAAGATTTAACCCATTAGGTGATAATGCATTAAGCCGGAAAATCCATTCAAGTTGAGTTTCGCAGTCCTGTCACCACCTCTCCTATGGATGGGTACATGGTCTATGATCCAAAATTTCAGATCATTGACGCTATGTCCAGCCTTCAAAAAATGGCTTGAGACAGGTAGATCAATTCTTTTCGTATGAATCGTAGACTTGTGTTTATTAATTCTGGCCCTACATTCTTGTGTAGTTTCCCCCACATTAATTAATTTACACGGGCATTGCAAAACGTAGACTACATAGGTGGACAAGCACGTCAAGAAGTGTATAACCTGAAATGTCCTACCACTGCCAGGATCAGTAAATGTATTACCCGTAACAGAATTAGTACAATTCCCACAATTGAGATGAGGGAAGTACCCAGTTTTAGGAGGGGCCAATGTCAACTGATGGCATCTACGAGAGGGTCCTACATCAGCATGAAACAAATGATTCTTGAGATTTTTAGTCCGCCTGAAGGCCATCCTGGGAGGTGCCTTGAATTCCAGTACAGACCCGGATAAATAACTCAGTGTATGCCATTTACGGCGATGAATAATGTCACTAATTTTGCCACTAATATTTAAATATGTGGAAATAAAGGACAATATGGAAGGTGAATCCTGTCTGTGAGCAATTAGAAGATTATCACGAGACGTCATACAAACCTTTGCATTAAATTAGCTGCATTTGAATAATAAATCCATATAGTGTAGCTGTCACGATGCGGGGTGTGGACCCACTGGGCCGTACCGCGTAGCGGGATGGCAGCTGGCCAAACAGGTAAGTACAGAGTTCAATTAGTTCAGCGAGCATACCTGAGGCAATCGTAGGCAGTAGCGAGGCAAGAGCGTCCAGGACCAGGCGGCGGGAAGTCGTCAGGTGAGGAGTAGCAGATCAAGCGTAGACTGTAGCACAGCACGGCAATAGCACAGCACGGCAATAGCACTAGGTAGCACGGAAACAGGATACGGGATACAGGAGCAAGGTACACTGGGAAACTGGAAGACACTGGGAGACACTGGCAAAGAGCAAGAGGACAGAGCCCTTTTTATAGCCCAGGGCATCCCGGGCTAGATTGCAGACTTCCTGCAAAAATGGGTGCACTGGCCCTTTAAGGAGACACTCGAGATACGGAAGTGAGTGCCGGCGCCTCACAGGAGGACGACGCTGCAACGAGGTAAGATGTCCATGGCCACGGCCGTCGAGGTTAACGACCGAACGACAGACCGTGGCCATAGACGTTACAGTGGCTTAAATGGGAAAAATAGTGCAGTTGTGTATTGTACGAAAGGTCTACACAAGATGTGTTTCTAATCAGAATATAAAACTTACACCTTATTACAATATATTACTGATGTTCCTTTTCTCTTTCTCACAGCAATGCAGGATTGGGGTACAACGATATGTGGGGTTTTTGTATTGTTGCATGGTGTATTTCAGAGATCACGGGTTTAAATAAAAATGATTATAAAAAAACCAACAACCAATAGGAACAAGTTCACATGTATAAGTATTGATGTAGCAAGAAGCAGTATCACTGTCTCTTATAAGAAAAATACATTCAGTAGTGCCACGTCTTTGTTCAAGGAGAGTTGCTAGTTTTGTGTTAAAGAGGTTGACCGATTTCTACTGAAATGTCCAAAATGACCTAAAATATTGTGTTTAGACACAGGCACCCTAAACTACACCCATTGCTTACCCCTGTGCTGCATTTGAAGGTCCCCTGCTCCTCCTGGTTCAGAGGTATTGACAGTGGATGGCAGCCAATGATCCCGTTCATAGCTCTCAATATGGAGGCGTTCATGTGATCTACCCACTTGACCGCCTCCTAGGCTGCCTGCCCCCCCCCCCAAAAAAAAAGGTATACCAGTCCAATCGAGGCCAAAAGTCCCTGAATAGAGTATACGTTGGGAGCTTACCCGATTAAACTTAGGGCCAAAACGTAATGTGAACTAGGCCTAACACGTTTAAAAAAAGTTTTTATTATACATGATTGTGGTGCTTGGATATGTTTGTTGCAATTGCACTGCTGATCACATAACATGTACTATATGTTTTGTGTCCAGATCACAGTAAATACAATAGCCTAAAGCCTTGACCAGAACACAAGAAAGAAAATACGTGTGCATCATGCTGTATAGCCCTCGTTAGGATCATTATAGCTCTCTAGTGATGGATGTTTTCCACAAGTAGCAATCCCTACTTTGTAACCAAATTTTGGCAGTGCTTGTTCTAGCACTCTTTAGTGCCTGAAAGTGACTTTTAATAGGTGGTATGCACCATTGAAAAAATAAAGATGTTGAGAAGAATGATTGTTTTGTTTTCCAGAAACAGCTGCCTTTTTGTCCATGAGTTGTGTCTTGTACGACAACCCAGCCCCATTCATACAACTACTTTAACGTTATACTTTGTACTAGGGCAGGGCAATTATGATCGAACTCAAAATCATGATTAGTTGAACATGTAATCTTGGTTACGATTATTGAACGATTATTTAGGTCACACCCCCTTTTTCATGCCACACCCCAACTTGCATTCTACGCCATTGAACTAATATTTATCCCCTGAGCCTGCTGTATACTACTGTATATAATATACCCCCTGACACTGCCCCACTCAGTATATCTCCCCCATAGTTCTCCCCACACATTATAATGCCCCTATAACTACCTCCACACAGTATAATGCGTTTTATATATATATATATATATATATATATATATATATATATATATATATATATATATGTATATATATATATATATATATATATATATATATATAATTTTTTTATTTTATTTTTAAATGCCCCTATAACTGCCTCCACACAATATAATGCCCCTATAGTTGCCCTCCACACAGTATAATGCCCCCATAACTGTCCTCCACACTGTATAATGCCCCCATAAGTGCCCTCCACACAGTATAATGCCCCATAGCTGCCGCTACATAGTATAATACCCCCATAACTGACATCCACTCAGTACAATGCTCCTATAGCAGGCCTCACACAGTATAATGCCCTCATAACTGCCCCACACTATATAATGCCCCCACAGCTGCCCCCAATAGTGACTGATAAAAATAAAAAATACATGCTCACCTAACCCCGTTCCAATGACGAGTGGAAGAGATCCCTCTGATACTATGATCTGTGCAGCTCGGCGCAGACAGGCGCCATGACGTGATTGCCTCACGTTTAGCGATACATAGTGAATGGTAGAGCGGGTCCCCTTATCTACCATTGGATTCAACTGTATCTGCATCCTGAAGATGTAGATACAGTTTAAACCGGGAGAAAATAATTGATAAAACCGAAATTCACAAAATGACGTTGATTAATTGCCATGAATTTCTATTTAGATTATTTTTCTATTAATTGCCCCAGCCCCACTTTGTACCTAACTATGTGGCAAGGTACTTTTCACCAGAAATATGCCTGTGTATAGATTTCAGAGATTAAGACAGTAATTTACATATACAAAACAGCCATAACATTAAAACCACCTCCCTAATATTGCATACATCCCCCTCATGGCGCCAAAATAGCTCTGACCCGTGGAGGCATAGACTCCCCTAGACCTCTGAAGGTGTCCTGACCTCCATGGCTCAGACTTCTTTTTCCAGCACATCCCACACATACTCAAGCAGATTGGGATCGGAGGAATTTGGAGGCCAAGTCAACATCTTGAACTCATTCTCAAGTTCCTCAAACCATTCCTGAACAATTTTTGCAGAGTGGCAGGGTGCAATATTCTACTGAAGTGGCCACTGCCATTAAGGTGTGTACTTGGTCTGCAACAATGTTTAGGGAGATGGTACATGTTAGGGTATGTGCACACACACTAATTACGTCCGTAAATGACGGACGTATTTCGGCCGCAAGTCCCAGACCGAACACAGTGCAGGGAGCCGGTCTCCTAGCATCATACTTATGTACGATGCTAGGAGTCCCTGCCTCGCTGCAGGACAACTGTCCCGTACTGAAAACATGATTACAGTACGGGACAGTTGTCCTGCAGCGAGGCAGGGACTCCTAGCATCGTACATAAGTATGATGCTAGGAGCCCGGCTCCCTGCACTGTGTTCGGTCCGGGACTTGCGGCCGAAATACGTCCGTCAATTACGGACGTAATTAGTGTGTGCGCACATACCCTTAAAGTAACATCCACATGAATGCCAGGACCCAAGGTTTCCCAGCAGAACATTGCCCAGAGCATCACACTGCTTGTCTTCTTCCAATAGTGCATTCTGGTGCCATCTCTTCCCAGGTAAGTGATGCACATGCACCCAGTTGTCCACATTTAAAAGAATAAATGATTCTTCAGACAAGGCCACTCTCGCCATTGCTACATGTTCCAGTTCTGATGCTTACGTGCTTGTTGTAGGTGCTTTCCGCAGTGGACATGGGTCAGCATGGCCACTCTGACCGGTCTGCTGCTACACAGTCCCAAATGCAGCGAGCTGCAATGCACTGTGTGATCTAACAGCTTTCTAAAATAGCCAGCATTAACTTTTTCAGCAATTTGGGGTACAGTAGCTCTTCTGTGGGATCGAACCAGACAGCAAGCCTTCACTCCCCACATGTATCATTGAGCCTTGGGTGTCCATGCTCCTGTCACCAACTCCCCAGTTGTCCTTCCTTGGACCACTTTTGGTATGTACTAACCACTACATACCAAGAACACCCCCACAATACCTGCCATTTTGGAAATGCTGTAACCCGGTCGTCTAGCCATCACAATTTGGCCATCGTCAAATTCGCTCAGATTCTTATGCTTGCCCATTTTTCCCACTTTCAAAGCATCAACTTTAAGAACTGACTGTTCACTTGCTGCCTATTAAGTTACACACCTTGACATTGTAACGAGATAATCCATTGTAACGAGATGATCCATTCACTACACCTTTCTTTTCTAATGTTATGACTGAATGGTGTGTGTATATATATATATATATATATATATATATATATACACACAGATGTAGCCATCTTTAACTTGACTCTGATAACTTGCTGCAGCGTGATATCACAGAACAAAAGCCATTGAAAGCCATTGAAAAAGTCATGAAAAAGTTTCATGACGCTGTGTATTTAATGCGTTAAAGGTCAAGATGCAGATGGCTATATATATGTATATGTATATATATATATATATATATATATATATACACTACCGTTCAAAAGTTTGGGGTCACCCAGACAATTTTGTGTTTTCCATGAAAACTCACACTTATATTTATCAAATGAGTTGCAAAATGACTAGAAAATATATGACAATGTTAGAAATAATGATTTTTATTTGAAATAATAATTTTCTCCTTCAAACTTTGCTTTCGTCAAAGAATGCTCCATTTGCAGCAATTACAGCATTGCAGACGTTTGCCATTCTAGCTGTTAATTTGCTGAGGTAATCGGGAGAAATTTCACCCCATGCTTCCAGAAGCCCCTCCCACAAGTTGGATTGGCTTGATGGGCACTTCTTGCGTACAATACGGTCAAGCTGCTCCCACAACAGCTCTATGGGGTTGAGATCTGGTGACTGCGCTGGCCACTCCATTACAGATAGAATACCAGCTGCCTGCTTCTTCCCGAAATAGTTCTTGCATAATTTGGAGGTGTGCTTTGGGTCATTGTCCTGTTGTAGGATGAAATTGGCTCCAATCAAGCGCTGTCCACAGGGTATGGCATGGCGTTGCAAAATGGAGTGATAGCCTTCCTTATTCAAAATCCCTTTTACCCTGTACAAATCTCCCACTTTACCAGCACCAAAGCAACCCCAGACATCACATTACCTCCACCATGCTTGACAGATGGCGTCAGGCACTCTTCCAGCATCTTTTCAGTTGTTCTGCGTCTCACAAATGTTCTTCTGTGTGATCCAAACACCTCAAACTTCGATTCGTCTGTCTATAACACTTTTTTCCAATCTTCCTCTGTCCAATGTCTGTGTGCTTTTGCCCATATTAATCTTTTCCTTTTATTAGCCAGTCTCAGATATGGCTTTTTCTTTGCCACTCTGCCCTGAAGGCCAGCATCCCAGAGTCGCCTCTTCACTGTAGACGTTGACACTGGCATTTTGCGGGTACTATTTAATGAAGCTGCCAGTTGAGGACCTGTGAGGCGTCTATTTCTCAAACTAGAGACTCTAATGTACTTGTTTTGTTGCTCAGTTGTGCAGCGGGGCTTCCCACTTCTCTTTCTACTCTGGTTAGAGCCTGTTTGTGCTGTCCTGTGAAGGGAGTAGTACACACCGTTGTAGGAAATCTTCAGTTTCTTGGCAATTTCTCGCATGGAATAGCCTTCATTTCTAAGAACAAGAATAGACTGTCGAGTTTCACATGAAAGCTCTCTTTTTCTAGCCATTTTGAGAGTTTAATCGAACCCACAAATGTAATGCTCCAGATTCTCAACTAGCTCAAAGGAAGGTCAGTTTTATAGCTCCTCTAAACAGCAAAACTGTTTACAGCGGTGCTAACATAATTGCACAAGGGTTTTCAAGTGTTTTCTAATAATCCATTAGCCTTCTAACACAGTTAGCAAACACAATGTACCATTAGAACACTGGAGTGATGGTTGCTGGAAATGCTCCTCTATACACCTATGTAGATATTGCATTAAAAACCAGACGTTTGCAGCTAGAATAGTCATTTAGCACATTAACAATGTATAGAGTGTATTTCTGATTAATTTAATGTTATCTTCATTGAAAAAAACTGTGCTTTTCTTTCAAAAATAAGGAAATTTCTAAGTGATCCTAAACTTTTGAACGGTAGTATATGTGTGTGAGTGTGTGTATGTAATTTTGATCTTAAGATAAGTCATGCATTATGTATGGATCAGCACCATGGAGAGCTCTGTACGTTAGCAATGTCTTATACTGTACATTATAACACAATATAAAAGACAATATACTTTGATATCTACAGTCATTATGACTACTTGTATATAATAAGGCCAACAACATATCTGGAGATATACTCAACCTTATACATGTTATCACTTTCTTGTTGATGAAAAGAAGTGCATCCAGTTCATTATTCCCATTATTTCCTACACATACAATGCTTCAGAGCATCTGATCAGACTACACAGAGTATCCAGGATGAATAGGAAATAAGTGAAGGTATATCAATGAATATTCATAAATACTCCACTAAAGGCTATATAAGTCCCTCGTTGAACAGTCAGACCTTGCTCTAATCCACAGAAGAAGGGTTTGTCGGCTGAACTGTTCAAAATTCAGGTATGTTAAAATTAGACTTACAATTTTCTTTTTTTTTTAATATGAAAAGTTGTTGTTAGTTACAAAATGTTTATTTGAGTCCATTATACGGTACTTATCAGTTAGAGAGTCTTGTGACTGATAACTACGGATGTAGCAGTGCTGGATTTGTAATTTACCTCTTTGTGGCTGCATTGAGTGTGCATCATGATATAGTGGAGTTAATTCCATATGAAAAATGACAAATCCTGATAGTCATGAAAAATGACAAATCCTGATAGTTGTGTCATATGTCAAACTTAGCTCTGCTTTATTTTTCTAGTAAATTAGATTATTTTGTTCTGACAAAAGACCGACTATGAAGTCTGAAGTGGGAACCTCTCAGTGCAGAAAGCAAAGTCTTATAGAAGATGCGCGCAAGGAAGTTTCTGAGTTAACTGCATCTGATCCTATGGCTGAAACAAGTGATTATCCTGATGAAGGTAGCAGCGCCTTAAATATTATTTTTACAATCAGAAAACACAGCGCCTCTCCCCTTTCTAGCAGCCTCAAGATTTTGGAGGTAAATTTTATTCATATGTATATACAAATTTTATTCTTCACATCATTCCCAGCTAGTTTGACCTGTTAGGAATTTAAGAAGTCACCAGGATATACTACAATATACAGCATATTTATTGATAGACAATTGCGCAGGACACATATACAAATAATAATGCAATAATAATATTGAGTACATTTTTATATAAACTCTGTATTATTGAAATTCAATGGGAATATTTGATTATTTAAGTTGCTTGACAGGGGTCTCACACTGTAGACCTAAATGTCCTGCCTGTGACTGTGATCAGTGGGGACCATCACTAGCAGATTACCAGCTTTGAGTGGCTAGAGAGTCAAAAATAGATTAGTGAGTAAAGCGAAACTACCAGGAACCACAACGTTCCCTCCATCCTAGACAAGAAAAGCAGCTCCACAGTGTGAGGACCGAATCAAACAACGCTTCATATCTCAGCTACCTGGACGCCTGTGAGTATAACAGGAGGGAATGGATATTGAGATTATTTGGATCCTATAGTTACCCTTTTGAGAAGTCCCTTTAATGTCTTTATAGGACTCATATGTACCGGGTGAGTACATTAAAGATGCAAACATTCAATTCAATACAATTATTTCAAGCATTGTGCCTAAGTAAGTAACAAGATATGTCGCTTGAATCTTTAACATACTCAGTTGACTGACTGAAGGCATCGTATCACTTACAGGGGTTATCCAGCCAGGACAAACCCCTTTAAAGTGTAGCCCCCCTGGTGATCACCTGACCATTAAGGATCCAGCCGCTAATATTACGGGGAAATATTGTATCACGCGGCACCCATACAAATGAATGGCCAACAGTAAAATACGCTGTCAGGCTGCATTCGCTAGGGTGAGAGCAACTCTTTGCAGCAGCTTTATTCTCTGGCTGTTGGGGGGCCTCCTTTATGCCATTCACATGCCTTAACAGCATACCTAGACAGTGGTTGTTCTAATTTGACCCCTTTATTTGTTCATTGTCCAGCTTCTCCTGACGGCTAGCACAGTGCAATACTACTACTATGGATATATTATATGTGTATGATTTCCATATTATTAGTACTTTTTTCTAAGCATATACAGACAATTTATTTATTCAGCTCACTCACAGATTTTGAGAAATATATGAAAGCAGATTATGAGAAAGGTTCCCTACATTGTAAATCGATAAGATTGTGATGTCACGTAGTTTTATATTTTATCACTAGATGGCAGAAACATCTTAATTTTCAGTCCAAGTGTTATTAACCCCTTCCCACCGCAGCCGTTTTTCAGATTTTCATTTTCTCCTTCGAAAAGGAATAACTTTTTTATTTTTTCATCGATGTAGTCCTATGAGGGCTTGATTTTTGTGGGACGAGTTGTAGTTTTTCATTGCACCATTTATTGTACCATATAATGTACTAGGAAAAAAAAATAATTGTGAGGTAGAAAATAAAAAAAACAGCGATTCCTACATTGTGTTTTGCGCTTCATTTTTACAGCATTCACGGTGCAATTAAAATGACATGTTAACTTTATTCTGCGGGTCTTTACGTTTACATTTAAATTGATATAATTTTTATTATATTACTACTTTTACAAGGAAAAAAACTATCTGTAAAAAATAAAATTTATTTTGTGTCGTCCAATTCTGTTAGCCATAACTTTTTTATTTTTCTGTTGATTGAGGAGTATGAGGGCTTATTTTTTTCAGGATAAGCTGTAGTTTTAATGATACTATTTTGGGGTACATGCAAGGTTTTGATCACTTTTTTTTGCCATCTTTTGTGGGAGATGAGATGACCAAAAAACAACAATTCTGTAGTTTTACCTTTTTTTTTTACAGTGTTTACCGTGCGCGTTAAATAATTATTTATTGTAATAGTTCAGACTGTTACAGACGTGGCGATACCAATTATGTTTGTTTATTAATTTTTTTACAATGCTTTAGGGGGAAAATATTTTTTTTTTCTAACTTTTAATATTACTTTTTTTTATACATTAAAAAAATAACTTTATTTAACTGATTTTACTTTTTTATTAGTCCCCCTAGGAAACTTGGACCAGCGATCGTTGGATCGATTTCACTATATACTGCAATACTAATGCAGTATAGCGTCTTTTTGACAGTCTTCTACTAAGCCCTGCCAGAAGCAGAGCTAAATAGAAGCACAAAGATGGCAGACCCGGGGACTTTTATTAGGCTCCCAGGCTGCCATAACAAACATCGGCACCCCGGCGCGATTGTGACGCGGGGGAGGAGCGATGGGCTGTTAGAGGGGGCACCCCCTCTTTCTAATGATTAAAATCCTGTGGCATTTAATGGGTTCAACTAGCCAGATCACGCTCGAGCGCGATCCTGCTCGTTACAGTGAAGTATTGGTCTGTAACTTAAAGCCGACACCCGCGGGTTCAGCTCGTGACGTACCCGGCTGTTACGTAACTGTATATCATATGTCGGGAAGGGGTTTAAAAAACAGTCTGTAATTTTAGTATTGGCCAGGTAAGTATAAGGGTATGTTCACACTGCTTATTTTCAGCCATTTTTCAGGCCATAAACGGCCAAAAAAACTGCCTAAATATCGGAAGCAGAATGCCTCCAAACATCTGCCCATTGATTTCAATGGGAAAAACGGTGTTCTGTTCGAAAAAACGGCGGGTAAAAAGACGCCCCGTAAAAAGAAGTGCATGTCACTTCTTGAGCCGTTTTTGGAGCAGTTTTTCATTGGCTCCATAGAAAAACAGCTCCAAAAACAGCCGTAAAAAACGCCACGAAAAACGCGAGTTTGCTTAAAAAACGTCTGAAAACAGCTCCGTATATGACTTTTTTAGTAAGCGTGTGAACATACCCTTACAGATGATAAACTAATGATCGTCCATATCAATTGTTTTTCAGGAAAATCGATGTGTATCCATGAAACGCAAGGATCACCCACACATAGTTTTGATGCAGTTTTTGTGGCAGTTTTAATTAAATTTTTTGAGCTAAAGCTAGTAGTTGATCCAAAAGGAAGGAAAGGCAAGACTGATGCATCTACTTTCTTTTCTGTCCACTGCTATGTTTGGCCTAAAAAAACTAAACCAAAAACTGCGTCAAAGCTGTGTGTGTGATACTGGCCAAAGACTTGGCAGCAAAGTATGCAACATTTTTCCAGAGCCTTTACAATATTTAAAACTGTGCGGCAGGGAGGAATTGTTGTCCAGGTGTGTGCTGGTATTGAATGACAAGGCTGGGCCAAACACAATCTGAATGTCTTGGAAAGTTGGGAATCGGAAAGTTTTAAGCATCCTGTTTACAGCCACCACCTAAACTTGTATCTGTTTCCTAAGCTGCAGCTCATTACATATATACAGCATCAGAACAAAGCTCATTACATATATACAGCACCAGAACAAAGCTCAGTACATAAATACAGCATCATAACCAAGCTCAGTACATAAATACAGCTCCAGTACCAAGCTCTGTACATATATACAGCACCAGAACACAGCTCATTACATATATACAGTACCAGAACCAAGCTCTGTACATATATACAGCTCCAGAACCAAGCTCAGTACATATATATAGTACCAGAACCAAGCTCAGTACATATATACAACACCAGCACAAATAAAGCTCAATTTAGTGCAACCCCTGCTGTATAGGTTTGCACTAAATTGTTTCCAGCTCCCAGCATGGCCCGAACAATGGTAAGTATATGCTGGGAGTTGCTGTTTCACAAAAAAAAATCATTTCATAATCATACCACCCATCATCTCGCTGCAGATCATACAGTGACTACAGTACTGATTAGAGGCAGAATAAACATTTACATTAAGTGACTCAACGGTGACGTCTCAGATTATAGTTCTTTTTCTCCCTCCGGTTCGGACCTCTATGATGATTTCTCCCGGTCACATCCCATTTCTGCAGTTTGCCGCTCAAATGTCTTTAGCTTCTAACTTTTTAAACATTTCTACACCTATAAACAAAGAAAGTTTTCATTATACCACACACTACGCCCCTAAATATAATAGCGCCATACACTGCACTTCTAATTCTAATAGCACCATACACTGTGTTCCACACACACACCCTGCCCCCTATAGATAGTTCCTGCCATAGAGCCCCCTATAGATAGTGCCCCATGGAGCCCCCTGTAGATAGTGCCCCCATATAGCCCACCCCTGTATATAATGTCCCACATATAGCTCCCCCTATAGTGCTCCACAGATAGCCCACCCCTGTATAAAGCCCCCTGTAGATATAGCCCACCCCTGTATATAGTGCTCCACAGATAGCCCACCCCTGTATGTAGCCCCCTGTAGATATAGCCCACCCCTGTATATAGTGCTCCACATATAGCCCACTCCTGTATATAGTGCTCCACATATAGCCCCCGCTGTAGATAGAACCCCCCGTAGATAAAGCCCCCCCCCCATAGTTAAAGCCCCCCACTGTAGATAAAGCCACCCCCGTAGATAATGCCACACACTTTTTTATTAGGATAAAAAAATAAACTATACATACTCACCTTAATCCCGTTCCCGCACCATCCGGCAGCAATAGAGACCTGCTCTCTTCTGCGCAAGTCTCCTGGGGTTGAACGACGCAAGCAGCGCGATGACGTGATCGCGTCGCTTGCGTCTATGAAAGGCGCTGATTGGCAGGGCAGAATTACTTTCCCTATCAATCAGCGCCTTTCAACTACGCAAACGGCGCAAAGTATCGTGCCGCTTCACTCGTAGAAAGGCCCTGAATGGCCGGGCACGGAACGTACCCAGCCACTCATTGCTTCTAATTGTTCCTGTGTCCTATAGATGCAGGTACAATTATAGTGCAGGAGGGGGTGACGGCGGCTGGTTTTAGTGGCGCCGCCGACCTCTCAGAGAGGCAGCAGGCCGCCGACATGGACGGTGCGGCCCTGGCACCCCCCTCTATGTTGTGCCTGGGGCACATGCCCCGCCTGCCCCCCTAGCTACGCCCCTGCTTAAACACGAGAGCATAGCACGATAACAGACCATGATTTCAGTCTGATTGTCACAAAAACATCTGAAATTACTTTTCTGATTTGTTTTTTCTTCATAAATAAGTGTCTTAACACAGAAGGGGATTGTGTATGAAAAGAGACTAGTTTTTACATACGTAGTAACAAAATGTACAGCTGAAAAAAAGACATTGGTCATCCAGTTCAGCCTATTGTCCTGCAATGTTGCAAATAATCATGAGGCAGAAGTGAACACTAAGGGCGGGTTCACACATGGCGGAATTCCACTTAAATTCCGCTGCGGACACTCCGCAGCGTTAATCCGCAGCGGAGCCGTTTCTCCATTGACTTTCACTTTAAATTAGCAGTGTTCGTTTACACGATGCGTACAATTCCGCTGCGGAGCATAGGCTGCGGAGCGGAATTTGGTGTCCGCAGCATGCTCTGTCTGTTGCGGAGCAGTGGCGGACTCATGGCGGAATTTCTCCATTGACTTCAATGGAGATTCAAAGTTCCGCAATGAAGTCCGCAGCTGTCATGCACATGTCATGTGTGCTGCGGATGCGTCTTGCTTTTTTAACTTGACATTTCTTCATTCTGGCTGGACCTATGTATTTCTAGGTCTACAGCCAGACTGAGGAAGTCAATGGGGCTCCCGTAATGACGGGAGCGTTGCTAGGAGACGTCAGTAAATAGTCACTGTCCAGGGTGCTGAAAGAGTTACGCGATCGGCAGTAACTGTTTCTGCACCCGGGACAGTGACTACCGATCACAATATACAGCAACCTGTAAAAAAATATAAGTTCAAACTTACCGAGAACTCCCTGCTTCTGTCTCCAGTCCGGCCTCCCAGGATGACGTTTCAGTGTAAGTGACGGCTGCAGCCAATCACAGGCAAAGCACAGGCTGCAGCGGTCACATGGACTGGCGCGTCATCCAGGGAGGTCGGGCTGGATGCCGAAAGAGGGACGCGTCACCAAGACAACGGCCGGTAAGTATGAAAATCGTTTCCTTTCACTAGGGAAAGTGCTGTCCCTTCTCTCTATCCTGCACTGATAGGGAGAAGGGAAGCACTTTTCCCGCAGTCTGCAGCAGCCAGTCCGCATCAATGTACTGCACATTTTGTGCAGATCCGCAGCAGAATCTGCAACGCAGATTCTGTGCGGCATCGATGCGGACAGTTGCGGAGGAATTCCGCCATGTGTGGTCATGCCCTAAATGTCAGTGTTTTTATTGCTTATTGAAAGATGTGACAATTTATCATTTTATGGTCACTATTACCTATTATTGCCCCACCCCAGCCTGCACCTCTGTTATTTTGTCAGATCTATGAGTTAATATTAAGTCCAAAAGGGCCTTCCCTCTAGTTGGGTCCTGCACCAGATGGAAAAAGTAATTATCTTAAGTTATTGACAGATACCTTTATGAGATACACAGGTTTTAGTTTGCTAATCTGGATAATTATAGTCCCCCATAATAACTACCTCATTGTGATTTGATGCCTCATCTTTTTGCCTTACCAAAAGATTTTCTGTGTATTGTTTTATATTTAGTGGCTTATTGCAAATCCCTAAAGTATTTTTTTATGGTTTTTCCGTCCATGCATTTCTACCCATACTAACGTTACATGATCATTTCCCTCACATAGTATCGTTCCATAGTGTGGGCTTTAGACAGGACGTTACATAAAGGTAAACCTATCCCCCTTTTTATTTTTTTACGATCCTTTGTGATCAAACTATAACCGCTGTTAGTTAACCGCCCAGTCAGTGGCATAACTACCGCTGTAGCAGCCATAGCGGCTGCTACGGGGCCTCCAGCCGGCACGCCCCCCCCCATGCCCGGAGGCACCGCTAGCAGCCACTATGGCTGCTAATCGAGGTAGCGATACCACATTCAATAGTGTCTGCGTCCTTTGGACGCAGATGCTATTGAACACTATGGCAGAGCAGGGAGGCTACTGTCGCAAAGACCGGGCCCCTAAACCTGGGGGGCCCACAGGGCACCGTAGCCGCACTGCGCTGACCGCGCTGATCCTGCTTCCTGAATGGTGGAGCAAGAAGCTGACGGCTCATTACTCCAGTATTCACTCCGCCGTGAGTGGCTCGGCACAGGCAGGCGTGATGTAGTGACGTCATTGTGCCTGTCTGCACCGAGTCACTCACAGCACAGACTGGAGGAGAAGGATCCTCCACCCGTCGTGGGAACGGGATAGGTAAGTAATTATGTTATTATTTTTCTATTAGGCACTATGGGGTATTATACTGGGTAGGGAAGGGGGGTTGATATGATAGGATCATCTTACTATATAAGGGGCATTATACTGTATGGGTGGCATTATACTGTGGAGGCATTATACTCTGGGGACAGCTATGGCGGACATTAGACTCTATGGGGGGCATTATGCTATGGGGACAGCTATGAATGGCATTATACTGTGGGGGGCATTATACAATGTGGGGGCAGCTATGGGGCATTATACTGTGGGGGCAGCTATGAGGGCATTATACTGTGGGGACAGCTAAGGGGGGCATTATACTGTGAGGACAGCTATGGGGGCATTATATTGTGGGGGTAGCTGTGAGGGGGCATTATACTGTATGGGGCATTATACTGTGGGGCAGCTATGGGGGGCATTATACTGTGTGGGACAGCTACGGGTGGCAAGATACTGCATGGGGCATTATACTGTGGGGGCTGCTATGGGGGCAATATACTGTGTGGGGGCAGCTATGGGGGGCATTATACTGTGTGGGGCAGCTATGGGGAGCATTATACTGTGGGGGCAGCCATAGGGGTATTATGCTGCATGGGGGAATTTGTTTGGGCATTGTACTGTATGGGGGCATCTGTGTGGGCATTATACTGTATGGGCCATCTGTGTGGGCATTATGCTGTAAGGGGGCATCTGTGTGGGCTTTATACTATATGGGGCATGTGTGTGGGCATTATACTGTATGGGGCATCTGTGTGGGCATTATACTGTATAGGGCATCTGTGTGGGCATTATACTGTATGGGCCATCTATGTGGGCATTATACTGTATGGGGCATTTGTATGGGCAATATACTGTATGGGGCATCTGTGTGGGCATTATACTGTATGGGGCATTATACTCTATGGTGGCAGCTATGGGAGCATGGTACTGTATGGGCTGAACCGGGTGTGTATGGGCGGGGATTGGGTGGGATTAGAGGCGTGGCTTAAAATAAAAAATTTGCCGCTGCACGCCGCATCGATTGTCCCTCTTTGTGATACTTGAAAGTATAGCACTGTCTACAGGGAGGGCTGTATAGCACTGTCTACAAGGGCGCTTTATAGCACTGTTTACAGGGGGGGGCTGTACAGTACTCTTTACAGGGGGGGTCTGTATGACACTATTTACAGGGGGACACTATTTACATGGGCGGGCTGTGTGTGGCACCCAGGGGAGGGGGGCCCAGTCAAAAGTTTGCTATGGGGCCCAGTGTTTCCTAGTTACGCCCCTGCGCCCAGTCATAATTATCATCCAGTCATGTCTCAGTTATCCCCACTATGTCATACCTTTCCTCTAACATTGTTAATTCTAGTTAACCAATTTTATTTGTCCGTTTTCTAGCATTGGTCAGGATACAGTTTAGAAGTTTTGGGTATTTTTTTTTATTTTAAACTTATTCTTATTAATTATTCTAAACCTTCCCTCCATTCAACCCCGATTCAATAATAATTCCTAGTTCTCAATCTACACTATCTTGCCCCCTACATGTGTAATTGCCCTTACCCCAATCTCTATTTTAAACATGTCATGTTTAAACAGAGAAGTCATCCCAGATGTCCAAGAACCTAAACCCCCCTTTCCTGCACCAGTTCTTGAGACACTTGTTTACCTCTCTAGTGTGGCATGTGGCACAGGTAGCATTTTAGAAAATACTATATTTGAGGTAATTTTTAAGGACCTTCCACCGACCGCTAACTTTGTTATTGGTGCCAATGTGCACCATGACCGCTGGGTTCTCACCAGACCTTCACAGTAATCTATCAACCCGTTCCGCGATCTGTCAAAGTCAAGTGCCAGGAATACAAAATATTCCCAGCCTTCGTGATGTGACAAATTGCACTGTCTGTTATTATACTGGGCGAGGAGGCACAATGGGGCATTCTACAGTGTGGGGGCAACATGGGGGCACAACATTGTGTGTGGGCACTATGGGGCATGATCAGGGTCATATTTACAGTTTGTGATGCTCTAGGGACTTTTAGGGTTGACGCCCCCGATAACGCAGCTTTTCCGCCGCAAAAATCGCAACATGTGCTAATTGAATTCAATAGGGAAATCCTGCAACAAAAAAACAGCGATTCCACAACATAAATTGACATGCTGCGGATTAAAAAAACGCACCGCAGGTCAATTTATGAACGTTTTTTTGGTGGGTTATTTACGCAGTGTGGATGAGATTTTTTAAATCTCATCCACTCTACTGCTATTTTATTATGCTGCAGATTTTTCCGCAATGAAATCCGTTGCGTAAAATCCGCAGTGTTTACGCTATGTGTGGACATACCCTAAAAGAAATGCTCAGTGCTACCCCGTTAACATTCGTTCTCCTGCTCCTCACATGAACACTGGGTCCCATTTCCCCTATTATTGATCAGGTCACAGTTTATTATTGTTTAGGAAAAAAAAAACACTCAGTACATCGTCCTACTTTTAAAAGCAAAACCATGACTTGGATAAGTAGAGTAGAGTGATCAGTAACCTTCCTTAGCCTTCCATAATAAAACACATGACACCGAGGTTGGATTTTAATGGCCACAGCAGCCGTTTATTATAAATTTTATGCAAATAAAATTTTATAACCAAAACATTAAAACACCCAAGAATTCCCCAGAATTGTAATTCTTCCCAAAAAATACATAACAAAACCCTTAACAGGGTCAATATAAATAACAACATGACCAGGGGAAGCCCTTGAGGTTACCGCCAAAGAGAAACCAACTAGCCATCTGCCACCACCACTTGTTTTTTACCTCCAGCCGTAACCCGGCTCGAAGGCACCGCTCACTTCTGCAGATGGCTTTTCCCATAAAGCACTTCAAAGGGGTAACACCCTAAGAAGCCTTCCACATATTTTGGGGGACGCATACCCCTGATGCGACCCCCCCACCAGTTTTACTGAGCAACCTCAAGGACTCCCCCCGCCACTGCGAAATGGGCCTTGACCACCTCAAGGCTATGAGCTCCTCCACACCAACACCCCTCTTTCAATTCCTTCTGCCAGGGCCAAACTCCATATATCCATCCCAACCTCATTCAGGTGCACCCCATCATGTCTCCAATAACACCCCACTCCTGCTTCCAGGTCCCTATGCCTGACCACAACTCCACCATGCTTCGCCACAAAAGCTGACACAGCCCTATTAACTTTTATTCTGGCCTTATTCAACCTTTCCACAGATCGAGCCAAACGCCATGACTTTCTAGGCACCATGTCTGACCAGACTATCATTAATCTCGGGTGCAACGCCCATAAGCACAACAAATCGTGCTTAATGTCCCTTATCAGATCGCGAAAAGGGCGCACTCCTAAATCATTTCCCCCCACATGTAACACTAAAATGTCAGGAACCCGATCTAGCTGAGTATATACCTGAAATTCCTGTAACACCTTAGCCCAGACCATCCCCCTAAAACCCAACCAGTGTAGGACAGCCTCCTCCCGCGGAATCCTCAGTTGGCGGCCATCAGGACGAACATCCGCCCTCAGAGCGCCCCAGTAAACAAAAGAGTGCCCCAAGATCTAGACCAGACAAGGGCGTAAACCTGTAAAGAGAGAAAAACACACCTCTTACAATCCCATTCGCACTCCATTTGTCACAGACTCAAACCCCCACCTTAGTAATAACTGAACCATGTTAAAGCAGATGAGGTCGCACGTAGGTGCGAAAACGGTTAGACTCCCACCTCCCACCTCCCAATATGCCTCACCCCCACCTCATCCAAACCCCATCTCACCGCTTCAGTCGCCGCGCCAATTCGAAACGAATGTGAGGAATATTCCGTCTCCCGCACCCCGCTTGCAAGCAAACAGCGTTTGAACACCGCACAAAACTGGAATCAAGATATAAACGACCCATTCTCATGTCGCAACAACGGAATCCCCGTTAACCCCCCCTGCACCCCAAATGCAGCAACACAATGTACCGGACACATCACCGAACACTCGAAAGCGAACAACACTATCCGCCTACCCTTGCCCGTTGTGTCCGGTTTTGACCTGCGCAGCACAATCTCCACCCTGTCAGCAAACAACTCCACATCATCCAGACCTATTCCGCCCGCCCGTGAAACACTTGGCGACACCAGTTCGCCAATTAAAAACGCCCCGAAAAAGCCTAACGGAAAAGCCAGGCGGAACAATCGGACTTCAAAAACCGAACTACAAACCCCTTCCACCGCCGTTCCCAGCAGGCAAAGAATCCGGAAAGAAACCGGCCGCCGCCGATCCACCGACACTCTCCCCCTGCGAACCTCTTTCAAAGCTTGCACTGCTAAAAACTCCTTAGTCACATCCACCAATCCATGCAGTTTCAAACCAAACGCCACTGCGGACACGAACTTGTTCACCTTGGATACAGACACACCTGACTCATACGCGTCCCCCAGCCAATACAACAAAGCCACCAATCTGTCCCGGTCAGACCGGACGTCACCTAGGGATCTCAACCAAAGCTCCCATTAAGCCCAGCCAGCCCTGTATGCTGCCCACGTAGTACTCGCCAGAGATCGCTCAATCAATGCTTCTGCCGCAGCGAAACCAACTCCCAAAGATGATCCGGGCAAACCTTGCCGATCCGATCCGCTCCCGGCGCCAGCTGACGAAAACGGTCCCACTGCGAGCGAGAAAGGGCATCAGCAACACAATTTTCAACCCCCGGAACATGCACCGCCACCACCCAAGCATTTAAGGACAAACACACTAGCACCAAATGCCGTAACAGTTGCACCACCGGAGGAGATGACGCCGAGATATTATTGATAGCCAACACCACCCCTAAGTTATTGCAGTGAAAACGAATTTTCTTGTTCCTGAGCCTGTCCCCCCAAATGGTCACGGCGACCACAATAGGGAACAGCTTGAGTAAGGCCAAGCTTTTCGTCAAACCGTTGTCAACCCAGGTATCTGGCCACCCTCCGGCGCACCACTGGCCCCCACAATAAGCTCCAAAACCGCCCCCTCCAGCCGCATCTGTAAACAAATCTAAATTCACTGAATCAAGAGCCCCATCCATCCAAAGTGACCGCCCGTTATATTGGCCCAAAAACCGATGCCACACTTCCAAATCCGCCCGGTGCTCACAACTCAATCTCACAAAATGATGCGGTGCCAACACCCCGGCAGTCGCCGCCGCCGCCACACGCCTACTAAACACTCTGCCCATGGGCATGATCCGACACTCGAAGTTTAACTTTCCCAATACCGATTGCAAACTACGCAACGTAACCTTTTTAAGCCTAGCCAATGCCTGAACCTCCAAACGAAGCCCCGTCAATTTATCTTCAGGTAGCCTACATTCCATCAAGCCCGAGTCAATTTCTATGCCTAAAAAACGAATAACCGTAACCGGACCCTCTGTCTTATCCGGAGCCAACGGGACTCCAAAATCCCTCATGACCCCCTGTAGAGCATACAAAATATTAGCGCACACCGCTGAACCACCCGGGCCAACACACAAAAAATCGTCCAGGTAATGAATGACAGACTTCTAACCTGCGACCTCCCGTATTACCCATTCCAAAAAAGAATTAAATGCCTCAAAATACGCGCACGACAAGGAACAACCCATAGGCAAACAACGATCAACAAAAAATTCCCCTTCCCAAAAACAACCCAACAACCTTTGGCTCATGGGATGAACCGGCAATAACCGAAACGCCGCTTCAATATCCGTTTTTGCAAGCAAAGCACCTTCACCCGCTTCCCGCACCAAAACCACCGCCTTATCAAACGACGCGTACACCACCGAACACAACTCTGGATCAAGCCCATCGTTCACCGATGCACCCCTGGGAAAGGACAGATGATGTATTAAACGAAACTTGTTCGGCTCGCGCTTAGGCACTACCCCCAATGGAGAAACCACCAAGTCATCCACCGGGGGTTCGACAAAAGGCCCCGCCATGCGGCCCAAACTAACCTCCTTACGCAACTTCTCGGTGACCACCCCCGAGTGTTGATACGCGGACCGAAGATTCCGACGAGTGACCGGGATGTCATACGGGGGAGAAGGAATCACAAAACCCATGCTAAAACCGTCCTCAATTAACTTTGCCCCAGCCCTATCCGGATAATTACTTAGAAAGGGGGCCATCCTTTCCAACCTCACCGGTGTCAATCCCTTGACCAGCTGCACCCCCCGAACCCCCTCCCCTTTTTCCTTTCCGCAAGCACTTTGACGCACCATGGGACGTCCCGCTGCAATGGGAACACACATGCTTGAACTTGCACGTGGCCCCAAATTTACATTGGCCGTCGTTAAATTGCCAACAGAAACCAAGTTTCGAACCGGAACTCTGACCTGACTGGCCGACCTGCCCTGCAGATCCCCCGCTCCCTGGAAAGGACTGTCCTGGCTTAACCGGAGCAGTCACCCTCAACCACAAAGCGATATCCTTCTGATCTCATCTAATGCTGGGTCGCACCGCCTTCCGCTGCTGAAACTGCTCATCGTTTCACAGCCATGCCATACCGCCATAAACCCGATGCGCCTCACCAATAGCATCCATATAACAGAAAAGAGCAGAGCAATGTTCCGGAGCCTTTTCCCCAACTACGCTAGCCAAGATTGCAAACGCCTGCAGCCAGTTCACGAACGTTTGTGGAATAAGACAATAACGCCATCGTTCCTCCTCCTCTTTCTTACTCTCATCCCTTTTCCCTTTATCCAAATTAAATTTTGCCAAAGGAAGGAGAGAAAATATTTCCACATATTCGTCCTTTCAAATGCGCTTGCGAACCTCCTGTTTCAAATGCGCCCCCAACGGACCTTCGAAACACACATAAACTCCCCCCCGCGCTCTATCATCCAACCGTACTCTATCACCTTCCTGTGCCCCATCCGTCTGTACCGACACCGCCACAGCCCCCGTGGAGCCCCCAACTTGCAACCTATCCAGCAGCTGCCCAACCCCCGGCGCTACCGCCCCCCCCAAACCGCAACCGGAGCCACTCCTGCCGATACCGGCGCCTGTGACTTATCTAATTTATTCACCAGCTCGCGCAAACATCCTACTAAGTCCGCAAGACCGCTAACATTCCCCCCAGAAGGCCCGCCATCGGCCGCAATGCCCGACGCGACCCTCGCGCCCCCCAACAAACCAGCAGTATGAAAAGAGATAGAAGATGAACACCCACCTGGCTGCTCAGGCGCTGTGATCCCGCCAGCCGGACTAACTTGACCACGCTGATGCTCTCCAACTTCTCCCTCTTCCAAATCACCCGCCAACCGTGACCGCTGCCCACACACACAGTGAGAGCACGGAGATCCTCTACCCGACTGTCCCGAAGGGCCGGCCTCCATTGGAGCCCTGATGCTGAGAGGGCCAACCGCCTGTTGCCCGATCCGCGGAACCCAGACCTCTGAGCGCACTCCACATCCCACCGGACTCGCCATCCTCCCTGCAGAAAGCCTCGCAGCAGCCAGCCCCCTGATCGGCTCCTCATCATGCGGGGCTGCCGACATGCCCATGTCCTGTATCACCCCCGACGGAGGGGGGGTATTTGGAAAACTGGGAGCAGACCCCCCTTACCGCCAAGCACCGCCGTGGCTGGGGATTTCTGCCAGGCCGGGACCTCCTAGGGGATGCAGCTCTCGCCGGAGACCGGCCTGCAGCGACCCTGGAGGGGCTTCGCCTGCGTCGCGCCGTGCCCGCGGGATTTCCTCAGGGCTAAGTCTCGCCGGAGGGCGGGTATGCCGAGACCTGCCAGCGGGCACCCCGTCTGAAGGAACCGGATCGATCCCTCCACTAACCGGAGTTGTGAACAGCAGCGGGCTGCCCACATCTAAATCCAGCACCACAGCCGACGACAGTGAGGGAGACGACAGTAGAGGAGCCGCCCCTCCCCCCTCCCTGGACACCGCGCGATGCGAGCGCCGGGGCCCTGCTGCCTGGAGCAGAGCCAGCCCCAAGAGTCTTGTCACCTGTGCGTCGAACCAGCCATCGTCCTGCAAGTCAGCTGCCGCCCGGAGCCGCTCCACCAGCCCCTCAAAAGACGCTATCACAGCCCAGGTAAGTAAAGTTCCAAATCAACACTAAGAACAGCTCACTGCTGCTGATGCTGTTCCTCTCGCTGTCTCCCTCGCACTGAGGAAAACAGCGGGAAGCCGAGACTCTCACCCCCTCCTCCCTCCAAACCACTCCCCTTCCCTCCCCTAACTACTGCTATGCATTTCCTCAACCCCTTCCTTCCCACTACCTCCTATCCTGTCATGGCGGCCTCCCCTTATGTCTTGCAGTCGGCAGTGCGGCCGCTCCTTTATCTTACTTGGCTTCCTGGGTCTGTGACAGTTAACTAAGCAGTGACAGCTCTTAGCTGTCATTGGTTCATTTACATCACATAGTCCCAGGTTACCTAAGTTCATTGGCCTACTTTTAACTCCTTCCAGACCACCCACCATCTTTTGACGTCAGGCGATGAAGGTTCCCAGTCTACAACGACATCTTTTGGCAGCGCTGTAGATGAGGCTGATGAGCGCTCATGTGAGCGCTCAACCTCTAAGCAGGAGCTGTAACGAACAGCTCCTAATCTGAGAGCAGCCTCCTGAACACAGCTGGGGTGGGAAAACATTTGGACCCCAGCTGTTTAACCCTTTGATCTCCGCGGTCCTAAAAATACGTCAATGAAAAAATAAAAAAGTTATGGCTGCTGAAAGGCAGAGAGGCAAAAACAGAAACATTTAGCTGGTCATTAAGGTCTTTTTAGGCTCAGTCATTAAGGGGTTAAAAGTAGGCCAATGAACTTAGGTAAACGGCCACCAAGTGATGTAAACTAACCAATGACAGCTTAGAGCTGTCACTGCTTAGATTACTAAGCCTTGTAAGTGCCACAGGATCACCCGAGATGCATCGGAATTTTGGTGCATCTCGGGTGCATGTACCACTATAAACCTAGTGCGGGGACTCCTTCAGATACAAAAGAATCCCGCACTAGGAGGTACTAGCGTCGGCGGGCCTCAGCAATAAAGTTTCAGTTGATCAGGCCTGCTTCGGCATGATATTATCGCACCCCCCGCGCCAGTTAATTTCCTCAATGGTTGTCGTTTCCAAAATGGGGTCACTTGTGGGGGGTTTCCACTGTAATGTAATGTATTCAATTGTATCCGCGTCCTTAGGAAGTGGATACAATTGAATACAGTACATTACATTAGGGTTGTCATGATACCAGAATTTGGACTTCGATACCGATACTTTGTGTTATTATTGCGATTCTCGATACAAAACTGATGTGAGGCACGTGGTGTGATGAATTGTGAACCTCACGTCACCCCTCAAAGTATTCAAAACAGCATTTAGACATTTTCTTAACCCTTTAGACGTTTCACAGAAATGAAAGCAAAGTAGAAATGAAATTTACAAATGTAATTTTTTTTTGCAGAAATTCATTTTTAATCAATTTTTTTTTGTAACACAGAAAGTTTTACCAGAGAAATGCAATTCAATATGTATTGCCCAGATTTATGAATCTGCAGATTTAGGAAATATGCCACATGCGGCCCTAGTGTGCTACTGGACTGAAGCACATGCCTCAGAAGCAGAAGGATTAACTAGTGGATTTTGGGGCCTTCCTTTTATTAGAATATATTTTAGACACTATGTCAGGTTTGAAGAGCTCTTGCGGAACCAAAACAGTGGAAATCCCCCAAAAGTGACTCCATGGGAAACTACACCCGTCAAGGAAATTATCTAGGGGTATAGTGAGCATTTTGACCCCACAGGTATATTGCAGAAATTATTGGAAGTAGGCCGTAAAAATAAAAATCTACATTTTTTTCAAAGAAAATATAGGATTAGCTAATTTTTTTTCATTTCCACAATGACTAAAGGGGAAAAAGCACAGCAAAATTTGTAAAGCAATTTCTCCCGAGTAAAACAATACCCCACATGTGGTCATAAACGGCTGTTTGAACACACGGCAGGGCTTAGAAGGGAAAGAGCGCTATTTGGCTTTTGGAGATCAAATTTAGCAGGAATAGTTTGTGGAGGCCATATCGCATTTGCAAAGCCCTTGAGGGGACAAAACCGTGAAAATGCCCAAAAATTACTCCATTTGGGAAACTACACCCCTTCAGGAATTTTTCTAGGGGTGTAGTGAGCATTTTAACCACACAGGTGTTTCATATAATTTATTAGAATTGGGCAGTGAAAATAAAAACAATCCTTTTTCTTCAATAAGACGTAGCTTTAGCTCAAAATTTTAGTACGGCAATACCCCATGTGTGGTCATAAACTGCTATTTGGGAACACTGTAGGGCTCAGAAGGGAAGGAGCACCATTTGGCTTTTGGATTGCTGATTTTGCTGGATTGGTTTCTGGTCGCAATGTCGCATTTGCAAAGCCCCCGTGGGACCAAAACAGTGGAAACCCCTAGATGTGACCACATTTTGGAAACTACACCCCTCAAGGTATTCACCTAGCGGTGTAGTGAGCATGTTAACCCCGCAGGTGTTTTGCAGAAATTAGTGTGCACTCGATGTTGTAGGGTGAACATGGGATTTTTTTCCATAGATATGCCAGTATGCGGTGCCCAGCTTGTGCCACCATAACAGGACAACTCTCTAATTATTATGCTGTGTTTCCCGGTTTTAGAAACACCCTACATGTGGCCCTAATCTTTTGCCTGGTCATTTGACAGGGCTCAGGATTAAAAGAGCACCATGAAAATTGAGGCCTAATTTGGTGATTTACAAAGTATTGGATCACAATTGCAGAGGTTCTGATGTGAAATAATAAAACCCCTGAGAAGTGACCCTATTTTGGAAACTGCACCCCTCAAGGCAGTTATTAAGGGGTGTAGTGAGCATTTTCACCCTACAGGACTTCTCCATAAATGATTGCGCTGCAGATGGTGCGAAGTAAAAATTGAAATTTTTCCCTAGATATTTCAGTGGCAAATATGTCGTGCCCAGCTTGTGCCACTGGAGACACACATCCCAAAAATTGTTACATACAGCTGATATCCATCGCTGATGATGCCGGCTCAGCTCCTGAGCCGGCGCCATCTTGCCGTTGGCTCCGAAAACCTTTAAGGCCCCACCTCCGGGCAGGGCCTGGAAGGTTTCCCTGCTAGGCAGACCGGGAGGCCAGTATTAGGCTTCCAGTTGTCATTGCAGCCACCATTGTTGCCATTGCAGCCACCACTGTTGCCATTACAGTCAGATGTCAGCAGTAATACACCGTTGACATCCGGCGATGATGGCACCGACTCAGCTTCTGAGCCGGTGTCCACCATTTGTCGTATGGATACGGCAAAATGCGGGAAGCACTAGCTTTCCATGACGTATCCATATGGCAAATGTCGGGAAGGGGTTAATAGTAATTAGCCCCATTGTGTTTCTTATTCATAATGGACCACATTGGGTTAATGTGTGAGGTACATGATGGGATTAATTAGTATTAATGTGAGGCACATTGAGGTATAAAATTCATAACACCTCATGCCTCACATTAATAAGTGAAAGAAAGCAGTTTTTATTTTATTTTTTTATACTGTACACATCATAAATGACGCTATAAATTTGTTGTACAGGTTATTATGCTCGTGACAATACCTAATGTGTGTATATTTTATGTATTGAGACTTATGGTTTATTAAAAAAATGTAACATTACTTTATTTTTACTTTTTTATTTTTAAACTTTAAAGGGGTATTCAAGTTACAACAAGTTACCACCTATCCGTAGGGTAAGGGATAACTTGCTGATCGGTGGGTGTCCAACAGCTGGGACTCCCACCGTTTACGAGTGGCAGGTCGCTCATGCGCACTGCCTCTCCATTCATTCTCTATGGAAGGGTCGGAGATAGGCAAGTACAGCGTTCAGCTATTTCCGGCGCTGCCGTAGAGAATGCGCATGAGTGACCTGCCGCTCAGTTCAAACGAGGGGTATGGGACCCCTGTTCTCGTAAACAGTGGGGGTCCCAGCTGTCGGACACCCATCGATCAGCAAGTTACAACCTATGTCCCCCAGGGTGTAACTTGTTGTAACCGGAATACTTCTTTAATGTACTGGCATCTATCTGTATGCCAGTACATTAAACTGTGTACTGATAGTACACAGGCTGTTGTTAGTACATACTTAAAGAGGCTCTGTCACCAGATTTTGCAACCCCTATCTCCTATTGCAGCAGATCGGCGCTGCAATGTAGATTACAGTAACGTTTTTATTTTTAAAAAACGAGCATTTTTGGCCAAGTTATGACCATTTTTGTATTTATGCAAATGAGGCTTGCAATAGTACAACTGGGCGTGTTTACAGTAAAAGTACAACTGGGTGTGTATTATGTGCGTACATCTGGGCGTGTTTACTTCTTTTACTAGCTGGGCGTTAGGAATGGGAGTGTATGATGCTGACGAATAAGCATCATCCACTTCTGTTTCTTAACACCCAGCTTCTGGCAGTGCAGACACACAGCGTGTTCTCGAGAGATCACGCTGTAACGTCACTCACTTCCTGCCCCAGGTCCTGCATCGTGTCGGCCACATCGGCACCAGAGGCTACAGTTGATTCTGCAGCAGCATCAGCGTTTGCAGGTAAGTAGCTGCATCGACTTACCTGCAAACGCTGATGCTGCTGCAGAATCAACTGTAGTCTCTGGTGCCGATGTGTCCTCGCTCGTCCGACATGATGCAGGACCTGGGGCAGGAAGTGAGTGACGACACAGCGTGATCTCTCGAGAACACGCTGTGTGTCTGCACTGCCAGAAGCTGGGCGTTGTGAAGAGAAGTGGATGATACTTCTCGTCAGAACGCCCAGCTAGTAAAAGAAGTAAACACGCCCAGATGTAACACACATAATACACGCCCAGTTTGACTCTTACTTTAAACACACCCAGTTGGACTTTAGCAAGCCTCATTTGCATAAATACAAAAATGGTCATAACTTGGCCAAAAATGCTCGTTTTTTAAAAATAAAAACGTTACTCTTATCTCCATTGCAGCGCCGATCTGCTGCACTAGCAGATAGAGGTTGCAAAATCTGGTGACAGAGCCTCTTTAAGTATGCCCTAACAACAGGAAATATGGTCATACAGCCCTGGGGTCCTTTAACGGACCCTGGGCTGTCTGCCCATATATGGTATATCCTTCAGTCGCGTCATAGGGATTTCCTGTGACGCGATCCAAGGGGCATCCCCCCTTCTCATTTACCCCTTGAATGCTGCGGTCAGCTTTGACCGAGATGAGAAGTTTCTCTGATCTCAGCTGTTAGAGCGGGGCTGCGGGTGTGTAATACACCCATTGCCCCGCTCCTGACAACAAGGGAGCCACACAGCTTAGTATTGCAATACATTAATTAAAGGTATTAAACCGTTTGAGGCTGCACGGCATCAAAATAGTATCGATGCATCGTGCAACCCAACACTACACCACATTACATTAATACTTACACATTACAGCAATACTTACCTGACCTGCTGCGGTGTCCGCCTGTCCTGCTCTGCTGTCCGCTCCCCCTACAGCTCTTTTTAGGCTAAGATCACATCTCGTTTTTACTCTACATCTGACGTTAACATTGATTTCTATGGTCAGGACGGATGCCGTAATGGTGTAGTTTGTGCTTACGTTGTATCTTTTTTTTCCCATGTCCTGAAAAGCGTAATCTACTACGCTTTTCAGTACTTTTCCAAAACGTATACGTTTTTATTTGTATTGAAGTCAATGGCGACGTATGCAATATTAAACCTTACGTTTGCATACGTAAAACGCATACGTTTTTGTAACCTTATATGGGAAATCTTGACTTTACAAAGTTTGATTTAGCTAAAGAACAAAAAAAGTGTACGTTTTTATAAGTAAGAACGGACACAAACGTATAAAAACGTATACGACGTATACAACAAAAAACGGAAGCATATGTTTCTAATGTATACGTTTTTGTAACTTTAAAAACGTATACGTCGTCGTATACCACAAACGTGTGCACCAAACGAGATGTGGACTTAGCCTTGGCCAATCCATTAACCGTGGGCATATCTAACAGACTAAGGCGGGATTCACACGACCGGGTCGGGTCCGAGCCCGAGTGCCGGCCGGTAAAATCAGCCATTCTGCCCGGCCGGTTTGCATAAAGTTATGCATCCGTGCCGGGCCGGGCAGATCCGGACAGTGACATCAGCGGCAGCTCCTGAAGGGGAATCCCCATGTGTTCGGGGATTCCGCTTCAGGAGTTTCCCCTGATGTCACTGCCCAGATATGGACAGAGACATCAAGCGCTCTGTCCAGGAGCGGAATCCCCGAACACACGGGGATTCCGCTCCTTCAAGGAGCTAAAGTGGGGCTAGCACATAGCAGAGCGGGGAGATACCTCCCCGCTCTGCTATAGTGGCGTCGCTGCAGTAGTAGCAGCCGCAGCAGCTGCTGCTACTAGCGGCGCCATCTAAGGTGTCGCCGAGCCAGGGTGCTTTTAACAAGCAGGGGAAGGGAGCCAGCGCAGCGCTCCCTCCACCTGCTGTACACCCCGGCCCTGCAACACAGTGTGCAGCGATGCCATTCGTCAGAATGGCATCAACTCCTCCTCCTCACATGCACTCTGCGCTGTGAGGAGGAGGAGATAGAGCGCAAGCCACGGGAAACCCGGCCATCACTCGGAACACATTCCGGTGATGGCCGTGTAATACCCGGCCCCATAGACTTCTATGGGAGCCGGGCGGCCGGGTGCCCGGGCAAAGATAGAGCATGTCCTATTTTTTGACGGCCGGATTTTCCGGCCGTCAAAAAATCGGTCGTGTGAATAGCCCCATTAGGGGTCTATCATTCCTAATGCAGCCGGGTGCCGGCCGATTTATGAACGGCCGGCACCCGGACGGGAAACCCTGCCGTGTGAATGAGGCCTTAGAAGCACTGGGTGAAGCGCGCACACCCCCCCTGCCCTGCCTTGTGAGTGACCTGACCGCTGGCCGGTCAGGTCACGAGTTTAGTTTTTAATGAAAAAAAAATATATAAAATACGATCCTCCAGCCGCCGCCCCCTGCTGGACACCCTAGGCATTGCACCCCCAGTGCCTAGTGGTAAATATGGCCCTGGGCATGATGCTGTGTGGTCGCAATATAGGAACATTATACTGTGTGCAGGGCGCTATGGGGACATTATACTCTGTGTGTGGGGGCATTATGGGGGCATAATACTTGTGTGTGGGGCACTATGCTGGCATTATACTGTGGTGGGGGCAATAGGGGCATGATTTTTTGTTGGGGCACTATAGGGGCATAATACTGTGCGGGGTCACTACGGGAGCATGATACTGTGTGTGGGAGCCCTATATGGCATGATACTGTGTGGTGGGATACTATAGGGCATGATACTGTGTGGTGGGATACTATAGGGCATGATACAGTGTGGAGGGCACACATTGCCCAAGATCTAAACCAGGTAGCATTGCTAGTTATAGAGCAGAATTGTTATCAATGGGGATGGCACCTTATAATGGAGTATAATGCAGGCAAACAGTGAATAAAGACCAGTAATCTCCTTCTAACCTCCCTAAATCTAAGTTACTTAATCAGAAGTAACACTCTTAAGACTAAACACATTTAGAATAAGGGTACTTTTACACGGCCTGACGTGGACCGCGTAAATTAGCACCGACCAACGAGACAGTTTGTTGATCGGCACTCATTTGCTCCTTTCACAAGAAGCTATTAAGGGGACGAGCGCTCGTTACTACGATCGCTCGTCCGCATACATTTCTATCATGTCGGCAGCGGGAGATGTGTTGCTGACAGCCATAATATTTTGGCCATTAAAAACGATACAATCAGCCAATGAGTGAGCGTTTGCTCGTTCATCGGCTGATCGGGAACGAGTGTTCTGTGAACGCTTGTTTGCCCGATAATTGGCCAATGTAAAAGGGCCCTAAGACACACTTGCTTTTACCACTTTCTTTAAAAAAAAAAAATTTCATTGCTTAGCTGCAGTAGATGCTGCAATTGATTCCTTGGTTACACATTAAAATAAATAGGTAATAAGCAAGGGACCTTATTTTTTGCTCGTACCCTTGTAGAATCAGTAATAGCATAGTATGTCTGTAATGTAGTAAATATTCAGTCTGAGGGTAGTAATAAGGGGCTTCCATGACAGTAGGAAAACACACAGCGTATTCAAGGCGGATACACTGCGTCAAGCTGCGCAGCGTATCCTCCCTGAACACCACAGGGAATGCTGTCTGAAATCTGGTGCGTTTTTTCGGGCGTAGATTCCGCTGCGTAAATTATCACACATACTTACCCCCTCCCTCCTCTGACGTCCGCTCCGGCCTCCCTGGATGACGTTGCAGGCCATGTGACCGCTGCAGCCTGTGATTATCTGCAGTGGTCACATGGTCTGCTACATTATCCGGGGAGGCCGGACTGGAGAAAAAGCAATTCTGGGTAAGTATAACATTATTATTTTTTTGCAGCGGAATCGCTGTGTTTCCGCTTCAAATATAGCAAGTTTAAGCATCCCATTGAATTCAATGGGAAAATCCGCAACAGAAGAGCTGTGATTCCGCAGCATTAATTGACATGCTGCAGTTGAAGAAACCACACCGCAAGTCAATTTATGTGCGTTTTTTTTTCGGCGGCCTTTTTACGCAATATGGGGGTGAGATTTGTTGAAATCTCACCCACACTGCTGCTACTGTAATATGCTGTGGATTTTCCACAATTAATTCGTTGTGGAAAATCTGCAGTGTTTACGCTGTGTGTGTTCATACCCTTAAAGGGATTTGAAGTTTCATTTTACTTTATTACAAAGGCCAAGATTGCGCTGACATTTAATGTAAATATATTTGGTTATGATCCTTCTAAAAAGGAATAATCATGGTAATTCTTTTTATGTGTAAATTGCCAAATAATTTTCTGTGTTTATACTTCTTCCTCAGAAACATGGCACTATAATTCATCATATAGAAACCAGGCCTGCTGGGAGGTACAAGAAGAAAGGAGAAGAACTGGAATGCTTTGTCAAATGTCTTATTCATAACTCTTCCATTTGTTCTTTACTATCCTCACTAAAGAAAATAACAGATGATGTTAAAGTAGTCAAGGATCAAAAGTGTGAGTAATGTCATTGCTCCTTTTCATTCCTTTTTACATAATGTAGCTTTTCAAAGTAAATTAAAGTGGTCCATACATGCTGCAGGTTTTCAATCACTATTCATATATTGAAGAGTTTATAGATGTCCATGATATAACCACTATTAAAAACTTTGAGTGGTTCACTGATAGAACTAGTTACTACTGAAGGTGTTGTCCAGTTTAAATGCTTAAAAGAGTATTCGATCTCACCCATTCGATATCAGTATCAATCTCACCCATTTAACCCAGGGGCGTAGTTAGAGGCTCATGTGCCCCGATGCAAAAATTCTTACTGGGCCCCCCCCCGCAAACTTCTCATGGCCGACGGTCCGCAGCCTTCAGCTGCATCGCTGGGTCTCCTAAGTGACCCAACAATGCAGCACTAGCAGCCGGGGGCGTCACTAAGGCTGGGTTCACACACACTATTTACGGACGTAATTCGGGCGTTTTAGCATTTTCTCCTGAAAACAGCACCGTAATTTCAGCCATAACAGAGGCTGCCGTGTGAACATACCCTCAGGGCTTAAAATGTCCGGGAAATAGCCCCAATACATATGTGTCCGCCCCAAAAAAAAGTGTGTATATGAGACAGCATAGCATATCTATAGCACTACGACCCTATAAACTATGGATAGGATTAGATACAGTGGCTGAGCAGACAGTATCACACATGATAGGATTAGATACAGTGGCTCAGAAGGCAGTATCACACATGATAGGATTAGATACAGTGGCCCAGCTGACAGTATCACACATGATAGGATTAGATACAGTGGCTCAGCAGACAGTACCACACATGATAGGATTAGATACAGTGGCTCAGAAGGCAGTATCACACATGATAGGATTAGATACAGTGGCTCAGCAGACAGTATCACACATGATCGGATTAGATATAGGGCCCAGCAGACAGTATCACACAAGATACGATTAGATACAGGGCCCAGCAGACAGTATCACACATGATTGGATTAGATACACAGCTCAGCAGACTGTATCACACATGATAGGATTAGATACAGGGCCCAGCTCGCTGACATTGCGGCTCCAGCGCTGGACCCAGGAAAGGTAAGAATAATAATTTTGCTTCTTTATGTGTTACTGATTATTTTTGTGTGTTTGTGTTTTTTTACAGGTTCGGTTGTTGGACTTCGGATACGAGGACTTCAATGACGGTGTTTTTTTTATTCTCAATAAAATGGTTAATGAGGGTTGTTTTTTTATTTCAATAAAATATTTTTTCTATGTGCTTGTATCTTTTTAAACTTTATTATCACCGCCTTAGTAATGGCCGCTGGCTGATTGACAACCTCCATTACTAAGGCGGGGCTTAATGTTAGCAGGTGCAGAGGCTAACACTAACCCCCATTATTACCCCGGTACCCACCGCCACCAGGAGTACTGGGAAGAGCCGGGTACGAACCAGTACCCGACCATCTGTAGTGACGGGCAGGCACCGGGGTGGCCGCAGGCTGGTAGTATTAGGCTGGGGAAGGCCAAAAACAGTGGCCCTTCCCACCCTTGTAATGCTGCCTGCTGCTGCTGTGTTGTATCTGGCTGGTTATGAAAATTGGGGGGGACCCGACATCGTTTTTTCCAATTATTTTTTATTTTTTTTTTTTTTAAATGACGTGGGGTCCCCCCCATTTTTCATAACCAGCCAGATACAATAAAGCAGCAGCAGCCTAGCATCACCAGGGTGGTAGGGGCCACTGTATCTGGCCTTTCCCCTCCTGATAATACCAGCCTGCGGCCACCCCAGTGGCCGACCATCACTACAGATGGTCAAGTACTGGATCGTACCCGGCTCTTCCCAGCACCCCTGATGGCGGTGGGTACGGGGGTAATAAAGGGGGTTAGTGTTAGCCTCTGCATCGGCTAACACTAAGCCCCGCCTTAGCAATGGATGCTGTCAATCAGCCGGCGGCCATTACTAAGGCGGTAGTAATATAGTTTAAAAAAAAACACAAAGACATAGAAAAAATATTTTATTGAAATAAAAAAAAAACCCACACAGCCCTCATTAACCATTTTATTAATAAAAAAAAAAGCTGTCATCGAAGTAGTCCTGGAATCCGCCGTAGTCCAACGACCGAACCTGTAAGAAAACACACAAAAAATGATTAGTAACACATGTGTTAGGGTATGTGCACATACACTAATTACGTCCGTAATTTCGTATTTCGGCCGCAAGTACCGGACCGAACACAGTACAGGGAGCCGGGCTCCTAGCATCATACTTATGTACGATGCTAGGAGTCCCTGCCTCGCTGCAGGACAACTGTCCCGTACTGAAAACATGATTACAGTACGGGACAGTTGTCCTGCAGCGAGGCAGGGACTCCTAGCGTCGTACATAACTATGATACTAGGAGCCCGGCTCCCTGCACTGTGTTCGGTCCGGTACTTGCGGCCGAAATACGTCCGTCAATTACGGACGTAATTAGTGTCTGTGCACATACCCTAAGGCTTAGATACAGGGCCCATGTGTGATACTGTCTGTGGGACCCTGTATCTAAGCCTACCACAAGGTAGGCTTAGATACAGGGTCCAGCAGACAGTAATCTTATACAGTATAAGATTACTGTGTGCTGGGGCCCTGTATCTAAACCTAGTGTGGTAGGCTTAGATACAGGGCCCAGCAGACAGGATCACACATGGGCCATGTATCTAAGCCTACCATGTGATTGGCTTAGATACAGGGCCCAGCAGACAGGATCACACAATCTGTGATCCTGTCTCATGGGCCCCCTAAGCCTGCTACATCGTAGGCTTAAGGGTTGTGCAGTCCCTAAACATTGATGGCCTATCCACAGGATAGGCCATCAATAGCTGATGTGTCGCCCGGGACCCGCAAATCAGCTGTTTTGAAGGGGCCGCAGCACTCGTACGAGAGCTGCTTCCCCTTCATTTCACTACTTGCTCACACTGTGAATCGCCGACACCGATTCACAGTGTGACCGGAATGAAGTGAACGGAATGAAGGGGAGCAGCTCTCGTACGAGTGCTGCGGCCCCTTCAAAACAGCTGATTGGCGGGTCCCGGGAGTCGGACCCCGCCAGTCAGGGCTAACCTTACCTTCCTCTTTGGCCGTGGCGGGAGTTCTGTCGTCTCGATGCTGTGCGCGGCGCATAGCGCTGTGACGTCATGCGCTGCGCACAGCGCCTGACGTCAGGACCTCCGCTGCGATCCGGAACCAGGAAGGTAAGTAAAGTATGTTACTATAGTAACAGGGCCCCGCGGCCCGAGTTACTATAGTAACTTTTTATTGATGTGGTGCGGGGGGCCTTGGGCCCCCCTGGCTTCGGGGCCCGGTCGCAATTGCGACCGCTGCGACCCCTATAGCTACGCCAGTGGTTTAACCCCTCAGATACGGCGCTCAATAGCAAGCGCCGCATCTGAGTGGTTTTGGAGAGAGGGAGGGAACTCCCTCTCATCCCACTGACTCCCGGCGATAAGATCGCCGAGTGTCTGTCTTCTATGGCAGCCGGGGGGCCTAATAAAGGCCCCCAGGTCTGCCTGTAGTGTATGCCTGCTAGGGGCATGACCTAGCAGTTGCCTGACCGTTTTACACATACAGGCATAATACACTGCAATACAGAAGTATTGCAGTGTATTATAAATGCGATCGTATAATCGCATAGTGAAGTCCCCTAGTGGGACTAGTATAAAAGTTAAAAAAAAGTTTAAGAAAAAGTGAAAAAAATAAAAATAAAAACCCACTTTTTCCCCTTACAAACTGCTTTGTTATTAAAAAACAAAATAAAGTAAAAAAGTTATACATATTTGGTATCACCGCGTCCATAACGACCCCAACTATAAACTTATTAAAACATTTAACCCGCACGGTGAACGTCGTAAAAAATAAAATAGAAAAGCATGCAAAAACTGCTGTTTTCTTTGAATCCAGCCTTAAAAAAAATTGTGATAAAAAGTAAAGCCCTCATACAACTGCATCGGTGAAAAAATAAAAAAGTTATGGCTCGTCAAATATGGAGATACAAAAACAAATAATTTTGAAAAAAAGTGTATTCACTGTGTACTAAGGGGTTAAAGGAGAGAGAATAGTCCATGTTCAATCTGCTCTCCTCCATTTCTCAGTCACCATCGACCATTTCGCTTAACACATCGGGAGTCTACGGACCCTAATTCTCCTGATGTGATTTGCCATGTGCCATGGATGTACCATAAATATTAATGGACTGATAGCCCTTTAATCACCATATCATGAAAAGTAATACCATTTTCTAATATACCTCCTCACTATTTTCATGACCTCTGCATTTAAGCATTTTTTTTAACATCCAGAGGCCAAAAAGCCGTACAAACCTAATACAGTATTTTGTCACACCTAATCCCAAGAATGAACACTTAGCTGTGAACTCCTATTTTTCTATCAATGTGTGGAGTTCTTTTCCTCCTTCTGACAGTCAGATCTTCACTTGAGCTATTTATCTTGTAGTTAGATGCGGGAAGCAGCAAGCAATGGCAGCCAGGTTTAGCAGTCATGTGTTATTTTCTTCCATTTGATCCCTGCTTCTTGCTAACCTACAGACCATAGAAGACGGGGAAGATGTAGGAGGATAAAGCATGATTGCAGGATCAGACTATACTCGGGTTACTATATTGTTTCAGTCGTTTCCCTATATTATTATTAGTGAAATACTGTCTTATTAATATAAAAACACTTTTTTCCGGCTTTGACATTTCACTGATAACTATATTATGACAAAATATAATGATCATTTCATATTTGGACTTCATGGTGTGTCTCACATGTAGGTTTTATTATGTAATTCAAACAGCGCCTTCTTTTCCAAGAAAAGTCCAAGACCTGGACATGTTTCAGCACCTAACTGTGAAATTCGAACCAAATTTCGACAAGGATCATCCAGTAAGTATTCATAAATAAACATTTAATGCCTAGTGATTATAATAAAACACAGACTACATATAAATGTATGAGACAACCACCCACAAATGCATAAAAAAGTGGTCTCCTAGAGCAGTGGGTCTCAAAATTTTCTAGCCAAGTACCCCTAGTGACAAAAAGTTCCAGACAAAATCTCCCAAGTAAGTGATCAGTTATAAATGATAACAAAATAAGGCAATGCTTACACTGCAGTCATAGGTTCTGTTTGGAGCCTCTGTCGGCAGTTCCTTCAGATTTGACAGGAAAAATAGCGCAGCATGCAGCACTATTCTTCCTGTCAAAACGATGGACACTACGTCTTTAACTTATAAAGGGGTCCGTGAGGCGCTACTGGTGTCTGTTGTGTGATGGATCCGGAACTACGTCATGGCTTTTATATGGAAGTGGGGAGCAAAAAGCGGCGCCTACTGGCCTAGTATGCTGTGCAAAAGGCTTTCTTTATGCGCTGCTCATTTATATAGTAAACACACCAAACAACAGCATTTGAATCACAAATAGTACATATGATCCTCTTCAACAGACCCCAAAATGGATATAGACCACACACTAGACCCCTACATAAATATATAGGCTCCTGGTTAGATTCCCCTCTACATAGAGCCAATAGCTGTAAACAGACTCCAGGCCAGAATCGCCCTGCATACAGACCCCCCCCCCCTGTATACAAATCCCGAATTAGACATCCCTGTATAGGGGGGTGCTATCTTCAAGGGGGTGTGGCTCTATCTACATGGACACTGTGGCACTATATGGACAATATCTGCAGGGGAAACTGTGGCGCTATCTACATGGGCACTATGTGTGGCATTATCTACATGGGCACTGTGGCACTATCTAACTGGGCACTGGCACTTTACATGTGGGCACTGGCACTAGGGACAGCTAAGGGGGCATTATACAGTATGGGGGCAGCAAAGGCAGCATAATACTGTATGGGGCAGCTATTGGGAATTATACTGTATGGTGGCAGCTAAGGGGGCATTATACTGTATGGTGGCAGCTAATGAGACATTATACTGTATGGTGGCAGTTTGTGGGCATTATACTGTATGGGGGCATCTGTGTGTGTATTATAATGTATGGGGGAATCCTTGTGGGCATTATACTTTATGGAGCAACTATAGGGGCATTATACTGTATGGGGCAGCTATGGGGGCTTTATGCTGTATGGGAGCATCTATGGGGCATTATACTGTCTGGGGGAATTTGTGTTGGCATTATTCTGTATGTAAAAAATATACAAGAAAAATTGGTCCGCTCACCACTCATTCGAAGAAAGGACGCCACATTTCATGAATATTCGGTGCACGGGCAAGATAACTACGTCGGGTGTAGGTAGAAATCCAAGGAAAAAAATTTGAGGTCCAGCACACGACATGATATGAAAAAATACAAAACTGTTTATTTAAGTCAAAATGAAAACAAGAAATGAAAAAATCCCGTGAGAGAACGCCTACGCGTTCAAAAACGCGTAGGCATTCTCCCCCGGGATTTTTAAATTTCTTGTTTTCATTTTGACTTAAATAAATAGTTTTGTATTTTTTCATATCATATCATGTGCTGGACCTCTAATTATTCTGTATGGGCAGAGGCATAACTAGCTTCTCCTGTACCCGGGGAAAAGATTCAGTTTGCAACTCCCCCCCAGCCCCCTGTAGATAGCGTCACACACAACCCCCTGTAGATAACACCACACACAGCTCCCTTATAGGTAGTGCCACACACACCACCCTGTAGATAGCTCCACACACAGCCCCCCCTTGTAGGTGTTGCCACACAGCCCCCCTCTTGTAGATAGCGCCACACAGCCCCCCTTGTAGATAGCTCCACGCACAGCCCCCCTTGTAGATAATGCCACACAGCCCCCCTCTTGTAGATAGTGCCACACACAGCCCCTCTCATGTAGATAAAACCACACAGCTCCCTCTTGTAGAGAGTGCCACACAGCCCCCTCATGGAGATAGCGCCACACACAGCCCCCCTTGTATATAGTGTCAAATACAGCCCTCCCTTGTAGATGGTGCCACACAGCCCTCCTTGTGGGTGGTGCCACACAACCCACCCTGCAGATGGTGCCACACAGCTCCCCTGTAGATGAAGCCACACAGCCCTCCCTTGTAGATGGTGCCACACAGCCCCCCTTGTAGCTGGTGCCACACAGTCCCTCTTGTAGATGATGCTATACAGCCCTTCCTTGTAGATGGTGCCACACAGCCCCCCTGCAGATGGTGCCTCATAGCACCCCCTTGTAGTTGGTGCCACACAGCCCCCCTTGCAGGTGGTGCCACATAGCTCCCCTTGTAGGTCATGTCACACAGCCCCCTCCCTTGTAGAAAATAAATAAAAAAATTACTTACCTAGCCCCGTTCCCTGCTCCATGCCGAGGCGGGACCTTTGCGTAGGCTGGCGTGATCCAGTGACGCCGTCACGCCGGCCTGCGCTGGGACTCCGTCCCAGCTTCATAGGCTGCAGGCTTGACGTGGCCTGTAGCCTAGTGATGGCAGAGCACGGAGTTGCTCTGCCATAGTTTTCAATTGTATCTGCATCCTGAGAACGCAGATACAATTGAATGTGGCAGTCGCCACAGGGCCCCCCTCTGGAGCTAGTGACGCCACCAGGCATGAGGGGGCTCGTGCCGCCCGGCCCATAAATGTAATGCCCTGTAGCAGCAAGGGGCCCTGAGAGGATGGGACCACCGCAGAGCAGCCGTATCAAAACAACTGATCGCTACTGATAGGCGCCCTGTATGCCAAACGGCTGTAGCAGCGATCGCTGCTACAGTCATCCGGCATACAGGGCACTCATCAGCAGCGATCAGCTGTTTTGATATGGCTGCTCTGCTGCGCCCCCTTCCCTAATATCTAGTTGCGCCCGGGGCACATGCCCCGCCTCCCCCCCAGCCATGCCCCTGATATGGGGGCATCTGTGTGGGCATTATACTGTATGGGGGCATCTGTGTGGGCATTATACTGTATGGGGGCATCTGTGTGGGCATTATACTGTATGGGGGCATCTATAAGGGCATTATACTGTATGGGGCAGTTATGGTGGCATAATACTGTGTGAGGGCATCTATGGGGCATTATACTGTATGGGGCAGCTATGGTGGCATAATACTATGTGGGGCAGCTATTTGTCATACTGTGTGGGAGGCACTATGGGCTATATTATACTGTGTGGGGGGCAGCTATACTGGCATTATGCTGTGTGTGGGATTCTATGGGGGCATTACACTGTGGGGAGGCACTATGGGAGCATGATACTGTGTGGGCTCAACAGGGTGTGCATGGGCGAGGATTGGGCGGGGTTAAAGGCGTGGTTTAAAACAAATAAAGGTGCTTGTTCATCTTTGTGATTCTTGAAAGTTGGGAGGTATGCGCATGTATGTGTGTGTATATATATATATATATATATATATATATATATATATATACATACGAATTTTGCATATATATGCAGTAACATACTCTCTGCTGTAAACGCTACACTCATTCCAAAGTGTAGTATAAATGCTGTGGTGCATACTGTGCACTGCCGCAGCGTATACAGCAGAGGGTTTGTAAATTTATATATATCTATGTCATTATCACTCTATGTCAGGGGTCTCAAACTCGTACGGGTAAGTGGGCTGCACATAGAAAATATGTGAAGTTGACGGGCCGGATTACTTTCAAATTTGATACAATACAAAATTATTGTTAATCAGTTAGTTAGTTATTTGAACTACTATAACAATGCTACATTACTATAACAATACTACATTACTATAATAATACTGCTAGGTTTAAACTTAACGGAAATTTGCGAGCTTTCTCCACGTGCTTATTTCAACAATCCGGTTTTCCAGTTTAAGTGTCGCTAAATGCAGTCCGGCGGCTCAGTTGGCAGTGTTTGGCAGACACACAAATGTCAGGATTGGGCAGTCACTTTTTAGATAGTGCCACAGAGCCTTCTATAGATACTGCCACAGTGCCGTCTGTAGACACTGCCACAGTGCCCTCTGTAGATAATGCCACACACCCCTAGATAATGCCACTGTGTCCTCTGTAGATACTGCCACACACCCACCTGTAGATAATGCCACAGTGCCCTCTGTAGATAATTCCACAGTGCCCTCTGTAGATACTGTCACAGTGCCCTCTGTAGATACTTCCCAGAGTGCCCTCTGTAGATGCTGCCACAGTGCCCATCTGCAGATGCTGCCACAGCACCCTCGGTAGATAATGCCACACACACCCCCAGTAGATAGCTCCATTGGGGCTCCCTCTAGGAGTGGAATCCCCAGCCAGAGCATTGCCGATGCTTTGGCTGGGCATTCCTCTGCTGTTGGAGCCCTTGAAGTCACTGTCCATACACAGTGACATCAGGGGATCCACCTGGACCGGAATGAGATGTCAGGGGCAACCCCAGAGCTGGTGTCCCAGAGCAGAGCACTAGTATAGGCTCTGCTCCGGAACTCTGGGGAAGCCACTGACATCAGTGTCCATATATGGACAGTCGCTTCTAGCACTCTGCCTTGGATTCCAGCTCTGCTCCTGATATCACTGTCCATATATGGACAGAGATGTCAGGGGCAACCCCAGAGCTGAAGTCCCGGGCAGAGCGCTAGTAGGCTCTTCCTGGGACTCCAGCTGTGCTCCTGACATCACTGTCCAAATATGGACAGTGATGTCAGGGCAACCCCGGAGCCGGAGTCCCAGGCAAAGTGCTACTAGCACTCTGCTCTGGGACTCCGGCTCTAGGGAATCCCCCGATATCACTGTCCATGTATGGACAGTAATGTCAGAGGCTTTCCCAGAGTCCCGGAGCAGAGCCTATACTAGCGCTCTGCTCGGGACTCCGGCTCTGGGGAAGCCCCCGACATCGCTGTCCATATGCAGACAGCGATGTCAGGGGATTCCAGAAAGTCCCAGAATAGAGCCTATACTAGCGCTCTGCCCGGGACTCCAGCTCTGGGTGATGTCAGGGGATTCTACAGAGTCCCGGAGCAGAGCCTATACTAGCGGCTCTGTGTCCCGCATGAGACCCCTGCTCTATGTCAATCCGAGGGTTAATTTTTTTTGTGGGGACAGTGGGGAGAGGTGATTCTTATTTCCTTAAACTCTTGTACTGTGCCACCACTACAGGACCACATCCTGCCAATGTCACTGCTGACCGATGAGTAATAATGATGCACTTTATTTTCTGTTTATAGCAAATATTAAATTCCATGGACATCTATGTAGCCCCTCCAACATGGCATATTGTGCATCATGTGCCCTCTTTCCCACAAACCTAACACTTACTGCCTGTCATGTGCCCTCCGCTTCCAACAAATCCAGCCCTTATCACCAGTTGCGTGCCCTCTGCCCCCACAAACCCAGACCTTAGAACCAATCACGTGCCCTCTGCCCCTAAAAATCCAGCGCTTAATACCAGTCATGTGCCCTCTGCTCCCACAAACCCAGCACTTAGCACCAGTCATGTGCCCCTGCCCCCACAATTCCAGCGTTTAGAAACAGTCATACGCATGACACTGATTTCAAAGCATGCAGGAGCCATTGCGGGTGTCAATGCAGTCTGCAGAGGCGCTATTACTTCTGACACACCCCCTGAGGCTGTGGCGCATACCCGCTATGAAATGCATACCACAGGTTGAAAACCACTGTTCTAGAGTGATGGTCCTCTCAAAGAAGATGATCAGTATGCATACTATAGGATGGATACTGAAAATCTGTCACAGGATAGCTGGTCTAGATCAAGAGTGGTCTTCTTAAAGGAGTGGTCTTTTGGAGAGGTTTCACTTTATAATCACTAATTAATTGATCAATTATTTAATTGGAATTATTGCAGCAGTTCATAATGGTTATTTTCACTGCTAGATTCCATCATTATTATAGCTTACATTATTGAACAAGCATAATCTCAATATCTATATCTAGATGTTGGGTGTGAACATACACTATGAGCCCCCACTGCTCACTTATATTTATGCCCCTGGTTTAATTATATAATTTTCTAGACCATACATACTTGCTCCATGTTCACACAGAAAGGATACGCTGCGTAAAAGTACACAGCGTATGCGTCCTGGAACTGGCTGGGAATTTCGGCCGGAGATCTGCACCAAATTGTGGTGCAGTTTTTCGGACGAAGTCTCCGCTGCAGAAAACTGTGGTTGAAAATAAAAGGTTTATACTTACGCCAGGCTCCGTTGTCAAAACGATGCTTTCTTCCGTTCTTGTCCTGGAATGACGCTGCAGCCCATGGGACAGCTGAAAGAAATCGCAACATTTGTTATTTGTTGCAAATTTTACCTCCCATTGAATTCATGGAAAAAAAAGAGAAAAGCAGCGATTCCGAAGCATAAATTGACATGATGCAGATTAAAAAAAATGCACCACAGGTCAATTTATGAATGTTTTTTCGGCAGAATTTTTGTGCAGCGTGTGGATGAGATTCGTTCAAATCTTATCCACTCTGCTGCTACTGTACTAAGCTGCATATTCTCCGCGCTAAAATCCGTTGCGTTTATAATATGTGTGAACATACCCTTAAAGAGAATACATTCCATTCAATAAATTTTCCTTTCACTGTCTTACCGCGCTTATTTGTCCGAATTTTTTAAATTTAGGCCGCATGCATACTACCGTAGCCGTGTGCATGGCCCGTGATTGTGGCATGAACGGCCTCGAAGTGTCATCAGTGGGCCGCCCGCAAATCACAAACCATGCACACACTGATTTCAATGAGCCCGGACTGCAAATGTGGCCCGTATAATGTCATGTCCTATCTTTTTGCGGCCTTTTTGTCCTATCTTGTTCCCGCTCAATGCACGGATCGGGGAAACCACGGCCGTGTGCATGGGCCATATAAATGAATGGTTCCGCAATTGATCCGCATTTTTGCGGATGAATTGCGGACGCAAAACACGTTTGTGTGCATGAAGCCTTAAATATAAAATTGTAATTATTGTTTTAATATATAATATATTTACTTTTTTTTTACATGTATGTGGGCCATAGGGGTTGTGTTCTGTTGTAATATCAGCAATGATTTTCAGCTTGGCCAAAGACTATTTGACAACTGTAGTTTTAACTGTAAAATTAATAAGACATTTTGGTTATCATAACCAGATTACAAGGGGAGCCATAATGCTATTACCCTTGGCTTACATATAATTACCATGTGAATCAAGTATTATATAATTTTCCCAGACAGATCATTTACATAGAAATTAGGATGTTTTACATCCACTGCTGTCAGATCTAAAACCAAGAACATGTCATCTAGTGAAGTTCTGAAAGGCTATTTCCCTGGGTGGGTATGTGCTGAGTAACTAATGCCATATGGCAGGAAACACAGCCCATTCCCATGTATGCACGGACGTCTCTATACAGCTGGGAGATGGGGTTTATTCTTTTGTAGCAAAGGTTGAGCATGTTTTCATTGCTGTAACGTCAACACTGATGATCGTGTTTCATGCTTTGAATAGCTTTTACCTTAAACAATTATTGTGCAGATTTCTCAATTATTATACCTCCAAATAATATAAAATGTATACATTTACAGTATATATTGCCCACTCTGCTAAAGTTACATGCACTGAGGTCTGGTTAGCTGAGATGCTGTATGAGTTGTTTGTTTGTAAGCTGAGATATGAGGAGTTGTTTGTTTGAAAGCTGAGATATGAGGAACGTTAGTTTAGCTGTCCCATATAAGAAATAACCACTGCAGTCAATAACTGCAATATTACAGGATCATTTAATTGTATCGCTCCTCACCTCTTTGAGAAGACCCCCCCCAGAAAGACCTTTTCTGACATATTTTGACATATTTGCAATTACACTATAGTCTATGTACAGTGGTTTTCTTTAAAAAGACCACTTCTCATTCTAACCGGTGACTACCTTTTTTGAACAGGATTTCTGCTGGTACCCCTTGTGTTTAAAATTACAAACAACTTTTGCCTGCCCATTATCTGTGCCCCATTAAATGAAATGTAGTTTAGTACAGCAAGGCCTATCAGAGGACAGGAGGGAGCCACAGTTCTAGCTAGTTCTGGGTAGAATGAGAGGGGAGGCTATGCAAGGAAACTGAGAAGAGGGAAGCTATGCTGGGTACTAAGAGGGCTAGGGGAGCTATTCTGGTCACTGACAAGCTTGTGGACACATCGTTGAGACTGTCAAGTAGAAGGGATTTGTCCTGGATACTAAGAAGGAGAGTTTAGCCTTGTTGGGGACTGAGGAGAAGAATACCAGTACTTTGGTAGGGACTGAAAAGGAGAGCGAAGTCTCGCTAGGGACTCACAAGCCTACTGTATAGTACTATCCTGTGTCAAATATTCTGTGTTATTTTTTACCTGTGGCCTTTCTTATATATATATCTTGCATTTTCTAACTACTCCCTTGCAGTTACTGTTTATGTGGGTAGTGATTACACTGCTCACCTCTGGTACCCACCACCTCTCTGGAAAATAGGGATTCCCTGCTGACTCAGTGGTGATCATATCCAGCCATTAGAGGTGGAGAAACGTGCGTGTGGATCTAGGTTTGAAGTCTAGGGAATCACTGTTTAGGCTATATTTATAACTCCCATAGAATTTAGTGGAGAGGACCTTTCCTCTTTGTCGCTGCTATAAAAGGTCAGGTAGTTTCAGTGGTGGGGACATTTTTTCCAGGTGCCTTCACCAATCTTAATACGGCCCAGGTTACACATAAGTTATAAAACAAGGTACAGGGCAGGATAATAATTTCTAGATTTCCCAGGGAACCGTGCTATATTCTATATGCAATCTGTGGAATTGATGACTTGATTTTGGATTGTTTCATGAATTCGTGTGTTTATTTGTGTACTGTGCATGTTTGCTGACTGCATTAACCCCTCAACGCAGCCAAATTTAGCCTCTAAGGACACAGGAAATTTTTTCGTTTTTGCCTCACTGCATTGCACAACTTTTCTTTTTCCATTTACATCCTAATATGAGGGCTTGACATAATGCTAAGAAAAAAGAAATTCCGCCATAGTTTTTTTGGATTTTTTTCCCCCCACCGTTTACTGTGTAATATAAATAATGTGTTCACTGTATTCTGCAGGTATTTATGTTGATAGGAATACCAAAATATGTATCGTTATTTTTATGTTTGATCACTTTTATTCAATAAATACTGTTATTATGGAAAAAAAATAATATTTATTCTTTTGTTTAACTTTATCAAACTTTATGGAACTTGTTTTTGGCCCTCTAGGTGTCTTTTACTCATAAATTTTACTTTTAACAAATAATGCATTGGAATACTCTACCTCTGTAAATAAATACAAAAACTTACAAAATAATAACAAACATTAAATAAAATAAGCAAACAAAACAATAACAAACATCAGGAACCATGGACATTTTAACGATGTACACTTCGTATATCATTCAGAAATGCCACAAACAAATCTGCTGCATTTTTCTTAGCACTTTCCAGCAAATGTTATCAAGGTGTGATTGAAACAATTCACTGCTTTCGCCTCTCATTTGCTTTAAAAGGCAAGTTTTAGTTGTGTGCGGCGGTCCACACAACGTTCTGACAACGTCACATGCTATGTCCTGGACCTAGAGTGGCTATGTTCTGGACCTAGAGTCAGGACCTAGAATGAGGACCTACAGTGGCGGCGTCCAAAGCCCACTACGAGGTTCCAGCCGAGACCAAGGTGAGGTGAATAAAAAAATTTTTTAGTCTAGTCTGAGGTCTGCTATAGGGGTCAACATCTACTGGGGGCACTGTGTGTGGCACAATCTACAGGGGGCACTGTGTGGCACTATTTATAGGGAGCACTGTGTGGCACTATTTACAGGAGACACTGTGTGGTAGTATAAACAAGGGACACTGTGTCACTTCCTAAAGGGGGCACTGTGTGGCACAATGTAAAGAGGGCACTGTGTGACACTACAGATGTAGCCGTCTTTATCATGACCTTTAACACATTAAATAAACAGCGGCAAGATCCTTCATCTTGGCTTTTTCAATGCCTTTTCAATGGCTTTTGTTGTGTGATATCTCGCTGCAGCAAGTTATCAGAGTCAAGATAAAGATGGGTACATCCGTATCTACAGGGGACGCTGTGTGGCACTCTCTAAAGGGAACACTGTGTGTGGCAATTTCTACAGGGGGCACTGTGTGGCACTATTTATATGATGCACTGTGTGGCACTATTTACAAGTGACACTGTGTGGCACTTGCTACAGGGGGCACTATGCCACTTTCTACTGGGGGCATCTCATGGCACATTCTACAGGTGGTACTGTGTGTGGGGCAATATCTACAGGGGCATTATGCAGCACTATTTATAGGGGGTACTGTTTATCACTTTCTACAGGGGCACTGTGTGGTACTATCCACAGGTGGCACTGTGTGTGTCACTCTCTGCAGGAGACACTGTGTGTGGCACTATCTACAGGGAGTACTGCGTGTGACACTATCTACATGGGGCACAGTGTGTGTAAGTTTTTATAGGTGGTACAGTGTGGCACTATCTACATGGGGAAGTCTGTGTGGCACTATCTACAGGGGGCACTGTGTGTGGCACTGTCTATGGGGTGGCATTATCTACATGAAACAATGTGTGGAACTGTCTGCAATGGGCACAGTGTGTGGCACCATCTGCAGGGAGCAACGCGTGTGGCACTTTCTACAGGGGCACAGTGTATGGCACTTTATGTAGGGCACAGCGTGTGTGGTGCTTTATATGTATAGGACACAGCTTGTGGCACTATTTTCAGGGGAAACTGCATGTAGCACTTATTTTAGCAGGCACTGTGTGTTTGGTGCTTTATTTTCAAGGGGCACAGCCTAGGGCACTATTTTCAAGGGGCAATGCATTTGTCACAATTTTTATGGGGCACTATGTGTGTGACACGATTGTATTCAGGGGCACAGTGTGTCACATTGTTGTATTCAGAGGGCACAGTATGTGTCATGGGGGACACAGTGTGTGACATGATTGTTCTCAGGGGCACAATGTGTGACATAATTGCATTCAGGGGGCACAGTGTGTGTGAGGGGGCAGCAGGGGCACAATTTGTCTAATCTGTCTAGGGCACCAAAATACTTTGTCCTGGCCCTGTCTTCAAAGAAACACTGGACTGTTTCGCTGGTCAAATTCGTACTGAAATCACTTCACCTGAAGCCATACCGAGGGTCAGGAGCAAGAGTTGAAGGAGGAGGATAAGCAGAAGCCTGTGGCGTATTGCAATTGACTACTGGACATGATCGTTGGTGGCCATTTGGATCCAATGCAATACATCATGTCCGATAAAGCATGGTTCCATCTAACCGAGTGAGTTAATTTGCAGAACAATAGGTACTGGCACACAGACATTTTACACGAGCTGCACCAGCAGCCATTTCATATGTCAAAAATCTGCGTTTGATGCGCGGTTATGGGTACGTGGATTGTGGGTCCAATTTTCTATGATGACAATGTGAACACAGCTGTGTACATGGACATATTTGAGCATTTCTTTGCACAGTTAGCTGATCATGAGTATGAGTATAGTTTCTTTCAAAAAGACAGGGTAACTTGCCATATGTCGCAAGCGTCCCTGTGCAAAGTTTATGTGGTATTCACAGAACAATCTAACAGTATGCAACTTTTATCTGTGGGGTTACCTCAAAAGTAGTGTTTATAAAACTAATCCCCAGAAAGTGCCCTAACTGGGACCGCAAATTCATGTCTGGAATATTGAACATGTGGTGTTGCAGAACGTGTTTTTCAACATAACAAGGTGTGCACAACTTTGCATGGCCCCTTGCTGAGACCAATTCCAGCATCTCCTATAAAGAGTAAAGTGTGTCATTCCTCCATTATACATAATCCTGTACAAATCATACAAGGGAGACAGCTCCATTTTTCATGGCCCACCCTGTAGTATTGAAAGTCTTACTTGTTAGTTGTCACGACCCAGGGATATGTGGACACACTAGGCCGCTCCGCCGTAGCGGAGAGGCAGCTGGCCAAGTCACAGTCTATGCAAAAATCTGCACAAACTCGTAGCACAAGGGTACCTGAAATAGTCCAGATGTTAGCAGGAGCTCTGGTACGGATGGTAGTAGGTATAGCAGGTTGCGCCAGACGTGGCGGATGACAGGAGGTGCAGTAGGTTGCGCCAGATGTGGCGGATGACAGCAGGTGCAGTAGATTGCGCCACACGTGGCAGATGACAACGGGTTTAGTAGGTTACGCCAGACGTGGTGGAGGACAACGGGTGCAGTAGTTTGCACCAGACGTGGCGGATGACAGGCCGGGAACCAGCGTGCGCTCGCCCTCTAGTTAACACTATGGGAGAGAGTGGACGCATGTGCTGGCGTCTCCGGGGAGGGAGACGTCGGCAGGAAGAGCAAGATCTGTGAGAGGCAGGTAAGCGGAGGTCGCGATCCATGACTGCGGCCGTAACAGTACCCCCCTTCATTTTTAATGGGGGTAGGGGCATTGAGGTTCTCTTCTGGCTCCCAGGATCTTTCCTCAGGACCAAACCCTCTCCAGTCCACCAAATAGAAAGTCCTTCCTCCTACCCTCTTGCAGTCCAGGATCTCCTTGACCTCAAACACATCAGATGAACCACTGGTGCGGAAACAAAATGACGAAGATAGTTCTCCAAAATTTGATTGGTCCTCTCCACCTGACCATTGGACTGTGGGTGGTAGGCGGAGGAGAAGTCCAGCTTAACATCTAGCAGGTTGCACAGGGCTCTCCAGAACTTGGACGTGAACTGTACACCCCGGTCCGAGACAATTTGCAAAGGAAGTCCGTGCAGACGGAAAAGGTGGAGAATAAACAGGTTTGCCAGGTGAGGAGCAGACGGAAGGCCCGTCAACGGAAAAAAGTTTCACATTAGAGAAACGATCCTCTACTACCCAGACCACAGTACATCCAGCTGAGGGGGGAAGGTCTGTAATAAAGTCCATAGCGATATGCTGCCAAGGGGAATCAGGGACAGGCAGGGGTAGGAGAAGACCAGCAGGTTTGGAGCAGGTAGAGTTGTTTGAGGCACAGTTTGTACATGAAGAGATGTAATCTGCAACATCTCTAGGCAGTGTGGGCCACCAGTAATGATGAGCTACCAAGTCCTGAGTCTTTCGAACACCAGAGTGCCCCGCCAGTTTGGAGCGGTTTCCTCAGCGGAGAATTCTCCTCCTGTCTGCAAGCCGAATAAAAGTCTTTCCGGGAGGAATGTTTCTAACTTGCAGAGGGATATCGGTAATAATCCTAGAAGGATCTATAATATATTGAGGAATCTCCTCAGAGTCATTAGTGTCAAATGATCGAGACAGGGCATCAGCCTTCACATTCTTATCAGCATGATGGAACTGAAGCAAGAATATAAATCGGGGCAAAGAACAACGACTACCTGGCTTGGCGAGGATTTAATCATTGTGCTGACTGTAGGTACGTAAAGTTCTTGTGATCCGTATAAATGGTAATAGGGTGAACCATGCACTCCAGCAAGTGTCCCCACTCCTCTAATGCCAACTTGACAGCCAGCAACTCCCGATCCCCGATGGAGTAATTACGTTCAGCCGGAGAGAATAGTTTTGAAATTAAGTCAAAAGCCACCATCTTGCCCTTAGAGTTACATAGTAGTGCTCCTGCACCAACGGAGGATGTGTCCATCTCCAGAAAGAACTGCCGAGATGCATCAGGGTGATTAAGAACGGAGGCTGAGGTGAAAGCGTTCTTTAGGTTTATAAATGCTGACTCTGCCTTGGCGTTCACCCCCTTCTTGGTGAGGGTGGAGATTGGGGCAGTCAGAGATGAGAAGTTCGGGATAAATTGCTGATAGAAGTTTGCAAATCCTAGAAATCATTGTATGGACTGAAGCCCCTGTGGACGTGGCCACTCTAAGACGGATTTCACCTTTTCTGGATCCATCTTGAGTCCACGATCGGACACGATGTTAACCAGGAAGGGCAGAGAGATTCTCTCGAAGACACACTTCTCGAGTTTAGCATACAAGAGATTTCCCCTTAATTGAGACAGAACTTGGCGAACATGCCTCCGGTGTGTTGTCAAATCAGGTGAGTAGATCAGGATGTCATCCAGATACAGACATACAGCAGATCCTTGAAGATGTCATTCACGAACTCCTGGAACACAGTCGGAGCATTACACAGTCCAAAGGGCATTACGAGATATGCCCCTGTGTTGAATGCGGTTTTCCACTCGTCATCTTTGTGGATACAGTTCAAGTTATAGGCCTCGCGTAGATCCATCTTCGTGAACACCTTGGCCCAATGAATTTTATCAAAGAGTTCTGAAATGAGCTGCAAGGGGTACTAATTCTTTACCGTGATTTGGTTCAAACCACAGTAATCAATACAAGGATGAAGAGATCCAGCTTTCTTTTTCCCAAAGAAGAATACGGCTCCGTGGCGTATGGTGGCTCTTATGGTGGCAAAATTGGATGAACTTGTAGTAGGCAGCAGTTAAGGCATTTGGGGCCCCATTGGAGGACTTCTCCGGAACTCCAGTCGAGAATCGGAGCATGTAGGCGAAGCAATGGCAGGCCCAGCAGAATAGGGTTGACAGCTTTAGGCAATACAAGAAGGCGATCTGTTCTGAGTGGAGAACTCCAACTGGTAGTATCAATGGTTCCGTGATGAACACAATTGGATCGGGCAATGGTAGACCATTTACAGAAGCAACAGCCAGAGTTCTCTCCAGAAGATCTGTGGGTAGAAGTAAGCGATCCACTAGATCCTGCTGGATGAAATTTACAGCTGCTCTGGAATCAAGATATCTCTCCAGATATGATGGTCACAGGAATAGATAGTTTGGAAGAGGTTTTGACGTTTGGAGACGTCCCCCCTAGAGTTGCCTCTCCAACCAACCCTAGGTGCTGAAGTTTTCCGGCTTCTGTGGACATTGGCACACGAGGCGCCCTGAGGTCCCTGTTGTTCCAAGATGGGATTCGCCCATGCAAGGGCCTTGCCAGCGAGGAGGGAGATAATAAACGCTACTTTGGCATCCTCAGAGGGGAAGAGATGAGTTTGTAGCCTAAAATGACCCGTCATTGGCTGAAGAACCCTATACAGGATCTGGGATCACCGTCATAGCAAGCAGGAAGAGGCAGTGAAAATGTGGATCCGGAACAAACAGTAGGAGCAATGGGCAGTGGAACGGCAACAGTCTCCGGAGGAGGAACCGGAGGTGGAACAGTGAGTTGATCCAGACGGGCCATGATGGAATTTACAGCCTCAAGGAGTTGATCCTGATGTGTTCATAGGTCATGCATCTCCGTCTGTATCCTTTGAACTGCGGTCTTGGGCTGGCCAGCGGGTTCCATGGCCTGAGCGTACTGTCATGATCTAGGGGTATGTGGACCCACTAGGCCGCTCCGCCGTAGCGGAGAGCAAGCTGGCCAAGTCACAGTCTATGCAAAAGTCTGTACAAGTTCGTAGCAGAAGGGTACCAGAAATAGTCCAGATTGTGGCAGGGGCTCTGTCACGGATGCAGGAGGTTGCGCCAGACGTGGCGGATGAAAGGAGGTGCAGTAGGTTGTGCCAGACGTGGCAGATGACAGCAGGTGCAGTAGATTGCGCCAGATGTGGCGGATGATAACTGGTGCAGTAGGTTGCGCCAGACGTGGCGGAGGACAACGGGTGCAGTAGGTTGCTCCAGATGTGGTGGATGACAACGGGTGCAGCAGGACACGACTCCAGTCACTAAACAGGCTCAGGAACAATAACACAGCATGGGATACAGGATACAGGTAGCAGGGCACGGGAATACTGGGAAAAGGATAACACTAAGGAACCATTTGCAAGACTAACATGGGAATTACAAACAAGACTCAGACAAGGATCAAATGGGCAGGGTCCTTTTTATAGTTCAAGGTGATCTGAGAATAATGAATGAATTAACTAATTAATTAATTAATTACATATGCGCACGACGGCACTTTAAGGCCAGGAACCAGCGCACGCGCCCTCTACTGAGCACTACGGGACAGAGCGGATGGATGTGCTGGCATCTCCGGGGAGGGAGACATTGGCAGGAAGAGGAAGATCTGCGGGAGGCAGGTAAGTGGAGGTTGCGGTCCGTGACCGTGGCCGTAACGTTAGTCACTGCTGTGTCCATGGATATTTCCAGTACAAAATAGAAAACCAGTTCTAAAATTTCGCTCAAATTCAGATTACTTTGCAATTTGTTGTTGATGTTTGTATAATGGAAACATTTTTTACCTTTTCGAACAGAGTGTGAAGTTGGGCATACTTTGCGAAGATAGGGAAGTACAGGTCTATATTCCCCACTTGTTTTGGTTTTTCTACCTTAACACTACCACATTAATGACAAGGATTTGCATTTTGGGGTGCATCAAGAAAATAGTTTTTATGTAAAAATGCAACTGCAGTTTCTTTTTGCTAAGATAATACTTTTATAGAAACCTTTAAACAGCATTATAGATTGTAAAATGTGTTACACTGATGGGTAAAATGTGTTACACACTTAAATGCTCCAAACGCCGCTTAATAACTAACAGTTATTGTGTGGGTAGACTGCACAAGGAAGGCTGGGGAGTAACGGTCCAGTTCTGTAATACAAGTGTTAGGGATCTGCCAGGTACTACGTCTAGGTATACTCCTGGGATTAATCAATCCACACCTGAGGCCAGACCTGTTCGACTGACACCATCTCCCACCAACCAGGGTGGCAGGCTTAGGAGTGGGAGAGCCTATCGGCCTGGTCAGTCGGAGTTAGCTCCGCCCCCTGTCCTTTATTACCTGCCTTGTTCTCCTCCTATGCTTGTAATTCTTCTGGATTCCTGGCCCCACTGCTGCTTGCTCCAGCCTGCTTCTGCCGTGCTTCTGCCTTGCTGCAGTTCCGCTTAACCTGCTTTGCTTTGCCTCGATGCGTCCCTCCTTAAACGCTGCTCCCCGTCCTGGTCCCCCTCGAGGAAACCTCCTGTTCCCGTTCTCACCCCTGAGGGGGTGGAATTCGAGGTGGCCAAGATTATGGACAGTAGGATGGTCCAGGGCTCCCTCCAGTACCTAGTCCATTGGAGAGGATACGGGCCGGAGGAGAGGACTTGGGTACCTGCCCGTGATGTTCACGCGGGGGTATTGATCAGGAGGTTCCACCTTCTCTTCCCTACTAAACCGGGTCCTCTTAGTAAGGGTCCGGTGGCCCCTCATAAAAAGGGGAGTACTGTTAGGGATCTGCCAGGTACTACGTCTAGGTATACTCCTGGGATTAATCAATCCACACCTGAGGCCAGACCTGTTCGACTGACACCATCTCCCACCAACCAGGGTGGCAGGCTTAGGAGTGGGAGAGCCTATCGGCCTGGTCAGTCGGAGTTAGCTCCGCCCCCTGTCCTTTATTACCTGCCTTGTTCTCCTCCTCAGTGCTTGTAATTCTTCTGGATTCCTGGCCCCACTGCTGCTTGCTCCAGCCTGCTTCTGCCGTGCTTCTGCCTTGCTGCAGTTCCGCTTAACCTGCTTTGCTTTGCCTCGGCTGCTTCCTCCTCCGTGCTCACTTGGGTATACTCCACTTCATCCTGGTCCTGACTACTCATTCACCGCTCCGTTTCCTCGCGGCGTTCCGTGGGCTACTGCCCCTTCCCTTGCGTGTTCCCTGTTTGTTCTCCCGTGCACTTAGACAGCGTAGGGACCGCCGCCCAGTTGTACCCCGTCGCCTAGGGTGGGTCGTTGCAAGTAGGCAGGGACAGGGCGGTGGGTAGATTAGGGCTCACTTTCCCTTCACCTCCTTCCTGCCATTACAACAAGGCACTTAAATATGGTGGAGAAGATAGGTAAAGTGGTGCACTTGTGAAAATGTTTTACCACTTGTCACTTCTATTAATAGGGATTTGGTGACCAGGAATACAAGAAAAGAAGAGAACATTTTGCAGAACTGGCTTTAAAGTATAAAGAGTAAGTTATTACTTCAGCTTTTACGCAATGTGCTTGGTCTGATCATAATATCCATGCCTTACATGTATGTATCGGCAACTCCACACGTATACCGTCATGGAGTTTGAATGATTCTCTTGTGACGCATCCTGAAGTTGTCACAATACTTACTAACTCCCTTCAGGACTACTTTACCACAAATACACAACAGGAATCATCTCCCACACATATATGGTTAGCACACAAAGCTGTAATACGTGGAATTCTAATGGCCCAAGATTAGAGAGAATGCAACTTCTGAATACACTTTTGCAAACTCTTACCAGGTTGGAACGTAAATATATTGATAATCCTACTCCTGTATTACAATCTCAGTTGGGGTAAAGCAAAATTATATGCTTACTCCAATGAAACTACCTCCATGTTTGCCCATAAACTGAACTCTCACATTAGAAGTAAACAGATACACCAATTCATAACTCTCAGGGAACCCTCACCACAAATCCCCTTCATATATTGGATTATGAGCCAATTATGCAACTCTGTATATGGCACAACCCCCTCGTTGTCTACTTCCAACCTGCCCAATTGGTTAACTGCCCAATCACTTCCTTCTCTGACAGAAGAGGCACGGATGGAACTTAACGCCCAGATTACAGTTGAAGAGGTGACAGAAAGTAACAAGTCTCTCGCTTCCTCCAAAAGCCCAGGCCCTGATGGCTATACCACCCGGAATTTTAAAAAAAATTCTCATATTCTGATTCCTCACTTAACTACATACCTTATTTTTCGGACTATAAGATGCACCTGACTATAAGACGCACCCAAGTTTTAGACAACAGAGAACAGGAAATTTTTTTTATATTTTACTTATTTTACAAAGAAAAAACTATTGGTTAAAAAAACAATAGTTTGTTCAGTTTCACCACATTCTGAGAGCCATAACCTATATTTTTCCATCGTTTGAGCAGTGTGAGGGCTTATTTTTTGCGGGATGAGCTGTAGTTTTTATTAGCACCATTTTTTTGGTACAAACAATTTTTTTATCACTTTTTATTTCATTCTTTTTAGCGCTATGGTGACCAAAAGACAACGTTTCTGGGTTGTTTTTTTACGCTGTTCACTGTGTGAGTCAAATAATGCTATATTGTAATAGTTTCTGACTTTTACAGACGCAGTAATACCAATTTCTTTTATTATTTTTTATTTTTACATTGTGCTTGGGGAAAAATGGGAAAAGGGTATTTATTTTTGAACTTTTAAAAACATTTTTACACTCCTGAAAATGTATCTAACTTTTTTTCTTTTTGCACATTTTATTAGTTCCCCTAGGGGACTTGAACCAGCGATCATTAGATCGCTGGTACAATACACTGCGATACATGGATGAGTTACAGAAACAGCATAACTCGCTGAGCTACGCTTTTTCTGTAACTCCCAGAGTAATCCTGTGGATATGTCAAAAATGTCCTTCATGGGAAAACCACTATAAATGCTGCGGCATTCAACTAGTTAAATGGGCAGGAACAGCGCCATTGCTGTTCCTGGCCATTAGAGCAGCATGTCAGTAGCTGATACCTACATCATCCCCTCTACGACTATAAGACGCAGGGACTTTTTAGCAATATTTATTCTTGCTAAAAACTGCGTCTTATAGTCCGAAAAATACGGTACTTTAATACACTTATGAATGGCAAAATACCTCCTTCGGAATTTTCTTTTGCGAATATATCCTTGATTCCAAAACCTGACAAAGATGAAACTTATTGTAATAACCTTCTTCCTATATCGGTACTTAATATCGACTACAAGCTGTTTACAAGAATACTTTTAGGCTGGATTCACACGAACGTTGCGTTTTGGCGCGCGTGAAAAACGCGCCGTTTCGGTTGCATTGGAGTTGCGTGTGGCATCCGTTTGGGCAGCGTGATAGCGTATTTAACGCGCGTATGGCATGCGTTTTTTACGCGCGTCAAAACAACGGAGGGTAGAGTAATGGAGAGGGCAGCCTACAAAAAGACACCTTCTCCAACACCTGCTTGCTGTGAGCACATGTTCGCATCAAGATTTCACGTTACCTCACACTTTGGCCCGTGTTTGATGTTTTTGGGTGGTTTTACAGGTTAAAAAACTACTATTGCTGCAGATGTCAGTTTAAACTGTGCGCATGTGCTCAGAAAGTGAAAAGCCACTTCCTGGTTTGTAGTTGTTTTGTCTAGTCTGCTCAACTCATTTACATAGACTTAACAAGTGTTGCGTGAAAAACGCTGTGCGTACGGAGGTGCTTCCGTGTGCCCTGCGTTGTTTTCACGCACCCATTGACTTCAATGGGTGCGTGATGCGTTGAAAACGCTGAATCAACGGACATGTCGTGCCTTTTTGGCAACGGAGCAACGCTGCGCAAAAACCACGCACATGTCTGCACGGCCCCATAGACTAAAATAGGTCCGGGCAACGCGCGTGAAAATCACGCGCGTTGCACGCGCGTATTTTACGTTCGTCTGAATAAAGCCTTAACCAGACTTGCACCATACATTACATCATTAATTTCCCCAGACCAAACAGGCTTTATACCAACGCGACAACCAACGGATAACATTAGATTAGCTCATAATATCATTCTTCATGCCTCATCACATAAACATCAATTATTTGTCTTGAGCCTAGACATTCAAAAAGCATTTGACTCAATTAGCTGGGAATACTTGTATTGAGTGTTACATCAGTTTGGTTTTGTGGGTTCCTACATGACAGCTATCAGAGCTCTGTATCATGCACCACAAGCTACAGTAAAATTTTTGGGCCAATATTCTCCTTATTTTAAGATACTAAAAGAGACACATCAAGGTTGTCCACTTTCCCCTCTCCTGTTCGCACTCGCCATGGAGCCTCTTGCTCAGAACATTCGTCTTACGATATTAAGGGATACTGTATGGATACACACTGTAATGACGGGGTAGGGAGACAGACAGGTGAGCCCTAATCTACCCGCCACTCAGTCCCTGCCTACTTGCACGGCCCGTCCTAGGCGACGGCGTACAACTGGGCGACGGTCCCTATGCTCAATATGTGCACGACAGACAAACAGACAAGGGTACACAGAAGGTAAAGGAAATGGGGCAGTTGCCCACGTCAAGACCGTGAGCAACAAGAGTAGTGAACGAGCCGAGTCAAACCAGGAATGTACGAGGTACCAAACGCAGAGCAGGAGCGTAGTCAGTAAAGCCAGGGTCAAAATGAAGCAAGGTCAATAATGATAGCAGGAGCAGCAGAGCCAGGAAACAGGAAAGAATTACAGGCAGAGACAAGCAGGAAATGAAGGTATAAATAGACCGAGGGCGGGAGCTAGAACCGTCTGGCCAGGCTGTGATAGGTTCTCCCACTCCTGAGCCTACCAGCCTGAGTGGTAGCAGATCGAGTCACTCTATCAGACTTAGGAGGAGGTGCAGACCGATTAACCACTGGCGTCGACACAGAAGCTGTGTCTGGCAGATCCTTTACACACACATATTTAAATTAAGCATATATGCTGATGATATGCTTTTATTTGTCACTACAATACTCATCTCTGCCAAGTTTTAAGGATACTCTTACGTGTTTTGGATTATTTTCAGGTCTTACTGTCAACCCATCTAAATCAACAGCTATGCTAATTAATATGACACTGAAGCAAATTCATTAACTAAAACGAAATTTTGGTTTACAATGGAAGCACTTCGGCATGACATACCTGGGGATTACACTTACTAGAGACCCAAACAATCTCTATCTCAGCAACTAGCAGAAGAAATTTGCATACATTAGAGAACTTCTAGAGAACATATCGTGGATGGGCAGACTCATAGCAATTAGAATGACAATTATACCTAAACTAATGTATTTATTTAGAGCCCTCCCTTTACAAACCATCTCTCATATACAGAGACTGGTGAATAAATTTGTATGAGCGAACCGAGGTCCGAGGGTAGGTATATCTACTTTGCATCGCTGGACTACTAGAGGGGGTCTTCCTGACCTAAATTTATACTATTACGATTCACAATGATCTCAAATTGCCGCTTAATACGGATTTTCCGCCTGGGTTATGTCCAGTGGATTTTCAGCGGTGGGCCACATCAGGACTCAATTCCCTCCTTAAGTTATGCAAAAAAGGTAGGCCTCTTCTCTTCGAGACCCTTTGAAAGGAGCTTCAAATCCCACTTAGGGAACATTTTAGTTACTTACAAATATACAATTTCCTTTCCGGTTAAAATTTTGTACCACAAGACACCACTCTAACATTCTTTGAAGTTACCTGTCATGGCTCCCCCAGGGAATAGGGGCTTATCTCAGCCCTATAAACACAATTTAGAAGCTCAACATACACCGGGTCTACATCATATATAATATCCTGGGAGAGAGAACTAGGTTCGTTATCTGACACGACCTCATGGCAACAAATGTTTGATAGAACAGCTACAGTTTTCCTATCAAACAACATTAAGGAGACTTCTTATAAAATATTAACAAGATGGTATCTCACTCCTGACAGATTGGCCATACTTTTCCCAGGAAGTCCTCATACTTGCTTTAGAAATTGTGGAGAAAGAGGCACTATATCCCACGTATGGTGGTTCTGCCCAGTGGCACAGGCCCACTGGAAAAAAATGGAGCGCTTAATGAACTCTAAATTGCACAAATTCAATTACCTCCCTGGTCGGCATTGCTGAACGCAGACATCCCTGATGTGCCCAAGAACAATAGAAAGCTAATCTCCCATATTTTATCCGCCGCTAAACGGACCATAGAAATAAACTGGAATTCCCCAACTATTCAATTTTTGAGGACACTTAATAAAATTAAAGAGATCCAACAGTTTGAAAAAATAGTTAGTATCTTAGAAAATAGGTTCCCAAAGTATAGCTCTCAATGGTCAGGCTGGTCCCGATGATGACCTCCTTTGGGAAGTTTATTTTACAAGGCTGTACATACACCCATACTGGAATTTGCAAATTTCCATACAGTAGGCTGCACTGTGGTTCGTACACCGAATTTTTAGAGCTGCATACTCAAAATAAGACCCACACTCCATTAAAAGTTCCACCATATTACTATACCCTTTGAAGTAAATGTTCACCATTCCGTTCTAAAGGTCATTACTGGAATCAGTAAGCTCAGATATTCTTCTAGCTGCAAACAGCCACCACTAGGGGAGCTAAATTCAAATAAATTTATACAGCTAGTAATGAATTCAATAAAATCAAAAGAATCAAAATGGGCCCCCTTCTAGGGCTAAATAATGCTGCCACAACAAGATGGCCCAGTTATTCTTTGCTCCATACACTTTTAAAGTTCCTTCATTCTCAATCCCTTCAGTCTGCTTTTGTTGTAGAGCCACTAGAAAGCGGAGTCCTGTGAGTGCTCTCATCTTGAATTTAGAATTGGGGCCCCATGGCAGCCACATATGCTGCCTCTATGATATATAAACCCTTGCATACAATTATACATCCAGAGCATCGATCCATTGGCTACAGCTAATTTCATATTTTCCATCCTTGCTCCTCTATCAGTCTCATCCTTATTATCCACGTTTACGGACCCTATTCTGGTTTATAAATTGGGATAATATGTATGTAGCTAAACAACTAAAGTAAAGGTTGTCAATGCTGTATTTTTTTTATTTCAGAGGAAATGTTATCCCAGGAGTTGAATATACTGCTGAAGAAATTGCCACTTGGTAAGTAATAGCAAAGCAGTTAAACTATCACATAGATCACATATTAAGCTACTGGCCAGTCCACCTGAAAGACATTTGGGGCTCTGTATATAGTTGTAAATTTACTGCAGATCATTTAAATAGCCTAGTGATTTTGCTTTTCCCTTCTGTCATTGCATACTTAAGAAGACAGGCAGATGAAGGAGAAGGGGGAGAAGGAGGCAGCTCATAAGATTATACCAGTTTGGAATAAGACTAATTATTTGATAAAGCAGGTGCACTTACCTGATGGGATGCCTCCAGAGCATCAAATTTGAGCCATTATATTTATATCTCACAATGGGTCCTGTAGTTGGAGTGCGTGGTCCACAGAACTGCTCAACTACTCAAAATCCAAATACTTCCACAGAGGGTGTGTCAGTTATAACACAAGGGGACAATGACAAAAAGAACAACAGTATATACTGTACATAATAAACTTAGAATTCTTTTTTATTAAAGAAAAACATAAACTTTAAAAATATCAAACCAACACAATATATAAACTAGAATGATCAATACATATATACATCCCTTAACTTCCACCAACATGCAGTACAATATATATAGAACATGAAAATCATGCTTTTTTTTGTTTTTTTCCCTACCACCATGCAGAAGCTGTATATACAGACCCGCAACTTAAATAAAAAATAAAAAATACCAGTTCTACACTAGCGTTCTCCAGAGTATTATCATGCTCTAGACCATATATATATATATATATATATATATATATATATATATATATATATACATATATTACAGTACAGTTATATCCAGTGTCTCACAGGTGACATCTTCTCTGATTGGAGTTCACTATCCGTCACTTCTCCATCCGACTCAGTCTTCGATGAAGACTTCTCCCATCCGCCACTTGTTTTCTGTTCCCTTTAATTCAGAACACGGTATCAATGCCACACATAAAATAGTTGCTCCTTTGTGCCGGCCATAGTAGCAGTTCCCCCTTGTGTGCCCCACCACACAGTTTTGGTGTTCCCACACCGCAATGGTGCCTCCTTAGTTCCCCCATAGAAATAGAGCCCCCTTTGTGCCCCCACATTGTAATGGTGCCCGAACATAGTAATAGTTCTCCCTCAGTTCCCCTTACAGTAAAAGTGTCCCCACACACAGTAAAAGTGCCCCCTCTGTATTTGTGCAAGCTTTTTCCCCTCCACACAGTAACTGTGCCCCCCACTCAGTAATGGTGCCACTTCAGTGGCCCCTCTCTAGAATGCAAACCATTAATATCTGTTCTTAGTTGTGACCGTAACCGCCAACTTCTGTGCCCATTTGTGACTGTAACTGTTATACTGCATGCCATATTCTGTAACTGCCATGTATGTACCGTGTTGTAACCATTACGCCCGTTGCCCCAAGTGGAGTAAAGTTATGTTCTCTGTTAACAACCGCTGTGTACGACTTAATTACTGAACCATCCTTGAGTGGAGTACCTGGTCAGGGCCGAGGGCCACACAAACATAAAAAATGCACCTCCTTACATATTCATGAGTGCGTCTCTTGATTGTAGACTTTGTCAATAATACTCCTACTTCTTGAGAGTGTTCATGACGACTGGATATTGTGAAGGGATTTTTCTTTACCAAGGAAAGAATTCTGCAATCAACCACTTCCACAGTCTTCCATGGTTTTCCAGGCCCTTTGGTGTTGCTGAGCTTGCCATTAAATCCTTTCTTTTAAGAATGTTCCAAACTGTTGATTTGGCCACTCCTAAAGTTTCAGCTATCTCCCTGATAGGTCTGTTTTGATTTTTATTTCAACCTAATAATGGTCTCATTCACAAGCACGGTTTTCCAGGCCTTTTGGTGTTGCTGAGCTTGCCAGTGCATCCTTTCTTTTAAGAATATTCCAAATTGTTGATTTGGCCACTCCTAAAGTTTCCTAATGATGGTCTCATTCACATGCATTGACTCTTCTTTTGGCCGTATATTGAGAGCTCCCATGAAGAGCTACCAAATACAAGTTCAACACTTGGAATGAGCTCCAGACCTTGTATCTTTTTCATTTGTCATGAAATAAGAAGGGAACAGGCCACTCCGGCCATGACAATGCTTATCAGTCAGTTGTCCAATTACTTTAGAGGAGCTATGTAAAAAATGGCTGTAATTCCTTAACGGTTAATACAATATTTTTGTTAAACCCCTTGAACCAAAGCTGAAAGTCTACATCTCAATCACATCTTCACTGCTTTGTTTTAAATCCATTGTGGCGGTGTACAAAGGCTAAATTTTGAAAATGGTGTCACTGTACAAATATTCTAGGTATGTGTCTATATATATATATATATATATATATATATATATATATATATATATATATATATATATACTGTACCTTCGGTGTAGTAAAATTCCCCCAAATACTGTACATTAGAAATAATGGTGTCATAATTACAGTTACCCTAAAATTAATAGTCCCAAACAGATAGTGCCCCAGGTGGTAATAGTTCCCCTCACAGTAATCTGCCGATCTTTGAGCCCCACACAATAAAAGTGTCCCTATAGTGGCTTCAACACAGTAATAGAGACGCTTTTTGTCCACCCACACAGTAATAGTGGCCCTTCACAGTATTAATGCTATCTTACTGCCCGTACACAGTAAAAGTGTGGGTGCAAAGATGCCTGCACCAAAGAAGCCTGTGACCTATGAGAGTGTGGAGCAGGGCAGGAAGCCGACTGCTCACTGCTCCGACATAGTTTTCAATAGTATCTGTGTCCTGAGGATTGGTGACGTGTTTCAGAAGTACAGCCCCGTTCTTCAGACTGGTCTAAAGAAGGGAGTTGCACTCGTGGAACTTGTTATCAATAAAGAAAATGTATTGCATTGTTCCATTAAATTTTCTGTCAAAAACAAATCTATCCATTCCTTCAGCAGAGTTGTGCCTGTCTATTAGCACAACTACTCAAGGTGAGCAGTGGTTTACCTGATTTTGTTTTTTTTATACCTTCTGTGGGGTAATATACAACGAGCGCCCTCCTGTTGTTCTTCTATTTTTTTTAACTAATAGAGAAGACTATGTTGGCCTAGAATTAGGTGCCGGTAGCATCTTGAGGAGGCACTTCAGTTTACTTCTTCTACTAATGCTGGGAAGGTGTAATCTACAAGTAGTGGAATGCTAGTTAGTCGCCAGGACAACTTCTATAAAAGCTTCGGTGGCTTTTAGCCACTTTTGCTTGGAGAAATGGGGAGCATTCTCTTTAACTAAATTCAATCTGTTCTTGTATAAGAGACCATATAAGACATGTGAATGTGTTTTCTGTGACTCATGCATTATTGAGAGCAAGGAAATTAGAGTCCATTGTATATACTGTACATAATGAGTGACTGCATGTGTGTGCACTTTATATCGTTTTCCAGTTCTTATTTATAATATCATATGCATTATTATTACAATTTTAGGAGACAAGTGTACAAATCCCTCAGCAGTCTCTATCCAAACTATGCCTGCAAGCAATACTTAGATACCTTTCAACAGTTGGAAAAATATTGTGGATATACAGAAAATTCCATACCTCAACTCCAGGATGTATCCAATTTTTTAAAAGGTAAAAGTTCAATACATTTAATTAAGTAAAACTAATCAGGGTTGTAACTAGCAAAGACTGGGCCCCACTACAAACTTTTGACTGCCCCCCCCCCCATAACCAACATGCCCATAAACAAAATATTTTTAAAGTGTCTCTGTCAGGTGTCCTTTGCTATGCTATCTGAAGGTCATATAGAATAGAGGAGAAAATGCTAAGATTGAGGACACATAGCTATTTAGGTTATATTCACAAATGGCAGATCCGTTGCAGGAATTTCTGCGACTGGAAAATCCATTCCATGAATTTCTCAAGCCTCATTCACTTGTAGAATTTTCAGCAACAGATCTGCCGCAATTGACAATACCGTTGTATAGTTTCATTATTTAATTCAGTATTTTCATGTAAAAAAGCTGTTTAAATGCTGCCAGGATTCATGGAGATAGCCTGTGAATTTTGCTTCCCGTGCCTACATAGAGTGATTAAAGGGGGTTTCCAGCCACTAAAATTTGATGGCCTTATCAAAGGATAGGCCATCAATAGCTGATGGTTTGGGGTTCGACATTCAGGACCCCCACCGATCAGCTGTCTTGAATGGGCCGCAGGGCTCATACGAGCGCTGCTCCCCCTTAATTTCTTCTTGCTCACTGTGAGACGTTGACACGCATTTAGCGGCGATTCACAGGTTTTGCAGGCTTTTCTACAATTCACTTATATGGGAGAAAAGGCTGCAATACCTGTGAATCACCGCTAAATGTGTGTCAACGACTCACAGTGAGCAAGAAGAAATGAAGGGGAAGCAGCGCTCATACGAGCGTTGCAGCCCCTTCAAAGTAGCTGATCAGTGGGGTCCTGAAAATCGGACCCTGACCCATCAGTTATTGATGGCCTATCCTGAGGATAGGCCATCAATTTTTAGTCACTGGAAAACACCTTTAATAGCTTTTCTTGTATGTCTGTAAAGGTAGAGCTGTAAATCACTGTGCAAGGGCGGGGAAGCAAGACTCAGGTTTTCTCTATGAGGAGACTTACTTAGACTAGCGGTTTATACACGAGTATTAAAATGAATGCCGCTGGAGTAAAATGTGCTAAATTTATTAATTGGCGTATGCCTCTTAACAAATTGTCGCATCTTCGGCTGTCTGTGGGCGCCAGAATGGGAAATCTAGATTTCCGCTATAATTTATGCCAGATTCTGGTGTAAATTATGGTAAATGAGCCCCGCCCCCTTTAGCTGAGTCCCACACAGTTTTTTAAATGTGGCTAAGGCAGCTGAAAAGCCAAAAAGTCGCAACTTTTTCTATGCCAGAAAACTCCCTATATTATTTACATCAAAATCCTGAATCAAGTCAAAGAAAACTCTATACCCTAGCCCAGCATCTCCCCCTCTATTACGCGCTGCCCAGATAGGAGACCGGATAGATCAACTTTAAATTCTTATCAAAGCAACCGAGAATACTTTGCTTTTTTGTTAGAGCCTACCCCGCTATATTAAGCAATTGCATAAACTGTTATTGGCTAATATAAACCTATTATTGTATCGCTCCATTTACAAAAAAGCGAGATTAATAATAAAGCAGGCTATCAACAGGAAATGACTTTGTAAGGCCCCATGCATACGAACGTAAAAACGTCCGTAATTACGGCCCGTAATTACGGGTCCATAGACTTCTATTGGCCACGGATACCTTCCCATTTTCTTACGGCAAGGTGCCCGGGCCGTTGAAAAATATAGAACATGTCCCATTTCAGGCAGTAATTACGGCACGGGCAGGCCCATAGAAGTCTACGGGTGGCTACATGTGTGCACCCGTAATTTACGGGAGCTTTGCTAGGCGACGTCAGGGGATAGTCACTGTCCAGGGTGCTGAAAGAGTTAAACAATCAGTGCGGGATAGAGAGAAGGGGCTACATTGATCGGCAGTAACTCTTTAAGCACCCAGGACAGTGACTACCGCTGGACAGTGAGTAAAAACCCACAACAAAAAAAGTTAATACTTACCCAGAACTCCCTGCCTCTTCCTCCAGTCCGGCCTCCTGGGATAACCTTTCAGTCCATGTGACCGCTGCACCCTGTGATTGGACTGCCGCGTCATCCAGGGAGGTCGGACTGAATGTCAAAACAGGCACGCGTCACCAAAACAACGGCCGCGGTACGTATGACCTTCTTTTACTTTCAATCGCTGCGTTCCGCTGCGGAAACTTTGCCCGAAAGGGCTGCCCCTTCTCTCTATCCAGCACTGATAGAGAGAAGGGGCTGCCGATTAGTGCAGTGCAATATAGCAGGTCCGTAAATACTGGTGGAATACGGGTGACAAAGGACCCGTATTTACGCCAGTATTTACGGACGGGGAAAAAATAAGTTTGTGTGCATGGGGTCTTAATCTGCCAGAAGATCTTGCAGCTTGTATTCTACTCATGAAGCAGCAGGCACAGGCTGTTTTATGAGTCTGTTGGGGCTTACCTACAATGACATGATGTCATTTGTGTGGCAGGTTCAACACTAAAAGAATATCGCGAGTGATTAAAATAAGGCTAGGTCAAACCTGGCATTGTAATAAAAAATAAAAATAATTGATATGGTGCTTAGGTTGTGACACTAAAGCCCCATCCACTTTTTAGAACGCATTTGGACGTAAGAGCTTAATAAATATGGTGTTGGGTCAGAAAACTGGTGTAAATACATTTGGAACTTGGAAGTTTCATTTGGAACTTTTGCCTTTTACTTTAGCCAGCAGGTGGCTCTCTGTTACAAGGCAGCACAACATCTGGACCACAGAGAAAAAAGTTGCCAGCTGATATATTTGTGTGTGCAGAAGTTCTAGTCGCTCCAACAAACTGTAGTGTGTCAAAGCACTACATCAAGCAAATGCTTTGGCCAATGTTTATATGAAAATATTACATGAAAAATTGTCAAATATGGCTAACACTCGTCAATAAACAAATTAAGTTTTGTATATTTTTAAGAACCCCGCCCAGTTTTCAAGATCTCTGCTTGCAGTTGTTCAGTGAGAACCTTCATTATTTAATTCCAGAAGAGCTGCCCTGGTCATGTGATGATCACAGATGCACTGCTCTGTAGAAGATACAGCTCTGATAACTGTACTATAACTATAATCAGTCCTGCACCTGTGTTTCCATCACATCCTAGGTTTTCCACCTGCATTGTTGGCAACATTTGACATTTTTTCCAGGGACACTCAGGGTGTGGTGTCTTTGGTGGGTGTGTCTTATGGAAGCGTGGCTTATATGGTGGGTTTGGCTAGTGGGGCATGGCTTTATTTCCAGAATTTCTGCATACAAATAAAAAATTGTGCACTAGTTTGGCTGACAACTACTATGATGGCCAGTATCTCTCTCTGATTATGCAGGTGATGTCTCACTTTATCATTAGGGCTTGGCGATATGTGCTGACCGCTACTGGTAGCGTAAAAAAACAGCATAGATAGTGCCACACTCAGTGCCCTTTGTAGATGGTGCCCCACACTCCGAGTAGATAGTGCCACTCACTGCTTCCTTTTGATAATGGCACATGGCCCCTGTAGATAGTGCCACAGTGCCCTCTGTAGATAGTGCCACACATCCCCTTTTTAGATAGTGCCACAGTGCTCACTGTAGCTGGTGCCACACAGCTCCCATTGTAGCTGGTGCCACATAGCCCCCTCTGTAGATGGTGCCACACAACCCCCTCTGTAGCTGGTGCCACACAGCCCCCTCTGTAGCTGGTGCGACACAGCCCCCTCTGTAGCTGGTGCCACACAGTCCCCTCTGTAGCTGGTGCCACACAGCCCCCTCTGTAGCTGGTGCCACACAGCCCCCTCTGTAGCTGGTGCCACACAGCCCCCTCTGTAGCTGGTGCCACACAGCCCCTTCTGTAGCTGGTGCCACACAGCCCCCTCTGTAGCTGGTGTCACACGGCTCCCTTTGTAGCTGGTGCCACACGGCTCCCTTTGTAGCTGGTGCCACACGGCCCCCCTGTAGCTGGTGCCACACGGCTCACTCTGTAGCTGGTGCCACACAGCCCCCTCTGTAGCTGGTGCCACACGGCCCCCTCTGTAGCTGGTGCCACACGGCCCCCTCTGTAGCTGGTGCCACACAGCCCCCTCTGTAGCTGGTGCCTCACCCCCCTCCCCTTAGATGGTGCCATTGTGGCTCCCTCTAGATGGTGAATCCACACCCAGAGCATTGTCGACACGCTAGTCAGGGATTACTCTCCTGGAGGAGCCCCTGACGTCATTGTCCATATATTGACAGTGACGCCAAGGGCTTCTCCATTAGCAGAATCCCCGACCCCATGTCTGCCATCTTTGTACTTCTTTGAAGCCCTGCCTCTGGTGCACTCAGCTGCACATGTATGGGCAGGTGAAAAGTTCTCTTTAAGTGTATAGTTTTTAAAATGGGGTCATTTATGGGAGTTTCCATCATTCTGACACATATGAGCCCCTGAAAACTTGGCTTGGTGCAGGAAATGAAAATGTACTTCAAAATTTATTAAATTATTACATTTGTAAGTCTTCTAAATTGCTCAATTTTTTTTTTTTAAAGTGCTGCCAAAATAGAGTAAAGTGATGGAAATATATATTTGATTAAAAATGTGTACAGTATGTATGTACATATGTGACATATTGCAGTTCAAAATAGGAAGAAATGTAAAGTTTTACAAAATGTCATACATTTTTGTATTTTTTAATTAATTTACGCAAATCGCATCAGTCTACTTTTACCACCTAAATAAAGTGCAACAGGTGACAATAAAACAATGTCAGAATTACTTGGATATGCAAAACTATTGCAGAGTTATATTCTGATAAAGTCAGACATACCAGATTTGAAAAATGTGGCTTGGTCATAAAGATCCAAACAAGCATGGTCATTAAGGGGTTAAGATAGATAAAAGAAAATATTTACAAAGGTTCTTTTTCTTTCATGTAGATTTATTCAGTGGAATATAAACTGTAGAGCATATCTCTCAGCCTGCATTACTGACCCACTGCATTATAGGAGTTTAGCTAAACTGTTAGGGGCGTGTCTGACAACAAGCTTGTTGACTGTTTCTAATGACAACCAGCATAATTGTCAATGCAGCTCTGGACTCACTATACTGGCTGTAATTCCTGGATCAGTACAAGATAAGTAATGCAATATATCTACAAAGTTAGTAAAAATTGTATGTACATATACTGTATTTTAATGAACGTAAAAAAATTATAGCCAAAAGCACTTGTTATCCACAAGTGTAAAGTGACCAACTCACTATCAATCGATCCTTAATTATTGTTGTCTTCTCCCCATTCCCAGTCTTAGGCCCCTGTCCCAGGTTTACATGTACCTAAATTTCACAGCACAGTGTTACCTTTTGGAAACAGGACATCCTGTTCTGGACTTGTTTAGTAACAGGCCCCTTTAGGAACATCAGAAAGTGACAACCTCAAGAAATCACTGCAACATAGAATACAGGGATGGAGAGGTTTGCCTATGTGCTAGAAAACAATATTTTTTTTTTGGCAGGCATTCAGAAACGAATGCGCACAATAAAATATTTACTTCATATGCACATTTTCTGAATGCTTGAGGTTTATATTACCTAAGAGGCTACTGCGTCAGCGGACATATCTAAATTCTATCGATATGTTCTGACGACATTGGCAGGAATGCTCTTTAATTACAAAAACATTTATTTATTCCTTCTTATTTTGCTAACAAAAAACTCAATAAATCATGACCATTGAGAAATTCTACAGTCACTATAAAGGAAACTTGTACTGGAAATGAATCAAACCCTGTGGATGTTTTTTCCCCACTTTTTTTTTCTTATTATCATATTTCAAAATTATTATCAATGTCAAAGCATTTTACGCTTTCCTAATGTCTCATATGCTTATAGCCATATAATGGATCTGTGTTGTATGGATTCATTATACGATTCCCATATAAACCTATGGGCCCATACAGTATCTCTGTAAACCATACAGATTATTTTACATCCAGAATTCCAAATCCTTTTACATAAATTGCATCAGGATTGGGACCACACTGAATGATAATTTTCCATTAAAATGCATTTTGAGCGAAATCCAGCCTATTGTTCAGTGGCCTTTAAGTGCTTTTTCAATATTGCCTATGACAGACAATACATCTTACGAATTCTCTCATTTGTATAAGATTTTAGACAGTGCCGTCTATCATATTATATCCAGTTTACAATGTTTCTCCTATTATACCAGTAATAATAATAATTGACCTTGACACTATTATCTGGGGAATTCACATGTCAGTTCAATAAATAATATTTTTTTGGCCTCATTGACTACAGTGAGTGTTGTGTTCTGTGTAGAAAGAACAGGGTACAAACTGAGACCAGCTGCTGGTTTGCTTTCTGCACGGGATTTCCTTGCTTGTTTAGCTTTTCGTGTGTTTCCAAGTACCCAGTACCTAAGACATCCTTCAGCTGTGATGCACTCACCGGAACCGTAAGTACAATTAATTACATTAATGAAATCTATGTCCAAAGTGTTACTGGCCACTAATAGGTTAAGGAGCAAAATGCCGTCTATATGTCTCTGTGGTAGTCCTAGATTCCAGTATTGCAACCATTTGTGATCGTATGTGTCTGACATGTCTTCCTCATTGCTAGTCTGTGACTGAAGCAATAGTTAGAATTAAGTGATTACTGAGTGAGTTCTCGCATGTAAGCGCTGGCTGGTATATTTATATTGTGGTATGGGTAATACTCAGCTTGGCATATTTGTGGTGGGACTGTTGTACAACAACCACTCATTGAATGCTGCTATGTCATTAGAATTAAGGGGGATGTCCGGTTTAGAAAAACATGACAACTTTCAGAAACATTCCCATGGGTTATGTCTGGTATTGTGGTGCAGCTCCATCAAAGTGAATGAGGTTGAGTTGCAATACCACACCCAACCTGTGGACAGAAGAGGCATTGTCTTAGTAAGTATTTATTTGAAATTCCTTTAGACTCCTCAATCAATATGCTCTTTGAGTATGTAGAACTTATTTCGTTTCTACCTATCAACCTGAGTTGGTGACCTTGCTGAATCTGCATGAATTTGTGTATATATTACAAGCGATTTCCATACAATTTATACATATTTTATTTCTTTAGCGACTGCTGCCATGAACTATTGGGCCATATCCCCATGCTTGCTGATAAAGAGTTTGCACAGTTTTCACAGGTAAGATAGTGGCCTGAAATAAACGTGTCATTTCCTAATAACTTATTTATATAAACTAAAGCATTGCAGGTGTCAATTAAAATCTTGTCCTAAACCTATTATAAGCAAAACCTTGTACATTTTCTATTGATCCACTACACATATTGCCACATTTACTACTGTTCATAAGGCCCATAATCGGTGTATATATAAAACTTTAGGAATGGTTATTTCTGCAGGATATTGGTCTGGCATCACTAGGAGCATCTGATGAAGATATTGAAAAACTGTCTACTGTAAGTCTCAAGTTGTTGACGTATTAATTAAAGTGAAGGTAGAGGTTTAGGATTATTCACTTGTATATTAGGGAACTGTACATATATCAAGTCTTTAACCATTGGATTTTAGTCAAAAAAATCACTACATTTGCAAGTTTGAAGAATTAAGATAAAAGGGGAGTACAGCCCTGTGGAAATTATTTCCCGTAAAGGGGTTTTCCAGGAGACTAAAAAATAATCCTGACAATAAGATATTGGATAAAAAAAACAAAAAATAAATAAATATCCCGCAACGCTCCAGCGCCGACGCTGCAGTTGTCCCCACCGGTCTATTTTTACTTGTCCTGCACTGATGACGTGCCATTTATCCACGTGACTACTTGGACCTTGTGTCGTACATGCAAGTGATTGACTGCAGCAGTCATGTGAATGTACGGTACGTCACCATTGCAGCAAAGTAAACAAAGACCGGCTGAGACCATTTTTACTGTCAGGCTAATTTATTAACCCCCTGAAAATAAAACTTTAAAGGGGTTTCCACGAATGGACAAATGATGACGTATCCACAGGATAGGTCATCAGTATATGATCGGTGCATGGTATTCAGTAGTCAGAGCCGAAATAAATGACTCCGACCACTGCATAGCGGCCGTGCTGCAGAACTGCAGCTCTGCTCCTATTCACTTGAATAGGAGCAGAGCTGCAGTACTGCAGCTCAGCCGCTATTCCGTGGCCGGAGCTATCTGCTTCCGGTATGGACGTCCAGTGCCTGGAGGCAGCCGGAGCAGCTAATCGGTGCGGGGTCCTGGTGTCGGATCACCACTGATCATCGATCATATACTGATGACCTATCTTGTGGATTGTTGTCTGTTCGTGGACAACCCCTTTAAAGCAAATGTCTAGTCTTGAGATCGAAAATTATATGTAAGTCACCTATAGGTAATGTTACTTGCTTTATATTTTCCTCAGTTCTTGCTATTTATTTGACTGATTAATTATTATTTTTTTAGCACAGTCCGCTCCGTTAGGGCAGAGCTATGATCTGTGACTACAGCCTAGCAACAGTGCCTACAGGGAATCTGAGGTAGTCTGAGACACCCCTCCTGTCTCATCATTGGTTGAAACTGCTACTCTCCTGTAATGGCAGGAAGGAGGTGAAGGGAAAGTGAGCCCTAATCTACCCACCGCCCTGTCCCTGCCTACTTGCAACGACCCGCCCTAGGCGACGAGGTACAACTGGGCGGCGGTCCCTACGCTGGCTAAGTGCACAGGAAGACAAACAGGGAACACGCAGGGGAAGGGGCAGTAGCCACGGAACGCCACGAGGAAACGGGGCGGCGAACGAACAGTCAGGACCAGGACGAAGTGAGTACACCCGAGCGGGCACGGAGACAGAAGCAAGCCAGGGCAAGCAAAGCAGGTCAAGCAGAACTGCAGCAAGGCAGAAGCACGGCAGAAGCAGGCTGGAGCAAGCAGCAGTGGGGCCAGGAATCCAAAAGAATTACAAGCACTGAGGGAGAGCACAGGGCAGGTAATAAAGGGCAGGGGGCGGAGCTAATTCCGAGAGACCAGGCCGCGATAGGCTCTCCCACTCCTGAGCCTGCCACCCTGGTTGGTGGGAGATGGTGTCAGTCGAACAGGTCTGGCCTCAGGTGTGGATTGATTAATCCCAGGAGTATAGCTAGATGAAGTACCTGGCAGATCCCTAACAGTACTCCCCCTTTTATGAGGGGCCACCGGACCCTTACTAAGGGGACCCGGTTTAGTGGGGAAGAGGAGGTGGAACCTCCTGATCAATACCCCAGCGTGAACATCACGGGCAGGTACCCAAGTCCTCTCCTCCGGCCCGTATCCTCTCCAATGGACCAGGTACTGGAGGGAGCCCTGGACCATCCTACTGTCCATAATCTTGGCCACCTCGAATTCCACCCCCTCAGGGGTGAGAACGGGAACAGGAGGTATCCTCGAGGGGGACCAGGACGGGGAGCAGCGTTTAAGGAGGGAGGCATGGAAGACGTCATGTATGCGAAAGGATGGGGGGAGCTCCAGACGGAAGGATACAGGGTTGAGGACTTCAATGATCTTATAAGGTCCAATAAATCGGGGAGCAAACTTCCTGGACGGGACCTTAAGGCGCAAGTTCCTGGACGACAACCAGACCAAATCCCCGACGACAAACCGGGGGTTAGCAGAACGTCTACTATCCGCCTGAATCTTTTGTGCGCTCTGGGACGCCTCTAGGTTCTTCTGAACCTGGGCCCAGACAGTGCACAGTTCCCGATGAACCTCCTCTACCTCAGGATTATTGGAACAACCAGGGGAGACGGAGGAGAACCTTGGGTTAAACCCGAAATTACAGAAAAACGGGGAGACCCCTGACGAGTTACTGACCCGGTTATTCAGGGAAAATTCAGCAAGGGGAAGGAATGAGACCCAATCGAATTGACAGTCAGAGATGAAACACCTTAAATATTGTTCCAGGGATTGGTTGGTCCTTTCCGTTTGGCCATTAGTTTCGGGATGGAAGGCGGAGGAGAAGGACAGATCAATCTCCAACTTTTTACAAAAAGCTCTCCAAAATAAGGAAACAAATTGTACCCCTCTGTCAGAAACGATATTGACTGGGGCCCCATGGAGACGCAGGATGTGTTTCACAAACAAAGAAGCTAACGTCTTGGCGTTAGGTAGCTTCTTAAGGGGCACAAAGTGGCACATCTTGCTGAAGCGGTCGACTACCACCCACACCACCGACTTGCCCTGAGATGGAGGCAAATCGGTGATAAAATCCATGGAGATATGGGTCCAAGGTCTCTGGGGAATGGGCAAGGAACGTAGTAGGCCCGCAGGTCGGGACCTAGGGGTTTTGGACCTAGCGCAAACCTCACAGGCGGCGACGTAAGCCCTAACATCTTTAGGCAACCCAGGCCACCAATAGTTTCTGGTAATGAGGTGTTTGGTGCCCAAGATGCCAGGATGACCAGATAGAGCGGAGTCATGGTTTTCCCTGAGTACCCTCAGCCGGTATTGCAGGGGAACAAACAGTTTGTCCCCAGGGACGTTCCCGGGAGCTGCACCCTGATCAGCCGCGATATCAGAAGCTAAATCAGAATCAGTGGCAGAGACGATTATACCAGGGGGTAAAATACAAGCGGGATCCTTCTCGGAAGGAGGATTGGCCATGAAACTACGTGACAGAGCGTCAGCCTTAATATTCTTGGACCCAGCCCTAGAGGTAACCAAGAAATTAAATCTGGTAAAGAATAGTGCCCACCGAGCTTGTCTAGGATTAAGCCTCCGGGCCGATTCTAGGAAAACCAGATTCTTGTGATCCGTAAGGACCGTTACCTGGTGTCTGGCCCCCTCCAGGAAGTGCCGCCACTCCTCAAAAGCCCATTTAATGGCTAGAAGTTCGCGGTTGCCAATATCATAGTTACTCTCCGTGGGCGAAAACTTCCTAGAGAAGTAAGCACAGGGGCGGAGATGGGTGAGGGAGCTGGTACCCTGGGACAAGACGGCCCCCACTCCCACCTCGGAAGCGTCAACCTCCACAATAAATGGCTCCTCTTGGTTGGGCTGAATCAGCACGGGGGCCGAGATAAAGCACTTCTTGAGAGTCTCAAAGGCCTGGACGGCCTCAGGGGGCCAATGGAGGACATCGGCACCCTTGCGGGTAAGGTCCGTAAGAGGCTTAGCGACGACTGAGAAGTTGGCAATAAATCTCCTGTAATAGTTGGCGAACCATAAAAAACACTGTAACGCCTTAAGGGAGGCAGGTTGGACCCATTCCGCCACAGCTTGAACCTTGGCAGGGTCCATGCGGAATTCATGAGGAGTGAGGATTTGCCCTAAAAATGGTATCTCCTGTACCCCAAAGACACATTTTTCAGTCTTAACAAACAGATTATTCTCCCGAAGAACCTGGAGCACCTTCCTGACATGCTCCACGTGGGAGGACCAGTCCTTGGAAAACACCAGTATGTCATCAAGGTACACAACAAGAAAATTACCTAGGTACTCTCTCAGGATTTCATTAATAAAATTCTGGAAGACAGCAGGGGCATTACACAACCCAAAGGGCATGACCAGGTATTCGAAATGACCCTCGGGTGTGTTGAACGCAGTTTTCCACTCATCCCCCTCTTTGATGCGGATAAGGTTATATGCCCCCCGTAGATCGAACTTAGAAAACCATTGGGCTCCCTGAACCTGATTAAAAAGATCCGGAATCAAAGGAAGTGGGTACTGGTTCCTTACAGTGACCTTATTCAGGTTACGATAATCAATGCACGGCCTAAGACCACCATCCTTCTTCCCCACGAAGAAGAAGCCAGCACCTACAGGAGAAGTCGAGGGGCGAATGAAACCCTTGGCCAGGCATTCTTGGATATACACCCTCATCGCTTCACGTTCAGGACATGAAAGATTAAATATCCTACCCTTAGGAAGCTTGGCACCAGGCACCAAATCGATAGCGCAATCGTAATCTCTATGGGGGGGCAACACCTCGGAGGCCTCCTTAGAAAACACATCGGCGAAGTCCTGAACAAACTCAGGAAGCGTGTTTACCTCCTCCCGGGGAGAAATAGAGTTAACAGAAAGACATGACATAAGACATTCATTACCCCATTTGGTGAGATCCCCAGTATTCCAATCAAATGTGGGATTATGCAACTGCAACCAGGGAAGGCCTAAAACCAGATCAGACGATAATCCCTGCATCACCAGTACAGAGCACTGCTCCAAATGCATGGAGCCAACCAGGAGTTCAAAAACAGGAGTATGCTGAGTAAAATAACCATTAGCAAGGGGGGTTGAGTCGATTCCTACTACAGGGATAGGATAAGGTAAATCAATACAAGGCATCTTTAGAGACATAGCAAATTCCACAGACATGATATTAGCAGATGAGCCAGAATCCACGAAAGCACTGCCCGTGGCAGACCGGCCAGCAAACGAGACCTGAAAGGGAAGCAAAATTTTATTGCGTTTCACATTAACGGGAAATACCTGTGCGCCCAAGTGACCTCCCCGATGATCACTTAGGCGCAGAAGTTTTCCGGCTTCTTATTCTTGCGCCTGGGACAGGTGTTCAGTAGATGCTTGTCGTCCCCACAGTAGAAGCAGAGACCATTCATTCTGCGAAACTCCCTACGTTGTCGAGGGGACATGGAGGCCCCGAGTTGCATAGGTACCTCCGAGTCCTCCGTGGAGGGGCGAGGAGACGGGACCTCGGGGGGAATCGCAGAAAAGTCAGAGGGGAGCACACTGAAGCGTTCTAGCTGACGTTCCCTGAGACGTCGGTCAAGTCGTACTGCTAGGGCCATAACCTGGTCAAGGGAGTCAGGCGAGGGGTAGCTAACCAGCAGATCCTTCAGGGCGTCAGATAATCCTAACCTAAACTGGCACCTGAGGGCCGGATCGTTCCACTGAGAAGCTACGCACCACTTCCTAAAATCAGAACAGTATTCCTCAACCGGTCTCCTACCCTGACGTAAGGTCACCAGCTGACTCTCGGCTAAAGCAGTCCTGTCAGTCTCGTCGTAAATGAGTCCGAGGGCAGAGAAAAAACGATCAACAGAGGAAAGTTCAGGGGCGTCAGGAGCCAAGGAGAAGGCCCACTCTTGGGGCCCTTCCTGGAGTCGGGATATGATGATACCCACCCGCTGGTTCTCGGAACCTGAGGAGTGGGGCTTTAGGCGGAAATACAGTCTGCAACTCTCCCGGAAGGAGAGAAACGTCTTACGGTCCCCTGAAAACCGGTTAGGTAACTTGAGGTCGGGTTCTAGAGGTGAGGTGAGGGGTACTACTAAAGCAGCGTCACCCTGATTGACCCTTTGGGCCAGGGCCTGGACCTGTAGGGAGAGGCCCTGCATCTGCTGGGTCAGGGTCTCAAGGGGGTCCATGATAGCGTCAGCGTAGGAGAAATGGTAGACTAGGTAAGGCTTGTAATTATGTAATGGCAGGAAGGAGGTGAAGGGAAAGTGAGCCCTAATCTACCCACCGCCCTGTCCCTGCCTACTTGCAACGACCCGCCCTAGGCGACGAGGTACAACTGGGCGGCGGTCCCTACGCTGGCTAAGTGCACAGGAAGACAAACAGGGAACACGCAGGGGAAGGGGCAGTAGCCACGGAACGCCACGAGGAAACGGGGCGGCGAACGAACAGTCAGGACCAGGACGAAGTGAGTACACCCGAGCGGGCACGGAGACAGAAGCAAGCCAGGGCAAGCAAAGCAGGTCAAGCAGAACTGCAGCAAGGCAGAAGCACTGCAGAAGCAGGCTGGAGCAAGCAGCAGTGGGGCCAGGAATCCAAAAGAATTACAAGCACTGAGGGAGAGCACAGGGCAGGTAATAAAGGGCAGGGGGCGGAGCTAACTCCGAGAGACCAGGCCGCGATAGGCTCTCCCACTCCTGAGCCTGCCACCCTGGTTGGTGGGAGATGGTGTCAGTCGAACAGGTCTGGCCTCAGGTGTGGATTGATTAATCCCAGGAGTATAGCTAGATGAAGTACCTGGCAGATCCCTAACATCTCCGCACTGCATCTCTGTCTCTTCAGATGGCTCCTGTGTATAAACACAAGTCCAGCACAGGCTTGCCAAGAATTCATGGAGAGCTAATTTCTATTACAGTCAGGGCAGAATGACGACAAAGTACAGTCTATTAAATTACCAGTGAGAAAAAGGAAGACTATATGGTAATTGCCACACATACTGAGACAAATCGAAATTAGTAAACAGGAGCCTGGAGAGCTGCTTTCAATTTTCTTCTACGAAATATAGCAAATATAATTAAGAACAAAACAAGGAACATAAGTACCTTGTTAATATCCATGACAAATAATCAAATCTCAACTGTCCTGTTTATTAAAGAATATCTCTAATGCGCTGAAATAGTGTGAAGAAGGCCATGCACTTTAGTTTTTGGCCAAAGGCTTGTTTGGTCAACAGTTATCTCCCTACATGCTCTGATTCACTCCTGCATCTCTACAGGTGTTTGACAGCCGCCTATCCCCCATAGGCGGCTGTCAAACACCTGTAGAGATGCTTATCTCTCAGGAAACAAAGGATTGGGCATGGTAAAATCTAATCCAGGTTCCTTCTGGCCCATCAGAGTACCAAAGGAACCGCCATTGGCACTAGAGTTACACAATAATGGGCCCCAAAGGTTCAGCAGAAAACAACCCAATTTAAAGCTAATTTTGTAGCAAAATTCCTAGTCACTTGCTTACGGTCCAAATTGACCATATTTTACAACAGTTATAGTGGAGAGGGTGGATTTTACAACAGTTACAGGTGTCCGGTGAGAAAATGAAGTAACTTGAGGAAATATATATTGTTAAATGATTGCAAATTATTCCAGCTGTACTGGTTCACCATTGAGTTCGGACTCTGCAAGCAGAATGGATCTGTCAAAGCCTATGGAGCTGGCCTGTTGTCATCTTATGGGGAACTCTTGGTAAGAATTTTTGGGTTATATTTTAATTAATAACTTCAAACATTTTCTTATTTTGGTTATGTGTAGCAAGAACAAGATGCTGTATACACTGTTTAGTCATAACATTAAAACCACTGGCAGATGAAGTGAATAACATTGATAATCTGGTTACAATGGTGCTTGTCAAGTGGTGGGATATATTAGTCAGCAAGTGAATAGTTAGTTCTTGAAATTGATGTATTGGAAGCAGGTAAAATAGGTAAGTGTATGGATCTGAGCAACTTTGATAAAGACAAAATTGTGTCGACAGGGATAAACATCTCCTAAACGGCAGATCTGTTGGGGTGTTCCTAGTATGCAGTGGTTAAAAGTGTTGCCCGAGCACGGACAACTGACGACTTATCCACAGGATAGGTCATAAGTATATGATCGTGGGGGTCCAACACCCAGACCCCGCATCGATCAGCTGCGCCGGCTGCCTCCAGGCACCGGATACCCATGGCAGAAGCAGATGGCTCCGGTCCAGAAAAGTGGCCGAGCTGTAGTACTGCAGCTCTGCTCCTGTTCAAGTGAATAGGAGCAGAGCTGCAGTTCTGCGGTATGGCCGCTATGCAGTGGTCGGAGCCATCTGCTTCTGGCTCGGAACTCTGCATAGACTGCATAACATCCAGCGCCCGGAGGCAGCTAGAGCAGCTGATCGGTGTGGGGTCCAGGTGTTGGACCCCCACTAATCATATACTGATGACCTATCCTATCGTTATTATATACAGTGGTCCCTCAGCATACAATATTAATTGGTTCCTGGACGACCATTGTATGTTGAAACCATTGCATGTTCAAACCATAACCCTATGGAAAACTGGTAATTGGTTCGGAAGCCCCCAAAATGTCCACACGAAATGATAAAAAAAGGTGGATTGAAGACAAATAAGCACCAAAATACAAATAAAGCATGTACTGTAAGTACAATGGTACCTCAAGTTACAATATTAATTGGTTCCGGGGCGACGATTGTAAGTTGAAAATATTGTAACTTGAGACCATAACTTTATGGAAAACTAAGAATTGGTTCCAAAGCCCCCAAAATTACAACCACAGATAAGAAAAAAAAAGATTTAGCAGATAACTAATACAGATAAAGCAAGTTCTCACATAGAAAAGTCAGCAATACTGTAGCTGTTGGAGGCTGTAAATCACTTTCTGCAATGAGGACAGGAGCTTCTACAGGAGCCTGAACAGTACACAGTGTACCAGAAATATAACATGGAGCCGTCCTCACCTGGTGTCAAAAGAAGCAACTCATACTGGCGCAGGTAAAGGGCAGTACAGGACTTGTAGTACTAGCGAAAGTGGACAGCCAATCAGGGCATGCACTGCATTACAAGTGTTTTACCAGTAAAATGCCCATGCTGATTGGCTGGATCTTCCAGCCAATCACACGCATCTGAGTTCCAAACCTTTTGTGTCATTGTATGTTGAATGTGGTTGCAAGTTACAATGGCCCAGGAAAGACCATTGTATGGTCAAAATATTGTAACCTGAGGCCATTGTAACTTGGGGGACCACTGTATTTGTGTTAAAATGCATTTTTACAATTACTATTTAAACTATGGCTGTGTATTTTCAGTATGCTTTATCAAATAAGCCAGAACTAAAGCCCTTTGATCCAGAAGTCACTGCAATTCAACCATACCAGGACAATTCCTTTCAGCCTGTATATTTTGTATCAGAGAGTTTTGAAGACTCCAAAGTCAAACTCAGGTGAGTATAACACTACAATAGTGTGAAGCAGGCCATATGCATAATATAAAAATCAGCCAAACCTGCCGATTTCAGCAGGATCGGACGACAATCTTTTGTTTATGGCGTCCTCCCGACTATCCCCGGTATCCAGTTGTCAGAGTAGAAAGGCTGCACGCTTGGGAAGTATTTAACCTGTTAATGACCATACGCCAAAATTGTCTGGTACATGATCCTGGGCTTTAAACCTGCGCCCTTATAAATGTAAATAACTAGTTTAACGTCTCTGTTCCTGCAATCCAGGATCCTGGAGAGAAAACAGAAGCAGCTACTACTCCTTCTTACTACTGTTACTTCTTATTACGTCTTTTCTTTTACTGCATACACAGCACTGAATAGAGGCAGCAGCACTGCTTTGACTGCAGTGAATGAGCAGACACAAGGATGCAGCCGACCCTGCAGGGGCTGTTATATAATATATATATATATATATATATATATATATGTACATATATATGTATATATATATATATATATATATATATATATATATATATATATATATATATATATATAAATATGCAAACCTTGAATATTTTAGTACTTTATAATTGCATTACTGCCATATTTACTTTACTTTAAATGACAGGTTATAACTTGTATGTGTGGCTAAACACTCTTGACTTGTTTTCCCAGACAATATGCTGTGAAGATGAAGAAGCCATTCTATTTCCGGTACGATCCTTTTACTTGCAGCGTTGAGATCTTAGACTCTTTTCAGAAGGTCAGGACTGCCCTCTGCCAGATAAAAGATGAACTGAGGAGTCTTTGCTCTGCACTTGACAATATATGCTAGAATCAAATGTAGAAATCTACATGTATAGAGTATTAAAGATGGCATAAAGATCCTAATAATACATATCAACATACCTGAAGTAGCGTTGTAACTATTTACATTTCTGATGAACTGTTGTTCCATCATGCCTGACAGCCATGGGCTAGAATATAATATTTGTTAAGTCAATAACTTAAGTGTGCATGTCTTATACTTTATATATGGACATGTACAAAATTTCAAATAAATAAGTGGTATCAATCTCATTGTTTCTTCCACTCTCATTTACTGGATTCATTATATTAAATTCATTATAGTGTTATCTTCTTTAAGCAATCCCTTTTTTCTAAAGGGTCCCCCAAGGATACGCTAATTACAGGATGTCCTACTGCTGAGAATACCAGCGATCAGATGTAATCTGTTGGGTAGCACAGCAGCAAGTGTCCAATCTCCCAGCGGTGTCCAGAGTCCACATGGAAATCAGTGGACCGTTCATGAAATGATTGCAAGTGCCGAGTCCTCCAAAGGGAATGATGCTCTTTGTAGCCGTTTTCCACTCTGGCTAAAAGATGAGGGTCAAGAACAAAGGACCCCCTTCTATTAAAGGGGATTTCCCATCAGGGACATATATGATATATCCACAGGATATGTCATAAATGTCAGATAGACGTGGGTCCCACTTCTGGGACATGCACCTATCTCTAGAACAGGGCCTCCTAAAACCAGTTCTACTGCTCTGTATTGCGTCTGAGGCGTGTGATTTCCGATCATGAAGACGAAAACAGCTCAGCTCGCTGAGCTACGCTGTTTCCGTAAGTCCCATAGAATGTAGTTCGCATGATATGCTTCTTCCGTAACTGCTATTCACTATTATGGGAGTTACGGAAATCTTCTTCATGGTTGGATATCATACGCATCAGCCGGAACACAGAGCGGTAGAACGGGGTTTAGGGGGCCCCGTTGTAGAGATATGTGCGGATCCCAGAGGTGGTACCCGCATCTATCTGACATTTATGACATATCCTATGGATATGTCCCTGGTGGGAAAACCCCTTTAACTCAGAACTCCCTAAAAGGGTATTTGAAAATGTATTTTCTAAACCAGGCAATCATTTGAATGCATTATTATAAATGTAGATAATTTTTGCAACTTAAAGGGGTTGTCCACTTTCTGAAAACTGATGACCTAGGTCATCAGTATATGATCGGTGCGTGTCCGACATCCTGACCCCTTACCGATCCGCAACTCCTGCTGCCTCCGTGCACCGGATCTTTGGAACGGGATGCATTAGTTCGAGCTGGAAGCAGATGGCCCCGACCACTGCATTGCGGCCGTTCGGCAGAACTCCAGTTCTGCTCGTATTCACTTGAATAGAAGCAGAGCTGCAATACTGCAGCTCGGCCACTATTCTTTGACTGGAGCCATCTGCTTCCGGCAACATCGTCCGGCACCCAGAGGTAGCCGAAGTGGCGGTTCGGTGCGGGGTCCGCGTGTCGGACACGCACTGATCATATACGGATGACCTATCCAGTGGATAGGTCATCAGTTGTCAGAAAGTGGAAAACCCCTTTAACTACGTCTTAAAGGTCTACAGCTGCATTATCCTCATTCATGCCTACTATAATGATGGGGGTAGAGAAACGGACAAGTGAGCCCTAATCTACCCGCCACTCTGTCCCTGCCTACTTGCAACGACCCGCCCTAGGCAGCGGGGTACAACTGGGCGGCGGTCCCTACGCTCAGTAAGTGCACGAGACAAACAGACAAGGGTACACAAAGCTAAGGGAAATGGGGCAGTTGCCCACGGCAACACCGTGAGCAACAAGAGTGGTGAACGAGCCGAGTCAAACCAGGAGTGCACGAGGTACCAAACGCAGAGCAGGAGAGTAGTCAGTAAGCCAGGGTCAGTATGGAGCAGGATCAAATAGTTAGAAGCTGTAGCTGGGCCAGGAAACCACACGAGAAGAATCACAAGCAAAGGAGGAACAGGAAAGGCAGGTATAAATAGACAGAGGGCGGGAGCTAGCTCTGTCTGGCCAGGCTGTGATAGGCTCTCCCACTCCTAAGCCTGCCATCTTGAGTGGTGGAAGATGGAGTCAGTCTCAGAGACATAGACTCAGGTGCAGACTGATTACCTATGGGCGTATACACAGAAGTTGTGCCTGGCAGATCCTTTACACCTACTATTTACAGTATTACTCTAGTTGGATTGTTTGGTGAATAAGAAATTTACTTGTCACAGAGCAATTCCCTCATGAAAATCTAGCAAATCCCTGACCTGTGTGCAATTCTTTGGTGGACAGTAGTTCATCAGTAAATATGTGCCATGAGAATCATTAATGTAGTCCCTTACATGGAATCTAGTAGATAATAGAAAGAACTGTAATTGTTCTGTGAAGTGAGCATACAGGGCCCTGTGCAGCTACATAGACTACACATGTGATAAGTAAGTCCCTGGTCCAGCTTCAGTTGATTGCCCCAAACCAGGTTTTGGGAGCTAAAAGAGTTATAAATTATTATTAGGCCCTCTACACGTTGCATTTTGGCCTCTTGTGGGATGGAATTTAGTGAAATACATATATGGACAGGTAGGCCCTGTTTACACAGAGTTTTTTGGCACTAATTTTGACGCGAAAACCATGTTGGAATGAGCGCCAAAAAATGGCTGAAATCACGCCCTATTTATTTCAATGGCAGGAGAATGTTTTCTTTTTCCTGGGAGGCTTTTGGCCACTTACGGGAAAAAAAGCGGCATGTCCTTTCTTGCTGTGGTTTCTGCCTCTGACCTCCCATTGAAATCAATATATGGCAGAAAAAACCTGCAGCGCTCGTTTCTGAGTGTTAATTCACGTCATTATTTGTCCGCGATCCTTGAAATACACCGTAAAAAACACGGAAAATAAGCGCCAGCTCCAAATTTGCCTCAAAATTCCTGAAGGATTTCTGAGGCAGATTTTTTTCTGCCTGCAAAAAATGCTGTGTGAACAGTGCCTTATGTTGCCGGAGTTTACTGCACAGCCATTCTCTGCCCAGGGACCCGGATCTGGGAAAGCTTCTGATGTTACTGTCCATATATGGACAGCGACATCAGGAACTTCCCCAGGGCTAGAGTCCCTGGGTAAAACGATTCTTGATGCTTATTCTCCATGAGGACTATGGCCCTCGGGAAGCTCCTGACATCACTGTCCAGATATCCCCCAGGACCGGAGTCCCTAGGAAGAATAAACATCAACAATCGCTCTGCCCAGTGACTCCGGTCCTGGGGATGCCCCTGATGTCACTGTCCATGTATGGACAGTGAGGTCAGGAGCTTTCCCGGGTCCAGAGTCCCTGGGCAGAGTGGCTTTACAGGAAACTCCAGCAACATAATTGTCCATATATGAACAGCTATCCCACTGGAGCTTGCTGACGTATAAATTTAACGTAAACCTGTGAAAGATGCCTAAAAGTGGCATCTGTCAACCATAGGCTCCTATATTATAAAAATGTATACCGCGTGGATCCCTCAGGATGGAATGTCTACTACGCTATTGTATCCATTAAAAAAAAGGTATACCGATGTATTATGGAGGTTATTACTCAACGCTAATGGAGTAACCGACACTAATGGAGCACTGTGGATATGTTCATCTTTGGGCTTTCCCGATGTACACGATAAATGTAGTTCATAAGCGTGATGTGAAGAGGGCATAAAGTTTATTATATTATACCTAGGTAATACAAATACCAGATTGATGCGGACTACTGTGCATTATGGGAAATGTAGTTCAGAAACAGCTGCAATGTAGACATCTGCCTGTTCATGTACTTATTCTGGACCTTCCCAGTGATTTGTATACAATACAGCATGCCTGTTTGTGCATGAACTAATCTTATATTGGAAGTGTTATGATTTTATCACTCATTTTTTATTTGAGTATGATGGCTTATTTTATATATTTACTGAAGTAGGGAGGGTGGATGTGATTATACAATCTTGGCTCTAGCACTTGGCAGTCAAATATCCCAGTGACTTTATCCCACAACCAGATGTTCATGTTGTTAATATCTTATGTTTACTTTACAAAAAAAATGGGAATTATTATGACTTTAAAAAATAAAGCATTCATGTCTCTAAAGTCTAAACATATTAAATTTAGTATATTAGGGAAACAATATATAATTTTTCCACATGGTGGCACTGAAAATACAAGATTGTCAACAAGGCTGCTATCTAAACGGAGACTGCTCAATATTAATCATACTGTACAAATAGTTGTTTGAGATTTTTAGATACCGGGTCAGATTTATCAATAATTACAGACGATAGGGAGGACAAAAGGGGCCATTGCCAGGGGCCTCCATCACCACCACCCTACTGATCACACTAATGTTTCCCTGGAAATTTTTGTTTGAAAAGTTTTTAAACTAACTTCAAAGATTATTAAAGTCACTAACTAGATGAAATCATCAGAGGTGTCATATTTGTTTCAATACACCACAGCTACAAGTGATGGGCCGCCATCAACTGCTGTGGACAAGATGTGATGTGAACAAGGAATATCAGTAGACAGAGGACACAGGTAGAAGGAGAACCTGCCTTCAAATAGTGCCCTTTAAATCTCAGGGAAAACCCCTTTAAGTTAGCCCCAGGTCAGGGGCGTAGCTAAGGGGGGGGCAAGCGGGGCATGTGCCCCGGGTGCAACTTAGAGGGGGGGCGCCAGCGCCACCTCCTCCTACACTATAATTGTACCTGTGTCTATAGGACACAGGTACAATTAGAAGCAATGAATGGCCGGGTATGTTCCGTGCCCGGCTATTCAGCTCTTTTGTACCAGTGAAGCTTCCATCGCTGTAAGGCGCTGACTGACAGGGAATGTCATTCTGCCCAGCCAATCAGCACCTTTCATAGACGCTTCGTTTCAACCCCCAGGAGATCTGCGCAGAAGACAGCAGGTCTCCATTGCTGCCGGCCGGCGTGGGAGCGGGATTAAGGTGAGTTTAAATAGTTTTAAAAAGTGTGTGGCATTATCTACAAGGGGGGCTTTATATACTGGGGGGCTGGCTTTATCTATGGGGGGGCTTTATCTACTGGGGGGGCTTTATCTATGGGGGGTTTATCTACAGGGGGGCTTTATCTACAGGGGGCTCTATCTACAGGGGGGGCTTTATACTGGGGTGGGCTATCTATGGAGCACTATATACAGGGGTGGGCTATATCTAGAGGGGGGCTATATACAGGGGTGGGCTATCTATGGAGAACTATATACAGGGTGGGCTATATCTACAGGGGGGCTATATACAGGTGTGGGCTATCTGTGGAACACTATATACAGGGGTGGGTTATATCTACATGGGGGCTATATACCGGGATGGGCTATCTATGGAGCACTATATACAGGGGTGGGCTATATCTACAGTGGGGCTATATACAGGGGTGGGCTATCTGTGGAGCACTATATACAGGGGTGGATTATATGTGGAGCACTATATACAGGGGTGGACTATATTTGGAGCACTATATACAGGGGTGGACTATATCTACAGGGGGGCTATATACAGGGGTGGGCTATATCTACAGGGGGGCTATATACAGGGGTGGGCTATCTGTGGAGCACTATAGTGGGAGCTATTTGTGGGACACTATATACAGGGGTGGGCTATATGGGGGCACTATCTATGGGGCACTATCTACAGGGGGCTCTATGTGGACACTATCTACAGGGGGCACAGTGTGTGTGTGGGACACGGTGTATGGTGATATTATAATTAGAGGTTCAGTGTATGGCACTATTATATTTAGGGCGTAGTGTGTGGTATAATGAGAACTTTATCTTTATTTATAGGTGTAGAAATGTTGGAAAAGTGAGAAGCTGAAGACATCTGAGCGGCAAACTGCAGATATGTGCTGTGACCGGGAGAAGTCATCATAGAGGTCTGGATCGGATGGAGAAAAAGAACTAGAATCTGAGACGTCACCGATGAGTCACTTAATGTAAATGTTTATTCTGCCTCTAATCAGAACTGTAGTCACTGTATCTGCAGCGAGATGATGGGTGGTATGATTATGATATGATTTATTTTTTGTGAAACAGCATCTCCCAGCATATCCTTATCATTGTTCGGGCCATGCTGGGAGCTGTAGTTTTACGCCGTACAAACCTGTACATCAGTGGTTGCACTAAATTGAGCTGTATTTGTTCTAGTGTTGTATATATGTAATGAGCTTGGATCTGGGGCTGTATTTATGTACTGAGCTTGGTTCTGGTGTTGTCTAGAGAACTATATTGCTTGTAAAATGTACAAATGTTTTTATGCTCGAGTTACATAAAAACAAATGCCAAACTGAATCTTTGCCCCGGCTGCTGGAGAACCTAGCTACGCCTCTGCTCATGTTATATGATAGTGGTACTAAGAAGGTGGCCTCTACACAGTTTTTTGTCCCGAGGCCCCCACAAATCTCGATCCTGCACTGATTTCAAGTTTGATAAGTATAGCACTTGCCAACCGGACCAGTGTGCAGCTGCAGCACATTGATAAATCTGCCCCATAGTCCATTAGCAATGTCAATGTACGTTGTAGGTTTTTGTTTGTTTTTTTCAGAGAGGTAGTATAATGTCGCACTGTGAGAAAACTGTCTTTTCAGCTTCTCAGGAACTCAACCTGAAGCCTCATTAAAGCCCCTTCTATTGTGTGCCAGACCGCTCTCAGCGATTTTAACTGTTGTTTATGGACCACAATGTTCTGAATAATCTGTGTTTTCTTGTTTTTGTTTTTTTTCCCCTTTCTTTTTAATCTTGCAAGTCTTTGAGAAAACCGCCTACTATAGACTTCTTCAACAACATTTGCTGTTATGGTAGCAGACTGAAAAAGCAGCATGCCATATTTTTATTTTCACAGCAGATTCTGTATGACAGTTGCAGCAACCCAGTGGAGCATGTGTTGAGAGGATGGGAGTCGTAGTACACGGCTGGCTGTAGTCTACGGTGTAGCTGGTGTTTCCTAGAGACTCTACCTTCTCCACCCTAACTCCTCTTGGGCTAGTACAGCGATAGAGGTGGCTGCACTGATGATAATGGTGGCAGTTGTGTTTCCCCCGGGGCAAGACCGGATGCAATATAGTGTCTCTAGCCTTGTGATGTGAGTGGGGTGCCCGTTTTGGTGTAGTGCAAGGACAAGAGGACACGGATGGATGGTACAACTCATGTTTACTGCAGAATTCCAATATGTACAATACATCCAAGATGGAGGCACAGTTCTTACAGTCCACTTCAGCCAATAGGGAAATGAAGGTGACTAGTTGGTTACCGTTTCTCTTATCCAGCAATACCTTGGCAGAGATTCCACAATTTCCAGCAGCAGTTGAATAGCGACATGAATTCTCTTTTGCAATGATTTTGGTTAAATTGGGTGACTTTATAGACGTGGGGCAGAACCGTAAACAACGCCGGCACGTGCTCTGAAGCCCGGTAATGGTTAAATTTCTCTTCGGAGGCAGAACACACAGCTTCTTAGGAGCTGAAGGAATATTGCTGTGGAGTTGTGGTAATTCTCAGTTTCATGTCTGCATTGAGGCTGTGGTAGGCTCAGCTAACAGGGTTGAGGCCTATCGCCTACTGGAAGGTGTTATGGTGTGTAGACACCCTAGAACCGCATTCAGGGGCGTAGCTAAAGGCTCATGGGCCCCGATGCAAGAATTCTCACTGCCCCCCCCCGCAAACTCCTCATGGCCGACGGTCCACAGCTTTCAGCTGCATCGCTGGGTCTCCTAAGTGACCCAACAATGCAGCACTAGCAGCCGGGGACGTCACTAAGGGTGGGTTCACACACACTATTTACGGACGTAATTCGGGCGTTTTAGCATTGAATTACGTCCGAAAATGCGGCTCAAAAGCGTTGGCAAACATCTGCCCATTCATTTAAATGGGTCTTACGATGTTCTGTGCCAACGGTAATTTTTTTTTACGCGCCGCTGTCAAAAGGCGGCGCGTAAAAAAGACGCCCGCGTCAAAGAAGTGCCTGTCACTTCTTCAGACGTAAATGGAGCCGTTTTCCATGGACTCCATAGAAAAACAGCTCCAATTACGTCCGTAATGGACGCAGCGAAAGACGCCTACACATGCTATTACGTCTGAAATTACGGTGCTGTTTTCTCCTGAAAACAGCACCGTAATTTCAGCCGTAACAGATGCTGCCGTGTGAACATACCCTCAGGGCTTAAAATGTCAGGGAAAGTGTCCGCCCCCCAAAAAAATGTGTGTATAGGAGACAGCATAGCATATCTATAGCACTACGACCCTATAAACTATGGATAGGATTAGATACAGTGGCTCAGCAGACAGTATCACACATGATAGGATTAGATGCATTGGCTCAGAAGGCAGTATCACACATGATAGGATTAGATACAGTGGCTCAGCAGACAGTATCACACATGATAGGATTAGATACAGTGGCTCAGAAGGCAGTATCACACATGATAGGATTAGATACAGTGGCTCAGCAGACAGTATCACACATGATAGGATTAGATACAGTGGCTCAGAAGGCAGTATCACACATGATAGGATTAGATACAGTGGCTCAGCAGACAGTATCACACATGATAGGATTAGATACAGTGGCTAAGAAGGCAGTATCAAACATGATAGGATTAGATACAGTGGCTCAGCAGACAGTATCACACATGATCAGATTAGATATAGGGCCCAGCAGACAGTATTACACAAGATACGATTAGATACAGGGACCAGCAGACAGTATCACACATGATTGGATTAGATACACAGCTCAGCAGACAGTATCACACATGATTGGATTAGATACAGGGCCCAGCTCTCTGACATTGCGGCTCCAGCGCTGGACCCAGGAAAGGTAAGAATAATAATTTTGCTTCTTTATGTGTTACTGATTATTTTTGTGTGTTTGTGGTTTTTTACAGGTTCGGTTGTTGGACTTCGGATTCGAGGACTTCAATGACGGCGTTTTTTTTATTCTCAATAAAATTGTTAATGAGGGTTGTGTTTTTTTATTTCAATAAAATATTTTTTCTATGTTATTGTATCTTTTTCAACTTTATTATCACCGCCTAAGTAATGGCCGCTGGCTGATTGACAACCTCCATTACTAAGGTGGGGCTTAATGTTAGCCGGTGCAGAGGCTACACTAACCCCCATTATTACCCCGGTACCCACCGCCACCAGGGGTGCTGGGAAGAGCCGGGTACGAACCAGTACCCGACCATCTGTAGTGACGGGCAGGCACCGGGGTGGCCGCAGGCTGGTAGTATTAGGCTGGGGAAGGCCAAAAAAAGTGGCCCTTCCCACCCTTGTAATGCTGCCTGCTGCTGCTGTGTTGTATCTAGCTGGTTATGAAAATTGGGGGGGACCCCACATCGTTATTTCCAATTATTTTTTTTATTTTTTTTTAAATGACGTGGGGTCCCCCCCATTTTTCATAACCAGCCAGATACAATAAAGCAGCAGCAGCCTAGCATCACCAGGGTAGGAAGGGCCACTGTATCTGGCCTTTCCCCTCCTGATAATACCAGCCTGCGGCCACCCCAGTGGCCGACCATCACTACAGATGGTCAGGTACTGGATCGTACCCGGCTCTTCCCAGCACCCCTGGTGGCGGTGGGTACCGGGGTAATAAAGCGGGTTAGTGCATCGGCTAATACTAAGCTCCGCCTTAGCAATGGATGCTGTCAATCAGCCGGCGGCAATTACTAAGGCGGTAATAATATAGTTTTAAAAAAAACACAAAGACATAGAAAAAATATTTTATTGAAATTAAAAAAAAAAACCCACACAGCCCTCATTAACCATTTTATTGATAATAAAATAAAGCCGTCATCGAAGTAGTCCTGGAATCCGACCTAGTCCAACGACCGAACCTGTAAGAAAACACACAAAAAAAACGATTAGTAACTCATGTGTTAGGCTTAGATACAGGGCCCATGTGTGATACTGTCTCTGGGACCCTGTATCTAAGCCTACCACAACGTAGGCTCAGATACAGGGTCCAGCAGACAGTAATCTTATACAGTATAAGATTACTGTGTGCTGGGGCCCTGTATCTAAACCTACAGTGTGGTAGGCTTATATACAGGGCCCATCAGACAGGATCACACATGGGCCATGTATCTAAGCCTACCATGTGATTGGCTTAGATACAGGGCCCAGCAGACTGGATCACGCATGGGCCATGTATCTAAGCCTACCATGTGATTGGCTTAGATACAGGGCTCAGCAGACATTATCACGCATGGGCCATGTATCTAAGCCTACCATGTGATTGGCTTAGATACAGGGCCCAGCAGACAGGATCACACATGGGCCATGTATCTAAGCCTACCATGTGATTGGCTTAGATACAGGGCCCAGCAGACAGGATCACGCATGGGCCATGTATCTAAGCCTACCATGTGATTGGCTTAGATACAGGGCCCAGCAGACAGGATCACACAATCTGTGATCCTGTCTCATGGGCCCCCTAAGGCTGGGTTCACACGACCATGTTACGTCCGTAATGTACGGAACGTATTTCGGCCGGAAGACCTGGACCAAACACAGTGCAGGGAGCCGGGCTCCTAGCATCATAGTGATGTACGGGACAGTAGTTCCACGCAGAGGCAGGGACTCCTAGCATCGTACATCACTATGATGCTAGGAGCCCGGCTCCCTGCACTGTGTTCGGTCCGGGTCTTCCGGCCGAAATACGTTCCGTACATTACGGACGTAACATGGTCGTGTGAACCCAGCCTTAGCCTGATACATCGTAGGCTTAGGGGTTGTACAATCCCTAAACATTGATGGCCTATCCTCAGGATAGGCCATCAATAGCTGATGTGTCTCTCGGGACCCGCAAATCAGCTGTTTTGAAGGGGCCGCAGCACTCGTACGAGAGCTGCTTCCCCTTCATTTCACTACTCGCTCACACTGTGAATCGCCGACACCGATTCACAGTGTGACCGGAATGAAGTGACAGGAATGAAGGGGAGCAGCTCTCGTACGAGTGCTGCGGCCCCTTCAAAACAGCTGATTGGCGGGTCCCGGGAGTCGGACCCCGCCAGTCAGGGCTAACCTTGCTTTCCTCTTTGGCCGCGGCGGGAGTTCTGTCGTCTAGATGCTGTGCGCGGCGCATAGCGCTGTCACCTCATGCGCTGCGCACAGCGCTTGACGTCAGGACCTCCGCTGCCATCCGGAACCAGGAAGGTAAGTAAAGTATGTTACTATAGTAACAGGGGCCCGCGGCCCGAGTTACTATAGTAACTTTTTATTGATGTGGGGCGGGGGGCCGTGGGCCCCCTGGCTTCGGGGCCCGGTCGCAATTGCGACCGCTGTGACCCCTATAGCTACGCCAGTGACCGCATCCTCTGTTTAGAGCAGGCAGGGCTAAACTAAACTGTTTTCTGTGAGAGCTCTATGGCTGTAGCCGGTCTCCACTTCCTTTCAAACACATCAGAGATGCACATTGCTCCCTCTAGTGGCTCCCAACTAGAACTGTCGCATCCTATTTGCATGGGGAACAGCACATGATGTGGAAAATAGCAAAGCATGTAAAACACATTTAAAAGGGAACCAGAAGGGTATCTTCTGGGATGCTGCACAGTGTTTAAAATCGGAGGCACTCAGAAATACATTATGGGCCAATAGTTTTCTATAGGATAGGCCATCAATTTCTTATGACTAGATAACCCCTTTAACTGGTTCCCGACCGCTGGCTGTGTTTTTACAGCTAGCTGTCAGGGTCCTTAAAACCCGCGCCATAGACTATTGACTACATGATCGCCGGGTGTCGTTACTGACAGACTGCTGCTGGGTCTTACTAGACCCAGCACAGACCTATAAGTGACAATCGTCACTATGAGAGGGCTGATTTCCCCTGTAACTGGGGCTGCTGTGCAGCTCCAGTTACAGAGGAAAAAGATGGTGTAAAAGAAAGAAAAAAAATATATAAAGTTCCCCAAAGGTCTTTTTTGACCTTTGAGGGACAGACCATAGTAATAAAAAAATAAAAGTAAAGTAAAATGCAAAAAATATATATAATAAATACACAGAAAATACCCACCCCCAAAAAAATGTTCCCCCCGCGCCAATTATTGTTGTAGCGCTAGCCCAGACCCAATTACCCTAATATAGACATGTAATATATTAAAATTGACGGTAGACAACGACGATCACAAATAAAAGGTCTATTTTAGAGTAAAACTATGTTATTACCAAAAAAATAGCTGAAAAGTAAAAAGCTTATCTATTATTTTCAAACTTTAAAGAGGCTCTGTCACCAGATTTTGCAACCCCTATCTGCTATTGCAGCAGATCGGTGCTGCAATGTAGATTACAGTAACGTTTTTATTTTTAAAAAACGAGCATTTTTGGCCAAGTTATGACCATTTTTGTATTTATGCAAATGAGGCTTGCAAAAGTACAACTGGGCGTGTTGAAAAGTAAAAGTACAACTGGGCGTGTATTATGTGCGTACATCGGGGCGTTTTTACTTCTTTTACTAGCTGGGCGTTCTGACGAGAAGTATCATCCACTTCTCTTCAGAACAGCCAGCTTCTGGCAGATCACGCTGTGACGTCACTTCCCCAGGTCCTGCATCGGGTCAGACGAGCGAGGACACATCGGCACCAGAGGCTACAGTTGATTCTGCAGCAGCATCAGCGTTTGCAGGTAAGTAGCTACATCGACTTACCTGCAAACGCCGATGCTGCTGCAGAATCATCTGTAGCCTCTGGTGCCGATGTGTCCTCGCTCGTCCGACACGATGCAGGACCTGTGAGTGACGTCACAGCGTGATCTCTCGAGAACACGCTGTCTGCACTGCCAGAAGCTGGGCGTTCTGAAGAGAAGTGGATGATACTTCTCGCCAGAACGCCCAGCTAGTAAAAGAAGTAAAAACGCCCCGATGTACGCACATAATACACGCCCAGTTGTACTTTTACTTTTCAACACGCCCAGTTGTACTTTTGCAAGCCTCATTTGCATAAATACAAAAATGGTCATAACTTGGCCAAAAATGCTCGTTTTTTAAAAATAAAAACGTTACTGTAATCTACATTGCAGCGCCTATCTGCTGCAATAGCAGATAGGGGTTGCAAAATCTGGTGACAGAGCCTCTTTAAGCCTAAAAATTCTAAAATAGCAAAAAGGATGTGTATAAAAATGATAAAAAAAAAAGAAACCTGCATTGTCTACGGAAAAAACATCGCAAAAATCACGTCGCTAGCCGAACAAATAAAAAAGTCATAGCCATTTAACTAACGCGTGCTAAAAATGGCTAAACGGTGTCTGGTCCTGAAGGCTCAAAATAGCCCGGTCCTGAACTGGTTAAGATGAAGAGAAAAAATCTAGATAGCTCTGGAATCAGAAACCACATTGAGATTTCTGTAAAAAAAACTTTGAAGTTTTCCCCATTCTCTGAAAGTGGCTCTTGTTAATAAGCATAACTCTATTTAGTTGATGTTTCCACTCCAGCACCGATGGAGGTTTACTAGTCACCGAATTATATATTATTATTATCCTGTGAAGGAATTGCATTGCGTGAAGCATGAAAAACCTTAGTGTTTCTTACATTCTGCTCACTAGTCACTTCAAATTTCTCTGTGTCTTAAAGTAATCCAATGACCCTAAGTGTATTGAATTTCTTTTTGTTTACCGTATGGTTATAGGCATGCTGTAGTCGTGTGTATATATATATATATATATATATATATAGATACTTATTTTTTAAAGAGAAGCACTGTTTTTTTCAATGAAGATAACATTAAATTAATCTGAAATACACTCTATACATTGTTAATGTGCTAAATGACTATTCTAGCTGCAAACGTCTGGTTTTTAATGCACTATCTACATAGGTGTATAGAGGCCCATTGCCAGAAGCCATCACTCCAGTGTTCTAATGGTACATTGCGTTTGCTAACTGTGTTAGAAGGCTAATGGATGATTAGAAAACACTTAAAAACCCTTGTGCAATTATGTTAGCACCGCTGTAAACCGTTTTGCTGTTTAGAGGAGCTATAAAACTGACCTTCCTTTGAGCTAGTTGACAATATGGAGCATTACATTTGTGGGTTCGATTAAACTCTCAAAATGGCTAGAAAAAGAGAGCTTTCATGTGAAACTCGACAGTCTATTCTTGTTCTTAGAAATGAAGGCTATTCCATGCGAGAAATTGCCAAGAAACTGAAGATTTCCTACAACAGTGTGTACTACTCCCTTCAGAGGACAGCACAAACAGGCTCTAACCAGTGTAGAAAGAGAAGTGGGAGGCCCCGCTGCACAACTGAGCAACAAGACAAGTACATTAGAGTCTCTAGTTTTAGAAATAGACGCCTCAAGGGTCCTCAACTGGCAGCTTCATTAAATAGTACCCGCAAAACGCCAGTGTCAACGTCTACAGTGAAGAGGCGACTCCGGCATGCTGGTCTTCAGGGCAGAGTGACAAAGAAAAAGCCATATCTGAGACTGGCTAATAAAAGGAAAAGATTAATATGGGTAAAAGCACACAGACATTGGACAGAGGAAGATTGGAAAAAAGCGTTATGGACAGACGAATCGAAATTTGAGGTGTTTGGATCACACAGAAGAACATTTGTGAGACGCAGAACAACTGAAAAGATGCTGGAAGAGTGCCTGACGTCATCTGTCGAGCATGGTGGAGGTAATGTGATGGTCTGGGGTTGCTTTGATGCTGGTAAAATGGGAGATTTGTACAAGGCAAAAGGGATTTTCAATAAGGAAGGCTATCACTCCATTTTGCAACGCCATGCCATACCCTGTGGACAGCGCTTGATTGGAGCCAATTTCATCCTACAACAGGACAATGACCCACAGCACACCTCCAAATTATGCAAGAACTATTTAGGGAAGAAGCAGGCAGCTGGTATTCTATCTGTAATGGAGTGGCCAGCGCAGTCACCAGATCTCAACCCCATAGAGCTGTTGTGGGAGCAGCTTGACCGTATGGTACGCAAGAAGTGGCCATCAAGCCAATCCAACTTGTGTGAGGGGCTTCTGGAAGCATGAGGTGAAATTTCTCCCGATTACCTCAGAAAATTTACAGCTAGAATGCCAAAGGTCTGCAATGCTGTAATTGCTGCAAATGGAGCATTCTTTGACAAAAGCAAAGTGTGAAGGAGAAAATTATTATTTCAAATAAAAATCATTATTTCTAACCTTGTTAATGTCTTGACTATATTTTCTAGTCATTTTGCAACTCATTTGATAAATATAAGGCTTGATTCACACGAGGTCATTACGTCCGTAATTGATGGACGTATTTCGGCCACAAGTCCTGGACCGAACACAGTGCAGGGAGCTGGGCTCCTAGCATCATAGTTATGTACGACGCTAGGAGTCCCTGCCTCGCTGCCGGACAACTGTCCCGTACTGTAATCATGTTTTCAGTACGGGACAGTTGTCCGGCAGCGAGGCAGGGACTCCTAGCATCGTACATAATTATGATGCTAGGAGCCCGGCTCCCTGCACTGTGTTCGGTCCAGGACTTGCAGCTGAAATACGTCCGTCAATTACGGACGTAATGACCTCGTGTGAATCCAGCCTAAGTGTGAGTTTTCATGGAAAGCACAAAATTATCTGGGTATATATACATATGTATATATATATATATATATATATATATATATATATATATATATATATACATATGTATATATATATATATATATATATTTCATAACTTCTTCTAACAAATAAATGATCAACACAGGGATGTGTTTTCAATCAAATATTCTATTCCCTATATTTCCTTAACAGCAAACCACATTATAGAGTTGCCTTAACATTATAAATGGGAGGATGTTCTTTGGAACAATACCTAGCCCAGTAACTTTGCTTGCTTCTGGAGACTATTAGTTATAATCATTATCTTTCTGTGTCTTTCACAGCGACTGGTATCCAGCTTAATATGGATTTTCGAGCACGTGATCAGTCATGGCTCGCACAATTAGACATGATTTTTAAGGAGGACTCTAATTTGTTTTTAGATGCTGGTAGCACCAATATTAGGGAACGTAGTATTAAACTTAAATCACTCCTCAACAAAAGAACGAAGTTATGGTGGAACAAGGCCTTCCTAGAAAAATACATCTCTAGGGGGTTGATACTGAGGGGCTTAAGGGTTCAGGTTTTCCCCTCCTTCGATATAGAAAACGACATGATTAAAAAGAAATGGGAGGAGCTGGCTGACACTTGCTCCAGGGGGTTTATGAATCTCCTAATCCAATCCAACTGTAACACCTTGTTGGAAATGGAAAGAGAAATAGAAGGGATACAATTGGATCTCAAAAAGGAGTTCTCTACTGAGACTCTTGCCAAATTGCAGGAAGATCTGGATAAAGATTATGCCAAATGGGAAAAAGAGATTTGCACAGTTAAATCAGGCAAATTTCAGAGAGATGTACAGGACTATAAATCTAATAGGGTCTACCAATGGTGGTCCAATTATGATAGATCAAGACCTATATCACGCTCAAGATCCTCCTCAATGTCATCACGCACCTCTGGCGACGAGTCAGGTAGAATAAGGGATGCAATGATTGCTGGCAGCAGCGGTAATAATTTGGACGCCTATATGCCAAGAAGACAATATGACAGGAATGCTAAGCGCAAAAAATCTACGATTCCACAACAGGAGAAGAGATCCGGAAACCAATTAGAGGTAATTAACCTGTCTTCACATTCCCTCTCTGATGCCCAACGTGAGGTTTTAAGTAAAGGTCTGACGTTCTCTCCTACCGCCCCTTTTGATTTCTTTACAGTTTTAAAGGATTTGCATCTGTTTTCTAGAAAACTTGTTCTTCACAAATTGCATAATAGGGGATGTGGCACCCTCGAAATTGACAGTGAGATGGAAAGGGAGGCCCTATCAGCTTTAGAAGAATTGTTAAGGGAACAGAGCACTGCAATAAGTAAGTTTCCTATGTCGGCCTTACCTAAATCCACAAAGTTTCCCCCCTTGTCGTTGTGTCCTCAGGTGGAAATATTAACCAGATTGGTAGTGGATGACCTTAAACAAATACCCAAGTTTGGGTATAGGGATAATCTTACCGCCCCTCAAAGACAAGCCTTGAGAGAATTACAATGTCTTGAGGATGTGGTCATCAAAGCCGCTGACAAGGGGGGTAACATTGTGGTATGGCCGACAGAAAAATACGAAAAAGAGGCATTTAGACAATTAAGGAATAAGCAGACCTATGCCAAACTTACGTTTAACCCTATATCTAAATTCTTCCTGGAACTGAAGGAGATCTTGAATAGGGCCTTGGAGAAAGGGATCATCACTAAGAAGATTTTTGAGGGATTAATGACAGAAGATCCCAAAATACCTACGATCTATTTCCTGCCAAAAATCCATAAAAACCTGATGGAACCCCCTGGACGTCCCATTGTGTCAGGTATGGGAGGCCTATGTGAAGCCACATGTAAATTTATAGTTCACTATCTAAAGCTGTTGGTAACAGAATTGCCATCACATGTAAAGGACACAACGGATGTCCTGGGGAGAATTAACGGGATCCAGATAGAACCCGACATATACCTTGTAACTGCGGATATTGAAAGCCTTTATACATGTATCAGACATGGGGATGGTCTGGAGGCGGTCCGCTTCTTCCTGGGGACCAGCAACTGGGATGACGAATTATGCAAACTTATCGTGGAATTACTGCAGTTTGTTTTGAGCCATAACATCTTTGTGTTCAAGGACACCTTCTATCTGCAGACCCAAGGCACTGCCATGGGTGCGGCGTGTGCGCCATCCTATGCGAACCTGTTTCTCGGGTTTTGGGAGAGGCAGGTTTTTCATGGGGATGGTGCTCGCGCCGCTGACCATGTGCAGTGCTGGCTCCGCTACATTGACGACATATTATTTGTGTGGCAGGGCTCGGAGTGTGAGTTGAGGAGCTTTATGCAGCAACTTAATGCAAACCAGGTGAATGTCAAATTGACATATTTATTTCATACGTCCAGGATCGAGTTCTCGGATTTATTGATATTTACAGATGCAAGTGGTTTCCTTCAGACGGACGTCTACCGCAAGTCGACTTCCGTCAATTCACTGCTGCATGCATCCTCTTCTCACACTCCATCTACTGTTAAAGCCATCCCAGTTGGTCAATTCCTCAGGATGAGGCGGATCTGCTCCACTGACCATCTTTTCGAACGACAATCTGAAGACCTTAGACACAGATTCGAAAATAGGGGGTATAGTAAAAGGTCCATTAAAGCAGGATACAGGAGAGCAAAAAAGTCCCCTCATGCTAATCTTCTGAGTGGCAAAACCCCTGAAGTAGGAAAAACAGCTGTTAGGTTCATCTCCACCTACAACAGTAGATGGGATGAACTAAGGACTATCTTGGGGCGACATTGGCCAATTTTAAGGTCCGAACCCAGCCTAGCCCTTTGCCTCAGTGACAAACCAACAATGACGGCCAGGCGGAGTAGGAATCTCCGTGATATCCTGGTCAAAAGTCACTATACCCCTAAAAAGGTGAACTTTTTTGGATCTCAGGGGCAAAGAAAAGGCTGCTATCCGTGTGGCAACTGTGTTGCGTGCCCTAACATTTGTAGAACAAACAAATTTGAATCAGTGGATGGCACCAAGTCCTTTGAGATTAAAGACTACATATCGTGCAGTACTACACATGTAGTGTACTATGCGGTATGTGGATGCCCAAAGATCTATGTAGGCCTGACATCGAGGGAATTACGCATACGCACTAGAGAGCATGTGCGGGATATCATTGGAGCCGGGGCCATTGATGATCCTATAGAACTTAAAACCATACCCAGACATTTTAAAATGTTCCACGGATGTAACCCAAGATCCCTCAAAATTCGGGGGATTGAACGTATACGTTGTGGCATCAGGGGGGGTAATGTGAAGAAGGTCTTGGCACAGAAGGAATGTAGGTGGATTGTGCAATTAGGCTCCATGGCACCGGCCGGACTGAATGAAAAACTAAGCTTCGCACCCTTCTTATGAGGATGTTGGAACCGTCTGACTACCAGTATAATGTAATTTTATTAATTTTAAACTGTGGATTGTTTGTATGTCTAGTTTTTAACCATTATTTTTTTAGCAGGTATGTGACATATCAGCTGATATTCAGTTAAGCGCCTATGTACCCCTAGAACAAATCTCTTGAAGCCCGATGACTCTCCACGTTGCGGACCTTCATGTGGAGTCTACATATTTGGGACTCCATATATGCTATTTATTTGTGATGTTGTCCCTATACGTGCCTGTATTAGCACTTTAATGTCGCCTGGTTTTTCACAGACGACCGTACATGACTGTTACCTTACAGTAACAGTCTCCTATATATATATATATATATATATATATATATATTTGCACTGTTTTAAGATGTTTATTATGCTTGTAAGGTTTAATTTGGAGACGTATTTATCTCCTGCACTTATGGTTTTATTACCAATACTTATGAAGTATTGTTATACCCGTAATGATATATCATATGATATGTTAAAAAATACTATTTTTCATTAAGTTGCAATATAGGATACACAATTAAATGTGTACCATATAAATACATTAGGATATTTGGCGTAATTGCCATCTTAACAAAATATTTTCTCCCCCCCCCCTTTTTTTCAAACACTGTATTATGAGGGCAACGAGATCTGTCACTGTCTTTGTATAAAAATAATTTTTTAAGTCTACACATATATTTGAGTCATTACTAAGTACTATAACGACATCAACTTGGTTAAAGTGAATTAATCGTAACACAAGTATACAATTAGATGTCACATTACATATTTACTTGCCCACATCTGGTCTGCGCTGTCCAATGGGGTGCGCGCTCCTGACGTACGCGACCGGGACTGGGGCTGGCCACGCCCGATCCTCCGATAGTGCGGTGCGCATGTCCGGATCTCTTGGTACGCGTCGAGAGTCCAGATGTGCGCCGCAGCACTGGAGGACGGAAGTGGGGCTTGCCACACTTCCGGCTGCGCCGTCGGATGCGCACCATATACCTTTGGACGAGGTAGAACGTATTTAATACACACCTGGGCTACTTATAGAAGGGGTATATATAGGGTGCCAACTGACATACACACCACACCCCCTTGAGGAAGCGGACATTCGCGAAACGCGCGTCGGGGCGCACACAGCTATCATCAGGGAACACATAAGGACACTCTATGGGTAAGAATATCCTGTCTATTCCTGAAGTTTCAGGGTATGGTCTACTTTTACCTCTTCAGTATATCATGCTTTCTTTCTGGATCATTTGTGTCCTGTAGTAGCATTAATACATGTACTGAGCTTAATCCACCATACTTTTAACCAGTGATACTCTTGCTTATGACCTATGTTGGAAAAAGGGTTTACTATTTATAACTTTGGTTTCCCTGATGTATCTCTAAGTTGACTTTATATTGAGTTTCTCCTGTCATATACAATTTTAAATGTTTGTTGTTATGCGTATTTAATAAAGAATCTTTTTGATACCTCTTGATATATATTGGCTTTAAGACTCTGTTTTTCTTGCATCTATATATATATTATAGAGTTGCCTTAACATTATAAATGGGAGGATGTTCTTTGGAACAATACCTAGCCCAGTAACTTTGCTTGCTTCTGGAGACTATTAGTTATAATCACATTCTTTGCATTACTTTATAAGCACACTTATCTTTATCTACCATGTGTGAAAACCCCCCAATTTCAATATTTTATATATGTCTTGACCTGCCTAAGTAGAGTCGTGTGTTAGTGAACCTTCCCTTATCCCTACCTATCCCTCCACCCCCACCTTTAGAAAAAACACGTGACACCGAGGTTGGATGTGAAATGGCCACAGCAGCCGTTTATTAATTTCACAGTTTTATAAAAACAATTTAAATCCGAAACATTCGGATAACTAATTAGGAATCCACCAGAGAATTCCTCCTAATAATTCACATGACCCAACATGGGTCAGAATCATAAATAACAATTTAACGTTAACATTAGTCCGAGCAGGGGAAGTCCTTGAAGCCATTTTAGATATTACTTTTTAACACACCCCGAGTTAGCCATCTGCAACCACCACCAACCAATTACCTCCAGCTGTAAACCAGCTCGGAAGCACCGCTCACCTCGGCAGATGGCTCCCACCACCAGAAGACCACTTCAAAGGGATAACACCCGATGAAGCCTTCAAGTGATATACCTTCCACCAGAAGACCACTTCAAAGGGATAACACCCGATGAAGTCTTCAACCATGTACCTTTTTTGGGGGACGCATACCCCCGATGCGACCCTCCCCACCATTTTGTACTGACTGGCCTCAAGGACTCCCCCCGCCACAGCGAAACAGGCCTTGACCACGTTAAGCCTGTGAGTTCCGCCACACCACCACCGCCCTTTCAATTCCCTCTGCTATTGCCAAGCTCCACAGATCAATACCAACCTCGGTCAAATGAACCCCATCGCTCCTCCAGTAGTTCCCCACTCCTGACTCCAAATCCCCCCATTTTTGGCTACAAAACGGGACACCGCCCGATTAACTTTAATGCGAGCCTTATTGACTCTTTCCACCGACCTAGCCAGCCGCCAATATTTCCTTGGGACAATGTCTGACCACACTATCACCAACCCGGGATAAGAAACCCACAAACACAACATATCGTGTTTAATATCCCGCACCAACTCACGAAAGGGGCGGACTCCCAAGTCATTCCCACCCACGTGCAATACCAAGACCTCTGGTACCCTATCAAGCCGGGCATATGTCTGGAATTCTGCTAACACCCTGCTCCATGACATACCTCTAAATCCCAGCCAATGCAAAACCGCATCCTGTCGCGGAATGCGCAACTGGCGACCGTCCGGGCGGACGTCCGCCCTCAAAGCCCCCAATGCACGTAAGAGTGGCCCATCAACCACACCAAACACGGAGGCGGATCTGAAACGGAAAAGAAAGTTAAATACCACCACACAAACATTTTTTAAGCGCTAACAACAAGACTCATAACAGATGAGGGCGGACATAAGACCTAAATCTGTTGGACTCCCAACGACCGATGCGCCGCACCCCTTCATCATCCAACCCCCAGCGCCCTGCTTCTGTTGCTGCGCCAATCCTGAAGGAATGAGATGAATACGAGCCCGCCGCGACACCGACCGCCGCCAAACATTTTTTAAATACAGCTCCAGATTGAAATCTGGACAAAAATTACCCATCCTCGTGACATAGCAATGGCAACTCCGGAGACCCCACCTGTGGCTTAAAACCTCGCATGCACGCCACCGGACACATAGCAGAACCCGGGAGGGCGAACAAAACTATCAGCTTCCCCTTCCCTAATTGGTCAGTTTTTGACCGACGCAACCATACCTCCAGCCGATCTGTATATAGGCTCACCTCCCCCAGTCTCAACCCCCCTGCCTGCTTGGTACTCGGCGACACCAACTCGCCAATTCTAAAGGCCCCAAAGAACGCTAAAGAAAAGGCTAACCGAAACAACTCCATCTTGGCCGAAGAACGATACTAATGATCCGCCCAAAGAGCTAAGCAGAGAAAACGACACAGGCCTTCTACGATCCGCCTCGACCCTACCTCGGCGCAAACCCTTCAAAGCCTGTCCCACTAAAAATTCCTTAGATACATCCCAAAAGCCTCGCAACTTAAAACCAAACGCCACCGCAGACATGAAACGGTTAACCTTTGCCAATGAAAACCCCGCCTCCCAGGCGTCCCCTAACCAGTACAAAAGTGCCACCAACCTGTCTCTATCCGTGTTGACGTCACCCAACTCTCTTACCCACTCCTCCCACTGCCTCCAACAAGCAGAATAAGCACTCCACGTCGTGCGCGCCAAAGACCTTTCCACCAATCGTTCTACGGGACCGAGACCAGATCCCAAAGATGTTCCGGACAAGCCAAACCGAGACGTTCCGCTCCCGGTGCCAATTGCCGAAACCGGTCCCACTGCGAGCGAGAAAGAGCATCAGCGATACAATTCCGTACCCCCGGCACATGCACCGCCACCACCCATGCGTACAACGACAAGCACACCAACACTAAATGTCGCAACAACTGAACTACCGGAGGAGAGGACGCCGTGATGTTATTAATGGCCAGCACCACCCCCATGTTGTCGCAGTAAAACCGAACCTTCTTATCCCTGAGCCTGTCCCCCCAGATGGTCGCCGCAACCACGATGGGGAACAGCTCGTGCAGGGCCAGATTCCGCGTGAGTCCACTGGACACCCAGCTAGCCGGCCATTGACCTGCGCACCATGGACCCCCCCCGTAAGCTCCAAAACCGCCCGCCCCAGCCGCATCCGTAAAAATATTTAAATCACTCGTATCCTGCGCTGGAGCCATCCATAGCGAGCGACCGTTATACTGGCCCAAAAAATCATCCCATACCTGCAGATCAGCCCGATGCTCCTCCTTGAGCCGCACAAAATGATGTGGCGCACGCACTCCCGCCGTTGCCGCCGCCAACCGTCTACCAAACACCCTCCCCATTGGCATAATCCGGCAGGCGAAATTCAACTTCCCCAGCAACGACTGAAGCTCACGCAGCGTAATTTTCTTTAACCTACAAGCCCGACGTACCTCCTGACTCAAAGCCCCCAACTTATCCGCAGGAAGACGACACTCCATTGCCACCGAATCTATTTCAATTGCCAAGAAACAAATCGTCGGTACCGGGCCCTCAGTCTTTTCTGGCGCCAAAGGGATCCCAAAATCCCTCGCAACCTTCTGCAGTGCATGAAGCAGATTACCGCAAACCGGCGAACACCCCGGGCCGACGCACAAGAAATCGTCTAAGTAATGTATCAACTAGTCGACCCCGGCTACTCCCTTCGTCACCCACTCCACGAAGCTACTAAACGCCTCGAAGTATGCGCAAGAAAGGGAACACCCCATCGGAAGGCACCGATCCACGTAAAAAGCCCCATTCCAAAAACAACCCAACAGCCGTTGGCTTTCTGGATGAACTGGCAACAACCTAAACGCCGCCTCGATGTCGGTTTTCGCTAACAGCGCGCCTGGACCCGCAGCACGAACTAACCCCACCGCCTTATCGAATGAGGTATACACTACGGAGCACAACTCGTGATCAATCCCGTCATTTACCGACGAACCCTTGGGAAACGATAAATGCTGAATCAAACGAAATTTCCGGGGCTCGCGCTTTGGAACAATACCCAATGGGGACACCACTAAATCTTTTATTGGCGGATCAACAAAAGGCCCCGCCATGCGACCCAACGAAAGTTCTTGAAACAATTTTTCCGACACGACCTCGGCATGCACGTAAGCCGATTTAAGGTTCCTCCGCGTAACCGGGACCTCATAAGGAGGCGGAGGAATAATAAAACCAACACAAAACCCATCGTAAAGTAACTTGGCCGCCGCCCTATCCGGATACTCATTTAGATAAGGGGCCATCCTTTCCACCCTCACTGGTGACAACCCCTTGACCAGCCGAGGAGGACTGGTTCCCTGACCTCTTTTTTCGCATACATTTTGCAGCCCCGTGGGATGCACCATTACACTCTGAACACACATGCTTGAACTTGCACGTGGCCCCGAACTTACACTGGCCATCGTTGAATTGCCAGCAGAATCCCAACTTTGCCCCGCCGCCTTGTCCGACCTGACTGGACTGGCCCCCTTGGCCGGCGCTCCCGGGAAAGGACTGCCTAACCGGAGCCGCAACCCTTAACCAGAGAGCAATATCCTTCTGGTCCCACCGAATCGCCGGCTGAACCGCTTTACGCTGACAGAATTGCTCATCGTATCTTAGCTACGCCTGTCCCCCATACGCCCTATGAGCCTCCCCAATGGCGTCAAAATAGCAAAACAACGCCGAACAATTTTCCGGCGCCTTTTCTCCTATTACACTGGCTAATATGGCGAACGCCTGCGACCAATTAACGAACGTCTGCGGGATAAGCCTATACCGCCGACGCTCCTCCTCGTCCTTCTTACTCTCGTCCCGCTTGCTCTTATCCAAATTGAATTTAGCAAGCGGCAGGAGAGAAAAAATCTCGACATATTCGTCCTTCCAGATACGCTCACGCACCTCCTGCTTTAAGTGCGCCCCCAACGGACCTTCGAAGCAAATATACACCTCCCCACGAGCATGATCATCAATACGCACCCGATCGCCTTCTTTTTGGGCCTCAGTCTGTACCGACACCGCGACCGCCTCTCTAGCCGCCAACACGGGTCGCGCCTGTAACGATCCCACTTCCCTGGGGCCTTCCCAAACTACCGCCGGGGACACCTCCGTAACTACTGGCGCCGCCGCCCTATCTAGACGCCCGACCAGCTCCCGCAAGCAACCCACTAAATCCGCTAGACCCGCGCCGTCGCACCCGCCCGCGCCACTACCGGCCACCGATGCGACGCTAGCAGCCCCCCTGCCGACACCCGACATAAAAATCGCTGGATACGACAAAGATGTAGTTATGCACTCACCGGGCTGCACAGGCGCTGTGTTCCCGTCAGCCGGACCATCCTGACCTCGCCGATACACATCCAGTTCACCTTCCTCCAGCTCCTCTCTCGCAGACGACTGGCCATCCCACCGACATCTCCGAAACGGGGATGATGACGCGCTGACAGATGGGCCGGCAACCTGCCGCCCGACCGCTGGGACCCAGACTTCCGACCGGACCTGTTGCCTCGACGTCGCTGCAGTTATAGGCGTCCGTCTCGACGATCCTGATGAAGCCTGCCCCCTGGCCGGAACATCACCAGGCGGGGCGGCCGTAGCTTGTCCTCCAAATCTTGCATCTGATGGGGGAGTGGTGACAGGGAGCCCGGCCTGCGACTCCCTGATTACCGCCGGACCCCGTCGCGGCTGGGGATTCCTGCCAGTACTCAGGGCCTGGGAAGAGGCGGCCCTCCCAGCTGCCTGGCCTGCAGCGTCCATTTTAGGGCTCCCCCTGCGACGCCGTGTCCGCGGGACCACCTCAGGGCTGAGGCGTTCTGGAGGTCGGGACCGCCGGGAGCGACGGGTAGACCCGGCCTGAGTCACCGTCACCCCTGGCGACGCTCTCTGCCTCCTCTGAGCAGGAGCGGGTGTTGCTGACTCCCCCCCCCCCCCCGCCGCCATATTACTGCTAGGAAGGGGGCCGGGGGAGGGGAGCCTGTCCCCAACAGCAACAGACCTCGTATGCCGGGCCTGACGTGGCGATGCTTCGGCCCCCGGGATCCTGGTAAGTGCCGCCACGGTCTCCTCCAACCATCCGAGACCGTGGTGCACAGCAGCGGCGCGCAGCCGCGCAAGTATATCAGCCTCAGACATCACACACAGAGCGGGGCAACGGGGAGCTTAATAGAATGTATGTTACTCCTCCCGCTGCTTCCGGCTCAGTGCCGAAAACAGCGGGAAGCTCTGTAACGGCCCCTAACTCCTCCCTGTCCCTCCTCCACCTCCTCCTAACTCTCCCTCAATACTTAACCCTTTCCCTCCTAGGCTGTCATGGAGGCTTCCCTCCTAAGCCCTGCAGGCTGCGTCCAGCCTCTTCTTTCCTTTTACCATTACTCTCTATTATTAGAAAGTTGCAATGCCATAGTCCCATCTTTTTAAGTGTTGTAGTTGTGAATAGATAAAATATAAGTACAAATTAGGCAACACAAATCCTCTTTCTTCGGTCGATCTAGACATTATTTCCTGTTTGATCTGAGCCGTCTTTCCCTGCCAAATAAGATAATTTATAATTGATTCTACGGTTTTAAACCCTTAACGACACGCCACATACATATATGTGACAGCCATTAAAGGGAACCTGTCACCAGCATTTCACCTATTGAACTTTACTTATCCCTCACTGGCCGCTGCTATCAAAAGTTCATTGCCATTATCCCCTCTCCTAAACTACTCCTCCAGCTGTAAATAATGGTCTGCAAACATTTTGCGCCTTTTATTGTAATAATCCGGTATCCCTTTGTGCGCACTTACCAGAAGAGGACATCAATGCACAAGCGTGGGATTTTGTGTGCTGGAGGAAGGCGAGGAGATGTCAATCAAAAGTAAGGAGACGGGGTAAACTCGGAAAGACTTGAGGAATGAAGTTATGACTCTTTTCAAATGAAGATTTTACTTTTCAAATGAAGATTTGACTTTTCAAACGAAGGTTTGACTCTTTTATGCTCATTAGCATACGGTGGGGAACACTAAAAAACTGAATACTAAAGCTACAGTGCCGACTAAGAAGACTATTATAGGTTATATAGAAATGATTTTTCACCCACTACCACCAGGTATTGCTGGTTTAATTGGTGAAATGCTGGTGACAGGTTCCCTTTAAGTAGTATGGGGCTGGCTCACAGGTTACACTCGCTCCATACTGAGCGGGCGACAGCTGTGTAATTTCAGCTGACACCTCATTGCAACGGGAGGAATCAAAGATCACTTTGATTCCACCCTTTTAACCCCTTAAATGCCGTGGTAAATAACCGCTGCATTTTAATTGTTAGGGTTCACACGGCCTATTTTCGGGCGTTTTTCGGGCCGTAAACTCCCGAAAAACGGCCGAAAAATCGGAAGCAGAACGGCTCCAAACATCTGCCCATTGATTTCAATGGGAAAAACGGCGTTCTGTTCCAATGGGCCATTTTTTAACGTGGCTGTTTTGAAAAACGGCCGCGTAAAAAACAGCCATGAAAAAGAAGTGCAGGTCACTTCTTGGGATGTTTTTGGAGCCGTTTTTCATAGACTCTATTGAAAACAGCTCCAAAAATGGCCGTAAAAAACGCAGTGAATAGCGCAGCGAAAATCGCGAATGGCTTAAAAAACGTCTGAAGATCAGGAGCTGTTTTCCATTGAAAACAGCTCTGTATTTCAGATGTTTTTTTGCTAAGCGTGTGAACATACCCTTAGAATTAATCTCTGACGTGCCATCGCCCCACTGCGACACGATCGGGTGGTGCCAATGGTCGTCATGGCAGCCTGGCAGCCTAATGAAGGCCCCAGGTCTGCCATATTTGTACTCCATTAAAGCCCTGAATATATTATTATTGCAGTATATCATGCAAGCGATCCAACGATCGCTGGTTCAAGTCCCCTAGGGGGATTAATAAAAACACAGTAAAATAAAGGTTTTTAATGTTCCAAAAAAAGTATTTTTTTCCCTAAGGTCTCTTGCACACGACCGTTTTTGACGGCATCCGAGTGGCACCCGATCGTCTTCACGGACCCATTTACTTTAGCGGATGAATCGGGTCTGTGAAAAATGGTTCGAGTCTCCAATCCGAGGAAACAGAACATGTCCTATCTTTCCTTGGATCACTGATGGGACTCGGACGGCACACATGAGTGTGTGCATGAGGCGTTAAGCAATGTTGAAAGAAATAGAAGTTAACATAACTGGTATTGCCGTAAAACTCTGAACTATTGCAAGATATCGTTATTTAACCCGCCGTACAAAATAAAAATATAAAACAGCCAAATTGCTGTGTTTGGTCATCTTAGCTCTCCAAAAAAATTGAATAAAAAGTGATCAAAAGGTTGCAGGTACCCGAAAATGCTATCAACACAAACTACAGCTTGCCCCGCAAGAAATAAGCTCTCACATCGCTCAATCAATGGAAAAATATAGAAGTTATGGCTCTCAGAATTTTTTTATTTTTAGCAAATATTTTTTGTATAAATGTGGTATAACATAAAACAAAACATATAAATTTGGTATCGATGGAATCGGATCAACCCATAGAATAAGGTGAACATGTAGTTTTTACCGCCTGATGGACGCCATAAAAACAAAACCCCCAAAAATTGCATAATCGCTGTTTTTTGACCATTTCACCCCACTAATAATGTTTGTTTTTTTTCCGTTTCCCAGTACATTATGCAGTACAATAAATGGTTCTATGAAAAATTACAACTTGTCCCACAAAAAAACAAGCCCTTAGGCTGGGTTCACACACCCTATTTACGTACGTAATTCGGGCGTTTTAGCCTCGATTTACATCTGAAAATACGGCTTTAAAGCGTCGGCAACCATCTGCCCATTCATTTGAATGGGTTTGACGATGTTCTGTGCCGACGGTAATTTTTTTTACGTGCCGCTGTCAAAAGACGGCGCGTAAAAAAGATGCCCGCGTCAAAGAAGTGCCTGTCACTTCTTGGGACGTAATTGGAGCCGTTTTCCATTGACTCCATGGAAAAAAGGCTCCAATTACGTCCGTAATTGACGCTGGGAAAAACGCCTGCACATGCCATTTACGTCTGAAATTCCGGAGCTGTTTTCTCCTGAAAACAGCTCCGTAATTTCAGGCATATCGGACATGTACGTGTGAACATACCCTTATATGGCTATGTCGTATTAAACAGTTGAACCCAATTCTGAAGCAGGGAACCATCAGCTCCCTGCTTCAGATTTAGTTCAGAGCGGAGGAGCAGAGGGAGCTCCTCCGCTTGCCGAGGACTCCCCGGTCGCAGCGCTACTTTAAGCGCTGTGCTTGGGGAAGCCCTTAAAGAGGCTCTGTCACCAGATTATAATTGTCCTATCTCTTACATAATCTGATCGGCGCTGTAATGTAGATAACAACAGTGGTTTTTATTTTGAAAAACGCCCAGTTGGTAAAAAGTAAAAACACGCCCAGTTGTCAATTAAGAAACTAATTAGCATAAATCTTAAATTGCTCATAACTTGCTCAAAAATTATCGTTTTTCAAAATAAAAACCACTGCTGTTATCTACATTACAGCGCCGATCAGATTATGTAGTAGATAGGGCATTTATAATCTGGTGACAGAGTCTCTTTATGGACAGTGACATCAGTAGCTACTCCTTGAGCGGAATTACCGACCAGAGTCGGCAACGGGGATTCCGCTCAAGGAGTAGCCACTGACATCACTGTCCATATATAGATCACATAAACAGGACAAAAGTTTGAACAGCACATTTCAACAAAATGATATAAAATGTGTATGCAGGTGCAAGAACACATGTGACTGCAAATATACAGCAGACAAAAAAATGGCGACAGCACACTGCGAACACCAATGTAACCTAAACCACTAAATATAAATAAATATGCATTACTGCTAAATCTACTTACAATAGGGAGGTTCTTAGTGCACATTTTGATCAAAAAGAGTTTGCCCGCCTGCTTAGTCCCAGTTCTGGGTGTATGTGCAGAGTAGGTACCCACCTTATAGAGGTCGGCTTGTCGTGGCAGGTGGGCAAACACTTTTTTGATCAAAATGTGCCCTAAGAACCTCACTATTGTAAGTAGATTTAGCAGTAATACATATTTATTTATATTTAGTGGTTTAGGTTACATTGGTGTTCGCAGTGTGCTGTCGCCATTTTTTTGTCTACTGTCCATATATAGACAGTGACATCAGGACTTCCCTCTAGGAGTGGAATCCCCGGCCTATGCTCTGGCTGGAGATTCAGCTCCTAGAGGAAGTCCCAATGGCGCTATCTACATGGGGTGGCGCTATCTTCAAGGGAGTCTGGCACTATTTACATGGACACTGTGGCACTATATCAGGGCACTATCTACAGGGGACACTGTGGCGCTATCTAGCTATCTACATGGGCACTGTGTCACTATCTACAAGGACACTGGCACTAGGGGCAGCTAAGGGGGCATTATACTGTATAAGAGCAGCTAGGGGGCGTTATACTGTATGGGGGCAGCTATGGGGGTATTAAGCTGTATGGGGCAAGTTTGGGGGCATTAAGCTGTATGGGGGAAGCTATGGGGGCATTATACTATATAGGGGCTTCTGTGTGGACATTATACTGTATGGGGGCATTATACTGTATTGGGCAGCTATGGGGCATTATGCTTCATGGGGCAGCTATGGGGCATTATGCTGTATGGGGGAATTTGTTTGGGCATTAAATTGCATGGGGGGAACTGTATGGCATTATACTTCATGGGAGAATTTGTGTGGGCATTAGACTGTATGGGGCATCTGTGATGGCTTTATACTGTATGGGGGCATTTATTGGGCAGTATACTGTATGGTGGCAGCTATTTAGTATTATACTGTGTGGGAGGCACTATGGGAGCATGATACTGTGTGGGCTGAACTAGGTGTGTATGGGCGGGAATAGAGGCATGGCTTAAACGAAAAAATTTGCCCTGACATCCTCCGCGTGCCGCGTTGGTTGGCCCTCTTTGTGATACTTGAAAATTGGGAGGTATGGTAATGGCATTGTTATGGAATCACTGGTTGAGCAATTCCCAGGGTGGAAGTTTATAGAATTGCTATGTGAGCGATTCCCCAAAGGCTGCTGGAGACTGTCAGGAATGAGCGTGCAAATAAATCCCCAACTACAAATTTGTCACAACTCTGATCAACAGAGTCTAAGGCTACTTTATGGTTTTCAACCGTAGCCCACCGCAAGGCAGGTTGGATTGTGCAGCATAGAACCCAGGTTTCTTTAACAGAGTTCGGTGTTTCATAAGAGGTGCAATGCAGGCAAAACCGGAACAGATAACTGACAGCCAGAGGGTAAACAGAAAGTCCAAATAACAAAGCAAGGGGATATCAGGGATTGCAGAGGTCAAAACCAGCTGGGAGCAGAAAGTCCAAATCAGTAAGCAAAGGGTAATCCAGAGACAAGCCGAGGTCCAGTTCCAAAAAGTCAAAATAGTCAAAGGTATAGGGTATAATCAGAAGCTTGATCAAAGCTTGATCAGCAAGGAAATTCACAAGTAAAAAAAACAGAACCAACCCTGCTTTAAATACTCCACCCTTCAATCAGATAGGAAGAAAGGCAAAGAAGTGAGATAGGCTCAACCACTAAAACCAGAACTGCCCAGAAGCTAGATTAGTAGTCATGGTAATCTTAATGGGACAGGCGTTTCCTAACAGAACCCCCCTTTCTACTAGGGGCTACCGGACCCTTAAACCTCGTTATAGGTTTCAAAGGATACTTCAAAGGAAAGTCTTTAACTAAACGTTTAGCATGTACTCAATAGGCAGGAATCCAAGTTCGTTCTTCTGGCCCATACCCCTTCTAGTGTACTAGTGTACTAAGTACTGGAGAGTACCCCTGACCCTTCTGGAATCACAATCATCTGAACCTCAAACTCCATATCTCCTTCCACCTGAACAGGAGGAGGAGGTTTCTTGAATGGATTAGATGCTGTAAAAAAAATAATTAAGGAGACATTTGTGAAAAACTTCATGAATTTTAAAAGACGGAGGAAGAGCCAGACAAAAAGACCCAGGGTTAATTACTTCAACAATTTCATATGGACCAATAAACCTAGGAGCATATTTATAAGATGGTGCTTTCAGTCGCAGATTCTTAGTAGAAAGCCACACCTTTTGACCGACACTAAACACAGGACCCACCATACGTTTCTTGTCAGCATATTTATTTTGGATAACTTGGGAGTTCTTCAAGTTTGATTGAACCTGAGCCCAAACTCTGCACAGTTTATTTGATTCAACTTCCACCTGAGGGTTATCACTAGAAGAGGCGGAAAATTAACAAAAACGAGGATGAAACGATAACAGAAAAACGGCGAGGTATCAAGAGAAACATGATGATGATTATTTATAGCATATTCTGCTAGTGGAAGATACGAGTCCCATTCAGCCTGATTATCAGCAACATAACACCTAAGATATTGTTCCAAGGTTTGATTAAAACACTCGGTTTGACCATTAGTCTCAGGGCGAAAAGCAGAAGAGATTGATAACTGTACACCAAGTTTCTTATAAAAAGCTCTCCAGGATTTAGCCACAAATTGTACGCCTCTATCAGAGACAATATTTTCTGGAATACCATGCAGACGGACTACCTGATCAATAAATAATTTAGACAGAGTTTTGGATTCAGGAAGTTGAAGCAAAAGAATGGAAGGAAACATTTTACTGAAACGGTCTACCACAACCCAAAATACAGTTTTCTTTTCAGAGGGAGGAAAATTGGTGATAAAATCCATAGACAGATGAGACCAAGGTTTCTGCAGATCAGACAATGGAAGCAGTTTACCCATAGTACGAACTCAAGGAGTCTTGGGCAGACATCACAAGCAGAGACATAGGAACTCTCATCACAAAAAAACAAAGACGGCCACCAGTAGAGCCGTGAGACTAATTTTTTAGTACCAGTTATCCGTGGATGACCACACAAAACAGAATCATGTAACTTATTGAGCAAACTAAATCTGAACGGAGGAGGGACAAATAAGCTCCCAGCAGGAATGATTTGCTGAGCAAGTTGCTAACATTTTTTAATCTCAGGCGATTTTGCAGAAACCACTATCCCCTTAGATAAACTAGTTTCAGGATGAATGTCGGGGACCTGTGAGGAACAGAAACTTTGAGATACGGCGTCAGACCTGACATTTTTATACCAGGGTCTGTAGGTTACAATAAAGTCAAATTTGGTAAAGAGTAAGGCCCACCTAGCTTGTCTGGGATTGACTCTTTGGCTGATTCTAAAAAAGTCAGGTTTTTATGGTCAGTCAGTACAGTAATTTGATGTCTAGGCCCCTCTAGAAAGTGGCACCACTCTTCAAACGCCAACTTAATAGCAGGAAGCTCACAATTACCTATATCATAATTTTTCTCAGTGACAGAAATTTTCCAAGAAAAAAAGCACAGGGTTGCATATTAGTCTATACAGAAGATCCTTCAGACAACACAGCCCCCACACCTTTTTCTGAGGCATCCACCTCAACAATAAAGGGGCTAGAAAGGTCAAGTTGATCAAGTACAGGCGCTTTCATAAAACACTGTGTTAAGGTTTCGAAGGCAGAGACAGCACTAAGTTTCGAATTTACAAGGTCAGAACCCCCTTTTGTAAGATCCGTCAAAGGTTTGGCAATGGAGGAGAAATTATGATTTCATTTTCTGTAATAATTAGCAAAACCCAAGAACCTCTGCAGAGCTTTTAGTGTAGTGGGTTGGACCCAATCAAGAATCACCTGAACCTTAGCAGAGTCCATACAAAAATCATGAGGAGACAGAACATACCCCAAGAATTTACCTTCCTGAAATCCAAAAATAAATTTTTCAAATTTCGCGTAAAGATAATTTTCCCTCAGTACTTGAAGGATGGATCTTAAATGTTGAACATGAGAGGACCAATCGGAAGAAAACACAAGAATATCGTCCAGATACACACTACAAAGCGTCCAATAAAATTTCTGAAAATATCATTAGCCAGGTTCTGAAAAGCTGCTGGAGCATTACTTAAACCAAAAGGCATGACCAAATACTCATAATGACCATCAGGAGTAGAGATGAGCGAACCGGGACAACCGAACCCGGTTTCGGTCCGAACTTCCGGAAAAGTTCGGTTCGCAGCGAATCCGAAATTCACCGGGTTCGGCCGAACCCGTTTTGACCGAACCCGGTCAAAAATATTATACAAATCGGCAGCCACTTATCTCTATCAATCACTGATAGAGAAAAGAGGCTGCTGATTAAAAATAAAATAAAAAGCATTTCATACGTACCTGGTCGTTGTCTTGGTGACGAGTCCCTCTTCTTCCTCCAGTCCGACCTTCTTTTCTGACGCGCCATTGTGATCGGTAGTCACTGTCCAGGGTGCTGAAACAGTTACTGACGATCAGTTAACTCTTTCAGCAACCTGGAGAGTGACTATTTACTGACGTCGCCTAGCAACGCTGCCGTAATGACAGGTGCACACATGTAGCCACCCGTCATTACGGGGCCTCATGCACACGACCGTAAAAACACCCGTTATTACGGGTCGTAATTACGACCCTAAATAGCGGGCCCATAGACTTCTGTTAGCCACGGGTACCTTCCCGTTTTCTCACGGGAAGGTGCCCGTGCCGTTAAAAAGATAGAACATGTTCTATTTTTTTATTTTACGGGCCGTGCTCGTAATTACGACTCGTAATTACGAGCACGGGCAGCCGGCCGCTTTTGCGAGCCGTGCTGTCATTATAAGGGTATGTTCACACGACAGCGTCCATTACGGCTGAAATTACGGGGATGTTTCCGCCTGAAAACATCCCCGTAATTTCAGCCGTTACGGCATGTGCAGGCGCTTGAACGCCGCGTCCATTACGGACGTAATTGGCGCTGCTATTCATTGGAGTCAATGAATAACGGCTCCAATTATGGCCAAAGAAGTGACAGGTCACTTCTTTGACGCGGGCGTCTATTTACGCGCCGTCATTTGACAGCGGTGCGTAAATATACGCCTCGTGTGAACAGACAAGCGTCTGCCCATTGCTTTCAATGGGCAGATGTTTGTCAGCGCTATCGAGGCGCTATTTTCGGACGTAATTCGGGGCAAAAACGCCCGAATTACGTCCGTAATTAGTGCGTGTGAACATACCCTGTTACGACCCGCAACAACGGGTGTTTTTACGGTCGTGTGCATAATGGGAGCACGGCTTGGAAAAACGACCGGCTGCCTGTGGCCGGCCGTGCTCATCTCCTGAAATACTCTGTGCTGCCTTAAACTCTGTGGACAGGTCAGGATCCTGTTTCCTTTAAATGCTGCTAGGGAACCCACTCGATCCACTATATAAGGCTGCGCTACAGTGCAGCATTTAAAAGAAACAGGATCCTGACCTGTCCACAGAGTTTAAGGCAGCACAGAGTATTTCAGGAGATGAGCGTGCAGATTCAGTGCTGCTGTGAACTCTGCTCTTACCATTACGTAGCTCTCAGTCTGTTACCTCTCCTCCACTACTGTCCTCAATAACACCTTCATGATTGGCAAGTCACCACGTAACGGTAAGAGCAGAGTTCACAGCAGCACAGAGTATTTCAGGAGATGAGCGTGCGGATCTTGTGCGCGGTGGTGACTTGCCAATCATGTGAAGGTGTTCTTGAGGACAGGAGTGGAGGAGAGGTAACAGACTGAGAGCTACGTAATGGTAAGAGCAGAGTTCACAGCAGCACAGAATATTTCAGGAGAGGAGCGTGCAGATTCTGTGCTGCTGTGAACTCTGCTCTTACCATTACGTAGCTCAGTCTGTTACCTCTCCTCCACTCCTGTCCTCAATAACACCTTCACATGATTGGCAAGTCACCACCCCGCACAAGATCCGCACGCTCATCTCCTGAAATACTCTGTGCTGCTGTGAACTCTGCTCTTACCATTACGTCGTGACTTGCCAATCATGTGAAGGTGTTCTTGAGGACAGGAGTGGAGGAGAGGTAACAGACTGAGAGCTACGTAATGGTAAGAGCAGAGTTCACAGCAGCACTGAATCTGCACGCTCATCTCCGGAAATACTCTGTGTTGCCTTAAACTCTATGGACAGGTCAGGATCCTGTTTCTTTTAAATGCTGCACTATAGCGCAGCCTTATATAGTGGATCGAGCGGGTTCCCCAGCAGCATTTAAAAGAAACAGGGTGTGTGTTTGGGTATGTGTCTTTGTCTGTTTTTGTTTTTATATGTGTGTTTGTGTATATGTGTGTTTATGTGTGTTTGTGTATATATGGGTGTGTTTGTGTGTATATGTTTGTGTATATATGTGCGTGTGTATATATGGGTGTATGTGTATATGTTTGTGTGTAGATGTTTGTGTGTGTGTGTTTTTGTATATGTGTGTGTTTGTGTATATGTGTGTATATGGGTGTGTGTTTATGTGTGTGTTTGTGTATATATGGGTGTGTTTGTGTATATGTGTTTGTGTATATGTGTGTGTATATATGGGTGTATTTGTGTATATGTTTGTGTGTAGATGTTTGTGTGTGTGTGTTTTTGTATATGTGTGTGTTTGTGTATATGTGTGTATATGGGTGTGTGTTTATGTGTGTGTGTTTGTGTATATATGGGTGTGTTTGTTTATATGTGTGTTTGTGTATGGTTGTTTGTGTGTGTGTGTGCGTGTATATATGTGTCTAGGTGAGTAGAAGTATTGTTATTGTTCACATTTATAACAGTTTTTTTATGTTGTTGCAGATTTTGATGTACCGATTGGACTACATCTTCGATTCGTTGGACTACTGCGTAGATCTAAGTTTTTTCAAATTTTAATAAAATGGTTAACGAGGGTTTTGTTGGGGATTTCTTATTTCAATAAAAAATAATTGTCTTTGTGGTTTTTTTTAAACTTTATTAGTGCCTAGATAATGGTAGTTGGCTGATTGACAGCGTCCATTATTAAGGCGGTACTTAGTGTTAGCCGGTGCAGAGGCTAGCACTAACCACCCATTATTACCCCGGTACCCACCACCACCAGGGGTGCCGGGAAGAGCTTGGTACGATCCAGTACCCGACCATCTGTTGTGATGGTTGGGTACTGGGGCGGCCATAGGCTGGTATTATGAGGCTGGGAAGGGCCAAAAACAGTGGACCTTCCCACCCTTGTAATGCTAGGCTGCTGCTGCTGTGTTGTATCGGGCTGGTTATAAAAATGGGGGGGACCCCACGTCGTTTTTTTTTAAAAATTTAACAATAGACGTTGGGTCCCCCAAATTTTTAATAACCAGCCATATACAAGGCCGCAGCAGTCTGGCATTACATGGGTGGGAAGGGCCACTGGTTTTGTCCATTCCCAGGCTAATAACACTGTGTTGTATGTGGCTGGTTATGATAAATTGGGTGGAACCCAATGTCTTTTTAAAAAAAAAAAAAAATAAATAAATAATTTTTAAAAATGACGTGGGGTCCCCCCCACTTTTATAACCAGCCAGATACAACACAGCAGCAGCAGCCTAGCATTACAAGGGTGGGAAGGTCCACTGTTTTTGGCCCTTCCCAGCCTCATAATACCAGCCTGCGGCCGCCCCAGAGCCCGACCATCACAACAGATGGTCGGGTACTGGATCGTACCTGGCTCTTCCCGGCACCCCTGGTGGTGGTGGGTACCGGGGTAATAATGGAGGTTAGTGTTAGCCTCTGCACCGGCTAACACTAAGCCTCGCCTTAGTAATGGATGTTGTCACTCAGACAGCGGCCATTACTAAAGTGGTAGTAATAAAATTTGAAAAGAAAAAGACAAAGATATAGATAAAATATTTTATTGAAATAAAGCACCCCCAACACAACCCTCATTAACCATTTTATTGTAGAAAAAAAAACCGTCATTGAAGTAGTCCTCGAAACCGACGTATTCCAAACACCAAACCTGTAAAAAAAAAAAAAAAATGAAATAAAACATGTCGTAGGCTTAGATTCAGTTTAATGTGTGATACTGACTGTTATACCATGTATAGAAGCCTGCCGCGAAGTTGACTTAGATACATGGCGCCAGCAGACAGTATCATACATGGCCATACAGACATATATACAAACAAACATACATGCAAACATACATACATACATATATACAAACATACATACATACATATATACAAACATACAAGCATGCACATATATACATGCAAACATACACACATATATACATACATACATGCAAACTATCATACATACATGCATACACACATGAAAACATACATACATTCAAACAAACATGCAAAGATACATACATACATATATACAAGCATGCACAAATATACATGCAAACATAAATACATGCAAACATAATTACATACATGCACATATATATAAACATACATGCAAAAATAAAAACATGCAAACATACATACATGACAACATACATACATACATACATACATACATGCAAACATACATACATACATACATGCAAATATATACATGCAAATATACATACAAACATGCACATATATACATACATGCCAACATACATGCAAACATACATGCACATATATACATACATACATGACAACATACATACATGACACCATACATACATGACAACATACATACAAACATACATTCATGCAAACATACATAAATGCAAACATACATACATGCAAATATATACATGCAAATATACATACACACATGCACATATATACATACATGCCAACATACATACATACATGACAACATACATACATGCAAACATACATACATGCAAACAAACATACATACATGCAAACATACACACATGCAAATATACATACAAACATGCACATATATACATACATGCCAACATACATGCATACATGACAACATACATACATGACAACATACATACATGCAAACATACATTCATGCAAACATACATTCATGCAAACATACATACATACATACATACATACAAACATACATTCATGCAAACATACATACATACATGCAAATATATACATGCAAATATACATACACACATGCACATATATACATACATGCCAACATACATGCAAACATACATGCACATATATACATACATACATACATTCCAAAAAAATAATAATAATACGTTCATACTTACTTTCCTCCTGTCCGGCCTCCAGCGATGACGTTTCATCCATGTCGCCGCTGCAGCCTGTGATTGGCTGCAGAGGCGGTCACGTGGGATGAAGCGTCATCCTGACGTGCGTGACCGCCACTACAGCCTGTGATTGGCTGCAGCGGCGAAAGGGATGAAACGTCATCGCTGGAGGCCGGACAGGAGGAAAGTAAGTACGAACATATTATTTTTATTTTTTTTATTACATTAAAATTTTATTTTCTGCGCGCCGAGCATGTACTGTCAAGGTTGCTGAAAGAGTTAGTGCAGCCCATTAACTCTATCAGCACCCTGGACAGTAGCATGCTCGCCGCACGGAAGTGACAGGTTCGGTCCGAACTAGTTCGGTCCGAATCGAACTTTTTTGTGAAATTCGGCGAACTAGCCGAACCGAACTTTTGAAAAGTTCGCTCATCTCCATTCAGGAGTATTAAACTCTGTCTTCCACTCATCCCCTCTGCGGATACGAACCAAATTGTAGGCCCCGCGTAAATCTAGTTTAGAGAACTAGCTGGCACCTGAGATCTGATTACACAGGTCTAGAATGAGTGGAAGAGGATATTGATTCTTAACGATAATTTTATTTAATTCACGGTAGTCGATACAGGGTCTTAAACCGCCATATTTATTTTCAGCAAAGAAAAAACCTGCACCAACCGGAGAAGTAGATGGACAAATATGACACTTAGGCTGGGTTCACACGTGGCGGAATTTCACTTAAATTCCACTGCGGACACTCCGCAGCGTTAATCCGCAGCGGAGCCGTTTCTGCATTGACTTCCACTTCTATTTAGAAGTGTTCGTTTAGACGATGCGTAACATTCCGCTGCGGAGCATAGGCTGCGGAGCGGAATTTGGTGTCCGCAGCATGCTCTGTCTGTTGCGGAGCAGTGGCGGACTCATGGCGGAATTTCTCCATTGACTTCAATGGAGATTCTAAGTTCCGCAATGAAGTCCGCAGCTGTCATGCACATGTTATGTGTGCTGCGGATGCGTCTTGCTTTTTTGCCATGACATTTCTTCATTCTGGCTGGACCTATGTATTTCTAGGTCTACAGCCAGACTGAGGAAGTCAATGGGGCTCCCGTAATGACGGGAGCGTTGCTAGGAGACGTCTGTAAATAGTCACTGTCCAGGGTGCTGAAAGAGTTAAGCGATCGGCAGTAACTGTTTCTGCACCCTGGATAGTGACTACCGATCACAATATACAGCAACCTGTAAAAAAATATAAGTTCATACTTACCGAGAACTCCCTGCTTCTGTCTCCAGTCCGGCTTCCCAGGATGACGTTTCAGTCCAAGTGAGGGCTGCAGCCAATCACAGGCCAAGCACAGGCTGCAGCGGTCACATGGACTGCCGCGTCATCCAGGGAGGTCGGGCTGGATGCCGAAAGAGGGACGCGTCACCAAGACAACGGCCGGTAAGCATGAAATTCGTTTACTTTCACTAGGGAAAGTGCTGTCCCTTCTCTCTATCCTGCACTGATAGGGAGAAGGGAAGCACTTTTCCCGCAGTCCGCAGCAGCTAGTCCGCATCAATTTACTGCACATTTTGTGCAGATCCGCAGCAGAATCTGCAACGCAGATTCTGTGCGGCATTGATGCGGACAGTTGCAGAGGAAATCCGCCACGTGTGGTCATGCCCTTACGGAGACTGTCTTTAACCCTTTGCCGCAGAATCATGTACATGCACGGCATGGAATCCAGCCATTAGCGTATTCCACCGTGCATGTGCGTGTAGAAGATCATGCGGGTACAGAAGCTGTGCTCGCACGTTTGCCGCGGGAGCCCGGCTGTCAGTCAATCCTGGCCGTTTAACACCTTAAATGCTGCGGTAAATAGCGATCGCGACATTTAAGTTGTTTGACAGAGGGAGGGAACTCTATCTGTCACCGATCGGCTGCCCGCGAATGTAATCGCCGACCACCGATGGGTTGCCATGTCAGCCGGGGGCCTAACAAAGCTGTATGCCTATTAGGCCGTGCCAGAGTTATGGCCTAATAGATTGCCTGTCAGTTTTCGGCCTTATTCACACGAACGTGTCCGTTTTGTGCACGTAAAAAATGAAGCATTTTTCTTGCATTTTAGTTCCATGTGACATCCGTGTACAGTGCGTTTCTGTGTTTTTTACTCGCGTATGTCATCCGTATGTTATGCGTTTTTTACGTCAGCAAAATAAACTGAAGGGGGTGGTTTTTTTTCCTGATCATTTGTTGCGTGAAACACGCATGGCACACGGATGTGCGTCCGTGTGCTGTCCGTGATTTTCACGCACCCATTGACTTCAGCACGGATATTTATAGTCAGACAATAACAAAATAACAATATCAAATGAGTCAGAAAGTTTAGATATAGTTCCACAACTCAATTGGCTCTTAGAGGGGCCATTCCCTCATCTTCCCTATTATTGCTGCATAGTGTTTTGCACATGGCACTATGCCTTAAAGTCCCAGAGCACCTACCTTCTAATATAACTAACTTGTACAAACATATAAGGATATGAGTATATAGAGGCCTCGCTGTGAAAAGCTCTCCGTATCTTATAAAACACATAACAATTAAAACAAGTCATAATGACAAAGACAATCATAATACATAATACATATTAGTGGTTGGAATAAGTAGCTTAAAGGGGTTGTCCCAAGTTGACTCAAATTTTTTTTTTTAAACATTCTAAGCAGGAAATTAATTTTAAAACATTTGCTGTTAAAAAATTTTAAAAATTAATTTCCTAAGTGCCTTTTTTTTACACTTGATAACTCAGCAAGTGCTGGTTATCTTTTCTAAAAAGGGGCGTGAGCGGCTCGATGTCAATCAAGCCGCTCTGCTCTGCAGTGTGCGCGCTCCCGATGTTGCTAGATACTGTAGTTCTAGCAACATCGGGAGAATGTTCGTCTCAAGCGGGCATGGTAAGCCCGATTGAGACGAACTTACCGTGAATGTCATCAACCCTACAATACACTACACTACACTACACTACATTACACTACACTACACTACACTACATTCACCCCGTTTCGGCAAACAACTTCTCTCTCCCCCCCCCCTGTCACTACATGTAATTTTTGTACCCGCCGCATCGGTGCTGCATCAGCACCCGGCGAACAACTAGAAATATATAAAAAAAATAAACTCACCTAAGACGTTCTAACGGCGCTCTGAACGGCCCCGTCACTTGCCATCTTCCTTCTTCTTGGCGCCGCTCACATTCATAGTAACAGTGTGTTGTGGCGCAGATGACGTAATCATATCAGGCCCACGTGATTACGTCATCTGCGCCCACCGCTATGTTATTGTGAATGGGAGCAGTAAGAAGAAAAGTGACGGGACCTTTCAGCTCTTCGTGGGAACGTCTTAGGTGAGTTTATTTTTGTATGTATGTTGTCATGTATGTGTATATTTGCATGTATGCATGTATGCATGTATGTATGTATGTATATGTATGTTTTCTTGTATGTATGTTGTCATGTTTGTATGTGTATGTATGTTTGCTTGTATGTATGTTTGCTTGTATGTATGTTGTCATGTTTGTATGTGTATATGTGTGTATATGTGCATGTATGTTTGCATGTATGTTTGCATGTATGTATGTATGTATGTTTGCATGTATGTATGTTTGCATGTATGTTTGTATGTATGTATGTATGTATGTTTTCATGTATGTATGTTGTCATGTTTGTATGTGTATATGTGCATGTATGTTTGCATGTATTTATGTTTTCATGTATGTATGTTTTCATGTATGTATGTTTGCTTGCATGTATGTTTGTATGTATGTTTTCTTGTATGTATGTTGTCATGTTTGTATGTGTATATGTGCATGTGTGTATATGTGAATGTATGTTTGCATGTATGTATGTTTGCTTGTATGTATGTTTGCTTGTATGTATGTATGTATGTATGTATGTTTGCTTGTATGTATGTATGTTTTCTTGTATGTATGTATGTTTGCTTGTATGTATGTATGTTTTCTTGTATGTATGTATGCATGTATGTATGTTTTCTTGTATGTATGTATGTATGTATGTATGTATGTATGTTTGCTTGTATGTATGTATGTTTGCTTGTATGTATGTATGTTTGCTTGTATGTATGTATGTATGTATGTATGTATGTATGTTTGCTTGTATGTATGTTGTCATGTTTGTATGTGTATATGTGCATGCATGTGTATATGTGCATGTATGTTTGCATGTATGTATGTATGTTTTCATGTATGTATGTTTGCATGTATGTATGCATGTATGTTTGCATTTATGTATGTTTGCATGTATGTATGTTTGCTTGTATGTATGTTTTCTTGTATGTATGTTGTCATGTTTGTATGTGTATATGTGCATGTATGTTTGCATGTATGTTTGCATGTATGTATGTTTGCATGTATGTATGTTTGCATGTATGTATGTTTGCTTGCATGTATGTATGTTTGCTTGGATGTATGTTTGCTTGTATGTATGTTTGCTTGTATGTATGTTTGCTTGTATGTATGTTTGCTTGTATGTATGTCTATGTGCATGTATGTGTTTTCATGTATGTATGTTTGCATGTATGTGTTTTCATGTATGTATGTTTGCATGTATGCATGTATGTTGTCATGTTTGTATGTGTATATGTGCATGTATGTTTGCATGTATGTATGTATGTTTGTTTGTATAAATGTCTGTATGGCCATGTATGATACTGTCTGCTGGCGCCCTGTATCTAAGCCAACTTTGCCGCAGGCTTCTATACATGGTATAACAGTCAGTATCACACATGAAAGTGAAACTAAGGCTACGACATGTTTTATTTCATTTTTTTTTTTATATTTTTGATTTTTTACAGGTTTGGTGTTTGGACTACGTCGGTTTCGAGGACTACTTAGATTACGCTTTTTTTTCATCAATAAAATGGTTAATGAGGGTTGTGTTGGGGGTGCTTTATTTCAATAAAATATTTTATCTATATCTTTGTGTTTTATTTTCAAGTTTTATTACTATCACTTTAGTAATGGCCGCTGTCGGAGTGACAAGGTCCATTACTAAGGGGAGGCTTAGTGTTAGCCGGTACAGAGGCTAACACTAAACACCATTATTACCCCGGTACCCACCACCACCAGGGGTGCCGGGAGGAGCTTGGTACGATCCAGTACCCGACCATCTGTTGTGATGGTCGGGCCCTGGGGCGGCCGCAGGCTGGTATTATGAGGCTGGGAAGGGCCAAAAACAGTGGACCTTCCCACCCTTGTAATGCTAGGCTGCTGCTGCTATGTTGTATCTGGCTGGTTATAAAAATGGGGGGGACCCCACGTCATTTTTTTAAATTATTTATTTATTATTTTTATTAAAAAGACATGGGGTTCCACCCAATTTATCATAACCAGCCACAAACACAGTGTTATTATCCTGGGAATGTACTAAACCAGTGGCCCCTCCCACCCGTGTAATGCCAGGCTGCTGCGGCCTTGTATATGGCTGGTTATTAAAAATGTGGGTGACCCAACGTCTATTGTTAAATTTAAAAAAAAAACGACGTGGGGGTCCCCCACATTTTTATAACCAGCCCGATACAACACAGCAGCAGCAGCCTAGCATTACAAGGGTGGGAAGGTCCACTGTTTTTGGCCCTTCCCAGCCTCATAATACCAGCCTACGGCCGCCCCAGTGCCCGACCATCACAACAGATGGTCGGGTACTGGATCGTACCAAGCTCTTCCCGGCACCCCTGGTGGTGGTGGGTACCGGGGTAATAATGGGTGGTTAGTGCTAGCCTCTGCACCGGCTAACACTAAGTACCGCCTTTATAATGGACGCTGTCAATCAGCCAACTGCTATTATCTAGGCACTAATAAAGTTTGAAAAAAACCACAAAGACAATTTTTTTTTATTGAAATAAGAAATCCCCAACAAAACCCTTGTTAACCATTTTATTAAAATTTTCAAAAAACGTCGATCTACGCAGTAGTCCAACGAATCGAAGACGTAGTCCAATTGGTACATCAAAATCTGCAACAACATAAAAAAAAGTTATCAATGTGAACAATACCGATACTTATACTCACCTACACACAAACAACCACACACAAACATATACACAAACACATATAAACACACACCCATATATTACATAAACACATACACACAAACATATACACAAACACACACAAACACACACATATACACACAAACACATGTACACAAACACCCATATATACACAAACACACAAACATATACACACAAACATATACACAAACACACACATATACACAAACACACACACATATACACAAACACATATACACAAACACACACATATACACAAACACCCATATATACACAAACACACACATATACACACACACACACAAACATATACACAAACACGCCCATATATACACAAACACGCCCATATATACACAAACACACACATATACACACATATACACACAAACATATGTACACAAACACACCCATATATACACAAACACAAACCCACACATATACAAAACACACACACACACAAACATATACACAAACACGCCCATATATACACAAACACGCCCATATATACACAAACACGCCCATATATACACAAACACACACATATATACACAAACACGTATACAAAAACACACACAAACATACACACAAACCTATACACATATGCACAAACACACACATATATACACAAACATATACACATATACACACAAACATATGTACACAAACACACCCATATATACACAAACACAAACCCACACATATACAAAAACACACACACACACAAACATATACACAAACACACCCATATATACACACACACCCCAATATACACAAACACGCCCATATATACACAAATACACCCATATATACACAAACACACACGTATACAAAAACACACACAAACCTATACACATATGCACAAACACACCCATATATACACAAAAACACACATATACACACAAACATATACACACAAACATATGTACACAAACACACCCATATATACACAAACCCACACATACAAAAACACACACACACACAAACATATACACACAAACATATACACAAACACACCCACACAAACACACACACATATACACAAAAATATACACAAACATATACACATACACACAAATACACCCATATATACACTCACACATAAACACACACACACACACACACACACACACACACACACAAACATATACACACTTACCTTTAGCGGAGCGCAGACTTCTCCTTGCGACGGGTGACTTCCACTGCATCATCTGCGCATGCGCCGAGAAGCGCCGAGATGCGCGTGGACGAGCAAATGACATCCTCTGCTCAGGGCGCAGAGGATGTCATTACGCATGCGCGGCCACCGCTAAAGGTAAATAGCGGTGGCCGGGAACCTAGGCAACGAGCAGGATACAAAGAGGGACCGACCGCAACTTCAATCAACGATATCAAGAAAACGACATCGCTGGACGACGGACAGGTAATTAGAATTCTTCTTATTTTTACATGGGGGAGCTTTATAGCTCCATTTATCAACTTGGGACAACCCCTTTAACACTGAACTGGCAGTCGGCGAAAAACCTGTGTATATATATATATATATATATCATACCAGTGATGAGCCGTGTCATCCTTAATCTGGGATCCTAAATGTTTTCCCACTTATAACAGCATTCATTTTGACTGTTTGTAGTGTAACATTATGTCTCCTAACCATCTCTTTTACCTCTTCTTTTAGAACTTTGTTCAACTCATCTAAGGGGAGACTAATATTAGGTGTTGGCAATGGGTCCGGTACCCATACTGTGCTTACAATCTCATCCAAATCCGGGAAAAATACAATAGTCTGGTTCTTCCATTCTATATAACTAACATTAAATATACATCCAGAAAAGGGTACCTGTAATGAAAAGGTTTTAGTGTGTTGGGTCATCATAACCATACATACACTCTGTGGTTTTATCTCTATATACAAAAATGTTTTTGTAAGATGGGGAGGCATTCCCACAAGCATATTTGTATGTAGAGATAAAACTGGAGAACTGCTGACATCTTATCATTGTACAAACACCAGTTCAATACTTGGGATAAAAACTATTCCCCTGAAGATACCGGCCGGGCTTCAGGCCCCCCTGAGAACAGGTCTACACACACGAGCACATTGTCATACACAGAGGAGTAGCTGGGTTCTCCAGCACCCGGGGCAAAGATTCAGTTTGGCGCCCCCCCCCAACCTCTTTCCCGACATCTCCTTCTCCCTCGCCGTGTTTGTTTTCTCTACCAATCGACGTGTCATTGCTTTTTATGTAACACATTTGTACATCTTACAAGCAATATGGTTCTATACACAACACCAGAACCAAGCTCAGTACATATATACAGCACCAGCACAAATACAGCTCAATTTAGTGCAACTACTGCAGTATAGGTATGTACGGCGTAAAACTACAGCTCCCAGCATGGCCCGAACAATGGTCAGGATATGCTGGGAGATGCTGTTTCACAAAAATAAATCATATCATAATCATACCACCCGGTCCATTTCTGCAGTTTGCCGCTCACATGTCTTCAGCTTCTCACTTTACCAACATTTCTGCACCTATAAGTAAATATAAAGTTATCATTATACCACACACTACACCCCTAAATATAATAGTGTCATACACTACACCTCTAATTATAATATCACCATACACCGTGTCCCACACACACACTGTGCCCCCTGTAGATAGTGCCCACATAGAGCCCCTTGTAGATAGTGCCCCCATAGATAATGCCCCCATATAGCCCACCCCAGTATATAGTGTCCCACAAATAAATCCCCCTGTAGTGCTCCACAGATAGCCCACCCCTGTATATAGCCCCCCCTGTAGATATAGCCCACCCCTATATATAGCCCCCTGTAGATATAGTCCACCCCTGTATATAGTGCTCCACATATAGTCGACCCCTGTATATAGTGCTCCACATATAGTCCACCCCTGTATATAGTGCTCCACATATAGTCCGTGTCCCACACACACACTGTGCCCCCTGTAGATAGTCTGCCATAGAGCCCCCTGTAGATAGTGCCCCAATATAGCCCTCCCCTGTATATAGTGTCCCACAAATAACTCCGCCTATAGTGCTCTACAGATAGCCCACCCCTGTATATAGCCCCCTTTAGATATAGCCAAGCCCTGTATATAGTGCTCCACGTATAGCCCAACCCTGTATATAGCCCCCTGTAGATATAGCCCACCCTTGTATATAGGGCTCTACAGATAGCCCACCCCTGTATATAGCCCCCCTGTAGATATAGCCCACCCCTGTATATAGCCCCCCTGTAGATATAGCCTACCCCTGTATATAGTGCTCCACAGATAGCCCAACCATGTATGTAGCCCCCCTGTAGATATAGCCCACCCCTGTATATAATGCTCCACATATAGCCCACCCCTGTATATAGTGCTCCACATATAGCCCACCCCTGTATATAGTGCTCCACATATAGCCCACCCCTGTATATAGCCCCCCTGTACATATAGTCCACCCCTGTATATAGTGCTCCACTAGATAGTCCACCCCTGTATATAGTGCTCCACAGATAGCCCAGGGGTGGGCTATATACAAGGGTGGGCTATATACAGGGGGGGACTATATACAGGGGGGGACTATATCTACACGGGGACTATATCTACAGGGGGACTATATCTACAGGGGGGCTATATATACAGATGTGGGCTATATACAGGGGGACTATATCTACAGGGGGACTCTATCTACAGGGGGACTATATCTACAGGGGTGGGCTATATACTATATAGCCCCCCTGTAGCCATAGCCCACCCCTGTATATGGTGCTCCATAGATAACCCACCCCAGTATATAGCCCCCCTGTAGATAGACACCCCCCCCCATAGATAAAGCCCCGCTTGTAGATGAAGGCCCCCCCGTGAAGAAAAAGTCCCCCCGTAGACAAAGTCGTCCCCCCTGTATATACAGCCGCACACTTTTATTACAATAAAAAAAAACAAAAAACAATTCAAACTCACCTTATTCCCGCTCCTACGCCGTCCGGCAGCCATGGAGACCTGCTCTCTTCTGCGCAGGTCTCCTGGGGCTTGAACGCAGCATCTATGAAAGGCGCTGATTGGCTGGGCAGGATGACTTTCCCTGTCAGTCAGTCAGCACCTTTCATCGACGGAAGCGTCACTGGTACAAAAGGTACCAGTCGCTTCATTCGTGGAAAGGCGCTGAATGGCCGGGCATGGAATGTGCCCGGTCATTCATTGCTTCTAATTATGTCCTTGCGACACAGGTACAATTATAGTGCAGGAGGAGGTGGCGCTGGCGCCCCCCTCTAAACTGCACCCGGGGCACATGCCCCGCCTGCCCCCCCCCCTAGCTACGCCCCTGGTCATACACTTCTACCTCGGGTAGTTGTATGTTCTGCAGTCGCTGGGACGGGTAATCTGGCTGGGCTGCACTTTTCACAGGTACCTTTGCTGTTTTACCTATGTCATGCCATGTGCACATCATGCAGGCTGCTACAAACCTAGTGGTGGCGTTATTGTATCCAGGGACAAGCCAATTTACTGACATCTGGCTGCACATACTCTTGTTGTCAGGTCTGTCTTCTCTTGCTCTCTCAATTGGCTTACCCGATGATCCAATAAAGTTCCTACTACCAATGGGCCCATAATTGTACCTAGAGTCAGTGTAAATGTTGGCCGTCTTACCTTCTGCCAGGTTACAGCCTCAGCGAGCACCTCCAGCTCCGCTCCTTGAGATGAATGAGAAGGTGAGAGTGGTTTCTGGATGATTTACCTTGTGCCTCGTATCCTGTCTTGTACATACTGTGTAAAGGCTCTGCCAGGTACTACGTCTGTGTATACTCCCGGGATTAATCAGTCGACACCTGAGGCCAGACCTCTTAGACTGACACCGGCTCCCACCAACCAGGGTGGCAGGCTCAGGAGTGGGAGAGCCTATCGCGGCCTGGTCAGTCGAAGTTAGCTCCGCCCCCTGTCCATTTATACCTGCCGTGTTCTCTTCCTCAGTGCTTGTTATTCTTCTTGGATTCCTGGCCCCACTGTTGCCTTGCTCCAGCCTGCTTCTGCCGTGCTTCTGCCTTGCTTCAGTTCCGCTTATCCTGCTTCGCTTTGCCCCTGACTTGCTTCCTGCTCCGTGCTCTCGTTGGTATACTCCACTACATCCTGATCCTGACTGACTCATTCACCGCTCCGTTTCCTCGCGGCGTTCCGTGGGCTACTGCCCCTTCCCTTGCGTGTTCCCTGTTTGTACTCCCTTGCACTTAGACAGTGTAGGGACCGCCGCCAAGTTGTACCCCGTCGCCTAGGGCGGGTCGTTGCAAGTAGGCAGGGACAGGGCGGTGGGTAGATTAGGGCTCACTTGTTCCCTTCTCACCCTTCCTGCCATTACATAATAACAAGCCCATACCTAGTCTACCATTTCTCCTACGCTGACGCTATCATGGACCCCCTTGAGACCCTGACCCAGCAGATGCAGGGCCTCTCCCTACAGGTCCAGGCCCTGGCTCAGAGGGTCAACCAGGGTGATGCTGCCTTAGTAGTACCCCTCACCTCACCTCTAGAACCCGACCTCAAGTTACCTGACCGATTCTCAGGGGACCGTAAGACTTTTCTCTCCTTCCGGGAGAGTTACAGACTTTATTTCCGCCTAAAACCTCACTCCTCAGGTTCCGAGAACCAGCGGGTGGGTATCATTATATCCCGACTCCAGGAAGGGCCCCAAGAGTGGGCCTTCTCCTTGGCTCCTGACGCCCCTGAACTTTCCTCCGTTGATCATTTTTTCTCTGCCCTCGGACTCATTTACGACGAGACTGACAGGACTGCCTTAGCCGAGAGTCAGCTGGTGACCTTACGTCAGGGTAGGAGACCTGTTGAGGAATACTGTTCTGATTTTAGAAAGTGGTGCGTAGCCTCTCGGTGGAACGACCCGGCCCTAAGGTGCCAGTTTAGGTTAGGATTATCTGACGCCCTGAAGGATCTGCTGGTTAGCTACCCCTCTTCTGACTCCCTAGACCAGGTTATGGCCCTAGCAGTACGACTTGACCGACGTCTCAGGGAACGTCAGCTTGAACGTTTCAATGTGTTCCCCTCTGACTTCCCTGCGATTCCCCCCGAGGTCCCGTCTCCTCGCTCTTCCACGGAGGACTCGGAGGTACCTATGCAACTCGGGGCCTCCATGTCCCCTCGACAACGTAGAGAGTTTCGCAGGAAGAATGGTCTCTGCTTCTATTGTGGGGACGACAAGCATCTACTGAACACCTGTCCCAGGCGCAAGAATAAACAGCCGGAAAACTTCCGCGCCTAAGTGATCATCGGGGAGGTCACTTGGGCGCACAGGTATTTCCCGTTAATATGAAACGCAATATAATTTTGCTTCCCTTTCAGGTCTCGTTTGCTGGCCGGTCTGCCACTGGCAGTGCCTACGTGGATTCTGGCTCATCTGCTAATATCATGTCTGTGGAATTTGCTATGTCTCTAAAAATGCCTTTTATTGATTTGCCTTATCCTATCCCGGTAGTGGGTATCGACTCCACTCCTCTTGCTAATGGTTATTTTACTCAGCATACTCCTGTTTTTGAACTCCTTGTTGGCTCCATGCATTTGGAGCAGTGCTCTGTACTGGTGATGCAGGGATTATCATCCGATCTGGTATTAGGTCTTCCCTGGTTGCAGCTGCATAATCCCACATTTGATTGGAATACTGGGGATCTCACCAAATGGGGTAGTGAATGCCTGATGTCATGTCTTTCGGTTAACTCTATTTCTCCCCGGGAGGAGGTAAACACGCTTCCTGAGTTTGTTCAGGACTCCGCTGATGTGTTTTCTAAGGAGGCCTCCGAGGTGTTGCCCCCTCATAGAGATTACGATTGCGCCATCGATATGGTGCCTGGTGCCAAGCTTCCTAAGGGTAGGATATTTAATCTTTCATGTCCTGAACGTGAAGCTATGAGGGAGTATATCCAAGAATGCCTGGCCAAGGGTTTCATTCGCCCCTCGACTTCTCCTGTAGGTGCTGGCTTCTTCTTCGTGGGGAAGAAGGATGGTGGTCTTAGGCCGTGCATTGATTATCGGAACCTGAATAAGGTCACCGTAAGGAACCAGTATCCCCTTCCTTTAATTCCGGATCTTTTTAATCAGGTTCAGGGGGCCCAATGGTTTTCTAAGTTCGATCTACGGGGGGCATATAACCTTATCCGCATCAAAGAGGGGGATGAGTGGAAAACTGCGTTCAACACACCCGAAGGTCATTTCGAATACCTGGTCATGCCCTTTGGGTTGTGTAATGCCCCTGCCGTCTTACAGAATTTTATTAATGAAATTCTGAGAGATTAGCTGGGTAATTTTCTTGTAGTGTACCTTGATGACATACTGGTGTTTTCCAAGGACTGGTCCTCCCACGTGGAGCATGTCAGGAAGGTCCTCCAGGTCCTCCGGGAAAATAATCTGTTTGCGAAGACCAAAAAATGTGTGTTTGGGGTACAGGAGATACCATTTTTAGGTCAAATCCTCACTCCTCATGAATTCCGCATGGACCCTGCCAAGGTTCAGGCTGTGGCGGAATGGGTCCAACCTGCCTCCCTGAAGGCGCTACAGTGTTTTTTGGGGTTCGCTAACTATTACAGGAGATTTATTGCCAACTTCTCGGTCGTCGCTAAGCCTCTTACGGACCTTACTCGCAAGGGTGCTGATGTCCTCCATTGGCCCCCTGAGGCCGTCCAGGCTTTTGAGACCCTCAAGAAGTGCTTTATCTCGGCCCCCGTGCTGGTTCAGCCCAACCAAAGGGAGCCGTTTATTGTGGAGGTTGACGCATCAGAGGTGGGAGTGGGGGCCGTCTTGTCCCAGGGTACCAGCTCCCTCACCCATCTCCGCCCCTGTGCTTACTTCTCTAGGAAGTTTTCGCCCACGGAGAGTAACTATGATATTGGCAACCGCGAACTTTTAGCCATTAAATGGGCTTTTGAAGAGTGGCGTCACTTCCTGGAGGGGGCCAGACACCAGGTAACGGTCCTTACTGACCACAAGAATCTGGTTTTCCTAGAATCTGCCCGGAGGCTTAATCCTAGACAAGCTCGTTGGGCACTATTCTTTACCAGATTTAATTTCTTGGTTACCTATAGGGCTGGGTCCAAAAATATTAAGGCTGATGCACTGTCACGTAGTTTCATGGCCAATCCTCCTTCCGAGAAGGATCCTGCTTGTATTTTACCCCCTGGTATAATCGTTTCTGCCACTGATTCTGATTTAGCTTCTGACATCGCAGCTGATCAAGGTTCAGCTCCCGGGAACCTCCCTGGGGACAAACTGTTTGTCCCCCTGCAATACCGGCTAAGGGTACTCAGGGAAAACCATGACTCTGCACTATCTGGTCATCCTGGCATCTTGGGTACCAAACACCTCATTACCAGAAACTATTGGTGGCCTGGGTTGCCTAAAGACGTTAGGGCTTACGTCGCCGCTTGTGAGGTTTTCACTAGGTCCAAGACCCCTAGGTCCCGACCTGCGGGCTTACTACGTTCCTTGCCCATTCCCCAGAGACCTTGGACCCATATCTCCATGGATTTTATCACCGATTTGTCTCCATCTCAGGGCAAGTCGGTGGTGTGGGTGGTAGTAGACCACTTCAGCAAGATGTGCCACTTTGTGCCCCTTAAGAAACTACCTAACGCCAAGACGTTAGCTTCTTTGTTTGTTAAACACATTCTGCGTCTCCATGGGGCCCCAGTCAATATCGTTTCTGACAGAGGGGTACAATTTGTTTCCTTATTTTGGAGAGCCTTTTGTAAAAAGTTGGAGATTGATCTGTCCTTCTCCTCCGCCTTCCATCCCGAAACTAATGGCCAAACGGAAAGGACTAACCAATCCCTGGAACAATATTTAAGGTGTTTCATCTCAGACTGTCAATTTGATTGGGTCTCATTCCTTCCCCTCGCCGAATTTTCCCTGAATAACCGGGTCAGTAACTCGTCAGGCGTCTCCCCGTTTTTCTGTAATTTCGGGTTTAACCCAAGGTTCTCCTCTGTTTCTCCTGGTTGTTACAATAATCCCGAGGTAGAGGACGTTCATCGGGAACTGTGCACAGTCTGGGCCCAGGTTCAGAAGAACCTAGAGGCGTCCCAGAGCGTACAAAAGATTCAGGCTGATAGTAGACGTTCTGCTAACCCCCCGTTTGTCGTCGGGGATCTGGTGTGGTTGTCGTCCAGGAACTTGCGCCTTAAGGTCCCGTCCAGGAAGTTTGCTCCCCGATTTATTGGACCTTATAAGATCATTGAAGTCCTCAACCCTGTATCCTTCCGTCTTGGGCTGCCCCCATCCTTTCGCATACATGACGTCTTCCATGCATCCCTCCTTAAACGCTGCTCCCCGTCCTGGTCCCCCTCGAGGAAACCTCCTGTTCCCGTTCTCACCCCTGAGGGGGTGGAATTCGAGGTGGCCAAGATTATGGACAGTATTATGATCCAGGGCTCCCTCCAGTACCTTGTCCATTGGAGAGGATACGGGCCGGAGGAGAGGACTTGGGTACCTGCTCGTGATGTTCACGCTGGGGTATTGATCAGGAGGTTCCACCTTCTCTTCCCCACTAAACCGGGTCCTCTTAGTAAGGGTCCGGTGGCCCCTCATAAAAGGGGGAGTACTGTAAAGGATCTGCCAGGTACTACGTCTGTGTATACTCCCGGGATTAATCAGTCGACACCTGAGGCCAGACCTCTTAGACTGACACCGGCTCCCACCAACCAGGGTGGCAGGCTCAGGAGTGGGAGAGCCTATCGCGGCCTGGTCAGTCGGAGTTAGCTCCGCCCCCTGTCCATTTATACCTGCCGTGTTCTCTTCCTCAGTGCTTGTTATTCTTCTTGGATTCCTGGCCCCACTGCTGCCTTGCTCCAGCCTGCTTCTGCCGTGCTTCTGCCTTGCTTCAGTTCCGCTTATCCTGCTTCGCTTTGCCCCTGACTTGCTTCCTGCTCCGTGCTCTCGTTGGTATACTCCACTACATCCTGATCCTGACTGACTCATTCACCGCTCCGTTTCCTCACGGCGTTCCGTGGGCTACTGCCCCTTCCCTTGCGTGTTCCCTGTTTGTACTCCCTTGCACTTAGACAGCGTAGGGACCGCCGCCAAGTTGTACCCCGTCGCCTAGGGCGGGTCGTTGCAAGTAGGCAGGGACAGGGCGGTGGGTAGATTAGGGCTCACTTGTTCCCTTCTCACCCTTCCTGCCATTACATACTGTATATGATCAAATATTTCTACATTACAAATTTACATTGGAAACCCATGTCACATATAGATAGAGTTTTATTTTTCCACATTCATCTGATGATCCTGGACACTTGTAAATCCCACCCACCAGGTCCTGTAAATACCTGATTAATACAAAAACAAACAAATTATATAACTGAAATCTGGCATAAAATAAACAATGTTCAGAAAATGTGTATTTTTTTTTATTTTTCCTTCTCCCCATCTAAATCTGTAAAGACTCATCTGTGAGTGACGTCACCTTGGCCGCCTGTGTAAATTTGCTGGAGGGGGATGGTCTCTTACATGAGATGTATGTGAGAAGTGATATGAAGGCGAGTGTGAAAGAGACAATAGTGGGTGAAGACTGTGAGGAGGTTGAAACCTTGTGGGTGGAACTAGAAAGGGAGGTAAACACTGAAAAAATTACTTTTGGTGTAATCTATAGACCCCCCAATATAACTGAGGAGATGGAAGGTCAGATATATAAACAGATGGAGCGGGCTGCACAGGCGGGTACTGTAGTGATAATGGGAGATTTTAATTTCCGGGATATTAATTGGTGTCATGGTTCGGCTTCAACTGCAAAGGGGAGACATTTCCTCAACCTGTTGCAGGAAAATTTTATGGGCCAGTTTATGGAAGACCCGACTAGAGGTGAAGCTCTGTTGGATCTGGTCATTTCTAATAATGCAGATCTTGTTGGGAATGTCAATGTTCGTGAAAACCTCGGTAACAGTGATCACAATATAGTTACATTTTACCTATACTGTAAAAAACAAACGCAGGCTGGGAGGGCAAAAACATTTAATTTTAAGAAAGCCAATTTCCCCAGGATGAGGGCTGCAATTCAGGATATAGACTGGGAAGAACTAATGTCAAATAATGGAACAAATGATAAATGGGAGATTTTCAAATCTACTTTGAGTTATTATAGTGCAAAATTTATTCCTACAGGTAATAAGTATAAACGACTCAAATTAAACCCCACATGGCTTACACCTTCTGTGAAAGGGGCAATACATGACAAAAAAACGGCATTTAAAAAATACAAATCTGAGGGTACAGCTGTAGCCTTTGTAAAATATAAAGAGCTTAATAAAATCTGTAAAAATGTAATAAAATTAGCAAAAATACAAAATGAAAGGCAGGTGGCCAAGGATAGTAAAACAAATCCTAAAAAATTCTTCAAGCATATAAATGCAAAAAAGCCAAGGTCTGAACATGTAGGACCCCTAGATAATGGTAATGGGGAGTTGATCACAGGGGATCAAGAGAAGGCAGAGTTACTAAATGGGTTCTTTAGCTCTGTATATACAACAGAAGAAAGAGCAGCTGATGTAGCCGGTGCCAGTGCTGTTAATATATCAGTTGATATACTGAATTGGATGAATGTAGAGATGGTCCAAGCTAAATTAAATAAAATAAATGTGCACAAGGCTCCGGGACCAGATGGGTTACACCCTAGAATTCTTAAAGAGCTTAGTTCAGTTATTTCTGTCCCCCTTTTCATAATATTCAGAGAATCTCTAGTGACTGGTATAGTGCCAAGGGACTGGCGCAGGGCAAATGTGGTGCCTATTTTCAAAAAGGGCTCTAGGTCTTCCCCGGGTAATTATAGACCAGTAAGCTTAACATCCATTGTGGGGAAAATGTTTGAGGGGCTATTGAGGGACTATATACAGGATTATGTGAAAGTAAATAGCATTATAAGTGACAGCCAGCACGGTTTTACTAAGGACAGAAGTTGTCAAACTAACCTAATCTGTTTTTATGAAGAGGTGAGCAGAAGTCTAGACAGAGGGGCCACTGTGGATTTAGTGTTTTTGGACTTTGCAAAGGCATTTGACACTGTCCCCCATAGACGCCTAATGGGTAAATTAAGGACTATAGGTTTAGAAAATATAGTTTGTAATTGGATTGAGAATTGGCTCAAGGACCGTATCCAGAGAGTTGTGGTCAATGATTCCTTCTCTGAATGGTCACCGGTTATAAGTGGTGTACCCCAGGGTTCAGTGCTGGGACCACTATTATTCAACTTATTTATTAATGATATAGAGGAAGGGATTAATAGCACTATTTCTATTTTTGCAGATGACACCAAGCTATGTAATATAGTTCAGACTATGGAAGATGTTCATGAATTACAGGCAGATTTAAACAAACTAAGTGTTTGGGCGTCCACTTGGCAAATGAAGTTTAATGTAGATAAATGTAAAGTTATGCATCTGGGTACCAACAACCTGCATGCATCATATGTCCTAGGGGGCGCTAGTTGAGAAGGATCTGGGTGTACTTGTAAATCATAAACTCAATAACAGCATGCAGTGTCAATCAGCTGCTTCAAAGGCCAGCAGGATATTGTCGTGTATTAAAAGAGGCATGGACTCGCGGGACAGGGATGTAATAATGCCACTTTACAAAGCATTAGTGAGGCCTCATCTAGAATATGCAGTTCAGTTCTGGGCTCCAGTTCATAGAAAGGATGCCCTGGAGTTGGAAAAAATACAAAGAAGAGCAACGAAGCTAATAAGGGGCATGGAGAATTTAAGTTATGAGGAAAGATTGAAAGAATTAAACCTATTTAGCCTTGAAAAAAGACGACTAAGGGGGGACATGATTAACTTATATAAATATATTAATGGCACATACAAAAAATATGGTGATATCCTGTTCCTTGTAAAACCCGCTCAAAAAACAAGGGGGCACTCCCTCCGTCTGGAGAAAAAAAGGTTCAAGCTGCAGAGGCGACAAGGCTTCTTTACAGTAAGAACGGTGAATTTATGGAATAGCCTACCGCAGGAGCTGGTCACAGCAGGGACAGTAGATGGCTTTAAAAAAGGGTTAGATAATTTCCTAGAACAAAAAAATATTAGCTCCTATGTGTAGAAATTTTTCCTTCCCTTTTCCCTTCCCTTGGTTGAACTTGATGGACATGTGTCTTTTTTCAGCCGTACTAACTATGTAACTATGTAACTATGTAACTATGTAACAATACCTCATATGGGGTGGAGACTACAGCACAGCATACCCTGTGCCATATTTACCGTTCTGGAAGGATCTGGAACCATCTATACAGAAATACCTCAAAATGTAGGTTACTGTCATACACATTTAATCTGGATTACTCATTGGGGTCTCATACACATTTTATAGACCTCCTAGAACCAAATTCATTAATTCAAAACAAAACAAAAAAACACAAAACAAAACAAAATTGTACCTTATCAGTAATGTAGCAGGGTGTTCAAAACTACATATCTCAACATAATAAGGTTGGGCACTCTATCTGGGGGGCACTAGTTTGGCCCCCTGTAATACACAATAGCCTGGAACAAAAATGACTTTCTCCTGACAAAAATACATTTTATCTTTAAAATGACTTGCAACCATTTACCTGTAAAACATTTCACATTTTCAAAAATAACATTTAGGCAGCACCATAGCACGTGCCTCATGTGTGAAAACAAAAACAAAACAATTGTAATTAGTTATTCAATAAAACAGAAAAATAATATATCTGGAAATATTAATTACTGCAAACCACTAAACTGTATATAAGAATAGGGAACAGTGGGGGCACATAAATTTTCAAGACCCCGTCTCTCACAATATCTGTATTTTAATTCATTTGAATTAACATCAAAACATTCCAACATTAAATCTTATCGCATCATAACACATAAATCTGCAGCGTAAATTTTATCTTTCTGTAGACAGATCCAGCCGGCTATTATATTTTTCTCGCTTGGTGTAGTTACAGACGACAGCGCATGCGCAAAGATAAGAAGCATTCCATTACGGAATTTAACCCCATACACAAAACACTAAGAATTTTAGACATTATTGCTGTTAAAGATAAGAACATACAATATAGATCTGCTTTATTGTGGCCACTAGTTTCAAACTTCAGACATGTTACATTACACACATCACACAGATGTCGCATCACACCCGTTCACATTACACTCCCGCCGTTCTGACCCACATTAGTCACTGCAATGTACCTGGCTTCTCCGTGTTCTTCACTCTTCCAATAAAAATTTACACCTGTATTTAAATTGTTCTTTCTCACATCAACTTACTTGTAACCACCTATAATTACCTACTTTGTCATTTTAACTTATGCCTTGTCCTGGCCATCCACCGTCCCTTTCTCAACATTCCACAAACCATTCTATTTATCACATGGAAACATCCATCGTATGGCTGCCAGCCTCTTCAACAATTTTTTTACAGTGTGTTATTTTGCCTTCACATACTTTACAAACCTCCATTGAATCAAACAGGAGTTGGTCACATTCATTGCAAACATCTACAAACCCCTCACTGCCGGGGTATAGCTTTTGGTACTACAATCCTTTCATTTCAAATACTTCACATGTGAGTTACAACTTCTCTCCACCATGCGCTACGTCACTGCATTCCAAGGGGGTAGGTCTTAAACTTCTCACAATTTTTCCTGGTTAACAATATAATTGCTGCCAAAAATTCTCTCATGTGTTTCATATCAACTGTTCAAGATCACGTACGCACATGCAATCTTTCATCACACAAAAAGCTTCAACATACCTTTTTAGATCCATCTTTTATAACACTGCTGGATAAAGTGCCAGCTAAATATTGAGGCTTACGCAATACATGTGTGAATGGTGTAAGAATAAGCTCCTTACCTACCGCGTTTTTTTTGTAATTCACAGATGCAAAGCCAGACCTCTCTATCAGACCAGCAAACTCCCGGGTTTCTTTATCTTTTATACTGAAATTTTTGACGAGTCCAACAGACACGCACGCTCATGCAAACAACTTCTAATACTACTACTCTGGGTCTCTTTCACCCCAAAATCTTCGGTCACTGATAGACCGGCAAACAACTTCTAATACTACTATTCTGCGTCTCTTTCAACCCAAAATCTTCGGTCACTGATAGACCGGCAAACAACTTCTAATACTACTATTCTGGGTCTCTTTCACCCCAAAATCTTCGGTCACTGATAGACAATCCCTTTCTGTCGATTTTCTACAGCTACCGGCAAACAACTTCTAATACTACTATTCTGGCCAGAGATTTACATGTTTTATGGGTATCCTAACAAAGCAATCCCCATATAGCATGCTCAATGCCGCTACCCATTCCTCTTTCACACAAGCTGAGATGGAAGTCAGGCACTTACTTTCTAAGGGAGTACAGGGTTATGCAGCTCTTGGTCTACACGTTCCCGTCCGGTCTCCCCTGTCTGGTTCGGGTGGTCTCTGGGTCTTAGTGCCGCAGTCCCTGTTCGGGCGCCATAAATTGTGAGTGCAATTTAGCATCCCACTACGCCTTGAGTTCCATCCAGCTCCAAATTAGCTTTTAAAAATCAATTTATGAGTACGAGCGGCTCGGAGTAGCAAAAACACAGACACGTTGCTGTATGAAAATGCTTCTACTTTATTCTTATCAGCACAGATATTTACAGTCAGACAATAACAAAATAACAATAACAAATGAGTCAGAAAGTTTAGATATAGTTATACAACTCAATTGGCTCTTAGAGGGGCCGTTCCCTCATCTTCCCTATTATTGCTGCGTAGTGCTTTGCACACGGCACTATGATTCTCCATTTTAATTATTATTATTGCTGCGTAGTGTTTTGCACACGGAACTATGCCTTAAAGTCCCAGAGCACCTACCTTCTAATATAACTTACTTGTACAAACATATAAGGATATGAGTATATAAGGTATACAGTAAGTATAAAATACTTTGGAAAAATATATTTCCTTTCACACCTTGTAAATTGGAAAATGAGTGCGGTCTCCGCTTTGAGACTTTAAAACAGCGTTTTATGGAAGTGCCTGTACTTGTTCACCCTGACCTTTCTAGTCCCTTTATTGTTGAGGTTGATGTAACAATGAGTTACATGATTCTGTTTTGTGTGGTCATCCAGGGATAACTGGTACTAAAAAATTAGTTTTGCGGCTCTATTGGTGGCCATCTTTGTCTCGTGATGAGAGTTCCTATGTCTCTGCTTGTGATGCCTGCGCTCATTCTAAAACTCCTCAAACTCGTCCTATGGGTGAACTACTACCGTTGTCTGTGCCACAGAGACCTTGGTGTCATCTGTCTATGGATTTTATCACCGATTTGTCTCCCTCTGAAGAGAAAACTGTCATTTGGGTTGTGGTGGACGGTTTCAGTAAAATGTGTAATTTCATTCCGTTGCCGCAACTCCCTTATTCCAAAACTCTGTGCAAATTATTTATTGATCAAGTGGTTCATCTGCATGGTATTCCGGAAAATATTGGCTCAGATAGAGGTGTACAATTTGTGGCTAGCTTCTGGAGAGCTTTCTGTAAGAAACTTGGTGTACAGTTATTTTTCTCTTTGGCATTTCACCCTGGGACCAATGGTCAAACCGAGCGCTTTACTCAAACCTTGGAACAATATCTTAGGTGTTATATTGCTGATTACCAGGTTGAATAGGTCTCATATCTTCCTTTAGTGTAGTTTGCTATAAATAACCAGGTGTCTCTTGATATCTTGCAGTTTTTCTGTAATTATGGTTTTCAACCTCATTTTGGTTAATTTTTCACCTCTTCTAGTGATAACCCTGAGGTGGAAGTTGAATCAAATAAACTGCGCACAGTTTGCGCTCAGGTTCAATCGAACTTGAAGGACTCCCAAGTTATTCAAAAGAAAAATGCTAACAAATAACGGATGGTGGATCCTGTGTTTAGTGTGGGTCAAAAGGTGTGGCTTCCTACTAAAAATCTGCAACTGAAAGTGCCTTCTCGTAAGTTTTCCCCTACGTTTATTGGTCCATATGAAATTGTTGAAATGATTAACCCTGTATCTTTTCGTCTGGGTCTTCCTCCATCTTTTAAGGTTCATGATGTTTTTCACAAATCTGTCCTAGGTAGAAGGAGATATGGAGTTTTAGGATCCAAGGATTGTGGATTCCAGAAGGGTCAGGGGTACTCTCCTGTGCTTGTGGCACTCTAAAGGGTATGGGCCAGAAGAACAAACTTGGGTTCCTGCCCATTCAGTATACGCTAGTCGTTTAGTTAAGATTTTTCATTCAGAGTTTCCTTTGAAACCTAGGCCGAGGTTTAAAGGTCCGGTTGCCCCTCGTAGAAAGGGGGGTACTGTTTGGAAAATGGCTATTCCCTAAAGATCACTATAACTACTGTTCTAGCTTCCGGGCGGTGCTGGTTTTACTTTGAGCCTATCGCTTTTCTCTGTCCTTCTGCCTATCAGGTGTACTCTTGTATTTATACCTGGCTTCCTCCTCCTGTTCTTTGCTTGTGAATTTCCTGTCTGCATGTATTTTGATCAAGCTACTTACATACACCCTTTTCCTCTGACTTCTGCACTTCTTGGAAATTGACCTCGGCTTGTATTTGGATAACCGATTACCGATTTGGATTATCTGCTCCCGTCAGGTTCTGACCTCTGCTTTACCTGAAATCCACTTGCTTACTGTTTTGGACATTCTGTTTACCCTCTGGCTGTCTGGTTCCTGTTCGGGTTTGCCTGCATTGCACCTCTTATCCAACACTGAACTCTGCTAAGACAACCTGGGTCCTATGCAGCAAAAACCATCCTGCCTTGTGGTTGGCTCTGGCGAAGACCTTAGAGTAGCCTTAGACTCTGTCCATCAGAGTTGTGATGGATTTGAGGTTGCAGATTTATTTGCACGCTTTCTCCCAGCAGTCTCCAGCAGCCTTTGGGGAATTGCTCATCTTGCAATTCCATAACAGTACCCACTTCCAAAGTTACAGGCGGAGTGGAGAACTTAACTGACCCCTGAGAGAGAGGGGTATTATCTATAGCAGATACTTCGACTGGGGGATAGTCAATCTTTTTCAACCTGATTAGCTGCTTAACCACAATCTACAAAATCTTGACCAGAAATACAAACATTATTAAACCACACATTATAAGGCAAAAGGATTTTATGAGAACATTTGGGAAGAACCTGACTGCCCAGATGGCATTTCCAGGGACCATTTTGGCTCTGAAGTTTTCCAGAGCTGGACGTCCTGGTAGTTTTGAACAGTTCTTGAGCATATGACCAGCATCCCCACAATAGAAACACAGCCCCCTAAGTTTCCGAAAAACTCTCTCTAAAGACATAGCGGAGCCCAACTGCATGTGCTCTTGTGTATCAGACGAAGGGACCTCAATGCAGGGAAGTGGAGATGCCATTTCATTTTTGCGCTCTCGTAGTCATCGGTCAAGATGCACCTTAGAGTTATGGTATCCTCTAAAGTCAAGGGCGAAGGGTAGTTTATTACGAGATCTTTCAAGGTTTTAGAGAGACCTCAGGGGAATTGACATCGGAGTGCAGCATCATTCCACTGTGAAGAGATGGACCACCGTCTAAATCTCAAACAATAATCTTCGACAGGACGCCGTCCTTGCTGGAGAGATAACAGATTGGCCTCAGCTACTGCAGTGATATCTGGTTCTCCATATATTAGACCTAAGGCCTCAAAGAAGATCTCCACAGACATAAGTTCAGGGGCATCAGGTCTTAACGAAAAGGCCCAGCTTTGAGGATCTCGCTGCAAAAATGAAATGATGACACCAACTTGCTGCTGCTCAGTTCCTGAGGAGAAAGGTCTTAGTCGAAAATACAACTTGCAACTCTCCTGAAAATTAACAAAAGCCTTACGATCACCAGAAAAACGATGGGTAAGTTCACTTTAGGTTCAACCGGAGTTGCAACTGGAACGACTGCTTGGGCCTGCACAGTTTCATGATGTTAAATCTTTATGGCCAGACATTGTACTAGTTAGTGCATCTGTTCCACCAAAGCGTGCATGGGTTCCATAGTGAAATAAGATCATTTTAAATGGCTTGTGAATATGTTATGGAATCACTGGTTGCGCAATTCCCAGGGTGGAAATGTAATGACCGGGTAGGGAGACAGACAGGTGAGCCCTAATTTACCCACTCAGTCCCTGCCTACTTGCAACGACCCGTCCTAGGTGACGGGGTACAACTGGGCGACGGTCCCTACGCTCAGTAAGTGCACGACAGACAAACAGACAAGGGTACACAGAAGCTAGGGAAATGGGGCAGCTGCCCACGGAGACACCGTGAGCAACGAGATTAGTGAACGAGCCGAGTCAAACCAGGAGTGCACGAGGTACAAAACGCTGAGCAGGAGAGTGGTCAGTAAGCCAAGGTCAATAACAAGCAGAGGATCAGTAGTTCAAGCAGCAGCAGCAGCAGAGCCAGGAAAAAAGCAGAGCAGAATCACAGGCAAAGGATGAACAGGAAAGGCAGGTATAAATAGACAGTGGGCGGGAGCTAGCTCCGTCTGGCCAGGCTGTGATAGGCTCTCCCACTCCTAAGCCTGCCATCCTGAGTGGTGGAAGATGGAGTCAGTATCACAGACATAGAAGCAGGTGCAGACTGATTACCCACGGGCGTCGACACAGAAGCTGTGTCTGGCAGATCCTTTACAGGAATTTTATGGAATTTGCTATGCGAACGATTCCCCAAAGGCTGCTGGACACTGTTAGGAATAAATGTTCAAGTAAATCTGCAACCCCAAATCTGTCACAACTCTGATCAACAGAGTCTAAGGCTACTTTATGGTTTTCACCAGAGCCTACTGCACGGCAGGTTGGATTTTGCAGCATAGAACCCAGGTTGCTTTAACAAAGTTTGGTGTGGGATAAGAGGTGCAATGCAGGCAAAACCAGAACAGATAGCAGACAGCCAGAGGGTAAACAGAAAGTCCAAATAACAAAGTTAGGGGATATCAGGGATTGCAGTGGTCAAAACCAGCCGGGAACAGAAAGTTCAAATCAGTAAGCAAAGGGTAATCCAGAAAAAAATGTTATCAGACTTGATTTGTTCCAGTTAATCTTAACTCTCACATGGCTTCCAAAATCATATATGTGGATGACATGTTCCACAAAATCCAAAGCTCCAAGAAACAGGAGCAAGTCGTCTGCATACAGCGATATCTTATCCTCGTGGGGTTATCCTTGACGCGTGCCTCTTTCCAATTTGAAAGTTGGGAACAGTACTCCATTAACAACCACTCTTGCGAGCGGTTCAGAGTATCGAATTTTACACCATTTTAGAAAGTCGTCCCCATGGCCGAACCAGCCCAAAGCTTTCTTTGTTCATTAACCACTTAGGCCTCAAGCACACTTCAGTGATTTTCTTCAGTGTGCTATCCGTTTTTTTAACGGATAACACACTGACCCATTAATATCTATGGGGCCATGCACACTTCCGTTATTTTTGCGGATCCGTGTATCCGTTCCGCAAATGATAGAACAGGTCCTATTCCTGTCCATTTTTGCAGATCAGTCTCGACCATTCTATTTATTGGTTTGTTAAAACTATGGACAGCACAGGGAAGCCATCTGTGTGCGGTCCGTGTTTTGCGGAATCATGATTTGCAGTCGTATAAAGGGCCACAGATGTGTACTTGAGGCCTTAGATTAATTTATCTCAATCAATACCGGGAGTGATCAAAAATTCCACGGGACTCAGAGGAGATTTTTTTGTATAAAAGGAACCATAAGTTTATTAATAGATGCAATATCTATGCATGACATATGTACACTAGCTCTAAAATAGCATGAAAAACAGCATTTACTGGGATTCAATTGTCTCCATATATCTATCCAGCTCAGTTCAGATGTTAGATTTTTTAGAGTATAAAATATAATTTAGGTGAGGGGGTGGAGATGTTTTTGAATCTATCCATAACTTCATCCATTGGTAGCGTTAAAATCATTCATGTATCATGGCCCACTTGCCTCTACTAACATATTGTTAGTTACTACAAAAATTATCAGGGAAGTCCTTAGGGGTCTGCAACCTGTGTATCCATTCTTGTGAAAGGGGGCACCATTCATGTTTTGTCACTGGCTTGAGACCACCAAGAATCTTAATGGTATAGCAGTATTATTTAAACATTGTAATACACTGTTGTTTTTAATATTTGTATTATAATTATATGAAAATATACATATTAGGCTGGGTTCACACCTGCATTAGTGTGTTTCGTTGTTCTGCTCCATCAGAGGGGCAGCACAAGGGAATAACGGAAACAACAGTTCAGTTGCACCATCGATACCGCCGGTTGCCGACGGAACCCATTGACTTTAATCAGTTCTGTCGGCTTTCCGTCAAGGTGTCCGTGATTTTACCGCTGCGACAATGTCTCCAGTAAACTCCTGATGGATCTGCAACGGGGGCCCATAATGGAGTCTCCAACGCAGATGTGAACATAGCCTTAATATACATTGCAGTAAGAAAAGAAGAAAAGAATACACAGCATATACAAAATACACAAAGAAAAAAAATACACATTATTTGGTCATTTTATGTATAGAGCTGATATTTATTCACTTTATGTTTTTATTATTTGATCACTGTATGGTGGCATTTACTTAGACATTGTGTGGCACTGCTACCATATATTATTTTTGCAGGGTATGGTGGTAGCACCACTGTATAGCAGTGTTATTTAGAGAAATGTATGGAAGTGCTATTTGACCGAAGAATGGGTACAGTTATTTGGGCACCATAATATATGACACTGTTAATTAAGCAGTGTATTGTATGGTTATTTGTACACTGGGTGGCAGTACACTATTTGGATGGTGCCAAAAGAAGGTACTGCACAGGGCACCATCCAACTAAAAACAGCCCTAAATATTATACTGTAGATAGATTGTGTCTTTCATTCTTGTAAATTGTTTGTCAACTTCAAATAAATGTTAGAATGTACTTCTACCTACATAATACTACTACTACTACTACTACTACTACTACTACTACTACTACTACTACTACTACTACTAATAATAATAATAATAATAATAATAAATTATGAAAAAAATGATTGATTTGTATAAAGTTTCAGTCCAGTAGGGGTCATAAACCAATCTACGTCCTAAGTCAGAGAAGACATGATGCAGGACATTGCTATATGCACAGCATCTGGGACCACAGGATAAGTGCTGTATATTAAAGATACAGTGCACCATTACATAATTAACCATTTAGCTGCTTACCCTACATAGTTTAAAGGAGCATACTTATTGGTGGCCCTCTCTGCACTTTTGATTGAAGAGAGCTCAGGCTCCATTTATTAGCAAGATGCACAGAGAAAAATGCTTAGGAAATCTAGTGACCAAACAGTATAAGACAGTAAAAGAAGTTGGTATTTTACAATGGTGCACTTTAAGATTGTGCAAAAAGACTAAGGATTTCTGTTATTTGAGGACGGCTAACATTCTAAGAAGTGATTGCACACACTCCCAAATAAAATGAGAATATCTCTTATGCATTAGTCAAGTCAATATTGGCAATTGCCAAGTATTACAGCATTGCAGGCTGCCAATGCCAAATATTGATCAATTGATCACTATCATAGCCAAACATGTGAGATATTTGAAAATGCTTTCTTGGAAATGAACATTCAAATGTTATGTACCAATCCATTTGGTGTTTATTAATACTAAAAAAATGTACGCGGTTGTATGGATCTGTAAAGAAGTTGTCTGCATTGTACAATCTCCTTTTGTTAGAAGGGGCCCCTGAAAATATTACAGGGTGTTCTGCTGCCGGGTCCCCCAGCAAAGAGCTATAATCTTCAGAGGAACATGGCAACAAGTGTTTAATTCCCCTACAGCACCACCACAGGAGAAATAAAATGGTTATTCCCATTGTAGACATTTATAGCATAGCCACAGGATATTAGATGTCTTTTCTGATATAGAGTAGGATGAATGTGTAGTTTAATTAAAATTCTACCATTTTTATATTAGTGAAATACTAATACCATTGTTTTAATCATGTATTCCTGTTTATGTCTTTATAGATATCCATTGGACTACAGTTGTACACTCACTGCCAGAGATAATGTCATCATACTATACCACATGCTTTTTTATCTTATTGTAGATGTCTATTTAACAGTATACTAGTAACATGTTCAATTGATATTTTTACGGAGTACCGCAGTTCACATAGATGCGTTTTGTTAGAGCCGTATAGCTCTCCTACACTGGGGTAGACGTTGGATACACCTTCCTCAATTTATTGTGATGAGTCTGGTTTATAAAACCTTTTGGCCAATACATAACATATATGTTGAACATTTAGAGTAATGGTACTTGTTATATTTGTTAATATAGATATGTGTCTAATTTACTCTTGGGTAGGCTAGCGCAAATTCTTTCTCATGCCACTTGAATACTTACATGCCCTACATTAAGATGACGCCTCTAGCTTCAATGATGCCGGATGCGCATGCGCACATTTTTTGACTGTGCAATATGGGGAAACGTACACTTTTGTGATTAGGCGTCTGAGACAGGTTGTGATGACGCTTTGGCGCATGCGCGGTTCGTAAGTCATGACGATGATTTGCAGATCAATCCTACAGACAGACTTTGTTTTCCACGTGTGTCTGTTGACATCTTCTCGTGGGTGAGTGCCAGCTGTTTGTCATTTGTTATTTCTAATTTCAATTAACTTTGGAATGTTTCTAGCCTACACATGTACATCACCTGTAATTTTTTATTTATGTACAATTTGTACTGTATCACATGTCGATGATATGTATTGATTACTGTCTTTTTTTATTATTTATTTCACTATGATGTATGATATTCTCACTTGGTTATATGCAATTATGTAAATGATGTGATTTATCACTGACGCACTATTTATAGCCTTTTGCACTAGGTGAATAAATACCTCTTGTTTGTACTCATGCTGGTGTGCTGCCTCTCTTTCTTCTGGATACGTTCGGGGAACTTTGCATGACTGAGAATATTACAGAGTGTTCTGCTGCCGGGACCCCCTACAATCCGCTATAATCTTCAGAGGAATGTGGCAACAAGTGTTTAATTCCCCTACGGCACCACCACAGGAGAAATGAAATGGTTATTCCCATTGTAGACATTTATCGCATATCCACAGGATATGTCATAAATGTTTGATAGATGCGGGTCTCAGTTTTGTTCAATGGGAGTTATGGAAACAGCCAAGCAAGCATGCTTGGCTATTTCCTTAACTCCCTTAGAAGTGAATAGAGAGAGCCACTAAATCTCCGTCTGGAAGCGGTGGCTGCCTCACCAGGCTGGACGGGGGTCAGGTGACCCATATCTGGGGCCCACTTGCATAAGACATCAATGGCAAAGTAATAGAATTCAAGTAAGAGAATTTACTTAAAGGGGTTTACAGGATTAGAAAAACATGGCTGCTTTCTTCCCAAAACAGTGCCACACTTGTCCACAGGTTGTGTATGGTATGGCAGATCAACCCCATCAATGGAGCTCAGCTGCAATACCAGACACAATCGATGGATAAGAGAGGCGTTGTTTCTGGAAGAAAGCAGACATCTCTTTGTAATCCTGTATAACCTATTTAAGCCATTGAAGTATTACTATTATATGAGGAATATGAAAGGATATCCCAATTTTTGTGAACATATGCCACAATTATGATCCTTTATTAGCAATTTTGTGGTCAAATTTGTGGATAGTATAAAAAGAAATGACTGTTTTCTTAAAGATGTGGTCTGACCTCTGATATCCCTGCCAAACTTGAGAACTGAAGCTCCATTCCAGTGAATTGGTCTGTGTAGTAGTTTCCAGTCCTCTAGTGCCGCTGTGGAGGAAAAAAGTGTAAAGGGGCCTGCTGGCAGAAGGGTCTCTATCATTCAGAAAGTGATACTATATACTAGCGCTATGCTTTAAATCTTTTTACAAAGGTAACTTAGATAATATACTTAGATTGTAACTAAATCTTCAACAAACTTCTGACATGTCATAGTGACATGTCAGAAGTTTTGATCGTTGGAGGTCCGAGAACCCCACCGATCGCTAGAACGGAGAGACAGAAGTGCTCGGGTGAGCACTGAGCCGCTTTGCTTCTGATTGGCTTTTTTTGGGCCCATAGACCTTCTATTCAGTCTGTACACAGCTACATCAGAAACCAAGTGGCTCAGCGCTCACCCGAGGGTTTCTGGTGCTATGTTCTAGCAATCGGGTGGGGGTCTCAGTGCTCGGACCACCACCGATCAAAACTTCTAACATGTCACTATGACATATCAGAAGGTTGTTGAAAGTTTAGTTACCTTTTAAGATAAAGTCTTAGCAGAAAATGTGTAGGGCAGGGCTAGTCATATTCAGAACTTTAAAAATCTTACTTAGTGCTTAGTGAATTCTGACAGCACAACTTCCCTCTGTGCTGTCAGACCAACCTACTCTCCTCCCTCCACATCTCTGTTAACATGACTTGATATTTCCTTAAAAAATATTTTTTCTATTTTTCTATTCAAAATATTGTCATCATTGAAAAAAAAATTTTCAAGTGCTATTACTTTGGTTTACATTATTATTTAAACCTCTCTTGTAATGAATCTTATCAGTATTGTATCTCTGCATATAAGGGGGAAAAAAAATAATCACTGTTACATATATGAGATGGACAGGTTCCTGGCACGCAGTTAGACATTGAGTGGAAAGTACAAAGAACACCTCACTGGGACTGTGTTTTATGTCAAGAGAGACAATAATTCAATGACATGTTTGCGTAAGATAAGAGTGCTGGATGCCACAGGTCATCAATGGTTGTCGCCTACGATTTCCACCTGTAGTACATTGCGGGGGCAAGTAAATCATTACGTTCATATATTCCAGACAGCTGCCTATCTGCTAAATGGAAATGGAAACATGTTTCAAACCAATGTGTTAAAATCGCACAATGAGGTGTTGACTGTGAAGTACAGAATCAGGTTAGCTCTAGAAGGGCTATCAATGCCATGAGAACTGCAACATGCAGCCATTCCCTTCGCCTATGCAAAGTTCACTGCCCCTGTAATGATTCTATTCAGCAAATATTTGAAGTCTGTAATGATTATACTTTGTAAATATGTAACATTATTCAACCTTTTGTTTTATCTGCCTTTTTTTTCCTTTTTCATTTTAAGGCAGCGGTTTGGGTCTCTGTTAACCGAATAAATGTATGTTACACATTCATTGAGTCTGAGAACAGATGAAGTCCACCAAGTTCAACTGATGATTTGCTGTTAATTCTCTATCCCATAAAGCTAAAATTAGACTAAGGTATATATATATATATATATATATATATATATATATATATATATATATATATATTGAAGAAAATCCCACAGCACTCCGTGTTAGTGAAAAAAATGGTGGTTTATTAAGCCAGCACAAGCTGCAACGTTTCTGTCCTGCTATAGGACCTTTATCAAGCTTGTGTTGGCTTAATAAACCACCATTTTTTTCACTAACACGGAGTGCTGTGGGATTTTCTTCAATATTGATCTATATCCCCTGGATCGGGATTACCTGCTTGCACCTGAGACCATATTGGAATTGCATTGTGAGTGCTGCTGCTTTTCCATTGTAGATATATATATATATATATATATATATATATATATATATATAAAAATAAAAAATATATATACAGTCCAAATAAAGATGAACATGGCACGCCAGATAAAACTGAGAAATTAGGCCATGTGCATGTTACCAAACGGGGGATGAATCTATTCCCCAACTTGAATGCAAAGAAAGAACCATAGGACAATTAACAGCACCAGGACTTCAGAATCGATGAAAAAGTGTTGCTTTAATCACCATCAATTGAGCGACGTTTCGGTTCACATCTGACCTTGAGAAAGGTTCAAATGTGTACCGAAACATCGCTCACTTGGTGGTAATTAAGCCAACCCTTTTTCATTTTTCACTAAGTCCTAGTGCTGTTACTTGTCCTATGGTTCCTTATATATATATATATATATATATATATATATATGTAACACCTGCAGAGAAAGCATTGTATATAGTGGATGCTGCAGTTAATGCCAAGCAGAAACTCACATCAACAGACATTAGCACTTCTTCTGAAGTGCAGTGGACTACATGTCCCAGAAACAATTGCTTCTCTATACCCCTGCAGCCTAGGAGAGGAGCAGCAAAGGGGAGCACTGATTGACTGAGCAGGGGATTGTGGGACAAGGCTGAGCAGGGAGGAAAGACAGTGGCCATCTTTGGGAGAGACACATGGTCAGGAGATAGGGAGACTGTGAGTGCATTGCAGAGATAAGAGAGTCCTGCACTGGGGCACACAGCACAGAGGCCCAGAGACAGTCCTGACAGCCCAGCTGCTCACTGTATGAGAGGAAGAAATGCTGCAGCAGCATCACCTCTGCAAAACAGCCTGATTCCAAGGAGGTGCCCTGCTCTGCAGCACAGGAGGATTTTGCCTGCCACTCCATTGTCGTCCACGCGTCTGAACGCTGTGGCCCCGAGCTGGATCCCGGGGGAATATCATCTTTGCTGCAAGAAGTAGTGAGTACACATTGCTGGAACTTATTGTGCTGATCTTGAGGACTTAGTGAGAGAACTGTTCTTGAGAGGAACTTCAGTATTTAAGTGTACCAACGGTTACAGAAAAGCGGGCCAACGTCCGCGGCAACAGGGCCCCAAGTTTGAACTGTGTTCATTGCATTACTGCAGCTATTGGTAACAGTATAAGTGTGTGCCAGCTCTTACCAGCAGTATAAGTGTGGGTGAGTGATCATTATCCTGTGTGGGTCACTGATATACTGTATATGTTTGGTGAAGACAGTATCTTAACCCTTTGTTATCCCCATAACATTTCAGGGAATATTGATATGTGTTGTACCAGCCAGGCATGGCATATAGTCCATGCCCACCACTAGGGGGTCAATCACACAGAACTGTAATTGTTATGTCGTTTGTGCTTTATTTCTTTATTTGCATCATTCTTATTCAGATCACCCGTGTTTACTTTTCCCTAAATAAAACTGTCGAGTTAACCGCTTGTGAGTGTGTACTGAGCTCAGGTGGGGGTTTCCCGAGTCGACCCCTGGCAGAAGAGGAAGACCCTCCTGCTTTCCTATAGAGCTCCTAGCAAGATTCGGGTGGAGGCACTGCGCCACAGTGAGGTGAGAACTACAATACACCCTGCCTACAGAGGTAGGCCCAAAGGGGTGTTGCATACGCTACCGTTCAAAAGTTTAGGGTCACCCGGACAATTTTGTGTTTTCCATGAAAGCTCACACTTATATTTATCAAATGAGTTGCAAAATGACTAGAAAATATAGTCAAGACATTGACAAGGTTAGAAATAATGATTTTTATTTGAAATAATAATTTTCTCCTTCAAACTTTGCTTTCATCAAAGAATGCTCCATTTGCAGCAATTACAGCATTGCAGACCTTTGGCACTCTAGCTGTTAATTTGCTGAGGTAATCGGGAGAAATTTCACCCAATGCTTCCAGAAGCCCCTCCCACAAGTTGGATTGGCTTGATGGGCACTTCTTGCGTACCATACGGTCAAGCTGCTCCCACAACAGCTCTATGGGGTTTAGATCTGGTGACTGCGCTGGCCACTCCATTACAGATAGAATACCAGCTGCCTGCTTCTTCCCTAAATAGTTCTTGCATAATTTGGAGGTGTGTTAGGGGTCATTGTCCTGTTGTAGGATGAAATTGGCTCCAATCAAGCGCTGTCCACAGGGTATGGCATGGCGTTGCAAAACTGAGTGATAGCCTCCCTTATTCAAAATCCCTTTTACCTTGTACAAATCTCCCACTTTACCAGCACCAAAGCAACCCCAGACCATCACGTTACCTCCACCATGCTTGACAGATGGCGTCAGACACTCTTCCAGCATCTTTTCAGTTGTTCTGCGTCTCACAAATGTTCTTCTGTGTGATCCAAACACCTCAAACTTCGATTCGTCTGTCCATAACACTTTTTTCCAATCTTCCTCTGTCCAATGTCTGTGTGCTTTTGCCCATATTAATCTTTTCCTTTTATTAGCCAGTCTCATATATGGGTTTTTCTTTGCCACTCTGCCCTGAAGGCCAGCATCCCGGAGCCGGCTCTTCACTGTAGACGTTGTCACTGGCGTTTTGCGGGTACTATTTAATGAAGTTGCCAGTTGAGGACCTGTGAGGCGTCTATTTCTCAAACTAGAGACTCTAATGTACTTGTCTTGTTGCTCAGTTGTGCAGCGGGGCCTCCCATTTATCTTTCTACTCTGGTTAGAGCCTGTTTGTTCTGTCCTCTGAAGGGAGTAGTACACACCGTTGTAGGAAATCTTAAGTTTCTTGGCAATTTCTCGCATGGAATAGCCTTCATTTCTAAGAACAAGAATAGACTGTCGAGTTTCACATGAAAGCTCTCTTTTTCTAGCCATTTGGAGAGTTTAATCGAACCCACAAATGTAATGCTCCAGATTCTCAACTAGCTCAAAGGAAGGTCAGTTTTATAGCTCCTCTAAACAGCAAAACTGTTTACAGCGGTACTAACATAATTGCACAAGGGTTTTCAAGTGTTTTCTAATCATCCATTAACCTTCTAACACAGTTAGCAAACACAATGATGTACCATTAGAACACTGGAGTGATGGTTGCTGGAAATGGGCCTCTATACACCTATGTAGATATTGCATTAAAAATAATAGTCATTTGGGGGCGTGGCTTGCAGTGGACCGGAGCGGACGCATCTCTGCAGAGCTCCTGATTAAGCCGAGTGCAGACCGGGGATTACCCTCCTCTGACCGCGGACAGCGGCTCTCCGGTAGGTGTATCGACACCCCCGCACGGCCACGCTCAGGTTCAGACCTCCCCGGCCTCACTGGGCCGCCGGACATCTTGCGGCCTAGCGACACGAGTGAAGCCGCGGCCTCGATTACTAGAGGCGCGGCGGCCGCGCATCAGAGATCCCCGCCCGGAGCACTCACCGGAGCCCCTCTGGGTCTGCCTGTCAGCCCTCCGCCCTCGTCCTGGTGTGGAGGACTTGGAGAAGGCTGCTTTGCCGACCTTGTTTCGGCCGTGTCCCGCCGCTGGACTTGCGGCCTACCGCGGGAGGAGAAGCCGCGGCCTCGATTTGGGCCTCCCCGCTCACGGACGAGCCCCCCCCCCAGTCCCCAGATAACGGACATCCCGCTGGAGGCCTCACAGGGGGAATCCTGGGCACCTGTGGCTGAGCTGACCTGGAGGTGAGAGGGAGAGGGGACCAGAACTACCCACCACCCTTCTGGCCTACTTATACCCTGCACCTGGCTGAGGGGGTCAGCCGCTGTAGCCAGCGTGCCCACACATATCAGGCCCTTAACTGCCATACCTGGGCCAGACCGGGAAACACAAGGGGCACCCTACGCATCTGCACCCTGCTCCACCTATATTGCACTGGAATATCCCTGCAGCTCCCCAGCACATTGCCATCTGGAACCATACTGTTATTGTCACTATACTATTATATGGATGGTACTAATTTCTGAGGAAGCCCTCTTGCCCACAGAGTTGCACCTCTTGAGTAGGGGACATACCACCGTATCTATGCTGCATTAACTTGTCCACTCTTCTCGGATCGGCATCCAAAAAGCTTTACCATCAGCAATGAAACCTCCATAACCTTACACATGGTCTAACTACCTGATTCTACCTACCCGCAGACCTAGCTGCTTGTATGATGGTCAAGATTGGGCAACAAAAAGCAAGAGACGCTTCTGTACAGTCTAAAGCAACAAGTCTGGATAACTTCGTTAAAAAGCCTCAACTTCCAAACGCCAGAGATCACCTCTCCATTACCGCTGGACACGAGAAAGTCATGTCTGTTAAGGCCCAGGCTGCAAACGTAGCAGATGCTGACAGCGACATAGATGACACCGCGTCTACCAGGGACTTGCCCGTCTCCAGATCTTTTATTAGCAGGGTTCTGAACAAGGCACTAGAACCGGTCGTCAAAGAGCTAGGTGACATCAAACAAGAAGTCCGCCAGATTGGCAACAGAGTCGAGCAATTGGAGTCTACACAGGCCCACCTAATCCACCACGCAGAAGCTTCCACGTCCTCTTTTACCGCCTGTCAGACCCACCTGAACTCGGTCATGGACTGGCTGGAAGACCAAGACAACAGAGGGCGCCGTAATAACTTGCGCTTGAAGGGCGTATCTGAATCAATTCCGGACGAATCCTTGTATACCTCGATCAAACAAATTTTCGTTAAAATACTTGGCGACAGCTACCGGGATGAAATCAACATGGAAAGGGTTCACAGGGCTCTACGAGCCAGACCTAAGCCCCAAGAGCCTCCACGTGACGTTATTTGCCGCCTTTTTAGCTCAAAAGTCCGAGATGACATCTTGAAGCATTCGAGACTTTGTGACTCCCTCTTGTGGGAGGGTTCGAGGATCTCCGTCTACCAAGATCTGTCAAGAACCACGTTATCCAAACGTCAAATTCTGAAACCCTTCACGGAGGTCCTCCGACGCAACAACATCGCATACAGATGGCTTTTCCCCTTCGGCATCTCCTTCATGATTGAAGGTAAAAGATTCACAGTTCGGAAGCATGCGGACCTAGAGGTCGCACTGGTGGCCCTGAAAATTCCTGACCTGGAGGTTCCGGACTGGGCGGTGGTTCAGAACCTGTCCGACCTGCCGCCGTTGCCCCCTCACACACCCTGGGAAACCGCCAACCCACGCAAGACGAACAGGAATCGCAAAAGATCTGGGAAGCCGGCGCCTGAAAGAGTCTCCATGGACACTACTTGAAGGATCTAGGAAATCGGCGCCTGACAGAGTCTCCATGGACACTACTTGAACCCCTCGATTTCCAGGAGCACCAGCGGCTCCATGTATCCTTTTTCGTCCTTTTTCATAATACTCGTAATATAACCTCGTTATATGCAACCTGCGGGCTCACGCCCTTTCCAGAGTGATTTACAATGTTAGACCATTACATACTTAGCTTTAATGTTATTTTGAATGTTATCATTGCATAGCACTATCCCAAACCTACTATTTTGGTTTACCGATCTGAAATGTACTGTTATTATGGTACATACTTTGCCTAACTCCAGGCTTTTGTTTTGTTTTGTTATATCATTTTGTTTTGTGATACCAGTTTTAACCCTGTCTCTCCAAATTTTCGTGATGTTATTTGTACCCGCTGAGATACTGAAACTTCCATACAAGAAGGTGATGCCTCTATTTACTGTCCTCCAACTGTCTATTTCTCACCGCTACGTCACTTGGCCACCTGGTGGCGCTCTCCCTCTGTCTCCACCACTTATGCTTATCTATGACTAGCTCAGATATTTGTGTAACCTCCCTCAACACCAAAGGCCTGAATGGCCCCAGGAAAAGGAGTCAAATTTTAGCGCTCCTGAAAAAGGAGAGGGCTGACGTCATTCTTCTACAGGAAACCCACTTTAAACCCCAAAAGCTACCCACGCTCACACACTACCACTACACAACCTGGTTCCATAGCACCCATCCTTCCTCCTCCTCCAAAGGGGTTAGCATAGCTTTTAAGAAGAATGTACCCTACATCCACTCAGTGTCTAAATCTGACCCAGAAGGTAGATTCCTTTTCATTAAAGGAACTCTTGCTGGCTCGCCCGTCTCCTTTGCGAATCTATATGCTCCTAATCAGGGTCAGACCCAATGGTTAATTAAAACATTAAAGTTATTTAAAGAATTTGCAGAGGGACTTATGGTGGTGGGGGGAGATTTTAATGTTTCACTAGATCCCCTACTAGATACGTCCTCTGCCAGGTCACCCATTGCGCATTCTTCCCTCAAAAGAATTAGAAGCTGCCTCCAGCACCTGAACCTGATAGATGTCTGGCGACTACATTTCCCTACTACTAAAGATTACTCCTTTTATTCCCATGTCCATGGGTCCCACCATAGGATCGATTATCTCTTTATCTCCAGTAGACATCTACCTATGGCAACTGCCCCTCGCATAGGCTCGATAACCCTATCTGACCACGCCCCCATCTCCCTTAACCTCAAAATGGAGAACCTGCCCCCCAAGGCGTGGACTTGGTCCTTGAATGAAACCCTTTTAGATGACCCCAGCAATGTAACTTCCCTATCTGCCCATCTTGTCGACTTCTTTCAGAGAAACGAAACTCCTGACATCTCAATGCCAATTGTGTGGGAAACGCACAAAGCCTTCACCAGAGGGGAGCTCATTGCCCTTGGTGCTTATTTAAAAAAACAAAGAGGGAAGGAGCTCGACTCCATACTCTCGCAGATTTCTGCTCTTGAGAGAGTGGGTAAACGCTCACAAGCGCTTGAGATACAGGGGAATTTGAGTGACTTACGGAAGAAGTTGAAGGATTTACTTAATATTAAGTCAGCAAAAATTTATCAGCGCTGCTCTTTCAAATTTTATGCGCACGGGGATAGAGGCTCCAAAGTCATGACCAAACTTCTTAAAAAACGTACGGAGCTGTCCTTTATCAAAGACATCAAGACCTCCTCTGGTTCTCTATCTTCTGATACTGGAGATATAACAAGGGAGTTCTTGCAATACTATACATCCTTATACAACTTGCCCGAACCGTCGGACTCGCACGCTCTCACGGAACAATTTCTCCAGCATATAAATCTTCCCTCCCTCACGGACGTAGATAGAGACGCTCTCACTCAGCCCTTTACATTAGACGAACTGTCCAAAGTTCTTTCATCCATACCCAATGGTAAAAGTCCTGGACCTGATGGCTTCCCCATTAGCTACTATAAAAAGTTTAAACAGGTATTGTTACCCAAATTCCTTAATGTATGCAATAGCCTTTTGGAGGGCTCTACGCTACCGCCACAGGCTTTGGAAGCACATATTACCCTGATACATAAAGAGGGTAAGGATAGTGCTGAATGTGGAAGCTATCGACCCATCTCCCTCCTTAACACGGATCTCAAGTGGTGGGCAAAACTTCTGGCCAACAGACTCAATCCTCTCCTCTCCCGCTTAATCAACCCCGAACAAGTGGGGTTTGTGCCCGAGAGAGAAGGCAAGCATAACACCACCAGACTTATTAACATAATTCATCATGCTACACAGAAGGGGATCCCTTTAGTCTTACTAGGGACCGACGCCGAGAAGGCTTTTGATAGGGTCAGGTGGTCCTTCATGCTTGCCACTCTACATAAATTTGGCTTTCCTGACAAGTTTATATCTGCGATCTTCTCTCTATATACTACGCCCAAGGCTAACTTACGCTTGAATGGCACAATTTCACCCTCCTTTAGCATAAATAACGGAACAAGGCAGGGCTGCCCCCTTTCCCCAGCCTTATTCATCCTCACCTTAGAAACACTCATTCAGAAACTCATACAGACTACTGATGTCTCAGGCATACAACTTGGGAACCACATCCACAAGACAGCTGCTTTTGCAGATGACCTCCTGCTGCTGGTCACTAACCCTAAACAAGCATTCCCCTTAATACTGCAAGCCTTTAACTCCTTCGGTTATGTTTCAAACTTCAAAATAAATTATTCCAAATCAGAAGTCCTTAATATTTCAGCGCCACTAGCGGATATATGTGATGTACAAAAGCTAGCCCCGTTCCAATGGCCGCAACATAGCATCAAATATCTGGGCGTTAAGCTTACTAAAAAATCCTCCCAACTCTATGCCGCAAATTTCGTCCCCTTGCTAAATAAGATTAAAACCCAGTTACATTCCCTGCGGATCCCCTTCCTATCTTGGGTGGGCAGGAAAAACTACCTGAAGACTTACATTCTTCCCCAAATCCTATACGTGCTTCAAGCCATGCCCATTCACCTACCTAATACTTTCTTTAGCTCCATCAAGTCTCTATTCTCCAAATTTCTCTGGAATTCTAAAAAGCCACGACTAGCACATAGACACCTGATTCTCAAATCCAGCTCTGGGGGTATGGGCCTTCCGGACATTCTCACCTATTATAAAGCCGTACACCTGGGTAGGTGGGTTTCCTTGAACAGGACCAGAGACATGTCTCCAGTCCTAGCTGCGGAAAGAGCTCTTCTTTCTCCAGGTCTACAAGCTCGACTCTGGTGCCCTTTTTTAAAAACGGGACTTACAAACTCCATAAGTCCCACAATTAAAGGCACCGTTTTAGTATCCCAGAAATTTTTCTGCGACTGCACTCCGGTGAAAAAAACACTACCACTTACACCGCTCCACCTACTCCCGATACTCACTAATTGCACAGCTGTCCCTGATACCTACTGGTCCTCTTTAAAATACAATACTGTAGTCGATGTTTTTGGTGAGGGGCAAGTTCCCACCTTACAATCCCTTTTGCCTGTAGATACTCATCCACCCATCCCCTTCTTACACTCCTTAGGTTTCAAAGAAACAAGCAGCCTCTTCCTGAAGATGTTTCCGGATATCTCAGAGCCCTCCTGGTTGGAGACATATTTGCTGCTACCTGCTCTTCCTAGGGGCCTAGTCTCTAAAATATACTCTGGCTTGGTTTTAGATGGCTCTCCTGCCAAACCCAGCTTTCTTCTGGCCTGGGAGAAGGAACTGGAGGTTATCTTCAGCAGGGAAGATACGTCTTTTATTCTAAAGCACGTATTTGGCTTCTCTAGATGCGTTAAAATTCAGGAGAACTCCTTTAAAACCACAACCAGGTGGTACAGAACTCCAGATTTTTTGTACAAAATCAATCTGATTCCAACCAACCAGTGTTGGAGGTGCAATGTGGGCGTGGGTAGCATATCGCATATTTGGTGGGACTGCCCCTCGATCAAGCCCTTCTGGGATAAAGTGTCTGACACAATCCAGAAAGTAACGAAACAAGCGCTCCCCCTCGGGGCTCCTCTAGTCCTCCTATGGGCTCCATCTCAAAACTTCCGCCCGAAGCGTAATGATCTGATAACTCAAATGATTACAGTGGCTAAACTACTGATTCCACTCCACTGGAAATCATCCGCACCCCCGACTTTCCGTGAGTGGTTAGATAAGATGGACTCTGTTGGCAGAATGGAGGAGCTCTTGAGCTGGGAACTCAGAAAGCATGAAGACTATCTGAAGGTATGGTCTCCGTGGCTGACTTTTCGGGCCTCTCGTCCCCTCCCAAACTGAGCTTTCCCTAGCCCCTTAGGATCTATGGGAGGTGGCTGGTGTAGTTGCTCTTAAGATTGTACAGACCTCCTCCACATGGGGAGACCGTAACAATACCCCTTCCCTCTCAAACCTTGCAAGACATTGGTTTTCTCTCTCTATATCTCTTCCGTATCTCATTTTCTCTCACGCTCTGACATGGGTACCCAGTTTATTGTTACTAACGTTACTTCTTTATTGTTTATTGTTTCTCTTCCTGCATGATCATTATTGAACAGAACTTCGGCCTGCGTGCCGTGAGATTTATCTGCGATTTCCCGTGATCTATGTGCGGATGCTTTTCTTTTATACTGTTCATCTTGTTGTATATTTTCAATAAAACAAAGATTTGATAAAAAAAAATAATAGTCATTTAGCACATTAACAATGTATAGAGTGTATTTCTGATTAATTTAATGTTATCTTCATTGAAAAAAACTGTGCTTTTCTTTCAAAAATCAGGAAATTTCTAAGTGACCCTAAACTTTTGAACGGTAGTGTATGTATATATATATATATATATATATATATATATATATATAATACCACTGGCCTAATACTGTGTACTTTCCCCTCATGTCAACAAAACTTTGCTGACCCATTAAGGCTTGGACTTTACATGACTTCTGAAGGTGTCCTGTAGTGTCTGGCCCCAAGAAGTTAACAGCGGATCCTATAAGGAGTAACTATGCCTTCATCAAACTTTTGATATGTCATAGAAAAATATCAAAAATTTGGATCGTTGGGGGTCCAGGTGCTGAGACCCCCACCATTGCTGAAACAACGGAGCGCTCAGGTGATTGCCCTGCACTTTCGGCTGTGATGAGCGCTCATCGTCAGGCTTAAAATGTCTTACATAGACATTCTATACGAGCCGTCTTCAGCCTGACGATGAACGATGATCACAGCCGAAGAAGCAAAGCGCTCAACTGAGCACTTCTGCCCCTTAGTTTCCACAAAGGTGGAGGTCTCAGCACCCAGACCCCCATCTAGCCAAACTTTTGATATGTCTCTGTGACATATCAAAAGTTTGATGAAAGTGAGGTTCCTATTTAAGTCGCAGATCCCAGAGATGCTCAATCAGATTGAGATCTGGGGAATGTGGAGGCCAAGTCAACACCTTGAACTTTTTGTCATGTTCCTCTTACCGTTCCTGAACAATTTATGCAGTCTATCAGGGTGCATTATCCTGCTGATAGAGACCACTGTCATTAATGAATACCATTGCCACGAAGGGGTGTAATTGGTCTTTAACAATGTTTAGGTAGCTGTTTAGTGTCAAATTAACATTTACATAAATGTCAGGACCCAAAGTTTCGCAGCAGACCATTGCCCAGTGCATCACACTGCCTCTGCCGGCTGACCTTCTTCCCCTCATCCAGGTGTCCTTTCTTCCCAAGGTAAGTGATGCATATGTACCCGGCTGTCCACACGATGTAAAATTTAATTCATCATACCAAGTCGCCTTCTTCCATCGCTCCATGGTTCAGTTCTGATGCTTACATGCCCATTGTAGGTGTTTTGGCAGTGTACAGAGGTCAGTCCTATGCACAGCAAGCTGCAATGCACTGTGGGTTCTGACACCTTTCTATCATAACCAGCAATAACTTTGACATCAATTGGTGCTACAGCAGTTCTTCTGTGGGATCAGACCAGACGGGCTAGCCTTCGCTCCCCACATGTAGATAGATAGATAGATAGATAGATAGATAGATAGATAGATAGATAGATAGATAGATAGATAGATAAACGAAGAAATAGACGCAGCACTCCAGAAGTAGCTGCAAAGATAGTGGTTTATTCACCCATGTACAGAAATAGCTACGTTTCAGTCCTCTCAACAGGACCTTTGTCAAGCTTGACAAAGGTCCTGCTGAGAGGACTGAAACATAGCTATTTCTGTACATGGGTGAATAAACCACTATCTTTGCAACTACTTTTGGAGTGCTGCGTCTATTTCTTAGCTTGTGTATCCAATTCTGGACCGTGTGGATGACGGTCAAGGACGCATAGCAGCTTGATACTTGAATTCTCTGAAGTGCTGCTTTTTTCTACCTACTAGATATATATATATATATATATATATATATATATATATATATATATATATACATGAGTTTTGTCGTATAAGATTGTTTTCATACATATTGCTAGCTGTAAGGCCCTGTTTACACTGAGGTTTTTGCAGGCAGAAAAAATATGCCTCAAAATTTCTTCAGGAATTTTGAAGCAGATTTTATACTGCCTGCGCTTTTTTTCTTGGTGTTTTTCCTAGTCTTTTTTACTGCGTTTTTCGCCCTTGGCCATGTAATGCAAGGACCACGGGCAAAAAAGGCAGCGAAAAACGCTAGAAAACGAGCGCCGCAGAACTTTTCTGCTTCCCATTGATTTCAAAGGGAGTTCAGAGGCAGAACCGTAGCAAGAAAGGACATGCCGCTGTTTTTCCCAGTGAGCAGCCAAAGCTGCTCGGGAAAAAAAACTCTTCTGCTTCCCTTTGAAATCAATGGAGCGTGATTTCGCCCATATTTTGGCACTGATTCCGAAGTGGCTTCAGCATCAAAATCAGCACCAAAAAAACTCAGTGTGAACAGGGCCTAAGGCAATAGGAAAATATTAAATGCACCACAAACATTGTGGTTTTCACACAAAGATTTCTTGGCTTCGCAAGTTTCTATCGCCAGTTCATCCCAAACTTCTCTTCGCTTACCGCCCCTATCTCTGCTATCACCAAGAAGGGCGTGAACGCTAAAGTCTGGACCCTTGAAGCAGAGTCGGCATTCACTAACCTCAAGAGGGCCTTCATGTCTGCCTCCGTTTTTCTCCTGATGTTTCTCGGCAGTTCTCGTTGGAGGTTGACGTTTCTTCCATTGCTTCTGGAGCACTTCTCTTTCAAAGAAACTCCAACGGTAAGGCGTTTTCCTGTGGCTTCTTCTCTAAACTCTTCTCTGTTGCAGAAAGAAACGACTCCATTGGGGACCGTGAGTTACTTGCCATCAAGTTAGGCTTAGAAGAGTGAAGGCATTTGCTAAAGGGGGCTGCTCATCCTATTATCATCTACACTGATCCCAAGCACCTCACTTATTTACAGTCTGCACAGCGCCTGAACCCTCGTCAAGTCAGATGGTCGCTATTCTTTTCCAGATTCAAATTCCTACTCTATTTCCGTCCTGCTGATAAAACTATAAAGGCTGATGCACTGTCTTTTTCATTTGAGACAGATGATGCAGAAGAGGATCCTCAGCATATCATTGACCCTTCCAGGATTATTCCTGTTAACCCTCTGTGGATTAAAAAAATTCCTCCTGCAAAAATTTTTGTTCATCCTATTGACAGGAATAAAATTCTCATCTGGGGTCATAATTCCAAGCTGGCAGGGCATTCTGGACTTTATTACACTTCACTACTAGTGGTCCACGCTGCCCAAAGATGTTGTGGACTATGCCTCCTCGTGTATCAACTGTGCGCAAAACAAAGCTACCCATTTCAAGCCTGCAGGTCTACTCCAACCTCTGCCTGTTCCTGATAGTCCCTGGCAACATATTGCCATGGATTTTATTACAGATCTTCCTCCTTCTTCTGGATGCACCACTGTCTGGATCGTGATGGATCAATTCTTCAAGATGGCACATTTTGTTCCTCTGTCTCGCCTTCCCTCAGCTCCTCACCTGGCAAATTTATTTGTTTAGCATTTATTTTGTTTGCACAAATTGTCCCTCCATATCCTGTCTGATCGTGGTGTGCTATTCACGTCTAAGGTCTGGAGAGCACTGTGTAAGCTTCTGGATATGAAATTGGACTTTTCTTCTGCATACCACCCGCAATCCAATGGCCAAGTTGAAAGGATTAACCAAGTGCTTCATAATTTTGTACTTGTTCAACACGACAACTGGGTGCATCTCCTTCCATGGGCCAAATTCTCTTATTTCTGCTGCTACATCTCCATTTTTTGTTGTTTACAGCCAAAATCCACATGTTCCTCTTCCTGTACCGGCTACATCTTAAGTGCCTGCAGCTATTATTTCTTTCGAAAATTTTCTTCAGGTCTGGCAGCAAACCAAGTCTGCGATCCTGCAGGCAGTAAATCGCATGAAGAAGTATGCCGATAGGAAGAGAAGGCCTCCTCCTCCGTTTCTTCCCGGAGTTAAGGTCTAATTATCTTCAAAAAATATTAGACTGAAAATTCCCTCCTACAAATTCACTCCTAGATTTCTTGGTCCCTTTGAAGTCCTGCAACAGATCAACCCTGTGTCATACAAGCTACGTTTACCTCCTACTCCCAAAGTTCCCAATTCCTTCCATGTGTCCCTCCTGAAGCCTGTGGTCATCAACCAGTACAGTAAGTCTCCTGGCTCTGCAACTGCTCCCAGTGGTTCTTCTGATGTCCTCGAAATCAAGGAGATCCTGGACTACAAGAAAGTATGAGGGAAGAACTTTTACCTAGTGGATTAGAAGGGTTTTGGTCCTGACTAGAGGTCTTGGGAGCCTGAAGAAAATGTTGATTTCCCAGCTCTTATCAAGAAGAGGGGGGTACAGTAAAGCCCGCACTCATTGACCACAGGAATCCCCCTCTTACCGCCAGCCGTGACCGCAGGTCTCTGAACAGAGTCATTTCCAATTTTTTTTTTGGTGTAATATACTTTTCTGTTTAGAAAGGTTGTGCTGACAATATCCAGCACTAATCGCATAAAGATTCATATACATATCTTTCTTTCTCTCCTTATTTTCTAGGTAAGGGCAGGTTCGGACTGGCCCACTAGAGAACCAGAGGATCTACCGGTGGGCCCATGCTCTAATACAATAAAGGTCAAGCAGAAGACAGACCCATTTGGAGCTCTTTGGAGCCAATCACTTATCACGAGGGTCAATTTCTTATGGGATGATTCACAACACACGGTGGCTCAGTGGTTAGCACTATTACCTTGCAGCGCTGGGGGCCTGGGTTCAAATCCAACCAAGGACAACATCTGCATGGAGTTTGTATGTTCTCCCCATGTTTGTGTGGGTTTCCTCTGGGTAATCTGGTTTCCTCCCACACCCCAATAGGGACCTTAGATTGTGAGCCCCGATGGGGACAGTAAAAAAGAGGACCTCTGTACAGCACTGCGTAATATGTTGGTGCTATATAAGTAACATAAATAAACAACCTACTACACCTTATTAATGATATATCCTATATGTACAATGATATCAACAAGGACGATGATGAACTTAAAACTGGACATGTACATTTTCTATATAGACAGGGTGGGCCCTTAGAATCATCTCCTCTTGTGGGCCCAAGGAACCCCAGTCCGACACTGGGTAAGGGGTAGCTTTTTCCCACTCTCCCCTGATGATAAGATAGCTATTGCAGCCCCCATGAGTTTAAAATAATGATATGATTAACAGTAGCAATTTATTGTATGGGGTGGGATGTAGTTAATGCACATCGCTGTACATGTACAGCTCAATATTTTATAAAGATTTCTTGTTAAAAAACATGTTTTTCTGCAATTATTTTATTAACTACATTATATATTATTATCACATTATTATTATCGCAAATAAACACATAATTTTTTCCTCTCTGTAATGAAAAGCACCTTTCTATGGTTATTTTCAATGCAGATATATCTTTAATAAAGCCTAGTAAATGGCCTACAGAACTTCTATAGCATATGGAGGCAGATGCAGGTGCCAATGTGGCTGCACAAAGACTCTGCAGTGAGGAGCAATGTCCGATGGAGAATGTCAAGACAGGGCAGAGAGGAGGAGTCGGCGGAGTAGGCAGCTGTCTGTGGTTGCTTGAGGTGGGGGGGGGGGGGCACAATTTATGGATTGATCTGTCTTAAAAAAAAGTTTAATCAGTGGGACCCTGTGTCTAAGCTGCTAATTCTGTATGTACCGGGGTGTTGGTATGCTGTTTAGTACATTTTTGCGGGAACGGCGCCTGTCACACAGGAATGGACTTCCACTATGTGACAGGTCCATTGTAACCAATCAATGCTTTAATATAGAGAGAAGCAGCTGATTAAAAAGAACGAGTGTTGGGAGAGTCAGAATATATATACAGTTTAGATTATAGATAAGAACGCTAGGGATTCGTGGAGACAATTAAATGAGAGATAGTCTATGCTACAGGGGCACATTCTAAAACATCTTCCTTGGCCACCATGAGAGCTTGTCCCACACCTGCCAACAGAAAATACCTCTATATGGTTCTGTTTGAAATTGGAGGCATAAGGAGGCAAAGTAGGACATGTATGGGCATTGTATTATGGCTGAACTTTGAGGTTATACAAAGCTGTAATATCGTTATGTTCATGAGGCCTTTCTAGCTTTCAATGATTGAAGTAAATCATTTTGGTTCCAGGAAAGTTAAAAAAGGATGGAGCACAGTGTCCAAACCCATTTATGACCATGGGAACCTAGACAAGCATGCAAACAAAGCTATCCTTTTAAACAAATAGCCAGGTACACGAGTTGCAAATAATTAAGATTTTAATGAAAAGATCATGTGTCATACCACAAAAAGGTCGCTTTCTTGCAGTACCAGCCAATAGTAACATATTAGTGCACTTAACAAAAACAATATAGTCTAGTTTTGTGGTATTAATAAAGAACCCCAGAGAATTTCACTCTGTGTTCACTCATGTGAAACATTTTTTTATTTTCTGTTCAAAGCATTTTATTTGTTTGCCAAATGTTTAAATAAAGGAAAAAGAAAGAAAAGGTACAAAATGATGGTAAATTAGGAAAAATATGGAATAAAGATGTTATGTAGATTATGAAAATGCAGTTTTGAATTTTCCTTTATTTGTTTGATTTTAAAAAAAAATCCAGCACTTCTTTTGATTATGTCTTGGGTTCATTTAATTGCAATATACCGTTTCCCAAAATTATGAAAATAACATTCTAATAAAGTACATCTGGCTGATTAATCTTTGAAGTGAACATTCACTTTTATCTATCTTACGTCACATGTTTGAGACATGTCAGTGGATAGCACCAGTGGTTAGGATAGGTTGTGCTGAGTGCTGCTGTTCAGAACAAAGCCTCTGGTTGCCTTACTAGCATGGCATCAAAGAAAAAGTCCTTCTCTGAACAAAGGAAGTAGTGAAGATCCCATCTCTGCCTGTACACCAGAAGTCTGGTTGTTACTGCAAAAACGCTGATCGGCGGGAGTGCCATGTACCTGCCATGTACTTGTAAGGCAGCAGTGATGCTGCCACCCCCCCCCCCTGATCGCTACCATTGGTAATCGTAGCCATGGCAGGCGTTTCAAACACCCTGCACCAGCTTTGCCCACTTCATTCTGTTTAGGAACGGTGAGCAGAGCTGGTGTGATAGTCTGTGAACCAAATATTTACCCTTGCTGTGGCCTTCTGTGCTTTGATCGTCCTCTTCTGCATCTTGCTGTTTGATCACTCACTGTTATCATCATTATCAACTGTACTGCTGCTTATTTTTTTAGCAGCAGCACTAGTGATTCCTGAATTTCCCTTTCCCAGTCCCTGTTCCAGCCCCCCAATCCCCCTGCCCCTCTCCCCTCCTCCGTGTACAATTTTAGTTAGTGTCAGATAGTCAGGAAATTCTTTACAGTTTTATATTGCCATAATTTTTTGTTAATGAAGTCTGTTCAGTAAATTTTTTATACTTCATTTTTTTTCGAAACTTTTATTTTCTTGAATTTCCCTTTCCCAGTCCCTGTTCCAGCCCCCTAACTCTCCTGCCCCTCCTCAATGAACGTCAAGCGGCCGCTGATCAGTGACTGCCATCACTGATCAGCAATATTTGGCACAGGACTTTTTTTTTGTCAGTTTTGCACCATCGCCGTGTGTGCGCCCTGCGGCCACTGAGTGCTAATCAGTGACCGACATCACTGATCAGCATCTGGTAATTTTTTTTTTTACGCAGGTTTTCTGCAACTGTGCGCGTCCTACCCCATTAAGGCCGTGCACGCACGTGCTGTGGGAGACAGTGTCCGGACCAGGAAGTGAGTGCCGGCGTCTCTCAGGAGGGAGATGCCACCGGGAAATCACTCGTCCATGGCCACGCCCATCAGGGGGTAAGTCAAGACGATGGTTTGCGGCCATAAACGTTACAGTATCCCCCCTCTTCTTGGGGCCATAGCGGGAGAGAAACTTCTTCACGAGGGCAGGATCATCAATGTTCTCCTCTGGCTCCCAAGACCTCTCCTCTGGACCAAATCCCCTGCAATCCACCAAATAAAACGTCCTACCTCCTACTTATTTGGTGGCCAGGATCTCCCTCACCTTGAAAGTCCCTGACGAGCCGCCAGTAGCCACTGCGGAACTAAGAGTCCTGGAGTAGCGGTTCAGGACCACAGGCTTCAGCAGGGAGACATGGAAGGAGTTTGGAATCTTGAGGGTAGGAGGCAGCCGAAGCTTGTAAGAGACAGGATATATTTGCAGAAGAATCTCGAAGGGTCCGAGGAACCTGGGGGAAAACTTGCAAGATGGCACCTTCAGCTGGATATTCTTGGAAGACAGCCAGATCTTAGTTCCTGGAAGAAACTGGGGAGGTTCTCGTCTTCTAGTGTTTGCCTTTTTCTTCATGCGGTCGACCGCCACCAGAATAGAAGATCGGGTCTGCTGCCATATCTGCAGAAAGTCCCTGAAGGTAGAGTCAACTGCAGGCACCTGGGACATAGTGGAAACAGGAAGAGGAATTTGTGGATGTTGGCCGTAGACAATGAAGAACGGGCTGGAGGTGGTGGACTCACTAGTATGGTTGTTATAAGAGAACTCAGCCCAAGAAAGCAGCTGCACCCAGTCATCATGCTGCCTGGAGATAAAGTGCCGCAGATAGTTCTCCATAATCTGATTAACCCTCTCGACTTGGCCATTGGACTGGGGATGGTAGGTCGAGGAGAAGTCCAACTTGACACCGAGGAGACCGCAGAGTGCTCTCCAGAACTTTGAGGTGAACTGGCCCCTCGATCCGAGACAATATTCAGAGGCAAGCCGTGGAGACGGAAGATGTGTTGGATGAAGAGACCGGCCAGTCGGGAAGCAGAAGGCAAAAGGCAGACCAGTCAGTGGAACAAAATGAGCTATCTTGGAAAATCGATCCACCACCACCCAGACTACACTGCATCCAGCAGAGAGAGGCAGATCTGTGACAAAGTACATTGCAATATGTCACCAGGGGGCATCGGGCACAGGCAGTGGCTGGAGCAGACCAGCTGTTCTGGAGTCAGCAACTTTATTTGCTGCGCATACCGTACAGGAGGAGACAAAATCCGTGATGTCTTTGGACAGCGTGGGCCACCAGAACTGACGGACAATTAGGTCTCGGGTCTTACAGGCACCCGCGTGACCTGCCAGCTTGGAACTGTGTCCCCAGCAGAGGATTCTTTCTCTGTCTGCCAGACGTACAAAGGTCCTTCCTGGTGGAAAGTCTCTAACTTGCAGAGGGTTGATAGAGATGATGCAGCAAGGGTCAATGATATCCTGTGTGGAACCCACAGTGTCCTCTGTCTCAAATGACTTAGACAATGCATCGGCCCTCATATTCTTGTCGGCAGGGCGGTAGTGGAGCTCAAACTGGAACCGAGCGAAAAACAGCGACCACCTGGCCTGATGAGGGTTCAGCCGTTGGGCCGTCTGGAGATAGGGGAGGTTCTTGTGGTCCGTGAAGACCAGGATTGGATGAGCTGCGAATTCTAGTAGGTGTCTCCACTCCTGCTGAGCCAGCTTGATGGCCAGTAACTCCCGATCCCCAATCGAGTTGTTGCGCTGTGCGGGAGAAAAAAGCTTAGAGTAGTAGCCACATACCACAGTCTTGCCTTTGGACCCTCTCTGGAACAGAAGTGTGCCAGCACCAACAGAGAAGGCATCCACCTCCAACGAAAACTGTAGGGACACATCAGGATGATGAAGGATTGAGGCTAATGTGAAGGCCTTCTTTAAGCTCTTGAACGTGGCCTCTTCTGAAGTCCACACCTTGGCATTCATTCCCTTTTTGGTGAGGGTAGAGATGGGGGCTGTAAGTGAGGAGAAGTTGGGTATGAACAGCTGGTAGAAGTTGTCGAATCCCAGGAAGCGCTGTATGGCCCTTAAGCCTTGAGGGCGTGGCCATTCCAAGACAGCCTTTACCTTCTCAGGATCCATTTTGAGGCCCTGATCGGAGAATATATAGCCCAGGAAGGGTAGAGACTTTCTTTAGAATACGCACTTCTCCAGCTTGGCATATAGGTGATTCTCCCTTAATCGAAGCAAAACTTGGCGAACAAGTCTCTGATGAGTTACTGGATCTGGGGAAAAAAATTTAAATGTCATCGAGATACACCACAACACAGACATAGAGGAGATCACGGAAAATGTCATTGACAAATTCTTGAAAAAACGCCGGGGCTTTAGACAGGCCGAAGGGCATAACCAGGTTTTCGCAGTGCCCATCACATGTATTAAATTCTGTGTTCCACTCGTCACCCTGACGAAACCGGATTAAATTGTAGGCCCCCCGCAGGTCTAGTTTGGAAAAAAAAATTGCCCCCCATATGCGATCATCAAACAGTTCAGAGATTAAAGGCAATGGGTGTCTGTTCTTTACCGTGATCTGGTTGAAACCCCGGTAGTCAATGCAAGGTCGGAGGGATCCGTCTTTATTTTTTGACAAAGAAAAACCCGGCCCTGGCCAGGGATGAGGATTTGCGTATGAAGCCCCTCTCTATATTCTCCTTAATATAGGCAGACATTGACTGGGTTTCAGGTAAGGAGAGAGGGTATACACTACCGCAGGGGTGGAATACAAATTTTTAACAACAGGTTCCCTGTTTTTCGGACAAAGACATGCTGGGGGGATGGGTTCACAGTGTTTTGCGGTGTATCGCACCATTGAAAATGATTCTAATAATAAAATAAAACAATTATGATATTCCAAATACCTTAGATGGACTCCAAATAAAGAAATTCCCTGTCCAGAATGTTTTTGTAAATGATATGCCTGACACAGCTTCTGTGTCGACGCCCGTGGTTAATCAGTCTGCACCTGCTCCTAGGTCTGATAGAGTGACTCGATCTGCTACCACTCAGGCTGGTAGGCTGAGCAGTGGGAGAACCTATCACAGCCTGGCCAGATGGTTCTTGCTCCGGCCCTCGGTCTATTTATACCTTAATTTCCTGCTTGTCTTTGCCTGTGATTCTTTCTTGTTTCCTGGCTCTGCTGCTCCTGCTATCACTATTGACCTCTACTTCATATCGACCCTGGCTTTACTGGTTTAATCCACGGTTCTCCTCCGTTTCACCTGGTAGTTCCAACAATCCCGAGGTAGAGGTCGTTCATCAGGAACTGTGCACAGTCTGGGCCCAGGTTCAGAAGAACCTAGAGGCGTCCCAGAGTATACAAAAAACTCAGGCTGATAGAAGACGTTCTGCTAACCCCTTTTTTATGGTCGGGGATCTGGTGTGGTTATCGTCTAAGAACTTGCGCCTTAAGGTCCCGTCCAAGAAGTTTGCTCCCCGGTTTATAGGGCCGTATAAGGTCATTGAAGTCCTCAATCCTGTCTCCTTTCCGACTGGAGTTGCCCCCATCTTTTCGTATACACGACGTGTTTCATGCCTCCCTCCTTAAACGCTGCCCCCCGTCCTGGGCTCCCTCGAGGAAACCTCCTGTTCCCGTTCTCACCCCTGAGGGGGTGGAATTCGAGGTGGCCAAGATTGTGGACAGCAAGATGGTCCAAGGCTCCCTCCAGTACCTGGTCCATTGGAGAGGATACGGGCCTGAGGAGAGGACTTGGGTACCCGCCCGGGATGTTCACGCTGGGGTATTGGTCAGGAAGTTCCACCTTCGTTTCCCCAATAAACCAGGTCCACTTAGAAAGGGTCCGGTGGCCCCTCATAAAAGGGGGGGTACTGTAAAGGATCTGCCAGGCACAACTTCTGTGTATACGCCCATGGGTAATCAGTCTGCACCTGGTTCTATGTCTCTTAGACTGACTCCATCTTCCACCACTCAGGATGGCAGGCTTAGGAGTGGGAGAGCCTATTGCAGCCTGGCCAGACGGAGCTAGCTTCCGCCCTCTGTCTATTTATACCTGCCTTTCCTGTTCCTCCTTTGCTTGTGATTCTTCTCGTGTGGTTTCCTGGCCTTGCTGCAGCTCCTAGCTATTTGACCTTGCTTCATACTGACCCCGGCTTACTGACTACTCTCCTGCTCTGCGTTTGGTATCTCGTACACTCCTGGTTTGACTCGGCTCGTTCACTACTCTTGTTGCTCACGGTGTTGCTGTCCCATTTCCCTTAGCTTCTGTGTACCCTTGTCTGTTTATCTGTCGTGCACATATTGAGCGTAGGGACCGTCGCCCAGTTATACGCCGTCGCCTAGGATGGGCCATGCAAGTAGGCAGGGACTGAGTGGCGGGTAGATTAGGGCTCACCTGTCTGTCTCCCTACCCCGACATTACATAATGACAGGCCCATATACCTTTTCTACCCTGGTTTCTACACTACTATGGACCCCCTTGAGACCCTGGCTCAGCAAATGCAGGGTCTCTCCATACAGGTCCAAGCCCTGGCTCAGAGGTGCGAACAGCGTGATGCTAACCAGGTAGTGCCCTCCACCTCACCTCTTGAACCCCACCGCAAGTTGCCTGACCGGTTCTCAGGGGTCCGGAAGACTTTTTTCTTCTTTCGGGAAAGTTGTAGGCTCTATTTCCGTCTAAGGCCCCACTCCTCAGGTTCTGAGAGCCAGCGAGTGGGTATAATTATGTCCCGGCTCCAGGACGGCCCCCAAGAATGGGCCTTCTCCTTGGCTCCTGACGACCCTGAACTTTCCTCTGTTGACTTTTCTTTCTCTGCTCTCGGGCTCATCTATAACGAGACTGACAAGACTGCCTTTGCCGAGAGTCAGCTGGTGACCTTACGTCAGGGTAAGAGACCCGTTGAGGAGTACTGTTATGACTTTAGGAAGTGGTGTGTAGCTTCTCGCTTGAATGACCCTGCCTTGAGGTGCCAGTTTAGATTGGGTCTGTCGAACGCCCTGAAAGACCTATTAGTTAGCTATCCCTCTTCTGACTCTCTACATATATACAGCACCAGAACAAAGCTCAGTACAAATATACAGCACCAGAACAAAGCTCAGCACATAAATACAACACCAGAACCAAGCTCAGTACATATATACAACACTAGAACCAAGCTCAGTACATATATACAACACCAGAACCATGCTCAGTAATATATACAGCACCAGAACAAAGCTCAATACATATATACAGCATCAGAAAAAAGCTCAGTACATATATATATATATATATATATATATATATGTTTTGAGCTTGGTTGTTCTGATATATATGTACTGAGCTTTGTTCTGGTGCTGTATATATGTACTGAGCTTTGTTCTGGTGCTGTATATATGTACTGAGCTTGGTTCTGGGGCTGTATTTATGTACTGAGCTTTGTTCTGGTGCTGTACTTATGTACTCAGCATTGTTCTGGTGCTGTATATATGTACTAAGCTTTGTTGGGGTGCTGTATATATGTACTAAGCTTGGTTCTGCTGCTGTATTTATATGCAGAGATTAGTTCTGGAGTTCTATATATGCTCCGAGCTTGGTTCTGGTGTTGTATATGTACTGAGCTTTGTTCTGGTGCTGTATATATGTACTAAGCTTTGTTGTGGTGCTGTATATATGTACTGAACTTGGTCCTGGTGCTGTATTTATATGCAGAGCTTAGTTCTGGAGTTGTATATATGTTTTGAGCTTCTCTTTGGAGCTGTATATATGTATTGAGCTTGGTTGTTATGATGAATATAACTCCAGAACCAAGCTCATTACATATATATATATATATATATATATATATATATACACACACACACACACACACACACAGCACCAGAACAAAGCTCATTACATATATATATATATATATATATATATATATATATATATATACATATATATATATATACATATATACATATATATATACATATATATATATACATATATATACAGCACCAGGACAAAGCTCAGTACATATATACAGCACCAGTACAAATACAGCCCAGTACTGAGATAATTTGCAAATTTAGTTTAACCCCTGCCATATAAGTTTGTACGGCATCAAACTACAGCTCCCGGCATAGCCAGAACGATGGTAAGGATATGCTGGGAGTTGCTGTTTTACAAAAAAGAACGATACACACATCATCTCGCTGCAGATCATACAGTGACTATATTACTGAGCAGTCACAGAGAGAATAAACATTTAAATTTAGTGACTCACCGGTGACGACTTCTCAGATTGTAGTCGTTCTCTTTACTTTTCCATCTGCTCCAGAACACTATGATGCCTCCTGGCCATGACCCATTTCTGTGGAAATGGGTAAATTTGCTGCTCAAATGTCTTCGGAAGCTCACTTTTTCAACATTTCTGCACCTATAAACGAACAGCAAATTCTTATGGTACCACACTCTATGCCCCCAAATATAATAGTATCATACACTGTGTCCCCGAATATAATAGCGCTACCCACTGTGCCCCTGGATCTAATAGTAACATACACTGTGCCCCTGAATAAAATTGTGTCAAACACTGTAAAGTAATGCACCACACACAGTGCCCCCTGTAGATAGTGCTCCCAGTAGAGCCCTCTGTAGATAGTGCTCCCGGTAGAGCCCTCTGTAGATAGTGCTCCCAGTAGAGCCCTCTATAGATAGTTCTCCCCATAGAGCCCTCTGTAGGTAGTAGCGTTCCCTGAATATAGTGCCCCCTGTAGCATTCCCTGCAGGCAGGGCCCCCTGTAGCGTTCCCTGTAGATAGTGCCCCCTGTGGCATTCCCTGTAGCGTTCCCTGTATAGTGCCCCCTGTAGCGTTCCCTGTATAGTGCCCCCTGTAGATAGGCCCCTTGTGGCGTTCCCTGTAGATAGTGCCCCCTGTGGCATTCCCTGTGGATAGAGCCCCCTGTGGCGTTCCCTGTAGATAGAGCCCCCTGTGGCGTTCCCTGTATATAGAGCCCCCTGTGACAAACCCTGTAGAGCCCCCTGTGGTGTTCCCTGTAGATAGAGCCACCTGTGGCGTTCCCTGTTGATAGAGCCCCCTGTGGCGGTCCCTGGAGATAGGGCCCCATGTGGCGTTCCCTGTATATGGGGCCCTATCTACAGGGAATGCCACATGGGGCCCTATCTACAGGGAACACCACATGGGGCCCTATCTACAGGGACCGCCACAGGGGCACAGGGGGCTCTATCTACAGGGAACGCCACAGGGGTACTATCTACAGGGAACGCCACAGGGGGCCCTATGTGGCGTTACCCTGTAGAAAGGCCCCCTGTGACGTTCCCTGTAGATAAGAACCCCCTGAGGCGTTCCCTGTAGAAAAGGGCCCCTATATAGGGGACATACTAAAAAGAATGAAGAAAAAGAATAAAGAAAAAGAATGAACAATATTAGTAATGGGCGAAAATATAAAAAAAGTTTTTTATGTTTCGAGAACATGGAATGAACAGATTTTCTTTGTAGTTAATGAGAAAATAAGAACAAATTCCATAGAAACAGATGTGTAAAAATGTTTACTGTGCTTGATAGACCTGGAATGAACAGGATATAAGTGTTATAAGGGAATGAACATATATTCCATAGAAACAGATGCGTAATTATTTTCCTGACCTGAAATGAACAGGATATTTGTGTCGTTTATAGTAGAATGAACACATATTCCATAGAAACAGATTCATAATAGTTTTTCTGTGCATGATAGACCTGGAATGAACAGGATATAAGTGTAGTTTATAAGGGAATGAACACATTCCCTTATGAACTACACATATATCGTGTTCATTCCAGGTCTATAAAGCACAGGAAAATAATTACGCATCTGTTTCTATGGAATATTCATTCCACTATAAACTACAAATAGATCCTGTTCATTCCAGGTCTATCAAGCACAGGAAAATAATTATGCATCTATTTCTATGGAATATGTGTTCATTCTACTATAAACTACACAAATATCCTGTTCATTCCAGGTTATCAAGCACAGGAATTTCCGAAGGCGTCTGTTTATATGGAATTTGTGTTTATTTCCTTAACTGCAAAGAAAATCTGTTCATGCCATGTCTACCAAACATAAAAAATTAATTATGCCCTTTTTTATATTTTTTTCCCATTAGTAATAATGTTTATTCTTTTTCTTCATTCTTTTTCTTCATTCTTTTTAGTATGTCCTGCTATATAGTCCCCTGTAGTTAGTTCCCTATAGTCTTCTGTAGTTCTCGTTCCCTGTATAGTCCCCTATGTAGTGTTCTATAGTGCCCACAGTAGAAGGAAAAAAAACAATTTTCTTACCTGTCCCGTTGTCGCCCCATCCTCCAGCGACGTCAGTCCTCCTCCATCGGAACGATGCAGCGGCACAATGACGTCATCGCCATAGCGCCATAGCCAGGGCAGCGCTAGTCAACTCAATTGTATCCGCGTCCTAAGGACGTGGATACAATGGAGTGCAGGGGACCGGACTGGTTCCGGCTTCCCGCTTCACCCGATTCTGCGAACCAGCTGTCATTTTAACAACCGGTTCGGGAGAACCGGGGCGAACCGGCCGGATCCCACCCCTGCTCTACCCCGAGGAGGGGACGAATCAAGAACCAAGTCAATATGACAATCATACGCTCTATGTGGTGGCAACGTCTCTGCCGCCTTCTTGTCGAAGACATCTGAGAACTGAGAGTAGCAAGAGTGCAACCCTGCCAATGACTGATGCGGAGGAGGCTGAACCAGATGGATATGCCCCAGACAGCGGTTGAGGCACTTGGGACCCCACTGGAGAACCTCTCCGGAGTTCTAATTCAGGACTGGGGTGTGTAGACGGAGCCAACGCAAACACAGCAGCATGAGATTGACGGCCTTGGGCAGGACAAACAGAGAGATGAGCTCAGAATGAAGGGCTCCCACTTGAAGCCTCAGCGGCTTGGTCACAGACAATATTGGGACGGGCAGCGGCAGTCCATCTACCTAGGCAACGGTCAACGGCTTCTCCAGGAAGGTAGTAGGCAAGTGAAGGAGATCCACAAGGTCTTTGCGTATACAATTGGCTGCAGAGCCAGAGTCCAGATAGGCAGAGACCAGATGGGGCCTCTCGCCAGCGACAATAGTCACAGGGATAAACAGCTTAGAGGAGATTTCTCTGTCAAATGCTGTGTCACCCAGGTTGTTTCTCCAACCAATCCTAGGCATTGGAGTTTTTTGGCCTCTGGGGACACAGACGCACGACATGGCCAGCGAGTCCCCAATATAGAGTCCAGAAGTGCGCCTGTGTTGTTTCTCTTGGACAGATAGCTTAAGCCGATCTACTTGCATCGGAACCTCGGGTGGAGCAGCAGATGAGGACAAGAGGGATTGCTGGAAGTTGGGAGCCAACTTAGGAAGCTTTCTCTCTTGATGAACCTCTTCGGATCTTTCTCTGAGCCTCATGTCCACCCGGGTGGCAAGTAAAATTAGGTAGTCCAAGGTAGGATGGTAGATCACGAGCAGCTAGTTCGTCTTTGATCACGAATGACAGACCATGCTAGAAGGAAGCTACTAACACCTGGTTGTTCCAGGACAGCTCCCCTGCCAGGGTCCGGAACTGGATGTTGTACAAGCTCACGGAGGTGTCCTCCTGGCGAAGGTTCAGTATAGATATAGCTGCTGATGAGACTCATCCAGGCTCCTCGAACACAGTGCGGAATAACCGCCTGAACCCCTGGAAGTCTCAGGTCTCGGGTCCCTGTCGTTCCCAGATTTGGTTCGCCCATACCAGGGCCTTGCTGGCAAGTAGAGAAATAATTAAGTCGATCCTGGTGCCATCTGAGGGAAATTCTCTGGCGTGCAGGGTGAAGTGGATATGACACTGGTTGAGAAATCCCCTACACGGGCTTGCATCTCCGTTGAAACGAGGTGGTAGTGGCAGCGAGAAAGGAGGATCTGAACCGACGCTGCCAGGGGGTGTAGCAGGAGGATCAGTCAGAGAAGCTGGAACAGGAGCAGAGAAGGAAGCAGCTAGCACCCCTAGCTGTAGTGCCATGGAGTCTACTGCCACAAGAAGTTGATCCTGTCGTGTTCGCAGGTCCTGCAGGTCCGCCTGCATGGCTTGGGAGGGTGACAAACCCTTGAATTGACCAGCGGGGTCCATGGCCTGAGCGTACTCTCACGGCGCGGGGTGTGGACCCACTGGGCCGTACCGCGTAGCTGGATAGCAGCTGGCCAAACAGGTACAATGCGATGTCTATAGTTCAGAAAGGGCACCTGAGGCAATGTAGACAGTAGCGGTAGATTCAGGCTAAGATGAGGCTCTGACAGTAGACAGACACCCGGCGGGCTGCGACACAATAGATGTAGTGGAGGGCACAAGACTACTCCAACTCTTGACGGCACGGTAGCACAGGACACAGGGTACATTCAGCAGGAACGGGTAACACTGGGAACTGGAACACACTTGGAGACCATTTGCAATGACAATCTTTATGTAACACAACAACACACAGGCAAGGATCGAGAGGGCAGAGCCCCTTTTATAGTCCTGAAGCATTCTGGGCTGATTGCAGTATTCTGCAACTATGCGCGTACTGGCCCTTTAAGGCCGTACACGCACGGGTGTGCGCGAATTCACTCGTCCACAGCCGCGGCGTCAGAGGGTAAGTCAAGACGACGGTCCGCGGCCATAGACGTTAAAATTACCACTCTAGGGCCACATGTGAGATATTTCTAAGAACTGCAGAACCTGGGCAATAAACATTGAGTAGCGCTTCTCTGGTAAATTCCTGTGAAGCACCTAAAGGGTTAATAAACTTTCTAAAAGATGTTTTTAGTACTTTGAGGGGTGCAGTTTTTTAAATGGGATGATTTATGGGAAGTTTCTAATATATAGTGCTCTCAAAGTCACTTTAGAACTGAACTGGTCCCTATAAAAATAGCCTTTTGAAATTTTCTTGAAAATGTGAGGAATTGCTGCTAAAGTTCTAAGACTTGTAACGTCCTAGAAAAATAAAAGAATGTTCAAAAAACAATGCCAACATAAAGTAGACATATGTGATATGTGAACTAGTAACTATTTTGTGTGGTATTACTATCTGTCTTACAAGCAGATACATAAAAATTTAGAAAAATGCAAATTTCTACAAATTTTCTCTACATTTTGTTGTTTTTTACAAATAAACACAGAATGTATCGACCAAATTTTACCACTAACTTAAAGTCCAATGTGTCACAAGAAAACAATATCAGAATATTGGATCGGTGAAAGGATTCCTAAGTTATTAACACATAAATATATGCCTATATCTGAGTACAGTAAGTAAATAAAACATATTTGCTGCATTGCTTTAAATGGTGCCAGGACTCATAGAGAAAGCCTGTGAGTTCTGCAGGGGCAACTGTCCCAATAATTACATTAATACAGGGAAAAGCTGTCAATCACACTGTCTGGGTGGGGGAAACATGACAGGCTTTCTCTATGAGTCCAAGCAGCATTTATAAAGCTTTTACATGAAAATACTGAATGAAGGTATAGAACGCTACATATCACTGAGCTCAGTGGCGTAACTACCACCGCAACAGTAGCAGCTGCTACGGAAACGGTGGCATGTCCGATGGCGGCACTAGCAGCCGCTATGACTGCTACAGCGGTAGCGACGTCACATTCAATAGTATCTGCATCCTTAGGATGCAGATACTATTGAACACTATGGCAGAGCAGGGAGGCATCTGTACTTCATTTCTCAAATAAATCCATGTGGTTTTTACAACCAAGCAGCGCCTCCATATCCCTCTTTTTTCATTACTGTCTACAAGGGGGAGGTGGGGGACACGATCTGCAGGTGGGGCTGTATGGCACTATCTACAAGGGGAGGTGGTGGCACTATCTACAAGGGGGAGGTGGGGGACACCATCTACAGGTGGGGCTGTATGGCACTATCTACAAGGGAGAGGTGGGGGAGCTATCTACAAGGGGGAGGCGGGGGCACTAAGTACAAAGGGGAGGTGTGGGGCACGGTCTAGAAGGGAGAGGTGGGGGCACTGTCTACAAGGGGGAGCTGGGAGCCACTGTCTACAAGGGGGAGGTGGGGGAGTGTAGGGCACTGTCTACAAGGGGGAGGTGGGGGCACTGTCTACAAGGAGGAGGTGGTGGGCTGTGTGGCACTGTCTACAAGGTAATAGAGCAAAAAAAAAAAAAAAAGGACACGGCGCCAAAATTGCAGTTCAGATGGTAACGTGGCAGAGCGAGTATGGTAAGAAGAACCCGCTCACCTTGTGGAAACAAATACTGGCATGTATTTGTAGTGAAGACAATGTGAAGCTGCTGCCAATCCCAACGCAAACCCCCAAAAGAGGTTGCCAAAATTTTATATAAAGTAATGAAAAAAGAGGGATATGGAGGCGCTGCTTGGTTGTAAAAACCACATGGATTTATTTGAGAAATGAAGTACAGAAGCATCTGTACTTCATTTCTCAAATAAATCCATGTGGTTTTTACAACCAAGCAGCGCCTCTATATCCCTCTTTTTTCATTACTGTCTACAAGGGGGAGGTGGGGGACACAATCTACAGGTGGGGCTGTATGGCACTATCTACAAGGGGAGGTGGTGGCACTATCTACAAGGGGGAAGTGGGGGTCACCATCTACAGGTGGGGCTGTATGGCACTATCTACAAGGGAGAGATGGGGGAGCTATCTACAAGGGGGAGGCGGGGGCACTAAGTACAAAGGGGAGGTGTGGGGCACGGTCTAGAAGGGAGAGGTGGGGGCACTGTCTACAAGGGGGAGCTGGGAGCCATTGTCTACAAGGGGGAGGTGGGGGAGTGTAGGGCACTGTCTACAAGGGGGAGGTGGGGGCACTGTCTACAAGGAGGAGGTGGTGGGCTGTGTGGCACTGTCTACAAGGTAATAGAGCAAAAAAAAATAAAAAAGGACACGGCGCCAAAATTGCAGTTCAGATGGTAACGTGGCAGAGCGAGTATGGTAAGAAGAACCCGCTCACCTTGTGGAAACAAATACTGGCAGGTATTTGTAGTGAAGACAATGTGAAGCTGCTGCCAATCCCAACGCAAACCCCCAAAAGAGGTTGCCAAAATTTGATATAAAGTAATGAAAAAAGAGGGATATGGAGGCGCTGCTTGGTTGTAAAAAACACATGGATTTATTTGAGAAATGAAGTACAGAAGCATCTGCACTTCATTTCTCAAATAAATCCATGTGGTTTTTACAACCAAGCAGCGCCTCCATATCCCTCTTTTTTCATTACTGTCTACAAGGGGGAGGTGGGGGACACTATCTACAGGTGGGGCAGTATGGCACTATCTACAAGGGGAGGTGGGGCACTATCTACAATTGGAGGTGGGGGCACTATCTACAAGGGGGAGGTGGGGGACACCATCTACAGGTGGGGCTGTATGGCACTATCTACAAGGGAGAGGTGGGGGAGCTATCTACAAGGGGGAGGCGGGGGCACTATGTACAAAGGGGAGGTGTGGGGCATGGTCTACAAGGGAGAGGTGGGGGCACTGTCTACAAGGGGGAGGTGGGGGCAGTGTCTACAAGGGGGAGGTGGGGGCTGTCTACAAGGCACTGTCTACAAGGAGGAAGTGGGGGGTACTGTGTACAAGGGGGAGGTGAGGGCAATGTCTACAGGGGGAGATGGGGGCTGTATGACACTATCTACAAGGGGGAGGTGGGGGGCACTGTCTACAAGGAGGAGGTGGGGGGCTGCATGGCACTGTCTACAAGGGGGAGCTGAGAGCCACTGTCTACAAGGGGAAGGTGGGGGGCTGTAGGGCACTGTCTACAAGGGGAGGTGGGGGCACTGTCTACAAGGAGGAGGTGGTGGGCTGTGTGGCACTGTCTACAAGGGGGAGGAGGGGGACACTATCTACCGGTGGGGCTGTATGGCACTATCTACAAGGGGAGGTGGGGGCACTATCTACAAGGGGGAGGTTGAGGACACCATCTACAGGTATGGCACTATCTACAAGGGGGGCTTTATGGAACAATCTGCAGGGGGCACTATCTATAAGAGGGCTGTGTGTTCCACAAAGGGGAGGGGGTGCCCAGTCAGAGGGTTTGCTATGGGGCCCAGTCTTGCTAAGTTACGCCCTTGACTGAGCTCAACATCTTTCCTGCCGATTCTAAGATTGAATGGAGCTGAATGGAGCTGTGTTGGAGTTTCTTGTACAGCAGTTTGCCAGGAGCACGTGCTCCACCACAGTTTTATTCAGCTAAAGCAGCACTGTAGCCACTTTAATTTCAGGATCGGAGGGGTTCCCAGCAGACGGACACCCATTGATGAGAAAGTGATGGCATATCTTTACCACGTGCCATAATTTTTTGTAATGGAAATAACCCTTTAATACTAGGTGACCTTTCTAGGACTGGACATTATACTGTTCTTCAACTGATGACACTGTAATTCTAATAACCTGTTCTTATTTTTCTCAGAAATTGACCACGATAACTCAGTTCAGACTAAGGTTACATTCATTACTTTATCTGTAGCCTATGTTCTGCTATTGCTTCTGTGCTCATGACCTTAACCCGAATTGTTTGTACTATATCAGGACCTTGGCCTTTGTCTGATAGACGTTCCTGTGAATCTAATATTAGAATACCCACATGGGAGTTAGACCTGCTATTTGGGCTAGCAGCTTGATTACATGGTTAACCCCTTTCCGCATATGGGCGTAACTATATGCCCATTTTGACCATGCCCTAATGCAAATGGTCGTACAGATATGCACTGAGGATGAAGCGGGCACAGGAGCTGTGACTGCGCCATCTGCAGCAGGTTCCGGCTGTAATATACTACTGACATCCCGCTGCAACGGTGGAGATTGGAGTAATCTCCGATCTACGCTGTTGAACCCCTTAGATGCCGCAGTCAATAGTGACCGTGGCATCTAAGTGGCTGACAGGAGGGGGCTCCCTCCGTACCCCATCGTCCCCCCCCAGCGAGGGAATACGGGATGCCGATGGTTGCTATTGCAACGAGGAAGCCTGTCAATGGGCTCCTAGTCGGCCATGTACGGAAGTCTATTATGTCCTGCCAAAGGCAGCACCTAATAGACTGACTGTCAGTTGAAAGATGATAAACATCTTGATATGCCTACCAAAATAGAGAAAATCCCATTCCAAATCTTGAATGACTTTCTTCCAGATCTAGACATAAACAGCTGGATAAACGCAGGCTTAACATATATAGATGATCTATATGTGGAAAATAATCTCTGTTGCTTCTCTGACTTATCATTCAGATACAAACTAGATAAAACTCAATTCTACAAATTTCTGCAGATAAGAACGATTATGAGAGAAATTCCATCTCCATTACTTTCCCTACCTATGCCGGCTTCTACGTACTTAAATAACCAATTAAAAACAATTAAAGGTATTCACACGTTTTATCAGATTGGTTCCCAATCACTTACCTTTGAAAATCAAACACATATATCTAAATGGCATAGAGATCTGAACGGCCAATTTTCAAGAGACCAGTGGTTAAGAGCATTCTCCATCTCTCTTAAATCCTCTTCCTGTACTAATCATCAAGAATTATATTATAAAATATTCTATAGATTGTATCTCTCTCCATATAAACTTTCCAGAATATATAGTGATGCATCGCCCCAATGTTGGAGAGGTTGTAACCATTTGGGATCCATACTTCACATATTTTTGGAATGTCCTTTATTATTAACCTTTTGGCAATCAATTAGTGCACTACTAAATGAGATTACAACTCAAAATATTAACCTCACGCCGGAACTTGGGTTACTACGGCTTGGAATTGATGTTATTCCCAAACAATTCCAAATTGTAATATGTCATATTTTAATATCTGCCACATCAGCTGTAGAGTTCAGATGGAAAACATGTAACGTCCCGACCATCACAGACATCATTAATTTAAAAAGTCAATACAAACTATCAATATGAATATATTTATGCCTGTAGCATACAAAGACATGACCGGTTCTGTAAAGATTGGATGTGTTGGAATAACTCTGTATATGCCGTACCGCTCCCTTTCTAGTGCCAGCTCATACGTTGTCTGTTGTATACATTTTATTTTTTCTTTATGGTGACCTGTATACGTTCTTCACAACATTTATTTTATTTACCTTTCTTTTATTACCCATATTATTTTGAATCCCATTTTCTCAAAATGTTAACATTTATAGGAATTAACGATTTAATTATTATTTGAGACTAACTATTTACTTCTACCTGCGAGTAGAACTGTTATACACATATATTTTCTGATGTCTCAACTGTTTAATAAAGACATATTGAAACAGAAAGATGATCGGTACAATACACTGCACTATTTACTAGTCCTTCTCAATGAATTAGAATATAAACAAAAAGTTAATTTATTTCAGTAATTCAATTCAAAAACTGAAACTCATATATTATATAGATTCATTACACACAGAGTGATCTATTTCCAGCATTTTTCTTCTAATGTCGATGAGTATGGCTAACAGTTAATGAAAACCCAAAATTTTGTGTCTCAGAAAATGTTAATATTATATAAGCCCAATTTCAAAAATGATTTTTAATACCAAAATGTTGACCTACTGAAAAGTATGTACAGTATATGCCCTCAATACTTGGTCGCGGCTCCTTGTGCATGAATTACTGCGTCAATGCGGTGTAGCATGGGGGCGATCAGCCTGTGGCACTGCTGAGGTGTTATGGAAGGACTTGATATAATACAGTGGACCAACACCAGCAGATGACATGGCTTCCCAAACCGTCACTGACTGTGGAAACTTCACACTAGACCGCAAGCAACTTGGATTGATGCCTCTCCACTCTTCCTCCAGACTCTGGGACCTTGATTTCCAAATTAAATGCAAAATTTACTTTCATCTGAAAAAAGGACTTTGGACCACTGAGTAACAGTGTTGGTCCACTGTGTTATATCAAGTCTAGAGTCAGCGCAGCCGTCTACCAGGAAATTTTAGAGCACTTCCCTCTGCTGACAAGTTTTATGGAGATGCTCATTTCATTTTCCAGCAGGACTTGGCACCTGCCCACACTGCCAAATGTACCAATACATGGTTTAATAACCACAGTGTCACTGTGCTTGATTGGCCAGCAAACTCGCCTGACCTAAACCCCATAGAGAATCTATGGGGTATTGTCAAGACGAAGATGAGAGACACCAGACCCAACAATGCAGACGAGCTGAAGACCACTATCAAAGCAACCTGGGCTTCCATAGCACCTCAGCAGTGCCACAGGCTGATCGCCTCCATGCCATGCCGCATTGATGCAGTTAGGGCTTGTTCACACTGAGTTTTTTGAAGGCAGAAAATTCTGCCTGGAAAAATTAGCTCCAATTTTTTTAAGCGGTTTTGCACCACACGCGTTTATTGATGCGATTTTAGACGCATTTTTTGCCATGTTTTTTTTTCCTATTTCTTCAATACAAAGTGAAATACCACGCGCGCTTTTTGCCAAAAAATGCAGCAAAAAACGTGGCCCACATCGTGGCAAAAAACGCGTAAAAAAACACGTTTACTTTCGTCTCCCATTGATTTCAATGGGGTTTTTGAGGTGGAAAATGGCTCAAGATAGGGCATATAGCTTTTTTTTCCCGCGAGCTTGCGGTAAAAAAACGACTCCACCTCCCATCGAATAGGAGTAAATTTCGGCAGTTTTTTTCCGCAGTTTTTGCCGCTGTTTCCGTGGCAAAATTTCTGTTTGAACAGGGCCTTACATAGTTACATAGTACGGTTGAAAAAAGACACATGTCCATCAAGTTCAACCAAGGAATGGGAAATGGAAGGGAAAAATTTCTACACATAGGAGCTCATTTTTTTGGTTCTAGGAAATTATCTAAGCCTTTTTTAAAGCCATCTACTGTCCCTGCTGTGACCAGCTCCTGCTGTAGTCTATTCCATAGATTCACTGTTCTCACAGTAAAGAAGAATGTCGCCTCTGCAGGTTATTCCAGACGGAGGGAGTGCCCCCTTGTTTTTTGAGGGGGTTTTACATGGATCAGGATTTCACCATATTTTGTGTATGTGCCATTCATATATTTATATAAGTTAATCATGTCCCCCCTTAGTCATCTCTTTTCAAGGCTAAATAGGTTTAATTCTATTAATCTTTCCTCATAACTTAGATTCTTCATGCCTCTTATTAGCTTTGTTGCTCTTCTTTGTATTTTTTCCAACTCCAGGGCATCATTTCTATGAACTGGAGCCCAGAACTGGACTGCATATTCTAGATGAGGCCTCACTAATGCTTTGTAAAGTGGTAATATTGTATTCCTGTCCCGCGAGTCCATGCCTCTTTTAATACACGACAATATCTTACTGGCCTATGAAGCAGCTGATTGACATTGCAAGCTGTTATTTAGTTTATGATCTACAAGTACACCCAGATCCTTCTCAATAAGTGACTCCCCCAGTATAGCTCCCCCTAGGACATATGATGCATGCAGATTGTTGGTACCCAGATGCATAACTTTACATTTATCTACATTAAACATAATTTGCCAACTGGATGCCTAAACACTTAGTGTGTTCAAATCAGCTTGTAATTTACGAACATCTTCCATAGATCGAACAATACTACATAGCTTGGTGTCATCTGCAAAAATAAAAATAGTGCTATTAATCCCATCCTCTATATCATTAATAAATAAGTTGAATAACAGTGGTCCCAGAACTGAACCCTGGGGTACACCACTTATAACCGGGGACCATTCAGTAGGAATCATTGACCACAACTCTCTGGGTACGGTCCTTGAGCCAATTCTCAATCCAATTACAAACTATACTTTCTAGACCTGTAGTCCTTAATTTACCCATTAGACGTCTATGAGGGACAGTTTCAAATGCCTTTGCAAAGTCCAAAAACACTATATCCACAGCAGCCCCTCTGTCTAGGCTTCTGCTCACCTCTTCATAAAAACAGATCAGGTTGGTTTGACAACATCTGTCCTTAGTAAAACCGTGCTGGCTGTCACGTATAATACTATATTTTGTCACATAATCCTGTATATAGTCCCTCAATAGCCCCTCAAACATTTTCCCCACGATGGATGTTAAGTTAACTGGTCTATAATTACCCTGGGAAGACCTAGAACCCTTTTTGAAAATATGCACCACATTTGCCCTGAATCAGTCCCTTGGCACTATACCAGTCACTAGAGAATCTCGAAATATTATGAAGAGGGGGGCAGAAATAACTGACCTAAGCTCTTTAAGAACTCTAGGGTGTAACCCATCTGGTCCCAGGGCCTTGTGTACATTTATTTTATTTAACTTAGCTTGGACCATATCTACATTCAGCCAATTCAGTATATCAACTGATATATTAACAGCACTGGCACCGGCTACATCAGCTGCTTTCTTCTGTTGTATATACAGAGCTAAAGAACCCATTTAATAACTCTGCCTTCTCTTGATCCCCTGTTACCAACTCCCCATTACCACTATCTAATGGTCCTACATGTTCAGACCTTGGCTTTTTTGCATTTACATACTTGAAGAATTTTTTGGGATTTGTTTTACTATCATTGGCCACCTGCCTTTTATTTCGTATTTTTGCTGATGTTATTACCTTTTAACAGATTTTATTAAGCTCTTTATAATGTACAAAGGCTACAGCTGTACCCTCAGATTTGTATTTTTCAAATGCCCTTTTTTTGTGATATATTGCCCTTTTTACAGAAGGTGTAAGCCATGTGGGGTTTAATTTAAGTCGTTTATACTTGTTACCTATAGGAATAAATTTTGCACTATAATTACCCAAAGTAGATTTTAAGATCTCCCATTTATCATTTGTACCATTATTTGACCTTAGTTCTTACCAGTCTATATCCTGAATTGCTGCCCTCATCCTAGGGAAATTGGCCTTCTTAAAATTAAGTGTTTTTGCCCACCCAGCCCGTGTTTGTTTTTAACAGTATAGGTAAAATATAACTATATTGTGATCACTGTTACCGAGGTTTTCACGAACATTGACGTTCCCAACAAGCTCTGCATTATTAGAAATGACCAGATCCAACAGAGCTTCACCTCTAGTCGGGTCTTTCACAAACTGGCCCATAAAATTTTCCTGCAACAGGTTGAGGAAATTTCTCCCCTTTGCAGTTGAAGCCGAACCATGACACCAATTAATATCCCGGTAATTAAAATCTCCCATTATTACTACTGTACCAGCCTGTGCAGCCCGCTCCATCTGTTTATATATTTGACCTTCCATCTCCTTAGTTATATTGCGGGTCTATAGATTACACCAAAAGCTATTTTTTCAGTGTTTACCTCCCTTTCTAGTTTCAATCTCCTCAGAATCTTTACTCACTATTGTCTCTTTCACACTCGCCTTCATATCACTTCTCACATACAGACATACACCGCCGCCTTTCCTATTTGTCCTGTCTTTCTGAAACAGTGTAAATCCCTCTAGATTTACAGCCCAGTCATGAGAAGAGTCTAGCCATGTTTCAGCAACACCAACTATATCTATATTTTCTTCCAGTACCAAGGCCTCCAGCTCCCCCATTTTGCTTGCTAGACTTATGGCACTTGTGAACATACACTTTAACTTGCCTTTAAATGTTTCACTTTCAGTATCAGAAATGTGATTATTTGACATTATTTGGGCATTTCTGTTTTCATTGCTGTTTTGTAACAATAGGATCTCCTTATCCTGTTGTCTAGTCCTCTCCCCACAGTCTATTTATCCCCCCACCAATTTAGTCTGACCCCTCTCTAACCTAACTACCACTTTATTTTCTAAATTGACCTTCCTCCCCAGCCCTACTCTGCCACCCCAGCTAGAATTCGCTCCCCCAGCATAGCAGACCCCCCTTCCATTTTGGTGCAAATCATCTGCAGAATACAGTGCTCTAGGAACCCAAAGTCTTTTCCTCTACACCAAGACTTAAAGAGGCTCTGTCACCAGATTTTGCAACCCCTATCTGCTATTAATTAGACGGGATGTCTCACAGGACAAAAACGTATAAAGGTGGGAAAAACACTCAACCACCCATATGGAAAATTAGAGATAAGGACTCTAACAATATATGATAAACCAGAGAAACAGAGTCCATATATATCAATGTATGAAAAAACTAAACATCTTTATTGAAAAATACAATAAAATACATTAAATGACAAAGACAGAGAATCTCAAAATAAATCCTTTTACGGATCACAAATGTATACATTGAGTCTATATATATATTTAATAATACACTGATAGTATACACAGTTATTATAACTCAATGTAGCTCCAACATGGGGTGCATCGAAATAGGAATGATTTCAAAGTATAAGTTGTGTGAAGAAAGACAATATGCCTAACTCTGAAAAGGCCTATAGTGACTAAAAGGTAAGTAATTAGTGCCTGGAAAGATGGCAAAAAGCCAAATTTAAATCCAATGTGTGCACTTACCCATGTATGGGAGGTTGAGTGTGACCCAGCGGTATAGGATAGCGCCCCGATGTACGCACATAATACACGCCCAGTTGTACTTTTACTTTTCAACACGCCCAGTTGTACTTTTGCAAGCCTCATTTGCATAAATACGAAAATGGTCATAACTTGGCCAAAAATGCTCGTTTTTTAAAAATAAAAACGTTACTGTAATCTACATTGCAGCGCCTATCTGCTGCAATAGCATATAGGGGTTGCAAAATCTGGTGACAGAGCCTCTTTAAGCCATGCATTTAACTCCCTGGGCTCCCGCAATATGCATGGCACAGGCAGTATTCCTGAGAATACTACCATGGAGGTCCTTCCCTTCAGCTTGTATCCTGGTTCTTTAAAATTATTCTTAGGGTATGTTCAGGCGAAAACAGCTCCTGAATTTCAGACGTAATGGCAAGTGTAGGCGTTTTTCGCAGTGTCCATTACGGACGTAATTGGAGCCGTTTTTCTATGGAGTCAATGGAAAATGGCTCCAATTACGTCCCAAGAATTGACGTGCACTTCTTTGACGCGGACATCTTTTTTACGTGCCGTCTTTTGACAGCGGCACGTAAAAAAAATGACCGTCTGCACAGTACATTGTAAAACCCATTCAAATGAATGGGCAGATGTTTGCCGACGATTTCAAGCCGTATTTTCGGCCGTAATTCCAGGCGTAAAACGCCTGAATTACGTCCGTAAATAGTGCGTGTGAACATACCCTAAAGGCTCCTCCACCTACCATTTATTCTGTCGTTGGTTCCCACATGGACCACCACAGCTGGATCATCACCAGCCCCTCCCAGTAATTTATCCACCCGTTGCACCACATGCCGAACCATTCGGTTGAGGCCGGTCTTGGCGACAAATTATTCTATCCGTCTTCCTGATTATAGAATCCCCTACAACTACCAATTGTCTTGCCTTACCTGCATTATCATCCCGCCGACTACTAGCTGGGCTGTTCTTCAGGCTGTTAGGGAGATCAGTATCCACTAAGGCTGCCATTTCTGAGACCGACACCCACGCATCATCACCCAACTTGGCAATTTTGCTTGGAATAACAGAAACAAGATTGGCCTTCCTTTTCTTGGACCCCTTTCTACTGCAAGAAAAACAGGACCAAGATCCAGCGCTGGGTGTGCATTAAAAAGGAACTCCTGTTCCAATTTTATTGGTATAACAAAGATAACAATAATAGAACTATATAGAGTAGTTCTGTGGCAGAGTCCAGGAATGAATGTTAGGTGAAGGATAGCAGTAAGCCCTGTTCAAATGGGCACATTTGAACAGGGCTTACTGCTATCCTTCACCTAACATTCATTCCTGTACTCTGCCACAGAACTACTCTATATAGTTCTATTATTTTTATCTTTGTTATACCAATAAAATTGGAACAGGAGTTCCTTTTTAATGCACACCCAGCGCTGGATCTTGGTCCTGTTTTTCTTCCTGTTGTTTACCGCTGGCCGCGCGGGAATCCGGGCGCTGTCTGTACTCAGACACAACTAAACAGTGAGCTGGAGGTCTACCTCCCCCTCTTCCCCTTTCTACTGCCCCTAACTACATTAACCCAGCTACTTGCCTGGTCCTGCTGACCCATGTTTTCACCCTCCAGATCTACCCCACTAACTGCTTGCTCAGTGAGCAGCATGCTCCGCTCAATGTTATCTATCGCCCTCAGTGCTGCATTTTGCTCCTCCAGATCTCTAATGTGAGCTTCCAGGTGAACAACATGCTCACATCTGCCACAGAGGTATTCACCCTGGAACTCCGGCTCCAGCCGTTCATACATATGGCAAACTGTGCACTGAAGAAAACCTCCAATCTTGCTGTCCATTATCCAAATTACAAAAAACAGTGAACAATTGTTAAAGTAAAAGAAAAGAAGAATACTTACAGGGACTTTAACTTCTTTTTTTTAACTCTGGTTTAGTAACTCCACTTGATTGACAAGTCAGTTAATTTAGCAAGGCCAAAACAGAGCAAGCTCAACTGAGGCCTGCAGGCTAATTTATATCACCTGAGAGCAATTAACCCCTACCCCTAGTTAGCTGCACAGCAGGACAGAAGCTGAGAAGAAAAAAAGGGTTTTAAATTGTGTCAGTTTTGCAAAATTCTATTAGCAAGCACTCAATTCATATATCACACACAGTTTCACACACGGGAACACAGCAAACCAATCCGGGTTAGTAACTCCACTTGATCCACAAGCCACTTAATTTAGCAAGGCCAAAACAGAGCAAGCTCAGCTGAGGCCTGCAGGCTAATTTATATCACCAGTAATTCATGCACAAGGAGCCCCGACCAAGTATTGAGTGCATATACTGTACATACTTTTCAGTAGGCCAACATTTTGGTATTAAAAATCATTTTTGAAATTCGGCTTATTTCATATTTTAATTTTCTGAGACACTATATTTTGGGTTTTCATTAACTGTTAGCTATACTCATCAACATTAGAAGAAACAAATGCTGGAAATAGATCACTCTGTGTGTAATGAATCTATATGATATATGAGTTTCAGTTTTTGAATTGAATTACTGAAATACATTTACTTTTTGATGATATGCCAATTCATTGAGAAAGACTAGTATATAGTGCAGTGTATTGTACCAGGGATGAGAAAATCAGGGCTTCAAGTTCCCTAGTAAGTGTAAACAAAAGTAACAAAAATGTTTTAGAAAAATAAATAAAGTTTTACGTAATAAAAACAAGAATCGCCCTGTTTCCCTGAACAGATCCTTTATAACTGGAAAAAATAAATATAATTTTAAAAAAAACGATACAAAATAGGTATTGCTGCATTCGTATCGGACTGAACTATAAAAATATAATATTCTTTATCCCGCACTGTGTACACCGTAAAAAAATAAAATGAAAAACAATGGCAGAATTTCCTTTTTTAGTCACCGTGCCTCAAATAAAATGGAATAAAGAGTGATAATAAAGTCGCAATTACTCCAAAATTGTACCAATAAAAATTACAGTTTGTTACAAAAAACAAGCCCTCATACCGACAAAAAAATAAAAAGTTATGACTCAAAAAGTGTTTTTATTGTGTAAAAGTAGTAAAACATTTAAAAACAATATAAGTATTGGTACCACCGTAATCGTATCAAACTGCAGAATAAAGCATAACGTTGTTTATACTGCCCATTTAACGCCGTAAAAAATGTATAAAAAACAGTGCCAGATTTGCTGTTTTTTGGTTTCCTCACCTCCCAAAAAATGTAATAAAAAATTGCATTTACCCCAAAATGATACTAATAAAAACTACAGCTCGTCCCATGATAATCAAGCTCCATAAACGTAAAAATAAAAAGTTATGATTCTCGGAACGCAATTATGTAAAACAACGGCCCAGACTAATTTATATGTACAGCCATTCTTTAGCTAAAACCCCACGTCATCATTTGCTAGGTCCCATAGGGGTACCACGTAGATGCAGCGGAGACTATGACATTTTAGGGTCTTGTGCTGCATATGGGGCTAGTAAAGAAGTCAAAGATTAGGCCATACTGGAGAGTGGATATTTTGTACAATACCACAGACATCTGCCCCAAAAAAACTTTCCTGTGCATAAAGGATTGGTTCAAAGTGTACATCAATATCCATGGATATTTTACTTTATTATTTAGCTTAATAATATACCACCTTATTTTGCGTTGATATACTCCACTTAGCTTACATATGCCCCCACATTATAAATTGAAATACCAGCAAAACCCTAAATAAAACTACTACCAAGCAAAATCCGCTCTCCAAATGGAGGCACTTCCAAGCCTGGCAGTGTGCCCAAACATCCGTTTATGACCACATATGGGATATTACTATACTCCCGAGGACCCGCTTAACAATTTATGGCATGTGTGTCTCCAGTGGGCACAACATCTTGGACACTGAAATAGCATATCTGTGGAAAAATGGCAATGTTCAATCTGCAATATCCATTGTGTACTAATTTCTGCAAAACACCTCAAAATGCTCACTACCCTCATGATAAATGTCTTAAGGGGGTTTAGTTTCCCAAATGGGGTCACTTCTCGGGGGTTTTCACTGTACTGGTTCCTCAGCCCAATGCAATATGGCATCAAAAACAATTTTTGTAAAATCTTCACTCCAAAAACGAAATTCAGCTCTTTCACTTTAGAGCCTTGCTGTGTGTCCAAACAGCAGTTTACAACCACATATGGGGTGTTTCCTTACTCAGGAGAAGTTGTGTAACAAATTTTGTGGTTTCTCCTGTATTCCTTGTGAAAATGAAAAATTATGAGCTAAAACTACATATTATTGGGAAAAATTTAATATTTCATTTTCACTGCCCAATTCTAATAAAATCTATAAAACACCTCAGTGGTCAAAATCCTCACTACACCCCTAATTTAATTTCAGGGGTATAGTATCCAAAATGGGATCACACCTGGGGAAATTCTGCTGTACTTCAGGGGCTCTGCAAATGTGACTTTGCACCCAGAAACCAATTGAGCAAAATCTGAGTTGCAAAAGCCAAATGGCGCTTCTTCGTTTCGGAGTCCAGCCGTGTGCCCAAACAGCAGTTTATGACCACATATGGGTATTTTCTGTACTCAGAAGAAAATACTCTACAAACATTCAGGGGTTTTTTCTCCTATAGTCCTTGTGAAACTGAAAAATTTGAGCTAAAACAAAATATTATTGGCAAAAAAATATTTTTTTCAATTCTACAGTGCAATCCTAATAAGTTTGCTGAAACACCTGTGGGGTTAAAATGCTCACTACACCCCAGATGGATTCCTTAAAGAGTGCAGTTTCCTAAATAGGGTCACTTTTTTGGGATTTCCACTGTAATGGTACCTCAGGGGCATTGCAAATGTGACATAGAATCAGAAAACCATTTCAGCAATATCTGCGCTCCAAAACTAAAAGGCGCTCTCTTCTGAGCGCTGCCATGTGCCCAACCAGTAGTTTATGACCACATATGGGGCATTGCCATGCTCATGAGAAATTGCCTGACAATTTTTGGGGTGCTTTTACTCCTGAATTCCTTGTAAAAATGAAAAAACGACATATTGTTGTAAAAAAAAATCTATTTTTAATTTTCACGGCCCAATTCTCACTTCTATGAAAAACCTGTGGGGTCAAAATGCTCACTACACCCCTAGATACATTACTTGCATTTTGGTTTCCAAAATTAAGTATTTTTTGGGGGGTGTATCTAATGTTTTGTCACCTCAAGGCACTTTCAAACATGAATTTGTGCCTGGAAAACATCCCATTAAAAATAAGGCCCCAAAATCCATTAGGTGCTCCTACATTTCTGAGGCCTGTGTTTGAGTCCAGTAGTACACTAGGGCCACATGTGGGATATTTTTTAAAACTGCAGAATCTGTGTAATAAATATTGCATTGTGTTTTTCTGTTATCACTTGTTGTGTTACTGAAATAAATGGATTAAATTGGAAATCTGACAGTAAAAATGAAATTTGTAAATGTTACCTCCACTTTGCTCTAATTTCCTGTAAAACACCTAAAGGGTTAAAAAACTTCCTAAATGCTGTTTTGAATATGTTGAGGGGTGCCGTTTTTAAAATGGGGTGATATATGAGGGGTTTCTAATATTTAGATCCTCAAAGCCACTGAAACTGAAGTGGTGCCTAAAAAAAGATGTTTTGCAAATTTTGTAGAATATTTGAAAAACTACTAGTAAACTTATAAGCCTTATAATGTCCTGAAAATTTTTTAATTTAATGTAATTTAATGAAAAAAACAATCTCAGAATCACTTGGATAAATTAAACCTTTCCAGAGTTATTACCACATAAAGTGACACATGTTAGATTTGAAAAATGGGACTGGTCCTGAAGGCTAAAATAATCAACGTCCTGAAGGGGTTAATGTTCCGGGTGATTGTATTATCACCAAGGGACATAATAATTTGTTGACTCTCACACTCTCAGTGGTATCTCTCTCCTTTCGCTCTCTGGGGCAATCACTTGCTCCCCTTACCGCGCAAGTCTCACCGCAACCGAACCGTACTTCTCACAGGAACTAACGGTGCGCACCACTTCCTCTTCAGGTGTCCTCTACTATACCAGCAGTCTTGACCAGTGTACCACCATCTCTACTGACTCTTCTGGATACTGCACCCTTAGCATAGATATTACCATCTTCATTGGTTACGCAGTGATGCATATCTTATCCAGTGGCGGATTAAGAAGACCATATCCCTGGGCTGTTCCCATAACTTGGGCCTCCCTTCTCCACCTCTGCTCTCCCGTGCAGTGTCCCATGCAGTGTCTATAGTCATCACCACCTTTCTGTGCGAGCATTGACAAATCTCAAACTTACCCAGAACTCTCTGCTCCTGCATCCAACCTGGCCTCCAGGGATGATGTTTCATCCCATGTGACTGCTGCAGCCAATCACAGACTGCAGTGGTCACATGGAATGAAACGTCATCCCAGGAAGCCGGGTTGCAGGACGTCAGAGGGATGCGTAAGCTATGGCTATGGGTAAGTATGAGTTGTTGTTTTTTTTACCTGCTATTTTCTGCAGCGGACATTCTGTCCGAAAAACTGCACCACAATTTGCTCCAGGATGGATACGCTGTGTACTGTCACGTAGTGTATTCGCCCTGTGTGAACATACCCTAACAAGAACTGCAAACTTAAGGTCATCTGGCCTTATGCCTGAATGTCCTTTTGCAGTGCCTACACAATTCAGTTTTGTCGCATTTTTTTCCCGCGATTCGCGCCACAAGTAATGTGCCAAAACTGCAATGTACTTTTTGGCCCCAAACGCATCTATGATGATCCGCCACTAAATCCTAGCAATATGCCATCACTTTATAAGATGGTAAAAACCCTTTAACCAAGCAAAAGATATTAAAGGAGTTGTATGAGACTAGAAAAACTTAAAACAGTTTGATATATTTACAAAGGTAATTCATAATGATCTCGAGACGTGGGAACAATTATGGCAAAATCACTTCTGTATATTATGGTTCTTACATGTTTATCATTTGTTGCTTCAGTGCGTATACTGCAGCTAATATAATCCAGATACTAACAATTGCCAAAATTAATATTAGGCTGGATTCACACAGACTGCGGCCAGATGTTATTATAAAGTCCATGGTAAAATATAAGAAAGCACACGTACATAGCATTTTGGTGTGTGATTTTTGTAGCGCTTTTTGGGTCAGTGGCGTTTTTTCTTTTCAAATTCAGCATGCTCTAGGTATCATTTTTTTTCTTGCATTTCTCTCATAGGCTTCTTTATAAATTTAAAAAATGCGAGGAAAATGCATATCCAAAATAATGATAAATAAGAAAAACTTTATACATAACGCATGTAAAAACACTGTTTCAAGTAAAAATAGTGGTTTTATTTGTGTTTTTTTATTGCAGTTTATCCCCTTTCTGACATCTGCTGTATATATACGGCGCACGCTTTGTGGGGGAGTTTGGAGGGGGCTCACAGGCTGAGCCCGCTCCATTGAACGAGGGCATCAGCTGTATCTTACAGCCAACACTTCAGTGTAACGAGTGGTTCAAGTTCCCTAGAGGGACTAGTAAAAAAAGTAAAATATAGTTAAAATTTTCGTCCAAGCACAATATCAAAAAATTTCATCAAAGCGCCAGAATCGCTGTTTTTTGGTCACTTCATCTCCCATAAAAAATTAAATAAAAAGTGATCAAAAAATCTCATGTACCTCATAAGCATACCAATAGAAACTACAGCTCACCCCACCAAAAAATAAGCCCTCATAGCGCTCAACCGACAGAAAAAAAAAGTTATGAATATTGCGACAAAACTCAGATTTTATTTTTAACAATCAGTTTTTTCCTTGTAAAAGTTATAAAACATAAAAACGATAAATTTTGTATCGCCGTAATCTTATTGACCCACAGAATAAACTTAACATGCAGTTTTTACTGCACGGTGAACACTGTAAAAATTAAAACTATCCCACCCCACAAATGATTTTTTTTCCGGTTTCCCACTACATTATATGGTACAATACATGGTGCCGTGAAAATCTACAACTCATCTCGCAAAAAAACAACCCCTCATAGGGCAATATTGGATGGAAACATTAAAAAGTTATGGCTTTTGGAAGGTGGGGAGGAAAAAATGAAAGTGAAAATCCGAAAAATTGCTGCAGTGGGAAGGGGTTAAATGCCAGACAGAAACCCTGTGTGAAGGAAGCCTAAATCCCTCAAAGGGTGGTTTCGAACACACCTTTTTTTTTAATAAAAACGTCACTTCAGTTTCTTTAAACAGTTTTTTTTTTAAGCCAAAGCCTGGAGTGTATTCAGCAAGAAGCAGAAGTACTGTATAAGTCTTTCCCTTATATTTTCCATTTTCTGTGAATCAACTCCTGGCTTTGGCTCAAAGAACTGCATCAAAAACTGCTCTGGTGTTTTTAAAAAAACGCTGTGTGTGTGAAACCACCCTGAAGCCAGGATTACACACGCAGTTTTGCAGCTTTTAGTGCAGCTTTTGGCTTAGGTTTTTTAGCAAAAGCCAGAAGTGGATCCAGTAGGAAGGAAAATGTGAGGAAAAGACTGATGCACGTTTTTTGGGGGAGTATGGAGGGGGCTCACACGCTGAGCCCGCTCCATTGAACGATCTTACAGCCGACACTTCAGTGTAACGAGTGGTTCAAGTCCCCTAGAGGGACTGGTAAAAAAAGTTAAATATAGTACAAATATAAATAATACATATTCCTTATAAAATATACTTTTTTTTACTGAGAGCCAGGTATAGCCTGATTACATTAATGTGCATTTAGAAGATGTCTTTGTGTCATTATATCATGCTTCCGAATAGGCGGACAGACTATATGCCTTCTTGGTGTTGGGACCCAGTTGGTACCTCTGAAACACTTGTACGGCAGTCCGGGGACATTACATCATACCTGCCACTAGTTGTAGCTTATGGCTGAGTGCAGAGGCGTAGCTAGGTTCTCCAGCACCCTGGCGCAAATATTCCCCAACCTCTTTCCCGACATCTCCTTCCCCCTCGCCGTGTTTGTTTTCTCTACCAATCAATGACGTGTCATTTCTTTTCAACATTTCTTTTTACGTAACTCGAGCATAAAAACATTTGTACATTTTACAAGCAATATAGTTCTATACACAACACCAGAACCAAGCTCAGTACATAAATACAGCACCAGCGCAAATACAGCTCAATTTAGTGCAACCCCTGCCGTATAGGTATGTACGGCGTAAAACTACAGCTCCCAGCATGGCCCGAACAATGGTAAGTATATGCTGGGAGATGCTATTTCATAAAAAATAAATCATATCATAATCATACCACCAATCATCTCGCTGCAGATCATACAGTGACTACATTACTGATTAGAGGCAGAATAAACATTTACATTAAGTGACTCGCCGGTGACGTTTCAGATTCTAATTTTTTTTCTCCATCCGGTCCAGATCACTTCTCCCGGTCACAGCCCATTTCTGCAGTTTGCCGCTCAGATGTCCTCAGCTTCTCACTTTTCCAACATTTATACACCTATAAACAAAGATAAAGTTCTCATTATACCACACACTACGCCCCTAAAAATAATAGCGATATACATTGCACCTCTAATTATAATAGCACCATACACTGTGTCCCACACACACACCGTGCCCCCTGTAGATAGTGCCTGCCATAGAGCCCCTTGTAGATAGTGCCCCCATAGAGCCCCCTGTAGATAGTGCCCCCATATAGCCCACCCCTGTATATAGTGTCCCACAAATAGCTCCTCCTATAGTGCTCCACATATAGCCCACCCCTGTATATACCCCCCTGTAGATATAGCCTACCCCTGTATATAGTGCTCCACATATAGTCCATCCCTGTATATAGTGCTCCATAGATAGCCCACCCATGTATATAGCCCCCTCGTAGATATAGCCCACCCCAGTATATAGTGTTCAGTAGATAGCCTACCCGAGTATATAGTCCCCCTGTAGATAAAACCCTCCTGTAGATAGGGCCCCCCCATAGATAAAGCCCCCCCTGTAGATAAAGCCCTGTAGATAAAGCCCCCCATAGATAAAGCCCCCCCGTAGATAAAGCCCCCCCTGTAGATAAAGCCAACCACATAGATGAAGTCTCCCCTGTAGATAAAGCCACACACTTTTTTATTACAATAAAATAACAAACTATTCAAACTCACCTTAATCCCGTTCCCACGCCGGCCGGCAGCAATGGAGACCTGCTCTCTTCTTCGCAGGTCTCCTGGGGTTGAACGAAGCGTCTATGAAAGGCGCTGATTGGCTGGGCAGAATCACTTTCCCTGTCATTCAGAGCCTTTCAACTACGCAAAGTATCACGGCGCTTTACTCGTACAAAGGTGCTGAATGTGCGGGCACGAAACGTACCCGGCCATTCATTGCTTCTAATTGTACCTGTGTCCTATAGAGGCAGGTACAATTATAGTACAGGAGGGGGTGGCACTGGCGCCCCCCTATAAGTTGGCCCGGGGCACATGCCCTTTCTGCTCCCCCCTAGTTACGCCCCTGGCTGAGTGTAATCCTCTGATCCTTATGGGAGTGGTACTGAGAACAATCAAGTTTCTAAATTCTTCTTGTGCCTTTGAAAGAGTAAACCAACAAGTGTGGTCATCAAATTTTATTTGCTCTTTTACTGAGGTTTATTCAACATTGCTATCTATTACATCTAGTTTCCCACATTGCTGTTCTAGGCAGGGTGATATGAATATCTGCCAGTTGAAACTGCTGAAGCCTATTATAAACTTGTTTTTACTGTATTCCTGATCACCTAATTAAAGAGCATGAGTGGGACAATTGAAGAAAGGTCATAGTGGTACCAGTTAAAATTGTGTCTGTTATGCTGCAGACAATGTGCCAAATAACAGGCAGAGCCATGCACAGCAGCGATCTTTATAGTTTGAGAAAATGTTGTGCTTTTTAAAAAATGTTTATATTACAATGAAAAGATTTTTTTTTTCCTGCTTTTTCCTATAATATACAGTATTTTTCATAAAACAAGACCTCATACAGTTACATCAAAGTAGAAATGAAAATATGGGAATATTATTTGGCTGTGTTAACCCCTTAATGGCCCAAATTGTTTTAGTCCTCTATTATTTTTTAGAATTGTTTATGTTTTTGGTGACTTATACCCTTTTTTTATAAAGATATTAACTATTTTTTTTTCAATTAATTATTAATTTAGAATTCTTTATTTTTTTTTATATTGAAAATGCACACCAAAATTAAATGTTAATGACAATGTTAAATGGGCTCCCCATTTTGTTTCAATGTTTATATATATATATATATATATATATATATATATATATATATACATATATATATATATATATATATATATATATATACATATTCATATATATTTATATATATATATATATATATATATATACAGTCCAAAGGTAGATGAACACAGCACTCCAATGGTTTGCAGGAAATCAGGCCATGTGCTCGTTACCTGGGGTTGAATCAATTCCCCAAAGAGATAGACGGAAGCATAGAACACAGCAACGGCACCAGGACTTCAAAGTAGATGAAAGCAAAAAGTGGATTTTATTCACCTCAATACCGCAACGTTTCGGTTCAACAGGAACCTTTCTCAAGATGGCTTGAGAAAGGTTCCTGTTGAACCGAAACGTTGCTGTATTGAGGTGAATAAAATCCACTTTTTGCTTTCATCTACTTTGAAGTCCTGGTGCCGTTGCTGTGTTCTATGCTTCTATATATATATATATATATATATATATAGCAATTCAAAAAAATAATACTGCATTATCCAGCACTTACATAGTGCTGTGTGGGGCGATATTCCCTCTTATCTGCCAGATTTCAAGATGGCGTCCGTAGTTTCCATTTAGCTAGTGCGCATGCGCGGATTCGCGCTACACATCCGGGACACCGTAGTATTCAGCCATTTTCCACGCATGCGCAGTTGCGCCTCGTGGACGCCGCCATTGCGGCGCAATAGTGGAGTCTCCTCAGGTGATATCAGTTTTTAACTATGTTCTCTATTATTATGACACAGGTGTAGGTATCGATAATGTATTGATACTTTACACCATTTACACATCCCTGTTGGATAGGTTTACACTTGCCACTGTTTAGTCACTATTGCATCTTAACTACTCCTATGGGAGTGTGTAATGATTTTTATTCTCACGTTTACTCTGCATTTTGATGATGTATGTAACTAATTACTAAATTGATATTTCTTGATTGACACCTTGTTTTATACTGCTGTGTATGCACATGTCTTTTGCTTGAGAAAGGCTCTTGTGTTTGGAGCTGAAACGTTGCACATGGGGCAATAAAGTACCCTCTTTATCACTTTGAACTACGGTGTGCTGCCTTTTTTTGAATTGCTGTATTGTACTGGGAACTTGGTCTGCTCCCATAGGCCTGCACCCACAAAGCTATGTGTAAAGTTTGAGTTGGTGCAGGCGATGTGTTCTTATTTTTTGCTTATTTTTGTAATTTTTTTGTAATTTTTACATTATACGTCCTTCAAGAGATCATAAAAGTCCTCTTGGGAACATTCAGAAATATATATACAGTATAAGTATATTTTTTAATCATGCAGTTTTCCACTGTAACTGGACCATCCATAGAAGCCCTTGCCACACAGAAAGACAGCTGATATTAGTCCCATTGAGATGATCTGGGACTGCTATGCAGGAGAGCACCCCGTGATCACAAGCACCCAACCTGCTCCAGTGCAGGAGCAGAGGCTTTTAAAGCTGCACCAATCATGTACAATGGAACAGATGTTATCCTTGGTCAGATTTGGATCCAGAACCCCAGTGATGCAAGGCAACAGTCAGGGGCATTACTAGGAAAGACTGGGCCCATAGCAAACTCTTGACCGTGCCCCGGGTGCCACAAGCAGCCCCCCTTTTAAATAGTGCCCCCTGTAGAATGTGCCATACAGCCCCCCGGTAGACAGTGCTATATAGCCCCGCCTATAGACACTGTCATACACCATTTTAAGATAGCGCCCCCTCCTCACCCTTGTAGATAAGGCCATACAGTCCCCCTTTAGACATCGCCATAAAGCCCCCACTGTATGTAGCGCTATACAGCTCCCACTGTACATTGCACCACACTCAGCCCCTTGTAAATAGTGACATACAGTTCCCCCATGTGTATATTGCCACACAGCTCCCCCTTGTGTATAGTGCCACACAGCTTCCCCTTCTATATAGTGCCACACAGCCCCCTTTGTGTATAGTGCCACACAGCCCCCTTCCTTGTGTATAGTGCCACAAGGCAATGGCGCATCCGAGAAAGTTGTATCAGCCAGGGAAATGTCACTCAAACATGGAAAGGTGGGTTTGGAGGCAGTACTATGTGATGCTTCAGGATAGCGGCACCGCCCCATGACCCTCTAATGAGTAATTAGCATATAGTGTGCGTCGTTTTAAACGTGGATTTTAAGGATTTTGCTGCATCTGAAAAGAACAAACAAGGTAATGTTTGGAAATATTGACAGGTCATGTATTACCGCATGGTGGCAGTTCAAGGAGTTAAAACTACCAGACAGGTTCCCATGAAATATACAATGAATTGAGAACAATTCTCAACACCTCTAAATATAATAAAGCGTCATACACTGTGTCCCTGATTATAATAGTCACACACACACACACACACACACACACACACACACACACACACACACACACACACACGCACGCACGCACGCACGCACACACACACACACACAACCGTACCTCCTTAAGATAGTGCCCCTATAGCCCCCTGTAGATAGTGACCCCCATAGGGCCTCTGTAGATAGTGACCTACATAGAAGCCCCTGTAGATAGTGTCCCACATACAGCCCTCTGTAGATAGTGCCCTCATATGGACTCCAGAGCTGCAAGGCAATAGTGCTAACCACTGAGCCACCGTGCTGCCCTACATATGGCTTCCCTTATAGCTAGTGCTCCACGAATAGCCCACCTCTGTATATAGTCTCACATATAGCTCCCCCTGTATATAGTGTCCCACATATAGCCCACCCCTGTAGACAGTGCCCTACATATAGTCACCCTGTAGCTAGTGCCCCACAGGTAACCCACCCCTGTATATAGTGTCCAACATATAGCCCATCCCTATAGAAAGTGCCCTAAATATAGCTCCCCTATAGATAGTGTTCTACATATATCCCACCCCTGTATAGTGTCTCATATAGCTCCCCCTGTATATAGTTCCCCACATATAGACCCCCCTGTAGATAGTGCCCCACATCCCCACATATAGACCCCCCTGTAGATAGAGGCCCAAATATAGACCCCATGTATATAGTGGCCCACATCCCACATATAGACCCTCCCTGCTGTAGATAGTGGCCCGCATCCCCACATATAGACCCCCCTGTAGATAGTTGCCCACATATAGACTCCCCTGTAGTTAGTGGCCCACATCCCCTCATATAGACCCCCCTGTAGATAGTGGCCCACATCCCAAATATAGACCCCCTGTATATAGTGGCCCACATATAGACCACCCCTGTATATAGTGGCCCAAATATAGACCCCCTGTATATAGTGGCCCACATATAGACCCCCTGTATATAGTGGCTCTCATCCCCACATATAGACCCCCCCTGTAGATTGTGCCACACATCCCCACATACAGACCACCCCTGTAGCTAGTGCCCCACATCCCCACATATAGACCCCCCTGTATATAGTGGCCCACATATAGATGAGCCCCCTGTAGATAGAGCCCCCACTATAGATAATGCCACTCACAGTTTTATGAGAAAAAAATTAAAAAACTTTACATACTCACATGATCCCGCTCCCATGCTGTGGCAGGTCTGCTGGAGCTGAAGGATGCATCGTTCAATTACGTTGATTGGCAGGGCAGAATGACTTGCCCCGTCAATCAGCGCCTTTCAAGCTCGGAATCGGCGCGATGAAGTCATCGCTCCGCTAGCCATTCAGCGTCATTGAAAGGCGCTGAATGGTCGGGCACACGGAACATGCACGGCCATTCAGCGCTAATGCATGTATTTGGCTGTCGCTAGCACCGGGGCCCCCTCCGGTGCTAGCGCCGCTTATGGCATTAGAGGGCCTGTGTCGCCCAGCCCATACTTGTTGGAGGCTCTGTGGCGTGGGCCCCATAGTAGCGGCGCTACTGCTGTAGCAGTCATAACTGCTTCTAGCGGCGCCACTGGGCATATGGGGGGTGTGTCGGCTTGCGGCACGGGCTACCTCAAGCCGCGGGCCCCGTAGCATCCGCTATGGCTGATACCGCGGTAGTTACGCCACTGCCCACAACCAAACTCATTACATATATACAGCACCAAAACCAATCTCATACGTATATACAGCACCAGAACCAAGCTCAGTACTTACATACAGCATCAGAACCAAGATCAGTACATAAATACAGCAACAGAACCAAGCTCAGTACATATATACAGCACAAGAACAAGGACAGCTCAATTTAGGCAACCCCTGCCGTATAGGTTTGTACGACGTAAAACTACAGCTCCCAGCATGGCCTGAACAATGGTGAGGATATGCTGGGAGATGCTGTTTCACAAAAAAAATCATATCCTAATCATACCACCATCGTCTCGCTGCAGATCATACAGTGACTACAGTGCTGATTAGAGGCAGAATAAGCATTTACATTAAGTGACTCACCGGTGACGTCTCAGATTCTAGTTCTTTTCTTCTCCCTCCGGTCCAGACATTTATGATGGATTTCTATCTTCCATGACCCATTTCTTCAGTTTTTCCGCTCAGATGTCTTCAGCTTCTCACTTTTAAAACATTTCTGCACCTATAAACTAAGTTAAAATTCTCAACACCTCTAAATATAATAAAGCGTCTGTAAAGGATTTACCAGACACAGCTTCTGTGTCGATGCCCGTGATTAATCAGTCTGCATCTGCTCCTAGGTCTGATAGAGTGACTCGATCTGCTACAAATCAGGCTGGTAGGCTGTGGAGTGGGAGAACCTATCACAGCCTGGCCAGACGGAGCTAGCTCTCGTACTCGGTCTATTTATACCTTCATTTCCTGCTTTTCCTTTGCCTGTGCTGTTCCTGCTTGTACTATTGACCTCTGCTTCAATTTGACCCTGGCTTTACTGACTACTCTCCTGCTCTGCGTTTGGTACCTCGTACACTCCTGGTTTGACTCGGCTCGTTCACTACTCTTGTTGCTCACGGTGTTGCCGTGGGCAACTGCCCCATTTCCCTTAGATTCAGTGTAACCTCGATTGTTTGTCTGTCGTTCACTTATTGAGCGTAGGGACCGTCGCCCAGTTGTACGCTGTCGCCTAGGACGAGCCGTGCAAGTAGGCAGGGACTGAGTGGCGGGTAGATTAGGGCTCACATGTCTGTCTCCCTACCCCGAAAAATGTGTGTTTGGGGTGCAGGAGATACCATTTTTGGGTCAAATCCTCACTCCTAATGAATTCCGCATGGACCCCGCCAAGGTTCAGGCTATGGCTGAATGGGTCCAACCTGCCTCCCTGAAGGCATTACAGTGCTTCCTGGGGTTTGCTAATTATTACAGGAGATTTATTGCTAACTTCTCGGTCATCGCTAAGCCTCTTATGGATCTTACTCGCAAGGGTGCTGATCTCCTCCACTGGCCTCTGGAGGCGGTCTAGGCTTTTGAGATCCTTAAGAAGTGCTTTATCTATGCCCCAGTGCTGATTCAGCCTAACGAAATGGAGCCATTCATCGTGGAGGTTGACGCCTCCGAGGTGGGAGTGGGTGCTGTCTTGTCCCAGGGTACCAGGTCCCTCACCCATCTCCGTCCCTGTGCCTACTTCTCCAGGAAGTTCTCGCCCACTGATTGTAACTATGACGTGGGCAACCGCGAACTCTTGGCCATCAAATGGGCATTTGAAGAGTGGCACCACTTCTTGGAGGGGGCTAGGCACCAGGTAACTGTCCTTACCGACCACAAGACTCTGGTTTTCCAGGAATCTGCCCGGAAGCTAAACCCGAGACAAGCTCGATGGGCGTTGTTTTTTTATTAGATTCAACTTTTTGGTCACCTATAGGGCTGGGTGTAAAAATATTAAAGCTGATGCACTGTCGCGTAGCTTCATGGCCAGCCCTCCTTCGGAGGAAGATCCTGCTTGTGTTTTGCCCCCAGGTATAATCATATCGTCTGTTGATTCTGACTTAGTCTCCGAAATTGCGGCTGATCAAGGTTCAGCTCCCAGGAACCTTCCTGAGAACAAGCTGTTTGTTCCCCTGCAATTCCGGCTAAGGGTACTCAGGGAAAATCATGACCCTGCACTATCTTGCCACCCAGGCATCCTTGGTACCAAGCACCTCATTGCTAGAAACTATTGGTGGCCTGGGTTGCCTAAAGACGTTAAGGCCTACGTCGCCGCTTGTGAAAATCTTGCTAGGTCCAAGACTCCCAGGTCCCGACCCGCAGGCTTACTATGTTCTTTGCCCATTCCCCAGAGACCTTGGACCCATATCTCCATGGATTTTATCACCGTTCTGCCTCGATCTCAAGGCAAGTCGGTCGTGTGGTTTATAGTAGATTGCTTCTGTAAGATGTGCGACTTTCTGCCCCTCAAGAAACTACCCAATGCCAAGACGTTAGCTACCTTGTTTGTCAAACACATCCTGCGTCTCCATGGGGTTCCTGTCAATATTGTTTATGACAGAGGGGTACAATTTGTTTCATTGTTTTGGAGAGCTTCCTGTAAAAAGTTGGAGATTGATCTGTCCTTCTCCTCGGCCTTCCATCCTGAAACTAATGGCCAAACTGAGAGGACTAATCAGTCTCTAGAACAATATTTAAGGTGTTTTATCTCCGACTGTCAATATGATTTGGTCTCCTTCATTCCCCTCATCAAATTTTCACTTAATAACCGGGTCAGTAACTCGACAGGGGTCTCCCCCTTTTTCTGTAATTTTGGGTTTAATCCACGGTTCTCCTCCGTTTCACCTGGTGGTTCCAACAATCCCGAGGTAGATGTAGTTCATCGGGAACTGTGCACAGTCTGGGCCCAGGTTCAGAAGAACCTAGAGGCGTCCCAGAGCATACAAAAGACTCAGGCAGATAGAAGACGTTCTGCCAACCCCTCGTTTGTGGTCGGGGATCTGGTGTGGCTATCTTCAAAAAATTCGCGTCTTAAAGTTCCGTCCAAAAACTTTGCTCCCCGGTATATAGGGCTGTACAAGGTCATTGAGGTCCTTAAAGGAACAGTGTCATCACAAATTATTTTTTTATATGTTAAAGATGTTAGTGCTTTATTAAAAACGTTTATATTCATTTGTGTGTTTGTGTTTTACTTTTTCTTATTTTTACACTTTTTCTTCCCTATGGGGGCTGCCATTTTTTGTTCCATTTCTGTCTGTGTCGATTAACGACACATACAGACATGGAATACGGCAGCCACAGTCCCACAGGGACTGCGAACGGCTCCCGTCCCATTGACTTCCGTGTACGGCGTCTGTGTGGGAACTGCGCATGCGCCGCCCCCACACAGTCCAATTCGAAATTGGCGCCGTCCGGCGCCATTTTCTTGTGGACCGGAAGTCGCGGCCGGACAGTAATATTACTACTTCCGGTCGCGGCTTCCGGATTTGTGCACTTGGACCGGCGGCAGCAAACGGAGCGGACGGGCCGGAGGGAGCCGCGGCGGCAGGAGCAGGTAAGAGATTTCAATGTATGTTCGTGTTTGTTTGTGTTTACTACTGTATGTAAACCTACTACGCTGTGTGTTAGCTCAAAAAATGGCGACACACAGTGTAGGAGGTTACACCGTTCAAACCCCTCGTTTATCCCGGCACTAGCCAGGATAAAGGAGGGGGGGATGCTGAGAGCTCACTAGAGCGAGAGCTTTTAACCCAATGTTGCAATGCTGCAATTTTGGGAAATAGCTCCATCTAGTGACCAAAAATCGGTAGTATTATAAATTAGAAATAATTTATAATATTTCCTGACTCGTGAAAAAAATAAAAAAAATTTGAACAATGTTTAATCACCCACACACTAAATGTTTAATAAAAAAAAAACAAACATGTTTTTCGGGCAACACCATGCCTTTAACCCTGTCTCCTTCCGGCTGGAGTTAACCCCGTATTTTCAAATACACGATGTGTTTCATGCCTCCCTCCTGAAACGCTGCTCCCCGTCCTTGGCTACCTCGAGGAAACCTCCGGTCCCTGTTCTCACCCCTGAAGGGGTAGAATTCGAGGTGGCCAAGATTGTGGATAGCAGGATGGTCCAAGGCTCCCTCCAGTACCTGGTCCATTGGAGAGGATACGGGCCTGAGGAGAGGACTTGGGTACCCGCCCGGGATGTTCACACTGAGGTATTGGTCAGGAGGTTCCATCTTTGGTTCCCCAATAGGCCAGGTCCACCTAGGAAGTGTCCAGTGGTCCCTCATAAAAGGGGGGGTACTGTAAAGGATTTACCAAACACAGCTTCTGTGTCGACGCCCGTGATTAATCAGTCTGCATCTGCTCCTAGGTCTGATAGAGTGACTCGATCTGCTACCAATCAGGCTGGCAGCCTGGCCAGACGGAGCTAGCACCCGCCCTGGGTCTATTTATACCTTCATTTCCTGCTTTTCCTTTGCCTGTGATTCTGTCCTGTTTCCTGACTCTGCTGTTCCTGCTTGTACTATTGACCTCTGTTTCAATTTGACCCTGGCTTTACTGACTACTCTCCTGCTCTGCGTTTGGTACCTCGTACACTCCTGGTTTGACTCGACTCGTTCACTACTCTTGTTGCTCACGGTGTTGCCGTGGGCAACTGCCCCATTTCCCTTAGCTTCTGTGTACCCTCGATTGTTTGTCTGTCGTGCACTTATTGAGCGTAGGGACCGTCGCCCAGTTGTACGCCGTCGCCTAGGACGAGCCGTGCAAGTAGGCAGGGACTGAGTGGCGGGTAGATTAGGGCTCACATGTCTGTCTCCCTACCCTGACATTACAGCGCCATACACTGTGTCCCTGATTATAATAGTACCATACACTGTCACACACACACACACACACACACACACACACACACACACACACACACACACACACACACTGTTCCCCCTGTAGATAGTGCCCCCATAGAGCCTCTGTAGATAGTGACCTACATAGAAGCCCCTGTAGATAGTGTCCCACATACAGCCCTCTGTAGATAGTGCCCTCATATGGACTCCAGAGCTGCAAGGCAATAGTGCTAACCACTGAGCCACCGTGCTGCCCTACATATGGCTTCCCTTATAGCTAGTGCTCCACGAATAGCCCACCTCTGTATATAGTCTCACATATAGCTCCCCCTGTATATAGTGTCCCACATATAGCCCACCCCTGTAGACAGTGCCTTACATATAGCCACCCTGTAGCTAGTGCCCCAAAGGTAGCCCAGCCCTGTATATAGTGTCCCACATATAGCCCACCCTATAGAAAGTGCCCTTAAAAAAATAGCTCCCCTATAGCTAGTGCTCTACATATATCCCACCCCTGTATAGTGTCTCACATATAGCTCCCCCTGTTTATAGTGCCCCACATATAAACCCCCTGTAGATAGTGCCCCACATCCCAACATATAGACCCCCTCGCTGTAGATAGTGACCCACATCCCCACATATAGACCCCCCTGTAGATAGTCCCCCACTTATAGACCCCCCCTTTAGATAGTGGCCCACATCCCCACATATAGACCCCCCTGTAGATAGTGGCCCACATATAGACCCCCTGTATATAAGGCCCACATATAGGCCACCCCTGTATAAAGTGGCCCAAATATAGACCCCCCCTGTGTATAGTGGCCCAGATCCCCACATATAGACCCCCCTGTATATAGTGGCCCACATCCCGACATATAGACCCCCTCCCCTGTAGATTGTGACTTACATCCCCACATACAGACCACAACCTGTAGCTAGTGCCCCACATCCCCACATATAGACCCCCCCTGTATATAGTGGCCCACATATAGACGACCCCCATTTAGATAGAGCCCCCACTATAGATAATGCCACTCAGTTTTATGAGAAAAAAACAAAAACTTTACATGCTCACATGATCCCGTTCCCACGCTGTGGCAGGTCTGCTGGAGCTGAACGATGCGTCATTCAATGATGCTGATTGGCGGGGCAGAATAACTTGCCTTGTCAATCAGCGCCTTTTAAGCTCGCCAATCAGTGTCATAGTAAGGCGCTGAATGGTCCGGACATGCCCGGCCATTAAGCGCTAATGCATGTATTTGGCTGTCTCTAGCACCAGGGCCCCCTCTGGTGCTAGGGACGCCTATAGACATGAGAGGGCCTGTGTCACCCGGCCCATACTTGTTGGAGGCTCTGCGGCGCGGGCCCCATAGTAGTGGCGCTACCGCTGTGGAACATAACGGCTGCTAGCGGCGCCACCGGGCATATGGGGGGGCGTGTCGGCTGGCGGCACGGGCCCCCTCAAGCCGCGGGCCCCGTAGCGGCCGCTACGGCTGCTACCGCGGTAGTTACGCCACTGGCAACAGTGATAACCACTGAGTCACTGCGTTGTCTTCATGAGACAATCCCTTTAATCTATTTGAGGCTAGGTTTACAAAAAAGTCAATTTACATATCATGTGACAATCTTTGTGAAAAAGAGTACTAATAATCTATAATCTGAAGGATAAAGCATTGGTGAGATCAGGGCCGGACTGGCCCTCTGGCAGTTCTGGAAAATGCCAAATGGGCCAGTGAACAGTGGGCCGCCTGCTGGCCGACCAAACAATTAGTGCCGGCGACCTGCTGCCTCTCTGAGGGGGCGGCGGCACCACTGAAACCAGCCGCCGCCACCCCCTCCTGCACTAATTGTACCTGCCTTACAATGCCGCTGATTGGCAGGGCAGAGTGACTTGTCCCTCCAATCAGTGGCTTTCAACGATGGCAGCGGCGTGATGATGTCATCAGGCCGCATCCGTTGTTGAAAGGCGCTAATTGACAGGGCAAGTCATTCTGCCCTGCCAGACAGCACCGTCGTTCTGCCGCAGCAGACCTGCTCAGAAGAGAGCAGGCCTGCATTGACACAGGACGGCGTGGGAACGGAATCAAGGTGAGTATGTAAAGTTTTGTTTTTTCCCAGTTAAAAGTGTCAGTGGCATTATCTACAGTGGGGGAGCTATATGTGGGACACTAAGGGGGGGCTATATGTGGGTACTATATACAGGGGCAGCTATATGTGGGGCACAATTTACAGGGGATGCTATATGTGGGACACACAGTCTACAGGGGAGGTTATATGTGGGACACTAAGCGGGGGCTATATGTGGGGCACTATATACAGGGGGAGCTATATGTGGGACATATTCTATAGGGGAGGCTATATGTGGGTATATGCTCCAGAGGAAGCCAGAAGGGCAAAACCCAGGGTCGGGTTGCATTATTTGGCGTGTTACAAGAGCTTATCTTATGCTTTTATCTATATCTATTTTTAACATCAAGTACGAGGATCTACACAGCAAGCAGTTGCATTTCTGCAGTTTCATTTCTGTGTGGAACCACAAGTACCAGCGAGATATACACACCAGTGGAAATTTGGATCGTTCTTTCTGCATGCTAGCTGAGGGGAAGGTCAAACCCTTGATGGACACTTCAGACTCTACATCTACAACCGTCTGAGCGGTAAAAAACTAACATTTTATATGTGGGTCACTATCTACATGGGGGGCTATATGTGGGACTACATATGCTGGTGGCTATTGTGGGACTCCATATACAGGGGGCTATATGTGGGGCACTATCGACAGGGGAGGCTATATGTGGGGCACTATCTACAGGGGAAGCTATATGAGGGACACAGTCTACAGGGGAGGCTATATGTGGGACACAATCTACAGGGGAGGCTATATGTGGGACACAATCTACAGGAGGGGGGCTATATGTGGGGCATTATATACAGGGGAGGCTATATGTGGGACACTATCCACAGGGAGGCTGTATGTGGGGCACTATATACAGGGGGTGCTATATGTGGGGCACCATCTACCGGGGAGGGCTATATGTGGGGCACTATCTACAGGAGGGCTGTATGTGGGGCACTATCTACAGGGGGCTATATGTGGGGCACTATCTACGGGGAGCACTGTGTGTGTGGGACACAGTCTATGGTGCTATTATAATCGGGGACACAGTGTATGGTGCTATTATAATCGGGGACACAGTGTATGGTGCTATTATAATTAGAGGTGCAGTGTATGGAACTATTATATTTAGGGGTGTGTTTCACATTTACAGTGTGTGTCACCATGAGAAATTTATCTTCATTTATAGGGGCAGAAATGTTTGAATAGTGAGAAGCTAAAGAAATCTGAGCGGCAAACTGCAGAAATGGGCCGTGGCCGGGAGAAGTCATCATAGAGGTCTGGACCAGATGGAGAAGAAAAGAGAAAAAGAACAACTACAATCTGAGATAGTCACCAGTGAGTCACTTAATGTAAATGTTTATTCTGCCTCCAATCAGTACTGTAGTTACTGTATGATCTGCAGCGAGATGATGGGTGGTATGATAATTTTTTTGTGAAACAGCAACTCCCAGCATATCCTTACCATTGTTCGGTCCATGCTGGGAGCTGTAGTTTTACAAACCGATACGGCAGGGGTTGCACTAAATTGAGCTGTATTTGTGCTGGTGCTGTATTTATGTACTGAGCTTGGTTTTGGAGCTGTATATATGTACTGAACTTGGTGCTGGTGCTGTATTTATGTACTGAGCTTTGTTCTGGAGCTGTATATATGTACTGAGCTTGGTTCTGTTGTTGTATATATGTACTGAGCTTGGTTCTGACGTTGTATATATGTACTAAGTTTGGTTCTGGGGCTGTATTTATGTACTGGGCTTGGTTCTGGAGCTGTATATCTGTACTGAGCTTTGTTCTGGTGTTGCATATATGTACTGAGCTTGGTTTTGGTGCTGTATATATATATGAGCTTGGTTCTGGTACTGTATATATGTAATGGGCTTGGTTCTGGAGCTGTATATATGTACTGCGCTTGGTTCTTGTGTTGTATATATGTATGAGCTTGGTTCTGGAGCCGTATATATGTCAGAGCTTGGTTCTGGTACTGTATATATGTAATGGGCTTGGTTCTGGAGCTGTATATATGTACTGCGCTTGGTTCTTGTGTTGTATATATGTATGAGCTTGGTTCTGGAGCCGTATATATGTCAGAGCTTGGTTCTGATGCTGTAATTATATAGAATATATTTATAATAACAAAAATACAGGGCACATGGAATTATTTTCAATTCATTGTATATTTAATGGGAACCTGTCTGGTAGTTTTAACCCCTTGAACCGCCACTATGCAGTAATAGATGACCTGACAATATTTCCAAACATTCCCCTGTATGTTGTTTTCAGATGCAGAAAAATCTTTAAAATCACCTTTTAAACCGGATCTCGCTATATGCTAATTACTCATTAAAGGGTCATGGGGCGGTGCCGCTATTCTGAAGAGTCAGAGTCCTGCCTCCAAACCCACCTTTTCATGCTTGATTGACATCGTCCTGGCTGTTATACATCACTACCACTCTCTTCCAACTTTCTTGGATGCGCCATTGCCTTGTACTACTTGGGCACACACCGTGCAGCGAGGTGTACTCTGCCCGGCTGCACCACACATGCCAGTACAAGGCAACGGCGTATCCCCAAGAGTTGGAGGAGGCTTCTAGAGATGTAGAACAGTCAGAGGGATGTCAATCAAAATCTGGGGGGCGCCATTTCAATTTTCACCTCAGGCAGCAGAAAAGCTAGCATCGGCCCTGCGGACAGTGGTGAACACAAGCGTCAACATTACAATAACTGCTGCCTCCTGGTGTTTAAAACCACTTCTTTCCGAGATTTATTGCTATGTACTCTGCAATGATGGGAAGGAGCACTGCAGAAATGAAGTATAGTGCTTGTAGGCCGAGCCACAGCTAATCAGCTCTAGACTTGTTTTCTGCACTGACGCCTCGCTCATTAGCGTACATCTCTGGCGCCGCAGAGAAAAAGGAGATAAGTACCTGCCCAGTCTGCATGTACAAATCAAACCTAATGCTGGTTGGCTGAGCATCCGCCAATCAGTGATGGGCTTGCTCTTTCTACTGCCCCCTGATCACAAATATGAATTTGTGTGAGTTTTGTGTCTTCTTCTAATGTATTAATGGCATTTGTGTGCGTGTTGTTTTCAGTGTGAGTGGTATGTTTGGTATAGGTCAAGTGTGTAAGTGTTATGTGAGGCATGTGTTTAGCATTTGTGTGATGTGTGCGGTATGTGTCCTGTGTAAGTAGTGCATGCGGTATGTGTCTAGTTTCTGGTATGTGTCTAGTGTGTGAGTGGTATGTGTCTAGTATGTGAGTGGTGTGTGCAGCATCTGTGCTGGGCGTGAGTAGCGCGTGTTTAACATGTGTCCTTTGTGTGAGTAGACAACGTGCGGCATATGTCTTAGGTGTTTGTGGCGAGAGTGGAGGATATATCGTAGGTGTGAGTGGTGCATGTGCGGCATATATCCTAGGTGTGAGTGGGGGATGTGTTCTAGGTGTAAGAGTTGTGCGTGCAGATGTGTCCTTAGGTGTGCGTACGCATGTGTCCCAGGTGTGAGTGGTGTGCGTGCGCATTTGTCCTAGATGTGAGTGGTCTGCGTGCGTATGTGTCCTAGGTGTGAGTGGCAGGAATGCAGCATGTGTCCAGCTTCTGGGTTGCATCTGTGCGTCATGTGTCCAGAATGTGAGTGTGTGTGTATATGGCTGAAAATAAAATATAAATCATACTATTTAGTTACAGTATGGTGATATTTTAGCATTTTGTAATGGTATAATTTGCAATGTTTATACGTCAATATTAGGCCATGATCACGCAATCAGGATTTGATTAGGACTAAGTCCCTGATTCCACACCTAAATCCATTTCAAATCCACTAACATTATGCATCCATTAATAGTGAATTGGCTATTTTAAACCCCATTCACATGCAGCTGAAAGACGTCTGCTTGAATTTTTTTCCGCTCTGCAAAAAAGAATCCTGTAATGAGCATGTTCATTATTCTCGTGGAAGAGCAGTGGATTCGTTGGAGTTGGAGCTATCAGGACTATTCCCAGGGGCGTAACTAGGAAAGACTGGGCCCCATAGCAAACTTTTGACTGGGGCCCCCCCTCCCCCGGGTGTCACACAACCCCCCCCCCTTGTAGATAGTGCCTTTTTTACAAACTCCCCCTTTTGATAACGCCATACAGCCCCCCTGTAGATAACGCCATACAGCCCCCTTTGTAGATATCTAAGGAGGGGGCTGTATGGCGCTATCTACAGAGGGGGCTGTATGGCGTTATCTACGGGGGGCTGTATGGCGTTATCTATGGGGGGCTGTATGGCGTTATCTACGGTGGGACTGTATGGCGTTCCCTACGGGGGGGTGTATGGCGTTCCCTACGGGGGGGTGTATGGCGTTCCCTACAGGGGGGACTGTATGGCGTTCCCTACAGGGGGGGACTCTATGGCGTTCCCTACAGGGGGGGACTGTATGGCGTTCCCTACAGGGGGGACTGTATGGCGTTCCCTACAGGGGGGACTGTATGGCGTTCCCTACAGGGGGGGCTGTATGGCACTATCTACAGGGGGGCTGTATGGCGCTATCTACAGGGGGGCTGTATAGCGCTATCTACAGGGGGGCTGTATGGCGCTATCTACAGGGGGGCTGTATGGCGCTATCTACAGGGGGGCTGTATGGCGCTATCTACAGGGCGGCTCCATTCATTTATCCGGAGCTACCGACACAGACCCCGGAAGTCCAAGGTTTGTGATGGAGAACTTCAGGGGACTTTCAGTCCCCCGTTCTCCCTATTGCTGCCAGTGATCACACATGTATCCCCTATCCTGTGGATAGGGGATACATGTCTTTTGTTTAATGGCAGAGCGGGGAGATACCTCCCTGCTCTGCCGTACTGTTCAGTGGCGTCCCGCTGTAGCAGCCATAGCGGCTGCTAGCGGAGCCTGCGGCCATGGTGGGGGCCCGTGCCGGCGGGCGACACGGGCCCCCTCATGCCGTGGGCCCCGTAGCAGCCGCTACTGCTGCTACGGCGGTAGTTACGCCACTGACTATTCCTCTTTCATTTACACCTGTTTTAATAAATTTCCCCATGTTTTGAATAGCAGAAAGGTGGTCCCAGCCCAACACTGTCGGCTGCGTATGGCCTGCGAGGGTCTGTGTGCTTAAAAATGCCAGGGCTGATTTTAAGCCCCAGTCCGGGCCTGGGTGAGGTCATACACCATGCAATTATTTTGCTGGCAAGAAATACAATATTGCAATGATCCTTCCCTTTTCTTATAAGAGAAACATTGTGCCTGTGTTCCCTTGAGACTGGGTAAGGGAAGGTTTATAACATGGTATATGTCTAAACGATGTTTTATGTGTTATTTACTATATGCTTAGTGTAGGCAGAAAATCATATATATCATATATGTTATGTGTGTCCAGCATAGTTGTGTTTCTACTATGCCCAGGCATACCCATATACCCACATCCAGAATTAATTTTACTGCTTGCAGACCGTCGAGGTATTTGTACTACACAGCATGCGTGTATGTTTTCACAGGGAAAAGGGGGAGTTTGGGCAAAGAACTTTGTGTGTTTTTTTCTCATATACTTTTTACACAATCTTATGATATACATGTGTATGTCCATGAGCTTGGTTATGGTACTGTCTCTGTACACTAGACTTGGTTCTGTTGTCATATCTTTATAATATGTTTAGTTCTTATACTGTATCTGTACACTAGGCTTAGTCCTGTTACCGTATCAATATATTGAATTTGGTTCTGTAACTGTATCTGTATGTAATGGGGCTCCCTTTTATAGGAGGAGATGGAGGAGATAGATGATCGCAGAAGAAAACCAGTTGCAGTTGAACATTAGTCTTTATTAACAGAACAGTGCGGTACTTTGCTTAAATGCTTTCAATTGGAGAAGTTGTACAAATAAGAGGTAGAGGATGGAATCAGCTGATCCTTGCCTGGGCCATGGACAGTGAGATACGTCAATGGGTCCTTCAAAATTCGGTTACACCGTAAGGGATTGTCTGCTTTTTCCCAGTCCTAAGGTTTTGCTATGGTTCACAGGGAGGCTCCTTCCCCACCTTAGCTTAACTTGCAGGATCGCACCTGCCACTTAGTTTGGATGTGCCCTATGTCTCCGTGAGTCCTTGTGGTTGCTATGCCATTACCTTTCACGACATAGCCCAACCACCATGGGTACGAACGTACAACGTACATAATACACAACCCTCAGCACAACAAGATTGTTACAGAGTACGGTCCTAGACCAGTAGATGGTAAACTCAGTCCAGCACAAATTTGTGTAAGAAAAGGGGTACTGTCTCTTTAAAGATTGCTGAACTCGAATTGTAACAGTAATAATCAGGAAATACATTGCAAATACAGTTAACTTGCTTGCAGATTATAGCAATAGACTTGAAGTTCTCTTGTTGCATGAGAATGGATTCCTCACCACCATTTGTTTAGCTCATAAAAGCTTCTTGTGGCTTGACACTGTCCCACTATACTCTACTAGTCCACTCGTCACAGGACTCTCTCACTTTCCTATTCAGGCATCAGTCCACTTTATGTCACAGGACTCTCTTCACAGGTCTTTCTTTACAGGACATTCACTAGCCCTCAGGGTAGCCACCTCCAAATAAGCCCTGCTTAATAACGTCCTCACAGTGGCTGACTCATCACATCCCACAGGGACCCAGCAATAGCTCTCAATCAGAGCAGGTACTCTCTCACTGCTCATGGCTTCCCTTCCAGTGACAAACACAAGCTCCTAGGTACAGCACCCTTTTGGGGACCCTGAACTTCAGACATCTGCTGCAGATTGCCAATAGTCTTAAGGTGGCTCCTCAGATGCACACTAAACTTCTCCTCTCAGCTTCCTGTCACTACACTTCAAAGCCTAACTGCAAGCACAGTAGCTCCAGGGTCCCAAGGTATAGGGCCTAACTGCAACGCATTCTGCAGTCACAGGGTCTCACAACCCTTCATGCGGTCTAACCGCACGCTCCCCAAGTGGTGCCAACTCTCCCTTATATATCCTTCCAATCTCCCATTGGCCTTTTCTAACTAGTATCTTGGCACACAGTACAGCGCAAAGGATGCTCGCCATTTCATCAGTGCTAGCCTCTGTGTAGGACCTTCAACACTTCATTCTACATAAATGGCAAGGACAATGGCCCGTTGGGCCCCCAACATCCATGGTAAACAGGGTGTGCAGCATACACGAATATGCACAAAAGGACATTACATTATGTACATGGCAACAGGAAACAGGTAAAACAATATATACATGTTACTGTCTCTATGCACAAAGTTTGGTTCTATTACTATATTTACGCACTAGATTTGGGTATAGCACCGTATCTTTGTATGAACCTTGGTTCTAGTACTATATCTAATTGCTAAATAGATGTATTAAGGGGTGTGGCAAAGCTTAGTTCTCTTTCTGCACCTTCACATTAAACTTTGTTATAGTACCGTATCTATTCATGAAGCTTTGGAGATGATCCTGTGTCTATATGCTAAATAGAGAGGGGTGTGGCAAAAGGGTGGGAGTTTGTTGTAGCACGCGGCATGCCTCAGACAACATCCCCGCTAATTAAATAAGCAGCGCACATCTATGGTGCCTAATATAAATTAGTATGAAATTGAGATATATTGAAGATATACAGTATATTGCATGCGTTTCCTTCTTAGAAAGGATGGTGAGATGTAAATTATTTCCTTATTTTTATTGAACTTTGCACTTAATAAATACTTATCTTTCAACCAGAGACTTTCAGCAACCATATTTCACTGGACGCTATCTATAAATAAAATGTCGCTGCTGCTATGTAATAATGTAACTAGTTTCAAAATCTTCATAATTGCTAAAAAAAAATAATCTACTTGTTCCTCCATAACACAAGTCAATTACCTTTTCGTTTTCCCCTGACCTCTTGTAGTTATTTAATTGCATTTAATGTTTTCTAAAATAGTTATCCTCTTTTTTGATTGATTACAACTATTGTGAAACAGATAATTAAGTGTAGTCGACTACGCTATTGTTTCCAGCAAAACGACGGGTCCGGTCCACAAAAGAGACAAACGGAAACCACGGGCACCGGCTCCGTCACCATTGAAATCAATGGTGATGGAAACAGAAATTTCTGGTTTCCGTCGGTGTCAGTTTGTGTTTGCTCAGGGTCCCGTTCTGACGGAAACCTCAGACGGAACGTCAGAACAGGACCCCAACGCAAATATGAACAAAACCTTAAGTCTGCACATTTCAACTTTATTAAAAATGTATATAAAAGCACCGACCTGATTCATTCTCTGCAGAGCTGTGTGCAGGAGGCTGTACGGTGGAAAACAGATTGTGCAGCAATAAAGTAAGATATTCTCCCCTAGAAGCAATACTTTTAGGGGAGAATACCTCGGTAATACTGCATATGATGGAGCATGCCACAATTTGTTCTGTTGGAATAACATGGATTCAAACAGAACAAAAACTAGGTTTGTCTCTGTATAAAATTGGAGGCATATAGAGGTAAAATAGAGCCCCAAATGCTTCTATGGGTGTCTTATTATGGCTCCTTTCAACTTCTGTAGTATGGCCATGTGCATGAGGCCTTGTGCTGACCTTGGCCTGGACAAAGCTGTCTGATTTTTCATGTTTAAGTCTTCTTAAATTTCACTTGAAATTATCTTATCCATGATAATTAGTTAAATAGTGTATTCATGATATAAATATATTTTTAGATATACAGTTATATTTATATCATATTTAACACCTACTCCAGCTTTAAATTTCTAATTTCTATAAAGGATAAAAACAAAAGCAGCCTAACGATAATAAAGTGCACAGATGAGGTAAAAGCATTTCTTGACTATATCACTGTTTAAGTTCACCTGAAATGACCCCATATACATTTGTTCTATACGCCTAAGTAGATTCTACTTTTAGAAATTTCCAATGCACAGTGCTATAAATATGAGAAAATAAAATACATTCTTTTTCTATTAACAATCATGTTTTATGCAGTCACAAAAAAACCTCCAGTTTTCAACCGCTGTTTTATGTTACCAAAAGTTGCACATTTTTTTGCTTAAGAAATTGCAACTATGGCGTGAATGACATAATTTCATCCTAAGGGCTTCTGGGAAATAGAACAGCAGCTATTCTGCTTACAAGTCCAAAGAATATCATGTATCTCTTCATTATTCCTAACAGCTAGCTTTTGTATTCTTTACATGTATGCCAGGTTCACACTAAATTGTGGTCTTCATTTCGTCTTTATAACAACTGTCAGGGGTTTACTTTTTATGAAGAAAATGAGAACTGGATGTTCTTAAGTTGCGCAGTCCCCAGACCACCTTGTTACAGCTGAAAGCGCAAGCTTACTGGAAGCTAGCAGAACATTCTCACATAATGTATATGTTCTGTGAAAAAAAGAAAGCATATCCAAATATATTCACGCTTCATTCAAAAATGGCAATGCCTGAAATCATTTTACCACATAGTCTATCAACATCAGAATTTTAGTACCAATGGTAACATCAGCTGTATTTGTGTGTACTGCTCCCCTGCATCACTTAAATGAATGTGTCAATCTCATGGGATCTCAGTGTTAGGAATCAAACGGCTTAAATACAATATTAGATTGGGTTCACACCAGCGTTTGACATTCCGTTGCTCTGCTCCATCAGAGGAGCAGAACACAGAAAAAACTGGAAGCGCCGGTTCCGTTGCACCCCGAACACCACCGTCGGCTGACTGAACCCATTGACTTTAATGGACTCCATTGTCTTTCCGTCAGGGTTTTCGTGGTTTCGGTTATTCTTTACCGGATCTGCGATGGTGGCCCATAACGGAGCCTCCAACGAAGATGGGACCGAGGTCTAAACTGTATAAGTCTCAATTGTCACAGTGACATACCTTAATTACTTTGGAGCCTGGTAGGTGAAGCCCAGTCCTAGTGTCTCCCCAAGCACTTCTTGCCTTTGTCACCAGATCCAGTGGTGGATTAAGTAGACCATAGGCCCTGGGCTGTTCCACAAACTTGGGCCTCCCTTCCCCAACGCCACTCTGCCATGTCTATAGTGGACCTCAACTTTCTGTGCGAGCATTGACTAATGGGTGTTACAATTCCCCTTGTCAAAGGGCTGTGTCCCTACATACTGACAGTCTCCAACAATCGATGTCTGTATCGCACTGTGTAGAGACCAGTGGCGTAGCTATAGGGGTCGCAGCGGTCGCAGTTGCGACCGGGCCCCTAAGCCTGGGGGGCCCACGGGCCCCCGTTGCCATACAGCATGTTTCCTAACAATCTTCTGTTCCGTGAAGCCGGCACTTCCTGGCTACGGTCACATGGTACACTTAGTGTACCATGTGACCGTGTTGTCACGTGACACGGCTTCCAGACGGAGCAGGAGAGTCGATGCGGAGGACTCCAGGTAAGCTGCAGTATAAGCTGCAGTGTAATGTATTGTGTTGTAATGTTATGTATTGTAATGTATTGTGTTGTGATGCCTTGTAATGTATTGTGTTGTTTGCGGTGGAGAGGGGGGGGGCGTTAAATCACAGCCCCCCCCTCCTCCACCGCAAACTGCACAATATACAGTATAGTACACATGACTATGAGAGCGGGGCTGCGGCTGTGTAATACAGTCACTGCCCCGCTCCTGAGTCCAGACATGTGCGCGCCGTCAGGATGATGTGATGCAGCCGGCGCTGCACTAATGATCTGCGGCACTGAAGACAGAACATGGCGGGCGCGCTACAAAACACCCCCATGTTCTGTCTTCAGTGCCTGCACCGCCGCTCATTAGTGCAGCGCCGGCCGCATCACCTCAGGCTGACCGCGCGTGCACTTGTTGTCAGGAGCGGGACAAGGGCTGTATTACAGTACCGCAGCCCCACTCTATAACGGCGGAGATCAGAGAAACCTCTCATCTCCGCCGCTATTCTCCTGAATGCTGCGATCAAAGCTGACTGCAGCATTCAGGGGAAAATGAGAAGGGGGGATGCCCCTGGATCGCATCACGGGGAATTCCTATGACGCGATTGAGGGACATACCATATATGGGCAGACAGCCCAGGGTCTATTGACGGACCCCAGGGCTGTCTTACCATATTTCCTGTTGTTAGGGCATACTGAGGTATGTCCTAACAACTGCCTGTGTACTATCCGTCCACAGGCTAATGTACTGGCACATATCTGATATAGGCCAATACATTGAAGTTTAAAAATAAAGTAAAAACAAAGTAATGTTAAATAAAAAAATTACACATACACCTTTTTTACAATAAACATTAAAATAAGTCTCAATACATAAAACATACACATAATCGGTATTGGCGCGGCCGTAATAACCTGCACAACTATTTTTTTGCATCATTTATGATGTGTACTCTGTAAAAAAAATAAAATAAAAATAGCTTTCTATCACTTAGGCCCCATTCACACGACCGTGCCCGCAATCACGGCCCGCGATTGCCACCCGCATTTTCGGGCCATGCTCGCATACAAAGTATGTGAGCACGGCCCGCAAAATGCTAATGGACGGACATGTTCCATAATTTTCGGAACATTTCTACAGCACGGACACCCATCCGTAGAGCTACGGAAATGTGTCCGCGCTCAATGAAAGTGAATGGGTCCATTTTTGCAGACCGCAATTGCGGTCCACAAAAACATAGGTTATATACGGTCGTTTGCATGGGGCCTAATTGTGAGACGCGAGGTGTGATGATGAATTTAACCTCCATGTGCCTCACATTAATAGTAATTAACCCCATCATGTACCTTACACATTAACCCATTATGACTGAGAAACATGATGGGGTTAATTACTATTAATGTGAGACATTCAAAATTCATCATCACACCTCGTGCCTCACATTAGAAAACGAAAGAACTTTTTTTTTTTTATTACTGTTGGCAAAGTAAACGAAGTATCGGTATCGAAGTCCAAATTTTGGTATCGGGACATCCCTACACTGTGGGTCGCGTCCCCCTGGGGGGTTGCGAGTCACTCACCGAGGTCCCGGTTCCAATCAATGCTGGAGCAAGGAGCTGACATCTCCTTGATCTAGCATTCCCTGTGCCCTGAGCGGCTCGACGCAGGCAGGCGGGATGTAGCGACATCATCGCGCCTGCCTGCGCTGAGTCACTCATACCACACACCGGAGGAGGCGAAGGATCCTCCACTCGACGTGGGAACGGGGATAGGTAAGTAATTATGCACATATGGGGGCATTATACTGTATGGGGGGGCTGATATTGTGGGGGGGGCATTATACTGTATGGGGGGCTGATATGGGGAGCATTATACGGTATGGGGCTGTTATGGGGGGAATTATACTGTGTGGGGTCAGCTATGGGAGCATTAACTGTGTGGGGGCATTATACTATGGGGGCTGTTGGGCAAGGCATTTGAGCATAGGAGCGCGCAGGGGTCTGATGATGATGGTGGTGCTGGGGAGGGGTAGGGGGGCCCAAGCTGAATTCTTGCACCCGGGCCCATGAGCCTTTAGCTACGCCCCTGGTAGAGACACATCCTCTTGACAATGGGAATGGTAACATGCATCTGTCTATTAGTCCTGGGTACACAAAGACTTTATGTGGAATGCAAGGATTTCCTACAACATACATGTCAGGAGAGGGGACAGATCCTCTATAGATCCAGTGACTTACAAGTGATGTCATCTCTGATGGTAGTCGTTCTGTTTTCTTCTCCATCTGACACAGACCGGTATCGCGACTTCTCCTGATGAGACATCTTTGCTCCTCGCATCTACAGCCATTTCCAGACTCTATAGAAACACAAAAATTCAGATACCAAGGCCCAGGCCCATACATTAAAGGGTTTGTTTTTTACTCAAACGAATAAATTTGGACCCCAGACCAGATCCTAGAATACATACAGACCCCAGACCTTCTAAGCTATTACAGTCCCCAGACCAGACCCCCCTAAACAAATACAGACTTCAGAACAAGCACCCTAAATAAATACAGACCCCAGAACAAGCACCCTAAATACAGATCTCGGACCAGACCCCTAAGTAAAGACCCCATATCTGACCCCCTAAACTAATAATGCCACTAGACCTCACTCCCTAAACTAATACAGACCCCTTAAACTAATACAGATCCCAGACCAGACCCCCTAAATATACAGACCCCAGACCAGACCCCTAAATACAGACACCAGACCAGACCACCTAAATACAGATGGCAGACCAGACCCGATAAATACAGACTCCACACCCCTTAAACTAATACAGACCCCATACCAGACCCACTAAATACAGGCCCCAGACCCCTTAAACTAATACAGACCCCCAGAACCCCTAAATACAGACCCCTTAAACTAATACAGACCCCCTAAATATACAGACCTGTTGACCTAATAAAGACCCCAGACCAGACCTCCTAAATACAGACCCCAGACCAGACCCACTAAATACAGACCCTAGACCAGACACCCTAAATACAGTCCCCAGACCAGGCCTCCTAAATACAGACCCCAGACCCCTTAAAAAAAATCCATCCCCTTATACTTACCTAGCAGCTCACCTCACAGTGCTCTCTCTGGAGTCTTGCTGCTGTTTTAGGACCTGCGGTCATGTGATCAGCAGGTCTCTAAACACGCATCAAAACTGCATTGTACTTTGGTCATGCATAGGCCCCCCCAGGAGCCTCGGGGCCTTTGGCGACCACCCAAAAAATCCTAATGATGATCCGCAATTGACCAGATCTGACAGTGGAGTGTCAGTTAGTGGAATAGTCAGCAAGCCAGGGAAGTGTTTGGTACCCACAGCATAGAGGGGCACTATATTGATATTGCTATGGTTTCCTCCTTTGTGAGCGTATGCTCTGCACGATCATTTGTTGGTTGTTAAAAAAAAACTGTAAAGTTACATCTAGAGGTCGTAGAATATATACAACAGAAATGCCACAAATATGAATGGCAGGCATTTTTGAGGATCAATTGCTTTACTCATCTTTAGGGTATGTTCACACGCAGTAGCAAATTACATCTGAAATTACAGAGCTGTTTTCAGGCGAAAACAGCTCCTGAATTTGAGATGTTTTTGCAAGTACTCGCGTTTTTAGCGGCATCTTTTACGGACGTAATTAGAGCTGTTTTTCAATGGAGTCAATGAAAAACGGTTCCAAAAACGGCCCAAGAAGTGACATGCACTTCTTTGACGCGAGCGTCTTTTTACACCCCGTCTTTTGACAGCGACGCATAAAATTACGCCTCGTCTGAACAGAACATCGTAAAACCCATTGCAAGCAATGGGCAGATATTTGGAGGCGTAATGGAGCCATCTTTTCAGGCGTAATTCGAGGCGTAAAACCCCCGAATTACCTCTGAAAATAGGCCGTGCGAACATACCCTTACAGTTAACATCTACCCTGTTATTATTGTAATGATTATATTAGGCCAGAAAAATACAACTACCTGTTCCTTTTGTCATGTTCTCAAAATGAGAGAATAATAGGTCAAACAGAATAATAACTAGGAGAAAAAATGACTGATACAGAATTGTGAACACCAAAGATGTAACTCAGAGGCAGAGTAAAGGGGAAAGAAAACAAAGAGATAAAGGGAGGGGAAAGGAAAAGGGAATAGAGGAGTGGGAGAGGAATTTAGTTAGAATTAGGCTTCGTTCACATCTGCGCTAGAGTCCCGTTCCGTCGGATCATTCCATCGAAACGGGAACCTGACTGACACAGGGCTCCATTCCGATGGAAAGCTCAGATGGAATGTTGAACGGAGCCCAACGCAGATGTGAACGAAGCCTTAAGGAAGTTGTGATACTGGAGGTGTGAAATTTCTAGACACAACTGACAGTGAAAGGGTTAATACTGCCAATATTACTATGACCGTAACAAAAATATAGGATGTCAATCATATGGCAGCATTGTGGATCCATGTAGTGTGGATCTGTAATATGACTTCAGTAGAAATCTATGGGCCAATACTATAGGTCTGCGTTTTTTCCTAGAGATTTTAAAAAAAAGAATCAAGAAAAAAAAAATGTGACACTCTCCATTGTATACCATATTATATACAATATGGTACCACACGCCGTGTCTGTGGTTCATAATATGCTGCCTTATGCATGGGACCATATGCAATGTTTGTAGTAGCTACATTGGAAAAACTGACAGTTTTTTGGTGCAGTTTATATATGAAGGGATACACTTCCATTAATGCTTAGGAGGGACTTTACTAACTACGTTTTTCGTCTACGAAGATTATGGATAAGAACAATTTTCTGTTCATTCTCAAGCATCAACATGTTTTCAGGTGTTTAACAATGAGCACAATAGACTGCTGGGGAGATAAGCTACGGGTCTATGTGTCCGGAAATTAGAGTAATAACTATAGTGTGGATATATTGTATATTGGTGACACCGAACTTAATGGAAAATATCTCCCCTGTGGTCCTAAACAACACACAAGTGCTACAAGACTTACTTTCATTTGAGGGCTATTGAAATTTTCATTAGTCTATCTCTCTGCAAGACGTCTTAATAAAAATACTAACACCAAATAGGAAGATATAATAAGAGATGGGCTGCTGAAATGTGATCACTAAAGTATCTGTATTCATTATTGTCATATTAAAATCCACGTGTTCCTCTAATCCATGCTTGACATTTCACGATATTTATCAGGGCTGTACAATAGAATTCTACAGCATTATATGTACAGCTTCTAGAGAACCTTGGCGTTCACTAATAACCCTTAAATTCTGTTTGTCTCTATACAATAGCTGTCCATGTAAAAATGATGGTATGTCCAACACAAATACTTGCTGTGGCTGCAATGTATTAAAGACTGGCGTTCTATCAATGCTTCTGAATTTTCTTTATCATACACATTGAACATAAAGCTCTCCAAAAAAGCAGTCTGGGAACAAAAGAGTTGGGTGGGACAATTTACAGCAGAAAGAGAGAGGATCAGGAATACAGCCAAGAATTTGTTTGACTGTCTTAGTAGAGCACATCTAGCTGTTTGTACTACTCTCCAAAAATATCACCTCTGCATTACTTCAATTGAATAAATGTGTTTAACATTATCATTCAGAGCATGTCCAAGTTTCATTCCGCATAGAACTATAATAACTGCACTTAGATTTCACAAGAAATGTTCTCCCATTAGTCATACATTTTGCTAGTGTAGCTAAACGTTTGACAAACTTCTGACATGTCTGACATGCCTGTAATAAATGCCCCGGTGTACGGACTTAATAGAAAGTCTATGAGCCCGTACTCCGATACATCGGCTTTCCGGAAATAGCCAAACAGACACGAAGCGACTGAGCGCTCACACGAGCGCTTCAGCTGCTTTTTTATAGCGATTGGTGGGGATCTCAGTGCTCGGACCCCCAGCAATCCAAACTTCTAACATGTCACTATGACATGTCAGAAGTTTGTCAAAGGTTTAGCTACACTTTAATTTTATCATTATGATTTGTTGCTTTCGAGTCATCATAATGATAATTGTGCAGTGAAATTGTACAAAAATAAACGATGAAAAAGCACATTCTGTTTAGAAAAAGTTTGCAATTATCCTCTCAATTCTAACATATAGAATAGATGAAAGGAACCACAAAGGTGTAAACCACCAGTAATATGGCAGTATTGGATGGGGGGAGAGGAATTAGCATGTGGTTCAATGAACAAAGAATAAAATAATAAACTTTATTAAATTGACATACACACAAATATTGTGAATTGTAAAATGTATTTTATCAATGTGACTCTAAAATAATCTAAGTGCAGAGGAGCCCTATTACTGCACTACTAAAGGACACAATTGGCCTTTCAAAATAATTACTTTCCAATAGTACTGGCAAGCAGCGGTGATGATATGACAGTGCCCATCACCACTGCTGCAGACCGTATTAATCTCAGTGTTCCTATTAGCATAATTAGTGCAAGGAGATGGCAATGAATAAGCCCAAAGATCACCTTGTCATTATTGCCTAAGTTGGAAAGTTGCTCAAGAGTATAATAAATGCCTGTGCTCCTTGTCATATATTAATAGGACATAAATGGTGGTTGCTGTGATCAGAGTCTGAGTGCTCCCTCTCAGGAGAGCTATACCAACAGCATGGTCAGCTAGTGTCCATGCAAATAGCAGAGCAGGGTGCTTGCGCTTACTCAATACGGCTCAATGCTATTGCCGGACATAGAGCACTGTATTACGGTCTATCTCCCACACCGCTCAGAGGTGGAGGAAGCAACAGGCAGCACGACAGTGGAGCTCACGGGCTAATCTCACCTCCGTGAGCTGCTGTCAGGGCTCCGAGCCGCTCGGGGTGTAGGTGAGAGTACCGTCTGTCAGTGATGTTTGATCACCTGACAGTATGTACTGGTTTGATTCCTCTCGCTGACCCCGCTGTGAGTAAGGCAGAAGCGGCGAGAGGACACGGGGCAAGGAGTTGCTGTGAGTGAACACTGAATTGTCAGCTTTATTAGATAGAGAGATGGACCCTAACATTAGACCATTAAAACGATGTACTCTTTTTGACGCGCGTTTCGCTGGCATTCCGGGTTCTTCTAGAGGTGGCAACCACCGGTTTCACAGCCCTTAAATAGGTCAATTCTTGATTAACAGCTTTAAGGGTGCATCCTTTTAATTAATAATTAAAAGGCTGTATCGTTTTAATGATTAATACGGTCTGCAGCAGTGGTGACGGGCACTGTCATATCATCACCGCTGCCTGCCAGTACTATTGGAAAGCAATTATTTTGCAAGGTCAATTGTGTCCTTCAATAGTGCAGTAATAGGGGTCCTCTGCACTTAGATTATTTTAGACCCACATTGATTAAAAATTGTAACAATTCACAATATTTGTGTGTATGTCAATTTAATAAAGTTTATTATTTTATTCTTTGTTCATTTGAACCACATTCTAATTCCCCCCCCCCCCCATTCAATAAAGCACATTCGGCCAATGATTGATTTTATTCTGCTTTGGAATATTGCATCACATGTACAATAATTGTAATAATGTAAATGCCCATACGATACTTGTAATGATTTTTGAAACCACCAACCATCTGTAGGAGGTTTAACATCTAATCTCTGTTTACATGTTATTAACGTACAAATAAAGATACCGTTTAGGAAAATTTAGACATGGTTTAGAAACACCAATCAGATCTATTTCAATACCTGTAAGTTGTATTGTCTGTGGATTGTTGGCTAAGGTAGCTGTTTACATACACAGCTATTTTGTTAAGATGGAATTAGTTCTCGATCTCAAAGCCAAGTTATAGAATCTACAATCGTGTTGATAATGGTGATTTGCTCACATTAATTCTCTGGCAAATTTCAGAGACAGATTTTAATACCAGATACTGGTCTGATTGGATAGAAATTGGCCAGAAGACTGTGTGTCTAAAGAAGACATCCAGGGGGAAAATTTCATCTTTGCACCCCCCACCTGATTATCTCTTAGGCTGGTCATACATTATGGATTTTAGACTGTCATTTCCTGAATGACTTGTTGTTCAAGGTCGGTCGGTAAAAGTTGTAATTTTGGACAACAATGCGATAAGTTAGAACTACAAATCGCTGATTGATATCCACCTTATTTTATGTCTTGGATGCAGATTTGTCGTTTGGCAGACCACGAACAACAACCCCAAAAATCTGACACGGCAGATCAACTTTTTCAAGGGTCTCTAGTCGATGTCTGTTGCACTCATTCATGTCACGAAGACTCAGATAACCCACAGCAATTCACAGCACAGTGCTATTGACACCAGGGCCAATGCTGTCCCTCTAATTAGTATCTGGCCCCACACTCTGATAGCCCCCATATAGAGCCCCTGCCATTTTCCTCTATATGTAGTGCCACCATGCTGCCCCATATATGGTGTCATGGAGTTGCCCAAATTAACAGTGCCTTCCATGCTTTCCACTAAAAATTACTTGTTATGCTGCCCCTATAAAAAGTGAATGGTGCATGCCCCTATATAGTGCCTGTAGTGACAACAGCGCTCTACCCTTAGCTGGGAGGAAGTTGTGTGTATGTGAGCAGCTAAGGGGCCTTTAGGAAGTGTGGCTGCAGCGATATGTGAGATACCAAAGGCACAGATACAATTAATAGGGGTGGCAATTGACAACCAGATACCTAGGGCACTGGACTGGAATCAGGGCTCCATTAAGATGCTAGCTGCAGTGTCCCTAAAGCAGTTTTACCCCATAGCAATTTTTTCCACTATGCTGCCCACCTTAAAGCTGCCAGTCGCCATGTCGCAATTGTAAAGTAAGAGCATTTTTACTGCAAAATTATATTAGACCAAGTTAATTAATAAAAACCGCTTTAAAAATTGACTACATGCATAATCGCAGAAAGCAATATGTCAAAAAAATCTGTGGATAGTTAGGCCTCATGCACATGAATGTGTATTTGCGTCCACAATTCATCCGCAAAAATGCGAATGAATTGTGGAACAATTCATTTCTATGGACCCATGCACACGACCGTGGTTTACATGGACCGCGTGGGGTCGCAATTGCGGACCGAAAAAACTCAGTACAAGTCATTTTATGGTCCGGCACCATTGAAATTAATACACATCTTCTGTGTGCACAGTCAGTGATTGCGGATGGCCCGCAGATGACACTCCGCGGCCTTCCGTGTCGTAATGACTGGCCATGCACACGGCTACGACCGTGTGCATGAGGCCTCAATGAATTAACCGACTGTGACTCTTCTACACAAAGCATTTTGTAACTTGTACAGTGTCCTGCTGTTCCTAATGTGTTCCGAGCAAATGTGGGATGATGCTGCAACAGACATTTGGATCATTAGCCTTGAAGTTTATTTACACATTAAAAATGTATCAATTTCCACGAAAAGAAAAATAAATAAATAAAAATAAACAAATTTGCCAATGTAAAGTTTACTGTCTCCTCGCTGGTATGCCCAAGAGATGTGAAATTTGTACTCAGTTTTAGCCTCACTTTTTTAAAAAAAAACAAAGCGAGCTAATCTATTATTTTTATTGTAGATGCCTAAACAAAATAACATATATAGCTAAGAAGTATAATTATTTTTTTAGTTAATAATAATATTTTACACCAAAAATATATAATGCTATTGCCGGACATAGAGCACTGTATTACGGTCTATCTCCCACACCGCTCAGAGGTGGAGGAAGCAACAGGCAGCACGACAGTGGAGCTCACGGGCTAATCTCACCTCCGTGAGCTGCTGTCAGGGCTCCGAGCCGCTCGGGGTGTAGGTGAGAGTACCGTCTGTCAGTGATGTTTGATCACCTGACAGTATGTACTGGTTTGATTCCTCTCGCTGACCCCGCTGTGAGTAAGGCAGAAGCGGCGAGAGGACACGGGGCAAGGAGTTGCTGTGAGTGAACACTGAATTGTCAGCTTTATTAGATAGAGAGATGGACCCTAACATTAGACCATTAAAACGATGTACTCTTTTTGACGCGCGTTTCGCTGGCATTCCGGGTTCTTCTAGAGGTGGCAACCACCGGTTTCACAGCCCTTAAATAGGTCAATTCTTGATTAACAGCTTTAAGGGTGCATCCTTTTAATTAATAATTAAAAGGCTGTATCGTTTTAATGATTAATACGGTCTGCAGCAGTGGTGACGGGCACTGTCATATCATCACCGCTGCCTGCCAGTACTATTGGAAAGCAATTATTTTGCAAGGTCAATTGTGTCCTTCAATAGTGCAGTAATAGGGGTCCTCTGCACTTAGATTATTTTAGACCCACATTGATTAAAAATTGTAACAATTCACAATATTTGTGTGTATGTCAATTTAATAAAGTTTATTATTTTATTCTTTGTTCATTTGAACCACATTCTAATTCCCCCCCCCCCATTCAATAAAGCACATTCGGCCAATGATTGATTTTATTCTGCTTTGGAATATTGCATCACATGTACAATAATTGTAATAATGTAAATGCCCATACGATACTTGTAATGATTTTTGAAACCACCAACCATCTGTAGGAGGTTTAACATCTAATCTCTGTTTACATGTTATTAACGTACAAATAAAGATACCGTTTAGGAAAATTTAGACATGGTTTAGAAACACCAATCAGATCTATTTCAATACCTGTAAGTTGTATTGTCTGTGGATTGTTGGCTAAGGTAGCTGTTTACATACACAGCTATTTTGTTAAGATGGAATTAGTTCTCGATCTCAAAGCCAAGTTATAGAATCTACAATCGTGTTGATAATGGTGATTTGCTCACATTAATTCTCTGGCAAATTTCAGAGACAGATTTTAATACCAGATACTGGTCTGATTGGATAGAAATTGGCCAGAAGACTGTGTGTCTAAAGAAGACATCCAGGGGGAAAATTTCATCTTTGCACCCCCCACCTGATTATCTCTTAGGCTGGTCATACATTATGGATTTTAGACTGTCATTTCCTGAATGACTTGTTGTTCAAGGTCGGTCGGTAAAAGTTGTAATTTTGGACAACAATGCGATAAGTTAGAACTACAAATCGCTGATTGATATCCACCTTATTTTATGTCTTGGATGCAGATTTGTCGTTTGGCAGACCACGAACAACAACCCCAAAAATCTGACACGGCAGATCAACTTTTTCAAGGGTCTCTAGTCGATGTCTGTTGCACTCATTCATGTCACGAAGACTCAGATAACCCACAGCAATTCACAGCACAGTGCTATTGACACCAGGGCCAATGCTGTCCCTCTAATTAGTATCTGGCCCCACACTCTGATAGCCCCCATATAGAGCCCCTGCCATTTTCCTCTATATGTAGTGCCACCATGCTGCCCCATATATGGTGTCATGGAGTTGCCCAAATTAACAGTGCCTTCCATGCTTTCCACTAAAAATTACTTGTTATGCTGCCCCTATAAAAAGTGAATGGTGCATGCCCCTATATAGTGCCTGTAGTGACAACAGCGCTCTACCCTTAGCTGGGAGGAAGTTGTGTGTATGTGAGCAGCTAAGGGGCCTTTAGGAAGTGTGGCTGCAGCGATATGTGAGATACCAAAGGCACAGATACAATTAATAGGGGTGGCAATTGACAACCAGATACCTAGGGCACTGGACTGGAATCAGGGCTCCATTAAGATGCTAGCTGCAGTGTCCCTAAAGCAGTTTTACCCCATAGCAATTTTTTCCACTATGCTGCCCACCTTAAAGCTGCCAGTCGCCATGTCGCAATTGTAAAGTAAGAGCATTTTTACTGCAAAATTATATTAGACCAAGTTAATTAATAAAAACCGCTTTAAAAATTGACTACATGCATAATCGCAGAAAGCAATATGTCAAAAAAATCTGTGGATAGTTAGGCCTCATGCACATGAATGTGTATTTGCGTCCACAATTCATCCGCAAAAATGCGAATGAATTGTGGAACAATTCATTTCTATGGACCCATGCACACGACCGTGGTTTACATGGACCGCGTGGGGTCGCAATTGCGGACCGAAAAAACTCAGTACAAGTCATTTTATGGTCCGGCACCATTGAAATTAATACACATCTTCTGTGTGCACAGTCAGTGATTGCGGATGGCCCGCAGATGACACTCCGCGGCCTTCCGTGTCGTAATGACTGGCCATGCACACGGCTACGACCGTGTGCATGAGGCCTCAATGAATTAACCGACTGTGACTCTTCTACACAAAGCATTTTGTAACTTGTACAGTGTCCTGCTGTTCCTAATGTGTTCCGAGCAAATGTGGGATGATGCTGCAACAGACATTTGGATCATTAGCCTTGAAGTTTATTTACACATTAAAAATGTATCAATTTCCACGAAAAGAAAAATAAATAAATAAAAATAAACAAATTTGCCAATGTAAAGTTTACTGTCTCCTCGCTGGTATGCCCAAGAGATGTGAAATTTGTACTCAGTTTTAGCCTCACTTTTTTAAAAAAAAACAAAGCGAGCTAATCTATTATTTTTATTGTAGATGCCTAAACAAAATAACATATATAGCTAAGAAGTATAATTATTTTTTTAGTTAATAATAATATTTTACACCAAAAATATATAATGAAATTTTAAATAAATCATTTTCATATATACAGTGATACTTACATACAATAAAAGAATATACACATTTATAGAACAGTATGAAAATGGTAAATATGATATTGAATAAAATGTAATGCAGTGGGTTATTAAATTTAAACAAATAACAGCAATGGAAGCTGCAGGTGTGCTCATCCAATTGGTTGTCCTGGGATCTGTAGTTCCTCAGTTGGAGTGCAATCGGAAGAAGGGGGCTTGCAGGTAGGCAAGACTATGAGCAAGAACACTTTGTTTGAAACGCGTTAGCGGTAACATGTCCTACCTGTGTCTCATGGACTTTTATATTATGTCGAAATAAAGCTCTTTTTATATTTTTCTAAATGTGGATGTGCTGAAGATTTTCTTCTAAAAATTCTTCTAGTTATTAAATTTAGTAAACATACAATTTAATAATATTATACCTTAAATAAAACAATGAGAATCGGGGGAAATCAAACCATTATTTAAAATGTAGAATGATGTTTTCACATTTTATCTTTTTTTTTTAATGCAAGTCTGATAGTATTTTGATTATTTAAAATTGTATTTAGTTATTTATTGATTTGATTTTTAATAAAGTAATTTTAAAACTTATACAGGTAAATACTCCTCTTTAATTGTAATACTTTAGTGTAAATTATTATAATAATTGTATTTTAGGTTCAAAAGGCAACGGCAATATTTAGGCTGTTTAAAAACATTAAACTGCAATAAAATAAAATAAAAATAAATAAAAATGTATATATATATATATATATAAATTAAATGAGACAGTGTGCAGTCAGTTTAACTAACGGACTCTGCTTACACCATGTTCTTGACCTGGGTCAGGCGAATTTGGCACAAATTGCAACTTTTTCATCGACAACATCTTTTCCAACCTACAACACCATTGATACAACTCCCCAATATCTCTTTGTATAATGTCTAAGGCAGGGCCGTAGCTAAAGGCTCATGGGCCCCGATGCAAAAATTCTTACTGGGCCCCCCCCCCCGCAAACTTCTCATGGTCAACGGTCCGCAGCTTTCAGCTAAGTGACCCAACAATGCAGCACTAGCAGCCGGGGGCGTCACTAAGGCTGGGTTCAAATTAAAACCACAGAAAAGGCCATACTCACAGATTAGGTGGTGGGTAAAAAAACCCGTTCCAAACAGGACGCAACCAGGTCAGAGAAGTGCCCAGGTGTGTTTAAATAATGATAGCCACTCCCACTAACCTTGAGGGGAGTGGTGTTTTGGGCATGAAAGTAAATGTGTAATAATAATAAGTAAATAATGAAGTACTGTGTATAGTGTACATGTGAGGTATAGGGGACATGACTAAGTGTAGTGTATAGAAATCAGGGCTGTTTCACTCAGGTTAGTGGGAGTGGCTATCATTATTTAAACACACCTGGGCACTTCCCTTCAACAGCATTCTGTGGTTTTAATTACATTCTATGTCCCATTTTTTTGCATATCTAAGGCTGGGTTCACACACCCTATTTACGGACGTAATTCGGGCGTTTTAGCATTGAATTACGTCCGAAAATGCGGCTCAAAAGCGTTGGCAAACATCTGCTCATTCATTTGAATGGGTCTTACGATGTTCTGTGCCGACGGTCATTTTTTTTTACGCGCCGCTGTCAAAAGGCGGCGCGTAAAAAAGACTCCCGCGTCAAAGAAGTGCCTGTCACTTCTTCAGACGTAAATGGAGCCGTTTTCCATGGACTCCATAGAAAAACAGCTCCAATTACGTCCGTAATGGACGCAGCGAATCACGCCTGCACATGCGATTACGGCTGAAATTACGGTGCTGTTTTCTCCTGAAAACAGCACCGTAATTTCAGCCGTAACAGACGCTGCCGTGTGAACATACCCTCAGGGCTTAAAATGTCAGGGAAATAGCCCCAATACATATGTGTCCGCCCAAAAAAAAGTGTGTATATAAGACAGCATAGCGTATCTATAGCACTACGACCCTATAAACTATGGATAGGATTAGATACAGTGGCTCAGCAGACAGTATCACACATGATAGGATTAGATGCATTGGCTCAGCAGAAAGTATCACACATGATAGGATTAGATACAATGGCTCAGAAGGCAGTATCACACATGATAGGATTAGATACAGTGGCCCAGCAGACAGTACCACACATGATAGGATTAGATACAGTGGCTCAGCAGACAGTACCACACATGATAGGATTAGATACAGTGGCTCAGAAGGCAGTATCACACATGGTAGGATTAGATACAGTGGCTCAGAAGACAGTATCACACATGATCGGATTAGATATAGGGCCCAGCAGACAGTATCATACAGGATACGATTAGATACAGGGCCCAGCAGACAGTATCACACATGATTGGATTAGATACACAGCTGAGCAGACAGTATCACACATGATTGGATTAGATACAGGGCCCAGCTCGCTGACATTGCGTCTCCAGCGCTGGACCCAGGATAGGTAAGAATAATAATTTTGCTTCTTTATGTGTTACTGATTATTTTTGTGTGTTTGTGTTTTTTTTACAGGTTCGGTTGTTGGACTTCGGATTTGAGGACTTCAATGACGGCATTTTTTTTATTCTCAATAAAATGGTTAATGAGGGTTGTGTTTTTTTATTTAAATAAAATATTTTTTCTATGTGCTTGTATCTTTTTAAACTTTATTATCACCGCCTTAGTAATGGCCGCTGGCTGATTGACAACCTCCATTACTAAGGCGAGGCTTAATGTTAGCCGGTGCAGAGGCTACACTAACCCCCATTATTACCCCGGTACCCACCGCCACCAGGAGTACTGGGAAGAGCCGGGTACGAACCAGTACCCAACCATCTGTAGTGACGGGCAGGCACCAGGGTGGCCGCAGGCTGGGGAAGGCCAAAAACAGTGGCCCTTCCCACACTGTTAATGCTGCCTGCTGCTGCTGTGTTGTATCTGGCTGGTTATGAAAATTGGGGGGGACCCCACATCGTTCTTTCGAATTATTTATTTATTTATTTTTTTTTAAATGACGTGCGGTCCCCGCCATTTTTCATAACCAGCCAGGTACAATAAAGCAGCAGCAGCCTAGCATCACCAGGGTAGGAAGGGCTGTTTTTGGCCTTTCCCCTCCTGATAATACCAGCCTGCGGCCACTACAGATGGTCAGGTACTGGATCGTACCCGGCTCTTCCCAGCACCCCTGGTGGCGGTGGGTACCGGGGTAATAAAGGGGGTTAGTGTTAGCCTCTGCATCGGCTAACACTAAGCCCCGCCTTAGCAATGGATGCTGTCAATCAGCCGGCGGCCATTACTAAGGCGGTAGTAATATAGTTTAAAAAAAAACACAAAGACATAGAAAAAATATTTTATTGAAATAAAAAAAAACCCACACAGCCCTCATTAACCATTTTATTGATAATAAAAAAAAAGCTGTCATCGAAGTAGTCCTGGAATCCGTCGTAGTCCAACGACCGTACCTGTAAGAAAACACACAAAAAATGATTAGTAACACGTGTTAGGCTTAGATACAGGGCCCATGTGTGATACTGTCTGTGGGACCCTGTATCTAAGCCTACCACAACGTAGGCTTAGATACAGGGTCCAGCAGACAGTAATCTTATACAGTATACAGTGTGGTAGGCTTATATACAGGGCCCATCAGACAGGATCACACATGGGCCATGTATCTAAGCCTACCATGTGATTGCCATAGATACAGGGCCCAGCAGACAGGATCACGCATGGGCCATGTATCTAAGCCTACCATGTGATTGGCTTAGATACAGGGCTCAGCAGATAGGATCACGCATGGGCCATGTATCTAAGCCTACCATGTGATTGGCTTAGATACAGGGCCCAGCAGACAGGATCACACAATCTGTGATCCTGTCTCATGGGCCCCCTAAGCCTGCTACATCGTAGGCTTAGGGGTTGTACAGTCCCTAAACATTGATGGCCTATCCTCAGGATAGGCCATCAATAGCTGATGTGTCTCTCGGGACCCGCAAATCAGCTGTTTTGAAGGGGCCGCAGCACTCATACGAGAGCTTCTCTCCTTCATTTCACTACTCGCCCACACTGTGAATCGCCGACACGGATTCACAGTGTTACCGGAATTGAGTGACAGGAATGAAGGGGAGCAGCTCTCGTACGAGTGCTGCGGCCCCTTAAAAACAGCTTATTGGCGGGTCCCGGGAGTCGGACCCCGCCAGTCAGGGCTAACCTTACCTTCCTCTTCGGCCGCGGCGGGAGTTCTGTTGTCTCGATGCTGTGCGCGGCGCATAGCGCTGTGACGTCATGCGCTGCGCAAAGCGCTTGACGTCAGGACCTCCGCTGCGATCCGGAACCAGGAAGGTAAGTAAAGTATGTTACTATAGTAACAGGGGCCCGCGGCCCGAGTTACTATAGTAACTTTTTATTGATGTGGTGCGGGGAGCCGTGGGCTCCCCTGGTTTTGGGGCCTGGTCGCAATTGCGACCGCTGCGACCCCTATAGCTACGCCAGTGGTCTAAGGGTACGTTCAGATGTAGCGTTCAATTTCAGTACAGATTTTGTTGTGGATTTACTATAGCAGCAGCAGTGGCGTAACTACCGCCGTAGCAGCAGTAGCGGCTGCTACGGGGCCCGCGGCATGAGGGGGCCCGTGTCGCCCGCCGGCACGGGCCCCCACCATGTCCGGAGGCTCCGCTAGCAGCCGCTATGGCTGCTACAGCGGGACGCCACTGAACACTACGGCAGAGCAGGGAGGTATCTCCCCGCTCTGCCATTAACTGGTTCCCGACCGCTGGCTGTATTTTTACGGCCAGCGGTCAGGGACGGGTCCTTAAAACCCGAGCCATAGACTTTCTACGGCTCGGGTTTTAACTTGCTGCCCGCGCGATCGGGCAGCTGAATGTCGGGTCTCCGGCTGTCAGTGACTGCCGGGGAGGGGACCCTGAGGAGAGGATAGAAGCAGCTTTCGCTGCTTCTGTCTTCTCTGATCACTTGTACACAGCGCTGAATGCGCGCTGTGTACAGGAATAGAGACAGCAGCAGCGGCGCTGTCTCTATTCCTCCCGGTGATCATGTGACTAGTCACATGATCGCCGGGTGCCGTTACTGACAGACTGCTGCTGGGTCTTACTAGACCCAGCACAGCCCTATTAGTGACAATCGTCACTATGAGAGGGCTGATCTCCCCTGTAACTGGGGCTGCTGTGCAGCCCCAGTTACAGTGGAAAAACATGGTGTAAAAGAAAGAAAAAAAATATATAAAGTTCCCCAAAGGTCTTCTTTGACCTTTGGGGGACAGACCATAGTAATAAAAAAAGAATAAAGTAAAGTGCAAAAAAAATGTAAATAATAAATACACATAAAATACCCACGCCAAAAAAAAAACGTTCCCCCCCGCCAATCATTGTTGTAACGCTAGCGCTGACCCAATTACCCTAATATAGACATGTAATATATAAAAATTTACGGTAGACAATGGCGATCACAAATAAAAGGTCTATTTTAGTGTAAAACTATGTTATTACCCCCCAAAAAATAGCTGAAATGTAAAAAAGCTTACTTTTTTACTATTATTTTCAAACTTTATGAATAAAAATTCTAAAATAGCAAAAAAGGTGTGTATAAAAACGATAAAAAATGAAACCTGCATTGTCTACGGAAAAAACGTCGCAAAAATCACGTCGTTAGCCCAACAAATAAAAAAGTTATAGCCATTTAACTAACACGTGCTAAAAATGGCTAAACGGTGTCTGGTCCTGAAGGCGCAAAATAGAGCAAAAGACATGTATCCACCCCCCCCCCCCTCTCCACAGGATATGTATCCCCTCTCCACAGGACATGTATCCCCTCTCCACAGGATCTCCATAGGACATGTATAGGGGATAGTCAGAGGTTTGCCGGAAGTCAGAGGTTTGTCATGGAGAAGTTCAGGGGACTTTCAGTCCCCCGTTCTCCCTATCGCTGCCAGCGATCACTCATGTATCCCCTATCCTGTGGATAGGGGATACATGTATTTTGTAGGACACACTGTAGGTCGCATTTTTTTGGGAGGGGGGACGCTGTATGGCGTTCCCTACAGGGGGATGTATGGCGCTATCTACAGAGGGGGGGCTGTATGGCGTTATCTACAGGGGGGGGGCTGTAAAAAAGGCACTATCTACAAGGGGGGGGGGGTTGTGTGACACCCAGGGGAGGGGGGCCCCAGTCAAAAGTTTGCTATGGGGCCCAGTCTTTCCTAGTTACGCCCCTGAGCAGCAGATATTCCGAAGGTTTGAACCTATGCATTGCAAAGGTTGTAATCCATGGTGAAAATCTGCTGCCTCTCTGCAACAGACTGAGCATGCTGCAGATTTTCAAATCCACCGAAAAAAGGCCATACTTACAAATGGACAGAGACAGGTCAGAAACGCTGATGAAGGAGAGTGAACAGATGCTTTAAATAATAATAGCCACTTCCACTAGCCTTGAGGGGAGTGGAGTGTGGTGCATGGGATGTGTAGTAAAAATAATAAATGAATAGTGTATGTGCAAGTGATAGTAATATAAGTGAAATATAGGGGGCAGTAATGGGTAAAGTGCCTAAATGAAAATAAATGAATAAGGGGGTGCAAGTGTGTGAAACATGGAGGGATAGTGTGTAAATCATGAGGCGCAATGTATATAGCCAGGTAAAAGCCTATTTGTGACTCCTTGATAATGCATAGAGCGGGCTACCCTGCTTGCTATGCCAAACGACAACACACCATGCTCTCCCAGCATCAAAGACCCAGCTGTGTCCAAAAGAAGCAAATATAAGTAAGCATGAAAAATACCTGGGGTATTAGTTCTCATTTTGGCCAAAAGGACGCAAGCTCGCAATCCACGACAAGGATCCCCAGTCTTGCGTGTCCCTAACTCCCTAACTGGAACTAAATGTTCCTGAAACACAAACCAAACAGATAAAAACAAGGGGACATATAACACAAAATCACCGAAAAAAGGCCATACTTACAAATGGACACAGCCAGGTCAGAAACGCTGATGAAGGGGAGTGAGCAGGTGCTTTAAATAATAATAACCACTCCCACTAGTCTTGAGGGGAGTGGCGTGTGGTGCATGAGATGTGTAGGAAAAAATAATAAATGAATAGTGTATGTGCAAGTGATAATAATATAAGTGAAATATAGGGGGCAGTAATGGGTTAAGTGCCTAAATGAAAATAAATGAATAAGGGGGTGCAAGTGTGTGAAACATGGAGGGATAGTGTGTAAATCATGAGGCGCAATGTATATAGCCAGGTAAAAGCCTATTTGTGACGCCTTGATAATGCATATAGCGGGCTATCCTGCTTGCTATGCCAAACGACAACACACCATGCTTTCCCAGCATCAAAGACCCGGCTGTGTCCAAAAGAAGCAAATATAAGTAAGCATGAAAAATACCTGGGGTATTAGTGATCATTTTGGCCAAAAGGACGCAAACTCGCAATCCACGACAAGGATCCCCAGACTTGCGAGTCCCTAACTCCCTAACTGGAACTAAATGTTCCTGAAACACAAACCAAACAGATAAAAACAAGGGGACATATAACACAAAAATACAGAAAAAAGGGCATACTTACAAATGGACACAGACAGGTCAGAAACGCTATGTTAGATTTTCAAATCCGCAGCATGCTATGCTTTTCCTGCTGATTTTTTCTGCTACATGCGGATGGGGTTTTGAAAAACCCATCCACTTGTATTCTACTGTATTGGATTTGTAATATGGAAACAGCACAGCAAATCCGCCATGTCTGAGTGTGCCCTTAGGGTACTTGCACAAGTAGCAGATTTCCCGCATCATATCTGCAGCATTTCGGCAATTTTTCTGCAGCATTTCTATAGCAAAATCTGCATGTGTTACACCCAGCTAAATCCACTGTGAATATCCAGAACAGAATGATTATGCTGCAGATCTGAAATCAGCAACATGCTTTGTTTTCTGGTGGGAAAATGTTCAGCAGTATGTGGATGAGATTTTTTAAAATCTCATTCACTTGTGTGCAACATTTCTCCTGCTGTGGATTTTCCTCCCACAACTCTGTACGGAAAAACTGCAACAAATCTTTTACATATGCCGAGGGATTCACACTTTACCACCGACACCAGTTTGAGGCAATAACCCTGGTTCCAGCTTAATAAATTTTTCTTTTTATCCACATCCATGTTGTTCGGGCAGACTCCTCTCGATGTTACCAGTGTCCCCCCAAACGTTCCCTGTACTATCTGTTTATGTAAGCATGTGGTTACTGTATCTACCATTCACTACTCCTGTTGTTGCTTAGAATGTGCGAGAAAACTTCTGCTGATGTCTCAATTTAGTATATCCACTTAATTTATATATTTTTAATGTTTTTAAACATTTCATACTTTTAAAAAGTATACAGTTGGTTAACATCTACAGTTGGTTAACATCTGCAGTACACAAACAGGCAAGACCATGTACTTATCCTGTGATGGCACACAGATTCACCGTATTGTGCCTCTGTGGGTTATCATATTCTCACCTCAAAGCAATGCTTCTAGGGAAGAATACCTGTGTAATGTAGCATGTCTCAATTTTTTTTCCTCGTATTTCCTAGTAGTAGTAGTTCCTCCTACTTTCTAGTATTCCAGGATCTCCTTCACTTCAAACACATTGGAAGAACCGCTAGGAGCAACTGCAGGACTAGGAGTCTTACTGTAGTGGTTCAGAACCACAGGCTTCAGGAATGACACATGAAAGGAGTTGGGGATTTTGATAGTAGGAGGCAGCCGAAGTTTATGAGACAGGGTTAATTTGTTGCAGGATCTCAAAAGGTCCGAGGAACACAGGAGCAAATTTGTACAAAGGCACCGTCAAACGGATATTTCTTGAGGACCGCCAGACTTTGGCACCTGGAAGAAACTGAGGCGGCTCTCTTATTCTTGTATCCACTTTTTGCTTCATGCGATAGACTGCCAACAGAATAGAGGACTGGGTCTGCTGCCAGATTTGTAGAAAGTCCTCAAATGCAGAGTCAGCTGCGAGTACCTGGGATGTAGTCGAAATAGGAAGAGGGATTCGTGGATGTTAGCCGTAGACAATGAAGAATGGTGTGAAAGCAGTGGACTCACTTGTTTGGTTGTTATATGAGAACTTGGCCCACGGAAGAAGATGTACCCAGTCATCATGAGGCATAGAGATGAAATGACGAATATAACTCTCCATGATTTGGTTAATCCTCTCAACTTGACCATTGGACTGGGAATGGTAGGCTGAGGAAAAGTCCAATCTCACATCTAGAAGTTTACAGAGAGCCCTCCAGAATTTCGAGGTGAACTGAACCCCCGATCAGACACAATATGAAGGGGCAAGCCATGCAAGCGGAAAATGTGCTGAATGAAGAGATTTGCCAGTCTAGGAGCAGAAGGCAGGCCGGTCAGCGGAATAAAATGTGTCATCTTCGAGAACCGGTCCACCACCACCCAGACCATATGGCATCCTGCTTAGGAAGGAAGATCTGTGACAAAGTCCATTGCAATATGCCGGCAGGGGGCATTGGGCACAGGCAGAGGTTGGAGCAGACTGGCAGGTTTGGAGTGAGCAACCTTGTTGGAAGCACACACAGTGCAGGAAGAGACAAAGTCCACAATATCTTTGTGCAGCGTGGGCCACCAGAAATTATGAGCAATCAGATGTCGAGTCTTAAGAACACCCGCGTGCCCAGCCAGTTTGGAGCTGTGTCCCCAGCGAAGGATTCTCTTCCTATCTACCAACTGCACAAAAGTCCTCCCAGGAGGGATGTCTCTAACTTGCAGGGGATTAGCAGTAATAATGAAGGATAGGTCTATGATACATTGGGGAGACTCCACAGTGTCTTCGGTTTCAAACGACCGGGACAGGGTATCGGCCCTCACATTTTTGTCAGCGGGACGGTAGTGGAACACAAATTGGAAACGGGTGAAGAACAGCGACCACCTGGCTTCATGGGGGTTTAGCCATTGAGCTGACTGGAGATAGGTGAGGTTCTTGTGGTAGGTGTATATCAGGATGGGGTGAGTTGCTCCCTCTAGCAGATGTCTCCACTCCTCCAGAGCCAATTTGATTGCCAGTAACTCCCGATTCCCAATAGAGTAATTGCGCTCAGTGGGGGAAAAAAGTCTCAAGTAATAGCCACACACTACATCCACCTCCAACGAGAACTGTCGGGACACATCCGGATAATGGGGGATTGAGGCTAAAGTGAAGGCACTCTTGCGGCTATTAAATGCTGATTCTGCCTCTGGAGTCTACACCTTGGCGTTCATACCTTTCTTGGTAAGGTTAGAGATGGGGGCCGTCTGTGATGAAAAGTTTGGGATAAACTGCCGATAGAAGTTGGCAAATCCCCAAAAACGCAGTATCGACCACAGGTCCTGAGGACGTGGTCATTCCAGGACGGACTTTACTTTCTCAGGATACATCTTGAGTCCTTCATCTGAGATGATGTAGACCAGGAAGGGCAGAGAATTTTTTGCAAAAATGAACTTCTCCAGCATGGCATACGGACGATTCTCCCTTAATCACAGTAGAATTTGACAAACATGCCTCCGATTAGTCGTCGGATCTGTAGAGAAAATCAAAATATGATCGAGATAGACCACAACACAGACATAGACGCTAGTCTAGTTTAGAGAAAATCCTGGCTCCTCATATATGGTCAAAGCATTTGGAACCAGTTCAATCGGACAGTCGTAAGACCAGTGTGGGGGAAGCACTTCAGCCTCCTTCTTGCTGAAGACGTCTGCAAATTGGGAAAAATTAATAGGTAATCTCGCTAATGACTGAGGCAGAGGAGGCTGGACAGTATGGATTTGTAAAAGGCAGTGGTGGAGACATTTGCAGCCCCATTGGAGAACTTCTCCAGAATTCCAGGACTGGGGCATGTAACGGAAGCTAAGGCAGACCCAGTAGAACAGGATTGACGTCTTTAACCAAGACAAGAAATGTAATCAGTTCAGTATGAAGGGCTCCAACTTGTAGTTTCAGTGGCTTTGTTTTCAGACACGATCGGATTGGGCAGAGGAAGTCCATTCACCGAGACAACAGCCTAAGACGTCTCCAAAGGAACTGTGGGCAACTGGAGATGATCCACTAGGTCTTGTTGGATGAAGTTTGCCGCGGACCTTGAGTCCAGATAGGCAGAGACCCAGTGCATTTTCTTGCCGGACACTATGGTCACGGGAATGGACAGTTTAGAAGAGAATTTTTTATTTAGCGCCGTTACCAATCCTAGGCAGTGGAGTTTTTTGGCTTCTGGGGGCACAAATGCACAACCTGGCCCGCAATACAGACAAAGTCCCGAAGTGCGTCTGCGTTGTTTCTCCTGGACTGACAATTTGAGCCGATTCACCTGCATAGGTTCCTCTGGTGGAGCAACTGGTGAGGGCAACAGGGGTTGCTGGAAAGTAGGAGCCAGTCTAGGATATCTTCTCTCTCGGTGAACCTCTTGGGATCGCTCCCGGATCCTTATGTCAATCTAGGTGGCAAGAAGAATGTGGTTATCCAGGGTAGGTGGCAGATCGCGATCGGCAAGCTTGTCTTTAATCTCCGAAGACAGTCCCTGACAGAATGTAGCCACCAAGGCCTCGTTATTCCAGGTTAATTCTGCAGCCAGGGTACATTGCTGAATGGCGTACTAATCCGGGGAGATGTCTCCCTGGTGAAGGGTCAGCAGAGACGCAGCAGCAGAAGAGACTCTCCCAGGTTCCTCAAATACTATACTGAAAGACTTTAAGAACCACTGTAAGTCATGGGTCTCTGGTCCCTGATGCTCCTAAATGGGGTTCGCCCATGCCAGGGCCTTGCCAGTAAGGAGAGAGATTATGAAGGTGACCCTTGCGTCATCAGAAAGGAAGGCCTTTGCATGCAGTCTGAAGTGGATCTGGCATTGGTTCAGAAATCCCCTGCAGGTCCTCGTTTCTCCATCATAGCGAGGAGGTAGTGACAGGGAGAATTGGGAGTCGGAACTTGTACTGACAGGTGGAGTAGCAGGAGGAGGATATTAGTAGTACTAAATTATTGAAAATGTTATACCTGGTGTACACCACCAAAAATCATGCAAGATGTGTGGTAAAAGGGGAAAGAAGGGGATAGCTGGTATAACTTAAATTAAAATATAACCTTTATTAGGTATGCGTATAAAAAGAGTAGGTAAGGGTAAATTGGTGACCCGGGAGAGTAAAGGTCGGATATTCCCTGGTTAAAGCCAACCTAAAAGATGGATTTATGATCAAATAACTTCTTCTGATAAATGTTGCCCTTATGTGATTCACTTGTGTGAATGAATTGAAGGGGAGAGGGGAAGAGAGCATGAGGGCAGGAAGTATGTGATCAGTTAGTGTAAAATTAGCCCGACTGTAGGTATATTGTACCTTGGAGGGATAGGGTGAACGGTCAGATGCCTACTTGATGGTATTGTATGATGGATAAGTATCTGCCTGTATTTCTGAGCATTGAAGACACCATTAATCCTGACGAAATCCCCAACTAAATTTTCTGAAATGCAGCCTCCACCATGCTTCACTGTTTCCTGGAGACACTCATTATTGTACCGCTCTCCAGCTATTCGTCGAGCAAACTGCCTTCAGCTACAGCAAAATATTTAAAATGTTGACTCATCAGACCAAAGCACCTGCTGTCATTTTTCTGCAACGCAGTTCCTATATTGTTGTGCATAGTTGAATCACTTGGCCTTGTTTCCACGTCAAAGGCATGGCTTTTTGCTGCAATTCTTCCACTGGCGTAGCTATAGGGGTCGCAGCGGTCACAATTGTGACCGGGCCCCGAAGCCAGGGGGCCCACGGTTCCCCGCACCACATCAATAAAAAGTTACTATAGTAACTCGGGCCGCGGGCCCCTGTTACTATAGTAACATACTTTACTTACCTTCCTGGTTCCGGATCGCAGCGGAGGTCCTGACATCAAGCGCTGTGCGCAGCGCATGACGTCACAGCGCTATGCGCCGCGCACAGCATCGAGACGACAGAACTCCCGCCGCGGCCGAAGAGGAAGGTAAGGTTAGCCCTGACTGGCGGGGTCCGACTCCCGGGACCCGCCAATCAGCTGTTTTGAAGGGGCCGCAGCACTCGTACGAGAGCTGCTCCCCTTCATTCCTGTCACTTCATTCCGGTCACACTGTGAATCCGTGTCGGCGATTCACAGTGTGAGCGAGTAAGTGAAATGAAGGGGAAGCAGCTCTCGTACGAGTGCTGCGGCCCCTTCAAAACAGCTGATTTGCGGGTCCCGAGAGACACATCAGCTATTGATGGCCTATCCTGAGGATAGGCCATCAATGTTTAGGGACTGGACAACCCCTAAGCCTACGATGTAGCAGGCTTAGGGGGCCCATGTGACAGGATCACAGATTGTGTGATCCTGTCTGCTGGGCCCTGTATCTAAGCCAATCACATGGTAGGCTTAGATACATGGCCCATGCGTGATCCTGTCTGCTGGGCCCTGTATCTAAGCCAATCGCATGGTAGGCTTAGATACATGGCCCATGCGTGATCCTGTCTGCTTTTCCCTGTATATAAGCCAATCACATGGTAGGCTTAGATACATGGCCCATGTGTGATCCTGTCTGCTGGGCCCTGTATCTACCACACTGTAGGTTTAGATACAGGGCCCCAGCACACAGTAATCTTATACTGTATAAGTGTAAAGGATCTGCCAGGCACAACTTCTGTGTATACGCCCATGGGTAATCAGTCTGCACCTGGTTCTATGTCTCTGAGACTGACTCCATCTTCCACCACTCAGGATGGCAGGCTTAGGAGTGGGAGAGCCTATCGCAGCCTAACCAGACGGAGCTAGCTCCCGCCCTCTGTCTATTTATACCTGCCTTTCCTGTTCCTCCTTTGCTTGTGATTCTTCTCGTGTGGTTTCCTGGCCTTGCTGCAGCTCCTAGCTATTTGACCTTGCTTCATACTGACCCCGGCTTACTGACTACTCTCCTGCTCTGCGTTTGGTACCTCGTACATTCCTGGTTTGACTCGGCTTGTTCACCTCTCTTGTTGCTCACGGTGTTGCCGTGGGCAACTGCCCCATTTCCCTTTGCTTGTGTACCCTTGTCTGAGCGTAGGGACCGTCGCCCAGTTGTACCCCGTCGCCTAGGGTGGGTCGTTGCAAGTAGGCAGGGACTGAGTGGTGGGTAGATTAGGGCTCACTGTCTGTTTCCCTACCCCCCTGTCATTACATAATCACAAGCCCATATCCCTAGGCTACCCTGGTCCCTCACACTACTATGGACCCCCTTGAGACCCTGGCTCAGCAAATGCAGGGTCTCTCCCTACAGGTCCAGGCCCTGGCTCAGAGGGTCAACCAGCCTGACGCTACCATGGTATTGCCCCTCACCTCACCTTTTGAACCCCACCTCAAGTTGCCTGACCGGTTCTCAGGGGACCGGAGGACTTTTCTCTTTTTTCGGGAGAGTTGTAAGCTCTACTTTCGCTTAAAGCCCCACTCCTCAGGTTCTGAGAGCCAGCGGGTGGGTATAATTATGTCCCGGCTCCAGGAAGGGCCCCAAGAATGGGCCTTCTCCCTGGCTCCTGATGCCCCTGAACTTTCCTCCGTTGATCTTTTCTTTTCTGCTCTCGGACTCATTTATGACGAGACTGACAGGACTGCCTATGCCGAGAGTCAGCTGGTGACCTTACGTCAGGGTAAGAGACCTGTGGAGGAGTATTGTTCTGACTTTATGAAGTGGTGCGTAGCTTCTCGGTGGAATGACCCTGCCTTAAGGTGGCAGTTTAGGTTGGGTCTGTCGAACGCCCTGAAAGACCTCCTAGCTAGCTATCCCTGTTCTGACTCGTTATACCAGGTTATGGCTTTAGCGGTACGACTTGACCAACGTCTCAGGGAACGACAACTTGAAGGTTTTTGTGTTTTCCCCTCTGACTCCCCCATGATGCCTCCCGAGGTCCCGTTGCTTCGCTCTTCCACGGAAGACTCGGAGGTACCTATGCAACTCGGGGCCTCCGTGTCCCCCCGACAACGTAGAGAGTTCCGCGGGAAGAATGGTCTCTGCTTCTATTGTGGGGATGACAAACATCAAGTGAACACCTGTCCTAGGCGTAAGAATAAGCAGCCGGAAAACTTCCGCGCCTAAGTGATCATCGGGGAGGTCACTTGGGCGCACAGGTATTTCCCGTAAATATGAAACGTAATAAAATCTTGCTTCCCTTTCAGGTCTCTTTTGGTGGTAGGTCTGCTACCGGCAGTGCCTTCGTGGATTCAGGGTCTTCTGCTAATAGCATGTCTGTGGAATTTGCTATGTCTCTAGCTATGCCTTTGATTGATTTGCTTAAACCTGTCCCGGTAGTGGGTATCGACTCCACTCCTCTTGCTAATGGTTATTTTACACAGCATACCCCTGTTTTTGAACTCCTTGTTGGCTCCATGCATTTGGAGCAGTGCTCTGTACTGTTGATGCAGGGATTATTGTCCGATTTGGTTTTAGGCCTTCCCTGGTTGCAGTTGCATAATCCCACGTTTGACTGGAATACTGGGGAGCTTACCAAATGGGGTAATGAATGCTTGACGTCATGTTTTTCTGTTAATTCTATTTCTCCCCCTGAGGAGGTGAACACACTACCTGAGTTTGTTCAGGACTTCTCTGATGTTTTCTCTAAGGAGGCCTCCGAAGTGTTACCTCCTCATAGAGAATATGATTGCGCTATCGATTTGGTACCAGGAGCTAAGCTCCCTAAGGGTAGGATATTTAATCTTTCTTGTCCCGAACGTGAAGCCATGAGAGAGTATATCCAGGAATGCCTGGCCAAGGGTTACATTCGCCCCTCTACTTCTCCGGTAGGTGCTGGCTTCTTCTTCGTAGGGAAGAAGGATGGTGGTCTTAGGCCATGCATTGGCTACAGTAACTTGAATAAGGTCACTGTAAGGAACCAGTATCCCCTTCCTTTAATTCCTGATCTCTTTAATCAAGTTCAGGGGGCCCAATGGTTCTCTAAGTTTGATCTACGGGGGGCGTATAACCTTATCCGCATCAAAGAGGGGGATGAGTGGAAGACTGCGTTTAACACGCCCGAAGGTCATTTCGAATATCTCGTCATGCCCTTTGGGTTGTGTAATGCCCCCGCGGTCTTCCAGAATTTCATAAATGAGGTTTTAAGAGATTACCTGGGGGTATTTCTTGTAGTGTACCTTGATGACATACTTGTGTTTTCCAAGGACTTGTCCTCCCACATTGAGCATGTCAGGAAGGTGCTCCAGGTCCTTCGGGAAAACAAACGGTTTGCTAAGACCGAAAATGTGTGTTTGGGGTGCAATAGATACCATTTTTGGGTCAAATCCTCACTCCTCATGAATTCCGCATGGGCCCCGCCAAGGTCCAGGCTGTGGCGGAATGGGTCCAACCTGCCTCCCTGAAGGCGTTACAGTGTTTCTTGGGGTTCGCTAATTATTACAGGAGATTTATTGCTAACTTCTCGGTCATCGCTAAGCCTCTTACGGACCTCACTCGCAAAGGTGCTAATCTCCTACACTGGCCTCCTGAGGCTGTTCAGGCTTTTGAGGTCCTTAAGAAGTGCTTTATCTCGGCCCCGGTGCTGGTCCAGCCCAACCAAATGGAGCCATTTATCGTGGAGGTTGACGCATCCGAGGTGGGAGTGGGGGCTGTCTTGTCCCAGGGTACCAGGTCCCTCACCCATCTCCGTCCCTGTGCCTACTTCTCCAGGAAGTTTTCGCCCACTGAGAGTAAGGGTATGTTCACACGGCAGCGTAAAATACGCGCGTAATTTACGGAGCGTTATTGCCCGAATCCGGCTTGAATTTCAAGTCGTCTTCGAGGCGTAATTCCTGGCGTTTTTATTTTGGTCCGTAATTTGCCGCGTTTTTCTGCGCGTTTACGCAGCGTTAATTCCGGCGTAAAATACGCGCGTAAAACGACGCGTATTTTTGGCATGCTCCATGCGGAGGCCAAATCCAACCCACTAGGGGCTGTGCTTGGATTCCAGGCCTATAAAAATGGGCCACCCACATCCCCAACTTCCCTTTTGCAATTACTGGTTGTTTGTGGGTGGAAAATGGATCCAAGCAACTTACCAGGGCCATCCCAGCTTGACCAGCAGGGCGAAGAACCTATAGAAAGGCGCATTAGAGTGCGGCGCCGCCATATGGGCCTGTTGATGCACATTTTGATGAACGTCATGCGCCGAAGAAGGATTCGCCAGGTAGCTTTGGGCAAGAATGGATTGTGTCCCAACTGAGTTCTAAATATACGCTGTTACATATTCTAATGGACCATATGGTCACACTTTGTTTCACAGGCACATGAAAGTCGGCGCAGATATTGGGTACACCCCATAAATGTGTTGCGCACAGAAAGGGGACACATTGGCCAGCTTTATGCGGAGCTAAGAGGGTGAGTTTGTTTAGCGTTGTTTTTTAGACCAGTACATAGATGATATATTTCCCCAAACCTCCCAGGCTAATGCTTGTTTGAGGTCCAATTGTGCGGCCAGGTGTGTTGCATGAGCCTGCAATTGCTGCAGCAGACAGCGTTCTCATTACAACCTCACATGTGTATCGAGTTTGGCCGAATTTGGTCACTTACACCACTGTCTCTGAGTCTATACATATGTTCGGCCTCTAGTTGACCTATAATTTATGTAAACCTGCGTACATTGAGATGTCCTTTTCTGTGGAATACAGCTGGTGCCTACATGTGTGTCATGTTGTCATCAATCATGCGTTTATGTTGCACATGCTAGGTTCTAGTATTTCCCTTTTTACAACTCTCTTTGTTAATGCAACCTTTTACGTTCTCTATGTTGTTCCCTTTTGCGTCTCAGGATGTATTTTATATGGTGTCTGTCTCAACAGCTTTCCTGAAAAGTTCTATGCTTTTGTGCGGATGTCAATACCTGCTTTTGACAGGCTGGCCGAAATTCTAGGGCCCCACCTTACGAGGCAGGATACCACTATGCGTGCGTCGATTCCACCTGTTGAGAGGCTGCTGATCACGTTGCGGTGAGTTTGAATATGTTTGAGGGCTTGTTTTACACATTGGGCTTGATTTTAGGTTAGGACTGGCCTGGCAACTCATGTGTGGTTTACTAATGGGGTTGCTAGAGTAATGTCATGTTGTTGTACCTTGTAAGGCATTTTGACTAATTATATATATATTTTTTTTTTCCAGATTTCTTGCAACAGGGGAGAGTTATTCATCCCTGCACCTGCAATTCCGTGTTGGCAAATCCACCATCAGTGGAATTGTCAGGTGCACATGCAGGGTGATCTGGCAGTATTTGCAGCCCATTGCGATGCCCAGTCCGACTCGGGAGATTTGGTTGCAGGTAGCAGCAGGCTTTCAATCTGTGGCCAATTTCCCAAATTGCATAGGCGCCGTCGACGGTAAGCACGTACGTGTGCAGCAGCCACCTCGGTCAGGATCACATTACTTCAACTACAAGAAGTATTTTTCAGTGGTCCTGATGGCGGTGGCTGATGCATCGTACAAGTTTGTTGCTATTGACGTCGGCGCATATGGAAGCACTGGGGACTCCCGGGCGCTACTGACATCGACTTTAGGGAGACACATACTGACAGATCAGGTAACTCTACCTCCTCCCCAACCTCTTCCTGGTACCACGCTCCCAGTCCCCTTCGTTCTGGTATCGGATGAGGCTTTTCCACTGATGCCGAACCTGCTGCGCCCATACCCACGGAGGAGACTAGATGCCCGGAAGAGAGTCTTCAATGAGAGGCTGAGCCGGGCACGACGCTTCGTGGAGTGCACCTTTGGGATCATGGTTAGTAAGTGGAGGGTCTTTACCTGTGCACTTCAGTTGGATGCGTCAACAGTTGATGGGGTCATTAAAGCTGCCTGTGTTCTTCACAACTATGTTCGGGATCAGGAGCATGGTGACGTGGAGGTGGAGACACAGACAGCTTTCCGTGACCCCCACATCCACTGGAATTTAGGCAGACCATCCAACCGTGGAGTACAGGTGAGAGATGCCTTCACTGACTACTTCATGAGTTCCGAAGGTGCAGTGTCCTGGCAGGATTCCAGCCGCAGTGAGCAGCAGCCCAGCCAGGAGTAGTGAAAACAACATGTTTGTGATATGGACAAGAAAAGTGGGCATATGGATCACAGATAACACCCCCCTTATGACACACTATGTGGTGGAGCAATGTGGTATGGGGGAAGGCACGTTCAAACGGCTGGAACGTGGCAACTGTTGGTAGAGACAATCTGCATTCATGGTGGAGATCTCGAAACACCTCCAAAAAAGTGTGTTGGCAAGTCCTAAGCTAATGTTTTGTTGTCTTGCTTTTTCCATGTGTCCGTTTGTGTTAATCCCAATTTTGGGGGTTGTGATATTAAACAATTTCTGCAAATCAAACTCTCAACATTTTTTACTTAGAAGCTGGGTTACATCATCAGCAATTCCATCATTGCCTCTAATGTTCCAAGAATCATGGCAACCACATTTTGTTACATCACAAAATTAAATAACATTAACTCAACATGAGTGGGACACAACATAAGGGAAGGGGCTACATTTGGGTGAAACGGGGAGGAGATTCATAATTAGAAGGGCCAGGATAATGGGGTTGGAAATGTTGGGGATACATGTGGCTATAGCCACTGGTGGCGTATTGGGAGGGTGGGTAAGGGAACCTAGGTTCCATGACCTGGGATGCAGCAGAGGAAATGGCTGAGGAGGGTGGGGGCTGTGGTGTCTCCGTCTGGGTTGAGACACTGACGGGTCGTGGGCTCATGGGCATTGGGACGGATGCCTCCCTCACGCCAGTGGCCCGATGGAGGTTGTATACCAGCTCCTCCAGGGGTGGAAGTGGGGCTGCGATCTCAAAGGCTGCCCCCGCGGCTAGAGTGTAGGCCATGTAGGAGTGACAAACATGGCGTTGCAACTGGCGGCAGCGAGATGCAACGGCGTAGCCAAAAAAATCATACTCATCATCGCCGTCGACCCTCCGGATAAAGGACATGGCGTTGGACTCAACTTCCAGTTGGCGTTCCATTGTCCGGAGGGTCCTCCGAGATCGATGACGTGTGGGAGGAGAGTGGATGGGGGGTGGCAGAGGGGTTGGGTTGGCCACTGGCACCTGGCTGGCAGGAGGTGGGGCAGTGTTTTGATCGCCCACTTCGGAGGACGGCGAGAAGGCACATGGTTCCGCCTCCGATGCCGAATCCAGCTCCGCTTCCGCAGGTGCCTGCCGAGAGGTGGAAGGAGTAGGATCCGTGTCCCTCAGATGCTGCTCCTGTTGTGCAGGGGTATCCTCCTGCGTCGGGGGCTGAACATTGCCCGAGGATCTGATAACGTTAAAAGGAGAATATTAAATATTTGGCCAGCACACATGTCTCTCATCCTTTCTTTGGAAATTGATGAACAATACCTAGGCCTCAACCACTATGCCTACCCTTGCGCTGCAATACAGCATTAAACAACAGATAGTGCTTTCCAAATGGATGTAAAAACTTACTTGCGGAGTGCCCTGTTGGGCAGGAGGAACATCAGCTGCTCGTGGTACGGGCATTGTGATCCGGGTGGCGGAGATGAGCCACTCCTCTCTGCTTTCCTCATATCGCGCATGAACCGGTCCCGGACACTCTTCCAGCGGGTCTGGAGGTCTTTCTCTGCAACAAATCGGCAACAGGAAATTAGGACCCCAAGGTCACATTATTATTTTAAAGTCAAGGTTGCCTTTGTCTGTAGTTTAGAAATAAAGTTCCATGTGACTTCAAACAAACGCAGCTAACATGTGTGTATTTTAGATGTGAATATGTACTTGCTCCTTTACTTTAGCCTGTCATCCGAAAAACATTGCTGGGCCGAGACACCACATTTCCCTGTATAAACCCAAAACAACATGATTCGATTGACCTACATGGACACATGACAAACACTCACCAATTTCGCTCTGCTCCTTATTGGACCGCCTTACCCAGTCGGGGTACAGCGCCACGCAAATCTCCTCCCAGGAGTCCTGTCTCAGGGCACGATTAGAATAGCCTGGCACCTGTTTATTCCACAGATTGCTGCGTGCCTCAACCTATATAACATACCAAGGCAAATTAAAACCAAACATCAATGACTAATGAAACAGTAAAATAACGTGCATTACCTTTGTGACAGATGGCTTAGTTTATGCAGTGCCAGAAAATAACAACACACACATGGTAATCTTTGGGGGAAATCCAAAAATCACATGACCAAATTCACTGCTAATCTAAGAACGGGGGTTACTTCATCAAGTAAAGTGCATAATGCTACCCGCGGGGGTTGAAGATGCAAGGAAATTAAAGCCAGGGGGGAGTGTGTGGTGGGGACCCATTGCTGTGCTCCAAACACACAGCAACCATCCGCAAGTGAAAATTGCAAAAGCACACATAAAGAGCACATGTGCAGCACACCTTCCAACACAGCAGAAAATGAGATACAAATCTGTTGGGCACATTGTGGTAAAAATGTGGCGACCCTGAGCAAACGACAAGAAAGCAATGTGGCCAGCTTTAATAAACATTGAGGAGTTTCAAACAGAGAGAGTGGACATTGGACCGCTGTGCGGTCTGTGCGCAATTGCATCTGCAGTTGTTGCTACCCAACAAGCCAAGTTCAACAGTACATACATTGCATTGTGTATGTGTAGATTGTGGGCATGTATGTTCCAAAGATACACACATTCACAAAACACATTGCTGAAAATGAGAACACAGGGCCTAGACACATGCTTGCACCTGCATAGTGTCTTCGGTGTACAAGGAAATGCCCCCCCCCCCTTAAACACAATCCAAGCAAGATTATGCCTATAATTTTGTACTTACTTCCGAGATTAGGGCATCCACGTCGATATGCATCCTCCTGTACGTGGGGGGTGCCATGCTGAAGTAGTAAAAGCTTGGTTTTGTATTAACTTAACTAGCTTCCAAAAGAGTCAAATGGCCTTTGAAAATGGCTGCATTGGCAACACCCCTTGGGGGAGGGCTTTTGAAGGTTGGGGCGTTATTTCGGAGCGTAATTTGCCGCGTAATTCCATCCGTAACGCCCCAAATTACGCGCACAAGGGGCGTCATTAACGCCTGAAACACTTTTCTGCAGATAACATTGGCTTCAATGGGATTACGGCGCGCCGATTACGCCCCAAGAAGTGACAGGTCACTTCTTTGACGCGAGCGTCTATTTACGCGCCGTTATTTGACAGCGGCGCGTAAATTAACGCCTCGTGTGAACAGACAAGCGTCAGCCCATTGCTTTCAATGGGCAGATGTTTGTCAACGCATTCAAGACGTAATTTCGGGCGTAATTAAACGCGTAAAACGCCTGAATTACGTCCGTAATTAGTGCGTGTGAACATACCCTAACTATGATATTGGCAACCGCGAACTCTTAGCCATTAAATGGGCATTTGAAGAGTGGCGCCACTTCCTGGAGGGGGCTAGGCACCAGGTAACGGTCCTTACCGACCACAAGAATCTGGTTTTCCTAGAATCTGCCCGGAGGCTAAACCCGAGACAAGCTCGATGGGCGCTATTTTTTACCAGATTCAACTTTTTGGTTACCTATAGGGCTGGGTCTAAAAATATTAAGGCCGATGCACTGTCGCGTAGCTTCATGGCCAGCCCTCCTTCGGAGGAAGATCCTGCTATTATTTTGCCTCCTGGTATAGTCGTTTCTTCTATTGATTCTGATTTAGTCTCTGAAATTGCGGCTGATCAAGGTTCAGCTCCCGGGAACCTTCCTGAGAACAAGCTGTTTGTTCCCCTGCAATTCTGGCTAAGGGTACTTAGGGAAAATCATGATTCCGCACTATCTGGTCATCCAGGCATCCTGGGTACCAAACACCTCATTGCCAGAAACTATTGGTGGCCTGGATTGCCTAAAGACGTTAAGGTTTGTGACAGGTCCAAGACTCCCAGGTCCCGACCAGCGGGCTTACTACGTTCTTTGCCCATTCCCCAGAGACGTTGGACCCATATCTCCATGGATTTTATCACCGATTTGCCTCCATCTCAAGGCAAGTCGGTGGTGTGGGTGGTAGTAGACCGCTTCAGTAAGATGTGCCACTTTGTGCCCCTCAAGAAACTACCCAATGCTAAGACGATAGCTACCTTGTTTGTCAAACACATCCTGCTTCTCCATGGGGTCCCTGTCAATATTGTTTCGGACAGAGGGGTACAACGGTACTACACTATTTTTTACTGTATTTCATTGTTTTGGAGAGCCTTCTGTAAAAAGTTGGAGATTGATCTGTCCTTCTCCTCTGCCTTCCATCCTGAAACTAATGGCCAAACTGAGAGGACTAATCAGTCTCTAGAACAATATTTAAGGTGTTTTATCTCTGACTGTCAATATGATTGGGTCTCATTCATTCCCCTCGCCGAATTTTCCCTTAATAACCGGGTCAGTAACTCGTCAGGGGTCTCCCCCTTTTTCTGTAATTTTGGGTTTAATCCACGGTTCTCCTCCGTTTCACCTGGTAGTTCCAACAATCCCGAGGTAGAGGTCGTTCATCGGGAACTGTGCACAGTCTGGGCCCAGGTTCAGAAGAACCTAGAGGCGTCCCAGAGTATACAAAAAACTCAGGCTGATAGAAGACGTTCTGCTAACCCCTTTTTTATGGTCGGGGATCTGGTGTGGTTATCGTCTAAGAACTTGCGCCTTAAGGTCCCGTCCAAGAAGTTTGCTCCCCGGTTTATAGGGCCGTATAAGGTCATTGAAGTCCTCAATCCTGTCTCCTTCCAACTGGAGTTGCCCCCATCTTTTCGTATACACGACGTGTTTCATGCCTCCCTCCTTAAACGCTGCCCCCCGTCCTGGGCTCCCTCGAGGAAACCTCCTGTTCCCGTTCTCACCCCTGAGGGGGTGGAATTCGAGGTGGCCAAGATTGTGGACAGCAAGATGGTCCAAGGCTCCCTCCAGTACCTGGTCCATTGGAGAGGATACGGGCCTGAGGAGAGGACTTGGGTACCCGCCCGGGATGTTCACGCTGGGGTATTGGTCAGGAAGTTCCACCTTCGTTTCCCCAATAAACCAGGTCCACTTAGAAAGGGTCCGGTGGCCCCTCATAAAAGGGGGGGGTACTGTAAAGGATCTGCCAGGCACAACTTCTGTGTATACGCCCATAGGTAATCAGTCTGCACCTGGTTCTATGTCTCTTAGACTGACTCCATCTTCCACCACTCAGGATGGCAGGCTTAGGAGTGGGAGAGCCTATTGCAGCCTGGCCAGACGGAGCTAGCTTCCGCCCTCTGTCTATTTATACCTGCCTTTCCTGTTCCTCCTTTGCTTGTGATTCTTCTCGTGTGGTTTCCTGGCCTTGCTGCAGCTCCTAGCTATTTGACCTGGCTTCATACTGACCCCGGCTTACTGACTACTCTCCTGCTCTGCGTTTGGTACCTCGTACATTCCTCTTTTGACTCGGCTCGTTCACCTCTCTTGTTGCTCACGGTGTTGCCGTGGGCAACTGCCCAATTTCCCATTGCTTGTGTCCCCTTGTCTGTTTGTCTGTCGTGCACCTACTGAGCGTAGGGACCGTCGCCCAGTTGTACCCCGTCGCCTAGGGCGGGTCGTTGCAAGTAGGCAGGGACTAAGTGGTGGGTAGATTAGGGCTCACTGTCTGTTTCCCTACCCCCCTGTCATTACAATAAGATTACTGTCTGCTGGACCCTGTATCTAAGCCTACGTTGTGGTAGGCTTAGATACAGGGTCCCACAGACAGTATCACACATGGGCCCTGTATCTAAGCCTAACACATGTGTTACTAATCATTTTTTGTGTATTTTCTTACAGGTTCGGTTGTTGGACTACGTCGGATTCCAGGACTACTTCGATGACAGCTTTTTTTTTATTATCAATAAAATGGTTAATGAGGGCTGTGTGGGTTTTTTTTTTATTTCAATAAAATATTTTTTCTATGTCTTTGTGTTTTTTTTTAAACTATATTACTACTGCCTTAGTAATGGCCGCCGGCTGATTGACAGCATCCATTGCTAAGGCGGGGCTTAGTGTTAGCCGATGCAGAGGCTAACACTAACCCCCATTATTACCCCGGTACCCACCGCCACCAGGGGTGCTGGGAAGAGCCGGGTACCATCCAGTACCTGACCATCTGTAGTGATGGTCGGCCACTGGGGTGGCCGCAGGCTGGTATTATCAGGAGGGGAAAGGCCAAAAACAGCCCTTCCTACCCTGGTGATGCTAGGCTGCTGCTGCTTTATTGTATCTGGCTGGTTATGAAAAATGGGGGGGACCCCACGTCATTTAAAAAAAAAAAAAAAATAAATAATTGTAAAGAACGATGTGTGTTCCCCCCCAATTTTCATAACCAGCCAGATACAACACAGTAGCGGCAGGCAGCATTACAAGGGTGGGAAGGGCCACTGTATTTGGCCTTCCCCAGCCTAATACTACCAGCCTGCGGCCACCCCGGTGCCTGCCCGTCACTACAGATGGTTGGGTACTGGTTCGTACCCGGCTCTTCCCAGCACCCCTGGTGGCGGTGGGTACCGGGGTAATAATTGGGGTTAGTGTAGCCTCTGCACCGGCTAACATTAAGCCCCGCCTTAGTAATGGAGGTTGTCAATCAGCCAGCGGGCATTACTAAGGCGGTGATAATAAAGTTTAACCCCTTAATGACCGGGCCTGAAAAGACCTTAATGACCAGCTACATTTTTCTGTTTTTGCCTCTCTGCGTTTTAGCAGCCATAACTTTTTTATTTTTTCATTGACGTGGCTGTATGAGGCCTTGTTTTATGCGAGAGAAATAGTATTTTATTTTTCCCACAGTTTGGGGGTAAAAAATAATTTTTTTTACGGCGGGAATATAGGAAAAAGCGATTCTCTGAAGTTTTTTTTTGTTTTGTTTTTTATCCCGTTCACATTTCACGCTAAATAACCCATTCGATTAATTCTTCAGGTTATTACGGTCGTGTAGATAGCTAATATGCGTAGGTTTTTTGTTTTTATTTAGTGTGGGGGCAATAAAATGTATTTAATGCAAAATAAAGACTCTTTTTGCCACTTTTTTTATTTATTTATTTGTTTTGTTACTTTTTTTTTTAACCCCTTCCCGACATTTGACGTACATGTACGTCATGGAAAGCATTGACTTCCCGCAAAATGCCGTACATGTACGTCAAACGTTTGGCACCGGCTCAGAAGCTGAGTCGGTGCCATCATCGTCGGATCTCAGCTGTATCTTACAGCTGACATCCGACTGTAACGGCGGGGACCGAAATTAGCTTCGATCCCCGCCATTAACCCCTTAAGTGCAGCGCTCAAACGCGATCGCTGCACTTAAGGTGTTTGCAGCTCATCGGAGCCCCAGCAATGAAATTGCCGGGGTTCCGGTGGCTGCAATGGCAACCGGAGGCCTAATACTGGCCTCCCGGTCTGCCTAGCACCGAAGCCGGTCAAGATCCGCCCGGCGGCGGAGCCTGATCGGCTTCCGTAGCTGCCGGCAAGATGGCGCCGGGTCAGGAGCTGATCCGGCGTCATCAGCGGTGGAGGTCAGCTGTACTGTACAGCTGACATCCACCTGTAACGGCAGGAACCGGAGCTAGCTCCGATCCCTGCCATTAACCCCTTCGATGCAGCAATCGAAAGCGATTGCTGCATCGTAGCGGTTACAAGAGATCGCCAGCCCTGACAGGCAATCAGGACTGGCGACTGCTGTTATGGCAACAGGAGACACAATGGTCTCCTGCTCTGCCATTACGGAAGCCGAATTAGGCCCCGCCGGGAGGCGAAGCCTAAACGGCTTGCTGTCAGTGAATGACTGACAGATGTAATACATTTCACTACATAGGTAGTGCAATGTATTAGAAAAAAAAAAATCTGACCGTTGGACCTTCAAGTCCCCTAGTGGGACTTGAGAAAAAGTGTAAAAAAAGTATAAAAAAGTGTAAAAAAAAGTGCAAAAAATAAAAGTTTGAAAACAATAAAAGTTTCAAGTAATCAAATAACACACAATCCCCCTTTTACTCTTACCAAGTCCTTTATTATTGAAAAATAATAATAAACCATATGTATTTGGTATCGCCACGACCGTAACGACCGGAGGTATCAAAATATTATATTATTTATTGCACGCGGTGAACAGCGTAAAAAAAAACCGTAAAAAACGTTACCAGAGTTTCTGTTTTTTGGTCACTTTGCCCTACAAATATTACAATAAAAAGTGATCAAAAAGTCGCACGTATCCAAAAATGGTACCTATAAAAACTATAGCTCGTCCCGCAAAAAACAAGCCCTCATACAACTCCGTCGACAAAAAAATTAAAACGTTATGGTTCTCACAACTTGGCGACAGAAAAAATACATTCTTTTTACAAAAGTAATTTTATTGTGCAAAAAGTTGTAAAACATAAAAAAGTGCTATAAATTAGGTATCGCCGGAATCGTACTGACCCGCAGAATAAAGTTAACATGTAGTTTATAATGCGTGGTGAACGCTGTATAAAAAAAACAAAAAAAGCTGTGCCAGAATTGCGTTTTTTTGTTTACCTGGCATCCCAAAAAATAGGATAAAAGGTGATCAAAAAGTTGCATGTACCCCAAAATGGTACCAATAATAACTACAGCTCGTCCCGCAACAAACCAGCCCTCATACCGCTACGTCTATGAAAAATAAAATTCGTTATGGCTCCAATAAGTCAGGAAATAAAAAAATATGCAGTTGTGCCCGAAGGGAACATTTCTTCTGTTTCAAGAGGCGATTTATCAAGGACCTAAAATTAGGGAACCAGGAAGGGGAGGGCCCAAACATATCCGCTGGAAGCGACGGTGCCCGTATTATACCAGGACAACACTTTCCCAGCAAAATTCCCCAAACTACAAAGGCGCGGAGTGTGGACCAAAAGGGGGATAAGAAATTACACCATTTATCAGTGCGACACCGGCCTGTACAGAAAGGATTGCTCCACAGCGTAACACACATCTATGGATTATTTTTATTTTTTTATACCACCTGACTATGCCCCTTATATACTCCGCCCCGCTTACATGTACCCCCACATTATAAAACACCAGCAATACTCAAACAAATATAGTACCAAGCAAAATCCGCTCTCCAAAAGCCAAATGGTGCTCCCTCGGCCCTGAACCCTACAGCGTGCCCAAACAGCAGTTTCCTTCAACATATATGGCATCGTCATACCCGGGAGAACCCTTTTAACAATTTTTGGGGTGTGTGTCTCCAGCGTCATAAGCTGGGCATGACATATTTGCCACTGAATGGCATATCTAGGGAAAAATATAAATTTTTAATTTGCACCATCCGCAGCGCATTCATTTATGGAAAAGACCTGTGGGGTGAAAATGCTCACTACACCCCTTAATTAATGCCTTGAGGGGTGCAGTTCCATAGTGGGGGTCACTTATCAGGGGTTTCTTTTTATTATTTCACATCTGAGCCTCTGCAGTTGTGAACCAATACTTTGTAAATCGCCAAATTAGGCCTCCACTCCGCATGGTACTCTTCACTTCTGAGCCCGGTCATATGTCCAGACAAAAGATTAGGGCCACATGTAGGGTGTTTCTAAAACCGGGAAACACCGCATAATAATTAGAGAGCTGTCTTGTTATGGTGGCACAAGCCGGGCACCACATATTGGCATATCTATGGAAAAAAATCCCATTTTCACTCTGCAACATTGAGCGCACACTAATTTCTACAAAACACCTGCAGGGTTAAAATGCTTACTACACCCCTTGGTAAATGCATTGAGGGGTGTAGTTTCCAAAATGGGGTCACTTCTGGGGGGTTTCCACTGTTTTGGGCCCACAGGTGCCCAGAAACCAATCCAGCAACATCTGCACTCCAAATGGCGGTCCTTCCCATCTGAGCCCTGCGGTTTGCCCAAACAGCAGTTTATGACCACATATGGGGTATTGCCGTACTCGGGAGAAATAGCTTTACAAATGTTGGGTTCTTTTTTTCCTTTATTTGTTGAGAAAATGAAAAAATTTGCGCTAAAGCTACGTCTTATTGAAGAAAAAGGATTGTTTTTATTTTCACTGCCTAATTCTAATAAATTCTATGAAACATCTGTGGGGTCAAAATGCTCACTACACCCCTAGATGAATTCCTCAAGAGGTGTAGTTTCCTAAATGGAGTCCCTTTTTGGGCGTTTTCATTGTTTTGTCCCCTCAGGGGCTTTGCAAATGTGACATGGCCTCCGCAAATCATTCCTGCTAAATGTGATCTCAAAAAGTCAAATAGTGCTCTTTCCCTTCTAAGCCCTGCCGTGTGTCCAAATAGCCGTTTATTACCACATGTGGGGTATTGTTTTACTCGGGAGAAATTGCTTTACAAATTTTGTGGTGCTTTTTCTCCTTTAGTCCTTCTGGAAATGAGAAAAAATTAGCTAAACCTACATTTTCTTTGAAAAAATGTAGATTATTATTTTCAGGGCCTACTTCCAATAATTTCTGCAAAAAAACTGTGGTGTCAAATCGCTCACTATACCCCTAGATAATTTCCTCAATGGGTGTTGTTTCCAAAATGGGGTCACTTGTGGGGGGGTTTCCACTGTTTTATCCCCTCAGGGGCTTTGTAAATGCGACATGGCCTCCGCAAACCATTCCTGCTAAATTTGAGTTCCAAAAGCCAAATGGCGCTCTTTCCCTTCTCAGCCTCGCCGTGTGTCCAAACAGCCGTTTATTACCACATGTGGGGTATTGTTTTACTCGGGAGAAATTGCTTTACAAATTTTGTGGTGCTTTTTCTCCTTTAGTCCTTCTGGAAATGAGAAAAAATTAGCTAAACCTACATTTTCTTTGAAAAAATGTAGATTATTATTTTCAGGGCCTACTTCCAATAATTTCTGCAAAAAAACTGTGGTGTCAAATCGCTCACTATACCCCTAGATAATTTCCTCAATGGGTGTTGTTTCCAAAATGGGGTCACTTGTTGGGGGTTTCCACTGTTTTATCCCCTCAGGGGCTTTGTAAATGCAACATGGCCTCCGCAAACCATTCCTGCTAAATTTGAGTTCCAAAAGCCAAATGGCGCTCTTTCCCTTCTCAGCCTCGCCGTGTGTCCAAACAGCCGTTTATTACCACATGTGGGGTACTGTTTTACTCGGGAGAAATTTCTTTACAAATTTTATGGTGATTTTTCTCCTTTAGTCCTTGTGGAAATGAAAAAAAATTAGCTAAACCTACATTTTATTTGAAAAAATGTAGATTTTCATTTTCACAGCCTACTTGCAAAAATTTCTGCAAAAAACCTGTGGGGTCAAAATGCTCACTATACCCCTAGATAATTTCCTCAAGGGGTATAGTTTCCAAAATGGGGTCACTTGTGGGGGGTTTCCACTGTTTTGTCCCCTCAGGGACTTCGTAAATGTGACATGGCCTCCGCAAACCACTCCTGCTAAATGTGAACTCCAAAAGCCAAATAGCGCTCTTTCCCTTCTCAGCCACGCCGTGTCTCCAAACAACCGTTTATTACCACATGTGGGGTATTGTTTTACTCGGGAGAAATTGCTTTACAAATTTTGCGGTGCTTTTTCTCCTTTAGTCCTTGTGGAAATGAGAAAAAAAATCGCTAAACCTACATTTTCTTTGAAGAAATGTTGATTTTAATTTTCACGGCCTACTTCCAATAATTTCTGTAAAAAACCTGTGCGGTCAAAATGCTCACTACACCCCTAGATAATTTCCTTGAGGTGTCTAGTTTCCCAGATGGGGTCACTTTTGGGGGATTTTGACTGTTTTGGCACCGCAAGAGCCCTTCAAACCTGACATGGTGCCTAAAATATATTCTAACAAAAATAAGGCCCCAAAATCCACTAGGTGCTCCTTTGCTTCTGAGGCCGGTGCTTCAGTCCAGTAGCACGCTACGGCCACATGTGGGATATTTCCTAAAACTGCAGAAACTGGGCAACAAATATTGAGTTGCATTTCTCTGGTAAAACCTTCTGTGTTATAAAAAAAATTGTATTAAAAATGTATTTCTGCAGAAAAATATGAAATTTGTAAATTTCACCTCTACTTTGCTTTAATTCCTGTGAAATGTTTAAAGGGTTAAGACATTTTCTAAATGCTGTTTTGAATACTTTGAGGGGTGAAGTTTTTAAAATGGGGTGACTTTTTTGTGGTTTCTAATATATAAGGCCCTCAAAACCACTTCACAACTGAACTGGCCCCTGTAAAAATAGCCTTTTGAAATTTTCTTGAAAATGTGAGAAATTGCTGCTAAAGTTCTAAGCCTTGTGAGGTCATAGAAAAATAAAAGGATGTTCAAAAAACGATGCCAATCTAAAGTAGACATATGGGTGATGTTAATTAGCAACAATTTTGTGTGTTATAACTGCCTGTCTTACAAGCAGATACATTTAAATTGAGAAAAATGCTAATTTTTGCAATTTTTCGCTAATTTTTGGTGTTTTTCACAATTAAATACTGAACATATCGAGCAAATTTTGCCAGTAACATAAAGTCCAATGTGTCACGAGAAAACAATCTCAGAATCGCTTGGATAGGTGAAAGCATTCCGGAGTTATTACCACATAAAGTAACACATGTCAGATTTGAAAAATGAGGCTCTGTCAGGAAGGTCAAAAGTGGCTAAAGAGGGAAGGGGTTAAAATCCCATCAAGGGATAACTTTATTTGTAACTTTATTTTTTACTTGTAATGTATTAGCATACTTCTGTACGCTAATACATTACACTGTGTCACTATGACACAGGCTGCTGATCGGGCAGCACATAGTGTGCCCGAACAGCAGGCACACGGAACAGACAGCCCTGGGGTCCTTTGTAGGTCCCCAGGGCTGACTGCAGAGGGATTCCCCATTGTTTGATCGCATCACTGGAATCCCGGTGATGCGATCAAAGAGGGGAATTCCCTTTGATCATGCCGCGGTCACGGACCGCGGTAATCAAAGGGTTACACAGCTGGGGTCCGAATGTTTGCCGACCCCAGCTGTGTTCAGGAGGCTGCTCTAAGATCAGGAGCTGTTAGTAACAGCTCCTGCTTAGAGGACGAGCGCTCACACGAGCGCTCATCAGCCTGATCTGCAGCGACGCCAAAAGACATCTCTGTAGATTAAGCACCCGCTCCGCCTGAAACAAAAGACAGTGGGCGGTCGTGAAGGTGTTAAAAATATACAAGCACATAGAAAAAATATTTTATTGAAATAAAAAAACACAACCCTCATTAACCATTTTATTGAGAATAAAAAAAACGCCATCATTGAAGTCCTCGAATCCGAAGTCCAACAACCGAACCTGTAAAAAAACACAAACACACAAAAATAATCAGTAACACATAAAGAAGCAAAATTATTATTCTTACCTTTCCTGGGTCCAGCGCTGGAGACGCAATGTCAGCGAGCTGGGCCCTGTATCTAATCCAATAATGTGTGATACTGTCTGCTGAGCTGTGTATCTAATCCAATCATGTGTGATACTGTCTGCTGGGCCCTGTATCTAATCGTATCTTGTGTGATACTGTCTGCTGGGCCACTGTATCTAATCCTATCATGTGTGATATTGTCTGCTGATCCACTGTATCTAATCCTATCATGTGTGATACTGCCTTCTGAGCCACTGTATCTAATCCTATCATGTGTGGTACTGTCTGCTGAGCCACTGTATCTAATCCTATCATGTGTGGTACTGTCTGCTGAGCCACTGTATCTAATCCTATCATGTGTGATACTGTCTGCTGGGCCACTGTATCTAATCCTATCATGTGTGATACTGCCTTCTGAGCCACTGTATCTAATCCTATCATGTGTGATACTGTCTGCTGAGCCACTGTATCTAATCCTATCCATAGTTTATAGAGTCGTAGTGCTATAGATATGCTATGCTGTCTCATATACACACGGGGCGGACACATATGTATTGGGGCTATTTCCCCTGACATTTTAAAGAGACTCTGTCACCACATTATAAGTGCCCTATCTCCTACATAAGGAGATCGGCGCTATAATGTAGGTGACAGTAATGCTTTTTATTTTAAAAAACTATCTTTTTTCACAACGTTAGGAGCGATTTTGGTTTATGCTAATGAGCTTTCTTAATGCCCAAGTGGGCGTACTTTTACTTTCGACCAAGTGAGCGTTGTACAGAGGACTGCATGACGCTGACCAATCGGCATCATGCACTCCTCTCCATTCATTTACACTGCACTAGCGATATAGATATATCACTATGTGCAGCTACATACACAAACCTTTAACATTACTACAGTGTCTTGATAATGAATACACATGACCATCCAGCCTGGACGTCATGTGTACTCAGAATCCTGACACTTCTGACTCTTTTTTGTGAGATTACAGCAACGGATACGAAATCTCGCGAGACCACGGAGCTAAACGAGATTTGGTTTCACTTGCCGGAATCTCACAAAAAATGTCAGAAGTGTCAGGATTCTGAGTACACATGACGTCCAGGCTGGATGGTCATGTGTATTCATTATCAGGACACTGTAGTAATGTTAGGGCTTGTGTATGAGGCTGCACATAGCGATATATCTATATCGCTAGTGCAGTGTAAATGAATGGAGAGGAGTGCATGATGCCGATTGGTCAGCGTCATACACTCCTCTGTACAACGCCCACTTGGTCGAAAGTAAAAGTACGCCCACTTGGGCATTAAGAAAGCTCATTAGCATAAACCAAAATCGCTCCTAAAGTTGTGAAAAAAGATCGTTTTTTTTAATAAAAATCATTACTGTCACCTACATTACAGCGCCCATCTCCTTATATAGGAGATAGGGCACTTATAATGTGGTGACAGAGTCTCTTTAAGCCCTGAGGGTATGTTCACACGGCAGCGTCTGTTACGGCTGAAATTACAATGCTGTTTTCAGGAGAAAACAGCACCGTAATTTCAGCCGTAATGGCATGTGCAGGCGTCTTTCGCTGCGTCCATTACGAATTTAATTGGAGCTGTTTTTCCATGGAGTCCATGGAAAACGGCTCCATTTACGTCTGAAGAAGTGACAGGCACTTCTTTGACGCGGGCATCTTTTTTACGCGCCGCCTTTTGACAGCGGCACGTAAAAAAAAATGACCGTCGGCACAGAACATCGTAAGACCCATTCAAATGAATGGGCAGATGTTTGCCAACGCTTTTGAGCCGCATTTTCGGACGTAATTCAATGCTAAAACGCCCGAATTACGTCCGTAAATAGGGTGTGTGAACCCAGCCTTAGTGACGCCCCCGGCTGCTAGTGCTGCATTGTTGGGTCACTTAGGAGACCCAGCGATGCAGCTAAAAGCTGCGGACCGTCGGCCATGAGAAGTTTGTGGGGGGGGGGGCCCAGTAATAATTTTTGCATCGGGGCCCATGAGCCTTTAGCTACGCCCCTGAATTCTACCATGAGGACCACTTCTGGCCAGACTTGTCTGAACAGTAGATGGGTGTACTGTACCTGGGTCCGATTGATTTCTGCAAGGTCTGAGCTGATGGCACTGCTGGACATCTTCTGATTTTGTAGGGAAATAAGCATGATGTGGCTTTGATCTACTGCACTAAGTTTCTTCGTCCGACTACTGTGTCTATGATCCGCAACATTGCCCATTTCTTTGTGCTTCTTCAAAAGAGCTTGAACAGCACATCTTGAAACCCCAGTCTGATTTGAAATCTTTGCCTGGGAGAGACCTTGTTGATGCAGTATAACTACCTTTTGTATTTTTGCTGTGTTCAGTCTTGCCATGGCAGACCTGTGACATGAAACGGTCTTCCAACATCTCACATTTGTAGCAGAGTTTGGCTGTTCCTCACCCAGTTATAAGCCTCCTACACAGCTGTTTCTGTTACAGTTAATTACTGTGTTTCAACCTACATATAACAATGATGATCATTATCATTTGATTGCTATAATTGGTTAATTATTTTCCTGACTATAATCCTACAAATATCCATGTCTTTGTGCAAGTGTACTTCATGCTGTTTTGAAGGCAAAGGTTGGTCACACCAAATATTGATTTGATTTAGATTTCTCTTCTGTTCATTCACTTTGTATTTTGTTAATTGATAAAAAAAAAAACTATTAACACTTCTATTTTTGAAAGCATTCCTACTTTGCAGCATTTTTTCCACAACTGTCTAAAACTTTTTCACAGTACTGTATGCATTAAAAAAGTATTTTTAAACTAAACCACACAGGTTACATGTAGTACCGACGACCTACATGTACAGAACTACAGAATCCACCTGTAATCTATCACATCTAAGTTCATAATTAGATGTGATAGATTACAGGAGGACCCTGCGTGTCAGAGACACGCAGGACCCACTTTCACTGAACCCGTCAGGCCCGCGGACATGATGGGAAGAGGATTTAGCGAACGATACAGCTGCTCTGTATAGAGAATACAGAGCAGCTGTATCTCAAATAGTAAAACAAATTTTTAAAACTAATTATAAAGTTGCAGCAATCACACTGATTGACCTTTTTATTAAGAAACAAAAAATGACTTTCAAAAGGTTTACATAGCTTTTTTTTTTTGCTATAGAGAATACAGAGCAGCTGTATCTCAAAAAGTAAAAATAATTTTTAATAAAAACTATTTATAAAGTTGCACCAATCACACTGATAGAATTTTATTTATTTTTTAAAATGCCTTTCAAAGGTGTACGTAGCCTTTAACCCCTTTGCGCTCAGGTCAGTAATAGTACGTCCTGCTAAGTAGAACGTTCGCGCTCAGGTCAGTACTATTACTGACCTGAGTAAACACGGCGCCATCTTTCCCCGGCGCGTGTCTGAGCTGTGATACCTGCTGTTTCCGACAGCAGGCTATCACAGCTTAGTGTGCAGGGACCGATCGCGGTGGTCCCCGCCGATTAACCCCTTAGAAGCCGCGTTCAATAGCGATCGCGGCTTCTTAGGGGTTAAGCTGCCATCGCCGGCCTGCTACATGATAGCGGGCCGCGATGGCTACTATGGCAACCAGAATCCTAACAATGGACTCTGGCTACGCCATCGACGGAAGCCTAGTGGGTCCCGACAAAATCAGGACCCACTATGCTTGCTGTCAGCGAACAGCTGACAGCTCTAATACACTGCACTACGCATGTAGTGCAGTGTATTAGAATAGCGATCAGAGCCTCCTGCCCTCATGTCCCCTAGTGGGACAAAGTAAAAAAAGTGTAAAAAAGTAAAAAAAACTTGTGTAAAAATAAGAAAATAAAAGATTTAAAAGTAATAAAAGTAAAAGTCCCCCTTTTTCCCTTATCAGTTCTTTATTATTAATAAAAATATATAAATAAACAAATAAACTATACATAATTGGTATCGCCACGTCCGTAACGGCCTGAACTACAAAATGATGTCGTTATTTATCCCGCGCGGTGAACGCCGTAAGAGAAAATAATAATAAACCGTACCACAATCACAATTGTTTGGTCACTTCACCTCCCAACAAATGGAATAAAAAGAGATCAAAAAATCGCATGTACCTAAAAATGGTCCTGATCGAAACTACAGTTCGTTACGCAAAAAATAAGTCCTCGCACGGCTTTCCTGATGGAAAAATAAAACAGTTATGGCTTTTAGAATAAGGTAACACAAAAAATAAATTATATTTTACAAAATGTATTTTATTGTGCAAACGCCATAAGACATAAAAAAAAACTATAAACATCTGGTATCACCGTAATCGTATCGCCCCGCAGAATAAAGTGAATATGTCATTTATAGCGCACGGTGAACGCTGTAAAAAAAATTGAATAAAAAACAATAGTAAAATTGCTGTTTTTTTAGTCACCACGCCACCTAAAAATAGAATAAAAACTGATCAAAAAGCTGCATGCACCCCAAGAAAACTACAATGGATTCCTCAAGGGGTCTAGTTTCCAAAAAGGGGTCACTTTTGGGGGGTTTCCACTGTTTTAGCACCACAAGACCTCTTCAAACCGGACACGGTGCCTAATAAATTAAATTAATTAAATGTCACCTCTACTTTGCTCTAAATTCCTGTGAAACGCCTAAAGGGTTAATAAACTTTTTAAATGCTGTTGTGAATACTTTGAGGGGTCTAGTTTCTGAAATGGGGTGTTTGATAAGGGTGTCTAATATATGGGCCCCTCAAAGCAACTTCAGAACTGAGCTGGAAACTAAAAAATAAAATAAAAATGAGGCAATACTTCGCTTCTTACATTATACTGATAATGAGCCGTGCCCACCCCGAGATGACCCCAGTTTTGACCGTTTGTATAAACGGAGACCCCTATTAGACCGTTTCAGTGCCCGGTTTTCCCAGCATTCACCCCCGAGAAGTGTATTTCTATAGATGAATCCCTGGTACATTTGAAAGGGAGGCTTCAATTCCGCGAGTACCTGCCGGGTAAGAGGGCAAGGTATGGCGTGAAGATGTATAAGCTGTGCGAGAGTGCATCCGGGTATACCTACAAATTTAGGATATATTAAAGGAAGGACACCAGTTCTCAGCCCCCAGAATGCCCCCCCTTACTGGGAGTTAATACAAAAATTGTGTGGGATTTGGTGCACCCACTGCTGGACCAGGGTTACCACCTCTACCTGGATAATATTTATACCAGCGTCCCACTCTTCAACTGCCTCGCTTCCAGAAGTCCTGCGGCATGCGGCACTGCTAGAAGAAACCTACGACTCTGCTTGGGCAAACACTCAGAAGGGGTGAGAGCAGGGCACAATCTAGCAGCAACATATTGTGTGTCAATTACAAGACCAGGGAGATGCCACACCAGTACCCATGTACCTGTACGAGGTACCAGTACAGGGACCCCCAAACTAGACTGCATCCTGGACTACAATAGGTACATGGGAGGGGTGGACTTGTCAGATCAAGTCCTGAAGCCTTACAGTACTTCTGGAAGCGGGGCCACAGGCATCGTACCAGGGCAACACTTTTTAGGAGAAGTTCCCCAAACTGGCAAGAAGGGAAAAAGTCAAAAGAGGTGCAGAGTCTGCTATAAGAGGGGGATAAGGGAGGACACAATATATCAATGTGACGCGTGTCCCGAAAAACCAGAGCTCTGTATGAAAGAGTGTTTTCAAATTTATCATCCATCCCTTTATTTTTAATTTACCCCAGTTTTACTCGCTCTGATCCACTTCGCACAGCTTACCCCTCCTCATCTTTCCCCTCTGAGCCCTGCTGTGTGCCCAGGCAGCTGATAACAGCCACATGTAGGGTATTGCCGTACCCGGGAGAGCCCACATTACAGTTTATGGGGTGTATGTCTCCGGTGGCACATGCTGGGCACAATATATCGGACACTGACATGGCATATATATAGAAAATTGCAAATCTCACTCTGCACCATCTGCTGCGCATTATCTTTTACACAATACCTGTGGGGTCAAAATGCTCACTACACCTCTAGATGAATTCCTTAAGGGGTGTCGTTTTTAAAACGGGGTCACTTCTCGGGGGTTTCAACTGTACTGATACCTCAGGGGCTTCTGCACACACGACTTAGCACCAGAAAATTCCCAGTAGGCCACATGGTGGTCCTTTCCTTCTGAGCCCTCCCATGGGCCCAAACGGCAGTTTATCACCACAAATAGGGTATTGCCACACTCAGGACAAATTGGGCAACAAAATGCGGTATTTTATTCCTTGTGAAAATAAGAAATTTTGAGCCAAAACTACCTCTTATTGGAAAAAATATATATTTTTTTTAATTCACAGCCCAATTCAAATAAATTCTGTGAAAAAACTGTGGGGTCTAAATGGTCACAATACCCATAAATAAATTCTTTGAGGGGTGTAGTTTCCAAAATGGGGTGACTTCTGGTGGGTTTCCATTGCTTTGATACCTTTGGGGCTCTGCAAATGCGACATGGCACCCGAAAACCAATCCAGCAAAATCTGGGCTCCAAAGAACACATAGCGCTCCTTTCCTTCTGAGGCCTCCCATGGACCCAAACGGCAGTTTATCACCACAAATGGGGTATTGCCGCACTCAGGACAAATTGGGCAACAAATTGGGGTATTTTATTCCTTGTGAAAATAAGAAATTTTGAGCCAAAACTACCTCTTATTGGAAAAAATTTCATTTATTTGAATTCACAGCCCAATTCAAATAAATTCTGTGAAAAAACTGTGGAGTCTAAATGGTCACAACACCCATAAATGAATTCCTTGAGGGGTGTAGTTTCCAAAATGGGGTCACTTCTGGTGGGTTTCCTTGCTTTGATACCTTTGGGGCTCTGCAAATGCGACATGGCACCCGAAAACCAATCCAGCAAAATCTGTGCTCCAAAGAACACATAGCGCTCCTTTCCTTCTAATACCTCCCATGGGCCCAAACGGCAGTTTATGGCCACAAATAGGGTATTGCCGCACTCAGGACAAATTTGGCAACAAAATGGGGTATTTTATTCGTTGTGAAAATAAGACATTTTGAGCCAAAACTACATCTTATTGGAAAAAAGTTTTTCTTTTTAAATTCACAGCCCAATTCAAATAAGTTCTGTGAAAAAACTGTGGGGTCTAAATGGTCACAACACCCATAAATAAATTCCTTGAGGGGTTTTGTTTCCAAAATGGGGTCACTTTTGGTGGGTTTCCATTGCTTTGATACCTCTGAGGCTCTGCAAATGCGACATGGCACCCGAAAACCAATCCAGCAAAATCTGGACTCCAACAAACACATAGCGCTCCTTTCCTTCTGAGGCCTCCCATGGGCCCAAACAGCAGTTTATCACCACAAATGGGGTATTGCCGCACTCAGGACAAATTGGGCAACAAAATGGGGCATTTTGTTCCCTGTGAAAATAAGAAATTCTGATCAAAAATGACATCTTATTGGAAAAATTGTCATTCTTTTAATTTCACAGCCCAATTCAAATACGCGCTGTGAAAAAACTACGGTGTCAAAATGGTAACAATAACCATAAATTAATTCCTTGAGGGGTGCAGTTTCCAAAATGGGGTCAGTTTTGGGGGATTCCTACTGTTTTAGCACCTCAACACCTCTTCAAACCTGGCATGCTGCCTAAAATATATGCTAATAAAAAAGCACCACCAAAATGCACTAGGTGCTTCTTTGCTTCTGGGGCTTGTGTTTTATTCCACGAGCGCACTAGAGCCACATGTGGGACATTTCTAAAAACTGAAGAATCTGGACAATACATATTTAGTTGTGTTTCTCTGGTAAAACCTTCTTTGTTACAGAAAAAAAATAGAATAAAATTGAAATTCAGAAATAAAAACGAAATTTGCAAATTTCACCTCCACTTTGCTTTAATTCCTGTGAAATGCCTGAAGGGTTAAAAAACTTTCTAAATGCTGTTTTGAATACTTTGAGGGGTCTAGTTTTTAAAATGGGGTGCTTTATGGGGGTTTCTAATATATGGGCCCCTCAAAGCCACTTCAGAACTGAACAGGTACCTTAAAAAAAAGGCTTTTGAAATTTTCTTAAAAATATGAGAAATTGCTGTTTATGTTCTAAGCCTTGTAACGTCCAAGAAAAATAAAAGAATGTTCAAAAAACGATGCCAATCTAAAGTAGACATATGGGAAATGTAAACTAGTGACTATTGTGGGTGGTATAACCGTCTGTTTTTCAAGCAGATGCATTTCAATTCTGAAAAATGCTATTTTTTCTAAATTTTCTCTAAATTTTGCAATTTTTCTCAAATAAAGACTGAATATATCGACCAAATTTTACCACGAACATGAAGCCCAAAGTGTCACGAGAAAACAATCTCGGAATCGCTTGGATAGGTTTAAGCATTCCGACGTTATTACCACATAAAGTGAAATATGTCAGATTTGAAAAATGGGCTCTGAGCCTTAAGGCCCAAACTAGGCTGCGTCCTTAAGGGGTTAAATATCATAAAGTAGTCTACAGAGCTTCTTAGCATTATATCTTCACCCAAACTCCTCTGCTATGCCCTTCAACCCAAATGTGTTTTGATTTGATATGGAAGGAGTTATGGTACTTTTAAGACAATGATTGGTTATCTGATTGTGACAGTACAGAAAAATAAAATAGTATTAAATAATATGGAACTCATTAAAGGGATTGTCTCATTGAGACCAGGAGCAACTGCGGGATTTCTAAAGGGGTGGTTTCTAAATGCATTGGTGCCTATTATGGAGAAAATAAAAATGCCCTGATTATACAGACGTTGCTAACCTTCTGCCTAAACTGCAGTACAACTTACACTTTTACATTGAATGGTTTACGTGGTATTGATGATACTATTCCTGTCATACTCCCGGTGGTCTAGAGTAATATTGTGGTTAATACGTGATACCTCTGGTGGTCTAAGGTGAATATTGATATCTATTATGCATTGTGGTTAAGGGTTAAAATCAAATATCCCCGGAGGTCTTTGGAGCTATAGAGATTAACGCTTTTTATATTTATTGAAATTATAAAATATTATGTTGTTTATAATGGGGTAGGGGCTAGTGGTGGTCCAGGGCAAGAAAGTGTACATATAATTTATTTTTATTTAATAAATAGGTCTGGAATTCTTATAAAGGTCGCAGCTATGTTTTTTTTTTTTTTTTAAAAGTACTCTAAATCCTCTGGTTCCCTTCACAGACCCACAGTGTAACATGATAAAATTTTGTCTACCTGCAGCTGCCATGATGGGAAGTTCACTACATATCGATTTTTTACAGCTCGCATTGAATTCATTAATAAATTCATAAGCAAAGGGTTAATTATGAATTCATTATGTGCTGGCAGTAAACATTAAAGTCTTTTACTGGATATTTTTCAGAAACTGCTCAGAGGGGGGTTTCCATATACTAGGAAACCCTCCTCTAGATGCACTCCTGTAGACAACCCATTTTAATATGCCCCCACTATTAGCCGGTGGTTCTCACTCTGACAGACATAGCCCATTCATGTATTACATGGTCGCAATTTACTTCAATGGCCTGCATGTAGTACTACATGTATGGCCAGTCAGAGCTTCCACTGGCAATAATATTTGAGGGTTTCTGACACCAAATCTGCAACTGATCGTAAGATCTTGCAGTTTTCACTCTTGCCACTGAGCCTCACAATGACTGACACTTCCTGTCCTGTAGAGATCGCTTCTCAGCAGTCATCTCATTATCATCACAGGCAGGATGATAGTGAAAGGTAACACCTATATCAAGAAAACACAGGATCCACCTTCAATAATAGGTGATGAACAGATCCCCCCTCCTATCACTTCATGTACATTGACCTCTGCACCGGTCATAGAGCATGCCTAGAAAATTGTCCCACAGAAGTCAAAGGGTCCCCTCCGGTTCACAGGTTCCTATGGTTAATGTGGCTTCTGTAAAGCACATCTCTAAATGCTGTTAACAGCAGCTCAGCGTGATGGCTGCCCCCATAATTATGTACAGTAAATAAAATAAAATAAATCTTATGTTTTACTATCTGGTTTTAATTGGGAAAAACGTAGGGATACATTCCCTTTAAAGCAGAAGTAGGTAACCTTTGAGTAATGGAGATGTACCAAAATATTCTGGAAAGATTTTAAGATTTATCACTAGGTCAGAAATTGTACTATTGAAATTCATGTACCTGCAGCCCTCTTATCGTCTTGTCTGTTTTTGTTTCTTTTTTCTTCTTTAATAATGCCACCAAATTGCCCCCATCACTACAGTACACCATTTATAGTCCCAGAATAGTGCCTCCATTAACAATGCCACCCCAATGCATTAGCAGTGCCATCCGAGTGCCCCCATTAACACTGCCACCATAGTACTACTAGAGTGACACTGTTAACAATTCCACCACAGTAGACCCATCTACAGGCCCACCATTGTGCCCCATTAATAATGCACTCATAGTGCTGACATCTATAGTGCCGACTGAGTGTCTCCATTGATAATGCCACCAAGCTCCCCATTTACAATGTCACAACAGTGCCACCATTTAGAGTGCCACCTGAGTGCCTCTATTAGTAAAGCCACCAAAGGGCCCCCATGAACAATGCCACAAATCCCCCTATATAAAGTACCATTAGATTATCCCCACTGCCCCCCAGCAGCAATTTACATGATTGTGGTGAGGTGGTTGCCGATTCTTTGAGCGGAAATTCCTCCTCTTCCTACCAGCTCTGCAGCAATATGATATGAGGTCTGCAGCAGCACAATCTTATATGGAGAGGCCTAGTCCAATGCTGCTGACTGTTTTTGTCAGACTAGTTGAATGTTATTACCTTTTAATGGATTGTTGTTATTTTACAAAAATGATGTATGAATCAGCAAAGTAAATGTTATCGTCACTGTTGTACTTCATCTGCATAGCATAAAATATATAGATCATGCCATTTTATATACACGCAGTCGTATCGTACCGTTTTCAGACAATCCGAAGAGCATTTTTTGATTGATTTACAAGGAAAAGGTCTTCAATGAAAAAGCTGATGATGTGCATATGGTTTTGACATTTGAAACCATGAGCTAAGTCTTACATTATCAGCACATATCACGCTGAAGAATGTAGAGCTCAGCTCTCTGCACAATTACATAGATTGAAGTTTAAAAATTTAATGAACCAAATGCTTTTTAAATAATTATTGGAATTTATTTTGAATTAAATTTATTTATTTTGGCAACATTAATATATTAATAAAATCCTTATCTTCCCTGAAAAACCTGCAACAAACTATTTAAAGGCAAAATTCCTGAAAATGCTATTGAGAAAAATCCTTAAATTATACTGACAGGAATCTGTCCCCGTTTTAGGAAGACCAGTCGCTGTTGGTAGAGCAAAAAGTCAGGGCAGTCTACAGAGGTAAAGGCTAAGGTCAATCACAGGAAATCCAACAAAGTATAAAGCAGAGTTTTACAACTAGGATGAACCTAATTGCTCAGGCAATGGTGGCCAGGGGAAGGTTCCTTTCATACTCTGGGAAAGCTGGGTAGTTGACCAAAGAATAACCACAGTGAGTATATTGCAATTTGTTTTTGTTTTTTTTTAAAAACAAAAAACTTTAAATAAATTTAGGCCTTCTTCATGCAAAAACGTTTTCCTCATTGTTTTGAAAGTCATATGTTTTTGTGTTTAGTGTCATTTTGTATATGTGGTTTTCCAGAAAAAAAATGCCTTAAGCCTAGTTCACACAGAGGAATTTGCAGGCAGAAAAAAATCTGTAGGAATTCCTGAAGGAAGTTTGAGGGAGATTTTGACCTGCCTGCACTTTTTTGTCGCCATTGAGGGCCACGGGCAAAAAAACGCAGCAAAAAACGCTTTCACTGCCTCCCATTGATTTCAATAGGAGGTCAGAAGCGGAACCTCGGCAAGAAAGAACATGCTGCTTTTTTTTTCCGGCGAGGATTTCGGATGTTTTTTGGTGCTGATTCCGACACGGTTTCCACGTCAAAATCAGTGCCAAAAAACTCTGTGTGAACTGTCCCTTACACTGATCATGCTGTGTTTAAAAATAAAATGTCACCGATCTCAGAAACGCTACAAATACTCTACAAACCAAAACACGGTGTATGTATTCTATTTTATTATAGACTTTGAAGTAACATTGGGTCGCAGTATTTTTGGACGTAAAATGTCACCAAAAATGCAAGTAAACGCAGTGCGTGAATCCAGCCTTATAGCTTGCAAGTATCAAATTAAAGTGCATCTCAGTAAATCAGTTGCGGCTGTTCTACTTTTAGCAACAAAGAGCAGTGGCCGCAGCCATGTGGTTCCTTTCGACGCATCAGGCAAGAAGGTATCTTAAATTTACAAACAGCGCATGCTTTAAATTGGCACCCTGCTGATGTAATTTAGAAAGATAGAATAAATATTTTTTTAAAGGAGTGAGGCCTCGTGCACACGACCGTAAAACACCCGTTATTACGGTCGTAATTAAATAAAGGGCCCATAGACTTCTGTTGGCCACGGGTACCTTCCCGTTTTCACACGGGAAGGTGCCCGTGCCGTTGAAAAAGATAGAACATGTTCTATTTTTTTCTTTTACGGGCCGTGCTACTATACTTTATAATGGGAGCACGGCTCGGAAAAACGGCCGGCTGCCCGTGGCTGGCCGTGTCCGGCCATGCTCGTCATTACGAGTCGTAATTACGAGCATGGTCATGTGCATGGGGCCTAAGTATGGTGACAGACTCTCTAAAATGGTCCCTGTCCTTTCAACAAACTTTATGTAAATACATAGTACAAGCGCATATAGGAAACTGTAATATATCTTATTAAAGAAAAATGCCTCTTTCTCCATTCATCAGCCACTTCTCCCCTTTACCTTCTGCTCTGAAGATTCACTCTCAATTCACTTCTACAATCCACCTTGAGAAACTAGATGAATTATTAGCTCGTCAGGTTACAGCTGCTGCCCATAGAAGACTATGGAGTGCGGAGGGAGCTGCTGGAGGGACACAAAAGCAGAGAGACACACACAGAGTGCTGCTTCTAGTAAGGGTATGTTCACACGGCCTATTTACGGACGTAATTCGGGCGTTTTTGCCCCGAATTACGTCCGAAAATAGCGCCTCAATAGCGCTGACAAACATCTGCCCATTGAAAGCAATGGGCAGACGTTTGTCTGTTCACACGAGGCGTAATTTACGCGCCGCTGTCAAATGACGGCGCGTAAATAGACACCCGCGTCAAAGAAGTGACCTGTCACTTCTTTGGCCGTAATTGGAGCCGTTATTCATTGACTCCAATGAATAGCAGCGCCAATTACGTCCATAATGGACGCGGCGTTCAAGCGCCTGCACATGCCGTTACGGCTGAAATTACGGGGATGTTTTCAGGCTGAAACATCCCCGTAATTTCATCCGTTACGGACGCCCTCGTGTGAACATACCCTTAGTGTTCTATCCATCTCCAGTGCTAGATTCACAGCTACCATGCTCAGTGCTGCTGTATAATGTCATCTCTGCTGCTGATGCTGCTTCGGCAGTTGAGCTACTAAGAGATAGGAGAGCAGGATCTCCTCTTTTCCCTGTATGCAGTGTATGGGAAACATAATAGCAGCTAGTCTCCACCCACTCAAGGAAAACTGACAACTAAAGATAGAGCATGTAGAGAGAACAACAGGTAAAAATGCCATATACAAGTCATATAAAAGCAAAAAATAGTGTTATTTGTCATGTACACACATGAGAGCTTATTCTGAAACGTCACCTGAAGGAACAGGTATGCTTTAAGGTGATTGCAACTCTCTATTGTCATTATTAGAAACACATTAGCCTAAGTTCACACTTGCGTTGTATAATCAGTAACTGATCCGTTTTTAGATTAGTGGATGTTATAAAAATAACGGAGGCAAACGGATGGTAAATTGTCCGTTTTTTTAAAGGATTTTGCATCCATCAAAAAAACGGACAAGAAGCATCCGTTTGCATCCGTTTTTTTATCAATTTATAACGGATCCTGTTTTTTTTTGCATCCTTTTTTGTTTAGTTGATAGTCTGTTGGTAGGCTCTGATTTTAAATTATTTTTTCCTTGCAGGCCTATAAATGAGTAGTGTACATGAGAATGAGTACATTCATCAATTTACACCATTATGACAAAGCTAATGCGCTATTGATTCAGTCGAAAAAACGAAATCCTGCCAGAATGGTGACAAACGGAAACCATTACCAATGTTTCCGTCACCATTGATATCAATGGGTGATGCAAACGCAAGCTAAGGTTTCCGTTTGACTTTCCGTTGAGGGGTTCACCCGAGCCCTGATCGGAAAGCCAACGCTGATGTGAACAGGCCCTTAAAAATAATTGATCAGTTAGACATCCGTTTTTTTGAATGGAGAAAAAAGTCATGCACTCTGCACTTTAACGTCTCATGCACACGACCATTGTGCCACTCGGGCCATTTTTTATGGCATCTGAGTGGCAGCTGATAGTCTTCACGGACCCATTCACTTTAGCGTGTGAATCGGGTCTGTGAAAATTGATCCGAGTCTACGATCCGTTGAAAAATAGGACATGTTCTATTGTTCCTCAGATCACTGACGGGACGCGGCTGGCGCACACGGTTGTGTGCATGAGGCGTTATATCCTTCAAAAAAATGGATGACTAAATCTTCGGGCCTGTTCACATCAGTATTCGCTTTCCATTGAGGGGTTCCGTCGGAGGTTTCCGTCGTGGAACCCCGCAACGGAAAGTCAAACGGAAACCACAGCTTCCGTTTGCATCACCATTGATATCAATGGTGACGGAAATATTGCTAATGTTTCCGTTACCATTGATATCAATGGTGATGCAAACTGAAGCTATGGTTTCCGTTTGACTTTCCGTTGCGGAGTTCCACGACGGAAACCTCCGATGGAAAACACTGAACGGAAAGCCAACGCTGATGTGAACAGGCCCTATGTTCACATCTGCATTGTAGCATCCGTTTTTGCAGATCCGTTGAAATGAAAAAAACTGACAGACTGACTGAAGCCAGACTGAATGCAACGGAAGGTAAAATATGTTTGTTTTTGACAGATCAGCTTACCGGATCGTCAAAAAAACTGAGGGCCTGTTCACATCACTGTTTGCTTTCCGTTCCGGGGTTCCGTCTGAGGTTTCCGTCGGGTGAACCACGCAACGGAAAGTGAAAATGAAACCACACCTTCCGTTTCAGTCACCATTGATATCAATGGTGACGGAAACATCACTAATGGTTTCCGTTCGTCACCATTCCTGCAGGTTTCCGTTTTTCCGACTAAATCAATAGCGCAGTCGACTCCGCTATTGATTCCGTTGGAAAATCGGAAACATGACGGAAGCAATAGCGTAGGCCGGGCATGAGCGTGCACGTGCACCCTACGGGACACAGCGGACTGGAGCGGAAGTGAGCGCTGGCGTCTCCTGGGAAGGAGATGCGAGCCAGCGCTCATAGATCCATGGCTGCGGCCACCGGGGAGTGAGTAAACGCGACAGTCCGAGGCCATGGACGCTACAGTATTAGTCATTCATTGACTTCAATGTTAAAAAAAACATGTTTCCGGCATTTTTGACAAAAACAATAGCGCAGCAGTCTACGGTATTTCTTCTGTCAAAAAAAAAAACGGAAGCCTGACTGAACGGAGCATAACTGAGCACAACTGATGCAAAAATCAAACCTTTTTTCATTTTTTTTTTGACGGAAACGTTAACTTCCGTTCTTGTGATTCTCTGATGGATACGCTAAAACGAAAGCCACAACGCAGATGTGAACGCAGCCTAACATAACGGAGGCAAGCGGTTGCTAACGAATGCAATTAAAAATCCCATTGTTTTCAATGGGATTTTTAACAGATCCGTTTTTATCAGTTATTTTAATATATATCCTATAAATGAGGTCAATTAACACAACATTGTTATGAAAAGATACAAAATATATTTTATTGGTAAACATGTATAAGACAAAACGAATTTAAAAATGAAGCATACAATGCAACATCGTGGTGTCTAACAGGGCAGGAAACATATGGGTATACAAGAAGTATATAAATATGAGCTATGACAGAATAACAACAGATACATGCGGCAAGGGTAGTAGGCAAATGTGCCTGTGCATGAATTTGGGGCTGGCTCAGTAAGAATGATATCTCAATCAGATGTAATGTAAAATCTCAACAAGAGGATAATGGTGTGAAGGAGGAGAAAGAGCCAGACCCATAAGTTTAGTAGATGTAAGACGGGTTACTTACCCATATTGTTGCTCCTGCGCCGTAGAGACATCAACCCTTTTTTTAATATAAAAACGGATCAGAGTAACGGATTATACAACGCAAGTGTGAATTTAGCCTTAGGCTTTGTTCACATCTGTGCCAGGGCTCCGTTCCAACGTTCTGTCGAAGCTTTCTGTCGTTTGTGTCTGTCAGGGCTAAGTTCCGACATAACATCGGAGCGGAGCCCTAGCGCAGATGTGAACCTTAGAAGTAATTTAACAAAAGCTGTATTTTATCTAATTATAATAAGTATCTTCAGTATTGTTTTCAAAGCAGGGATTAAAATGAATGAATTACAAGTTGAGATGAATCGTTTTCAAAAAAACTACACCGCATTCCAAATTATTATGTTTTTCGCTGATTTTCCTAAATAGTCGATGCAAATGACAGTCAGAATAATCTTTAAGCCATCAACCGTTGGAGTATAATGCGAATTTTATTGAACAAATCTCCTAATGATAGCAGATTTTTTTTTAGAAGTAAAAAACTCAAAATGCACTGTTTCAAATTATTATGCACAACAGAGATCAAAACATTTTAAAGGTTGTAAAGAGAACTAAAATGGTAATTTGTTGAATTTTCAGCATCAGGAGGTCATATTTACAGTCAAAAGCTCTCTCAATCCAAAAAAACTTAGCAGGCCAAGTTACATGTTAACATAGGACCGCTTCTTTGATATCACCTTCACAATTCTTGCATCCATTGAATTTGTGAGTATTTGGACAGTTTCTGCTTGAATATCTTTGCAGGATGTAAGAATAGCCTCCCAGAGCTTCTGTTTTGATGTGAACTGCCTCCCACCCTCATAGATATTTTGCTTGAGGATGCTCCAAAGGGTTGAGGTCAGGGGAACATGGGGGCCACACCATGAGTTTCTCTCCTTTTATGCCCATAGCAGCCAATGACACAGAGGTATTCTTTGCAGCATGAGATGGTGCATTGTCATGCATGAAGATAATTTTTCTACGGAAGGCACGGTTCTTCTTTTTGTACCACGGAAGAAAGTATTCAGTCATAAATTCTACAGACTTTGCAGAGGTCATTTTCACACCGTCAGGGACCCTAAAGGGGCCTACCAGCTCTCTCCCCATGATTGCAGCCCAAAACATGACTCCGCCACCTCCTTGCTGACGTCGCAGCCTTGTTGGGACATGGTGGCCAATCACCAACCATCCACTACTCCATCCATCTGGACCATCCAGGGTTGCACGGCACTCATCAGTAAACAACACGGTTTGAAAATTAGTCTTCATGTCAAATACCTGTTTGCAGCTTTGCAATGGCATTTTAGCAGCTGCTCTGCTAATCCTATTAATTTGTCTGGCAGAAACCTTCCTCATTATGCCTTTATCTGAACGAACCCGTCTGTGCTCTGAATCAGCAACAAATCTTTTCACAGTACGATGATCACGCTTAAGTTTTCTTGAAATATCCGATGTTTTCATACCTTGTCCAAGGTATTGCACTATTTCACGCTTTTCGGCAGCAGAGAGATCCTTTTTCTTTCCCATATTGCTTGAAACCTGTGGCCTGCTTAATAATGTGGAACGTCCTTCTTAAGTAGTTTTCCTTTGATTGGGCACACCTGGCAAACAAATTATCACAGGTGTCTGAGATTGATTACAATGATCCAAAGAGCCCTAAGACACAATACCATCCATGAGTTTAATTGAAAAACTAATAATTAAATGTTTATGACACTTAAATCCAATGTGCATAATAATTTGGAACACGGTGTATATATCAATCTACTTAGCTCTTCCTGCTCTATAACATGCTGCCTGCAGATCAGATAATATGTTAAACATGACAGGTTCACTTTAAAATCAGGTACCAGGACACGGGTAACAAAAGGAACAGGATAACACTAAGACACCATTTTCAAGACTAACATGGGATAAACTAACAATGCTCAGGTGATGAGCAAGGGGCAGGGACTTTCTTTCCAGGAAATCATGGGCAGTTGATGATGATGATGATTTCCTCATGTGCGCGCTGGCCCTTTAAGGCCGGGCACGAGCGCGCACGCTCTCCCTACGGGACACAGCGGACTGGAGCGGTAGTGAGAGCTGGCGTCTAATGGGAAGGAAATGTGAGCCAGCGCTCACAGGTCCATGGCTGCGGCCTGGGGGGGTGAGTAAACCCGACGGTCCGCGGCATGGACGCTACAGTATCCCCCTCTTACGCCCCCTCTTCTTGGAGCCAGAGCAAGAGAGGAATTTCTTAATGAGAGCAGGAGCACTGAGGTACTCTTCCGGCTCCAAGGACCTCTCCTCAGGACCAAACCCTCTATAGTCCACCAAATAAAAAGTCCTTCCTCCTACCCTTTTGCAGTCCAGGATCTACCTCACCTCAAACACATCAGATGAATCGCTGGGAGCAACTGTGGGACTGGAAATATTAGGCTGGGCTCACACGACCTATTTTCAGGCGTAATGGAGGCGTTTTATGCCTTGAATTACGCCTGAAAACACGGCTCCAATACGTCGGCAAACATCTGCCCATTCATTTCAATGGGTTTGCCGATGTACTGTGCCGACGACCTGTAATTTTGCGCGTCGCTGTCAAAAGACGGCGTGTAAAATAACAGCCTCGTCAAAGAAGTGCAGGACACTTCTTGGGACATAATTGGAGCTGTTTTTCATTGAATCCAATGAAGAACAGCTCCAAATTACGGCCGTAATGGACGCCCCGCAAAACACGAGTACGAGCAATTACGTCTGAAATTCAGGAGCTGTTTTCTCCTGAAAACAGCTCCGTAATTTCAGATGTAAATGCAGTTATCGTGTACACATACCCTCACTGTAGCGGTTCAGGACCACTGGTTTCAGGAGGGACACATGAAAGGAGTTGGGGATTCTGAGGGTAGGAGGCACCCGAAGCTTATAGGAGACAGGGTTTATCTGTTGCAATGTAGAATGGTGTGGAAGTGGGGGACTCACTTGTGTAGTTGTTATACGAGAACCCGGCCCATCGAAGAAGCTGTACCCAGTTATCATGCTGCAAGGAGATGAAGTGGCGGAGATAATTCTCCATAATCTGGTTAATCCTCTCGACTTGCCCTTTGGACTGGTGGTGATAGGCTGGGGAAAAGTCCAATCTCACATCCAGGAGTTTACAGAGGGCTCTCCAGAATTTTGAAGTAAATTGAACCCCCCGGTCGGACACGATGTGAGGAGGCAAGCCATGCACCACCCAGACAGTGTTGCATCCTGCTAAGGGAGGAAGGTCTGTGATGAAGTCCATCGCAATGTGCTGCCAGGGGACACTGGGTACAGGCAGAGGTTAGAGAAGGCCGGCAAGCCTGGAGTGAGCAACCTTGTTAGAAGCACACACCGTGCAGGAAGAGACAAAGTCCACAACATTTTTGGGTAGTGTGTGCCATCAGAAGTGACAAAAAATCAGGTCTTGGGTCTTACGAACACCAGCGTGCCCAGCCACTTTAGAGCTGTGTCCCCAGCGGAGAATTTTTCTACTGTCTGCCAACCGAACAAAAGTCCTCCCCGGAGGGATGTCTCTAACCTCCAAAGGATTGAAGATAAATCCAAGAAACTATGATCGACTGAAGCACATGAAATTTATAGAGAAATGTACAAAATTTTATTGACATAAAAACATGAAACAATTAAAACTGGAACAGGGAATGAGTCACTCAATAAAAAGACATCAAATCGATCACGCACCGGATATGGATATTACGTAAGTATGTAAGTAGTATAAATGTTGTTGAAACAGCAAGAGAGAATTATGTGTATGCTCATGCAAACCTGTGTCTAATGGGGCCGAAGTAGGTTATGAGCAGAAAAAATCCAATGGAATCCAACAAATATATGCACTCCAGCACACCTATGTCAAGGCATGTGACAACAATTACGTATAAGTACATAGGTGCAATGGTTGTCTGGATGAACATGGAGGGCTAGCAAGGGCCATAGCCCATGATGTAGATGCTGAAGGATCAACACTAGAGTGTCAAGTGTGCAATGTACATGGGCTCACAAAAATGTCATAGACAAGACAAGAAAAACTCAAATACAGCTGTCTAACAAGAAGGAGATATGAGACATACCGGTGGACATGATGGAGGCGTGAAAGAGATATCTGTACCCGACGCGCGTTTCGGCAACTGCCTTCTTCCGGGGTTAGGGTCAAACTGCTAATATCCGCCCATATATAGTACATAGCTCAGGTGTTTAAGATATTATAAAATTAGAGGACGAGGAGGAGGCAAAACCAGATGAAGGGAATCGGCGTCTGATGCGGGGTACAAAGATGGCGCTGACCCACTTCCGGTGACGCGTCATCAGAGAGGGTGTGAGGCGGCGGGGACTAACCACGCCCCCCACATCCTACTCCAATTGCAGACAGCGGTCGGAAGAGGTCAGGGCCACTCGCCCCACGGGGAGATCATCTGATCAGGATGTCATGAACATCAGCGCACAGCCCGACATCGATGTATGCCAAAGAAGAAACAAGAAGAAGAATCCCAGTAAAAGTAGTTTCGGGACAGTGTGTATAACTGGGGAAAGGGCGATATAGTGGAGTGGGATACATAAGTGTTAAAATGCGTGATGTTTGAACTAAAAAGAAAAATATGATAAGAAGAGCCGCTGAAAAAAAGAGAGTGACATAATGAAAAATGTAGTGGTGTGTTGAAAGTGAAGTGTGAAACAAAGAATTTGTCGATCTGGAAGAATAATGAATGCAGAATGCAATAAAGGTGTAAATGGAATGACCAATAAAATAAAATGTGTGCAAGTGGAGTAAAATAATGAAGTGATTAAAAATAGGGGGAAGAATGAGTATTAGCATGTGCAAAAAAGATAAATAATACATTATTGCATAAGTGAGTGTGGGTATGAAAGTGAAGGGACAGAATAGCAAATTGTCTATAATGCATGAGGTGTTGAGTAGAAACTGGTGAAAAAGAAATAAAAAGTTATTGTATATAAATACAAACGTAGATGTGTGATGGCCTATAAGTGTTTATATAAATATCGGTACAACATGAGCATACAAGTATAAACTTTGAAACACACATTATATTTGGACCACATGCAGACGTAAAACATATTAATAAAAAATTATTATTACATACTGCAGACAATACATATAGAGAGCACACATTTTTGTAAATATGTTACAGAATAAGTGAATATTAGTATCAGATATGAAAAAACAAGGACAATACAAAAATACATTATATATATATATATATTCTCTGCTTGTAAAAATAATAAAAATAATAAAAATAGAAATAAAAATGAATATGAAAAAGAAAATGACAAAAAAACAACAACACTATGCATTTTGTACATGTAAAATTATGCAAAGTGAATTAAGTGACAGAAATAATAATGACTAAAATATAAAAAATGAATGAACCAAATAATAATATGAGAAATATGGGTGAAAAAAATTGAATGGTAAATGATACAATAAAATGAAACATATGAATAATGGCAAATACAAAAACAAAAAATGTGTGCGGAACACCGTTTCTGTTTCTTATTTCTTCTTTGGAGGAATGGAAGATGGTCCAGAAAGACGCCTCCTCAGGTGAACTCGATTGAAAATATCATTGTTCTATGTATATAAATGGAAAGAAAGAGGGTAGTTAGTGCTAAAAACATGACAACAGGGATGAGGGAAGGATAAAAGCCAAGACCCACAACGGGAGTCAATGGTTACAAAAACGAAACATAGCTCAAAGATTCATTTAGTCCATATGGAGACATTGTCCCAAGGGTCCATATCCAGCGGGACTCGCATTGTGCGAGTTTTTGTTTGATGGCCCCACCTCTCATACCGCATATAATGTGGTCAATCCCCCTCACCTTCAACTTGGAGGGATCGCATGAATGGTGTATTTTAAAGTGTCGGGCCACCGGTTTCAGCATCTCCAAGTTCTCTGCCCCTGATGCTCGTTTTATGTCGGCCATGTGTTCACGTACACGAACCTTCAGCTCTCTGGAAGTGAGACCAACATAAATCTTTGGGCACGGGCAGACAGCGTAATATACAACAGCTTTGGTAGCGCATGTGATGGAGTGAGTGATGTTAAAGGTTTTACTGCCAGAAGCATCAGTGAAAGTATTAACTTCTTCTACATTAGGGCATGCTACGCATTTTCCGCAGGGCTTACACCCCCATCTTGGACTCTTGGTCACAAATGGGTATTTAGTTCTTATTGGATCATAAAAACTTTTTACGAGATGGTCTTTCAAATTCTTAGATCGTCTGGCTGTGACACAGGGATATTTTGTGATAAATCTATTTAAAGTAGGGTCTGTCAGAGGAATCGGCCAGTATCTTTTGAGAATTTCTTTAATTTGTGGCCATCGGGAGTGATACCCCGTGATAAATCTGACCTGACTCTCTTTTTCTGCCTTCTTTTTAGGGAATAACAGGTCATCCCTAGGTGTCCGCTTTGCCCTTTGATAGGCTTTTTTTATTGATCTCACACTGTATTCCCGCTCTAGGAAACGGTGTTTCAGATCATCTGCCTGTTTCTCGAACGGCGAGTCAGAAGAACATATCCTCTTTATCCGTAAGAATTGTCCAATAGGGACCGCTGAAATGGTCTGCGGGGGGTGAGACGAGGAGGAGTGAAGCAATGCGTTCACGGAAGTTTCCTTACGGAAAACATCGCTGTGAAGGTAACCCTTCTCGTCTGTGAAGATTCTAACATCCAGGAATCCAAGCAACTGGGATGTGTTTTGTAGGTAAATTTGAGATTTACATCATTTTTGTTCAACCCGACCATGAATAGGTCAAGATCAGCATGTGTGCCCTTCCAGATGACCAGGATGTCATCAATGTAACGGGCCCAGAAAAGGACCCGCACCACTGATTCACCCCGGTCATCTGAAAAGAGGGTCCTCTCCCACAGCCCCAGGAAGAGGTTAGCGTAAGATGGTGCACACGCTGCCCCCATGGCTGTTCCCTGGAGCTGTAGGTAGAAGTGGCTGTTGAACACAAAGAAGTTGTGTGTTAGAATGAATTCAAGCATCTGTACAATGGATTGGCAGTGACAATGAAGGACGGGTCTATGATACTCTGAAGGGACTCCACCGTGTCATCCGTCTCAAATAACCTGGACAGGTCATCGGCCCTCACATTCTTGTCAGCGGGACGGTAGTGGAGCACAAATTGGAAACGGGTGAAGAACAGCGACCACCTGGCTTGACGGGGGTTTAGTCGTTGAGCCGACTGGAGATAGGTGAGGTTCTTGGGGTCAGTGTAGATCAGGATGGGGTGAGCTGCACCCTCTAGCAGATGTCTCCACTCCTCCAGAGCCAACTTGATGACCAGTAGCTCCTGATCCCCAATAGAGTAATTACGCTCTGCAGAAGAAAAAGTCTCGAGTAATGGCCACATACTACTGCCTTTCCTTTGGAGCTCCCCTGGAACATAAATGCACCTGCACCAACAAAAGAAGCCTCCTCCTCCAATGAGAACTTTCGAGCGATGTCAGGATGATGGTGGATTGTGGCTGAAGTGAAGGCTTTCTTGGAGCTATTAAATGCAGTTTCTGCCTCTGGAGTCCACACCTTGGCGTTCACACCTTTGTTGGTAAAGGTAGAGATGGGAGCAGTCAGTGATGAGAAGTTTTGGATAAACTTCCGGTAGAAATTGGCGAATCCCAAAAAACACTGTATGGCCCTCAGGCCTTGAGGACCTGGCCATTCCAGGACAGACTTTACTTTCTCAGGATCCATCTTGAGACCTTGATCCAAGATGATGTAGCCCAGGAAGGGTAGAGAATTATTTTCAAAGACGCACTTCTACAGCTTGGCATATAAACGATTCTCCCTTAATCACAGTAGAACCTGACGGACATGCTTCCGATGAGTCATCGGATCTGGGGAGATAATAATAATATCATCGAGATAGACTACAACACAGACATAGAGGAGATCTCGGAAGATATCATTGACGGATTCCTGAAATACCGCGGGAGCGTTACACACTCCGAAGGACATCACCAGGTATTCGTAGTGCCCATCTCGGGTGTTGAACGCCGTCTTCCACTCGTCCCCTTGATGGATCCAGATCAAATTATAAGCCTACGCAAGTCTAATTTCTAAAAAATCCTGGCTCCTCGTATATGGTCAAATAGTTCAGATATAAGTGGCAACAGGTATTTGTTCTTGACCGTGACCTGGTTGAGACCACAGTAGTCAATGCAGGGTCGAAGACATCCGTCCTTTTTTTAAACAAAGAAGAACCTGGCCCCAGCCGGGGAGGAAGACTTACGTTTGAAACCTCTCTTCATATTCTCCTTGATATAGGCCGACATGGATAGTCTCTGGCAAGGAGAGAGGATATACCCGTCCACAGGGACGAGAAGCATTTGGAACCAGTTCAATTGGGCAGTCATAATTCCGATGTGGAGGTAGCGTCTCAGCCTCTCGCTTGCTGAAGACATCCGCAAAACTAGACTACTGAGACGGTAGATCGGAGAGTGATTGAGGCAGTGGGGGCAAAACAGGGTGAACTTGTGACAGGCAAAGGTTATGGCATCTGGGACCTTATTGGAGAACTTCTCCAGAACTCCAGTCAAGAACCGGAGCATGTAGGCAAAGCCACGGCAGGCCCAGCAGAATATGGTTGATAGCTTTAGGTAATACAAAGAAGGCGATCTGTTCCGTGTGAAAAGCTCCAACTTGTAGTGTCAATGGTTCCGTGATGAACACAATTGGATCGGGCAGTGGTAGGCCATTCACAGACACAACAGCCAGAGGTCTCTCCAGGAAAACTGTGGGTAGATGTAAGCGATCCACTAGATCCTGCTGGATGAAATTAGTAGCTTCTCCGGAGTCAAGATAGGCAGAGGAGGAATGTGATGTCTCTCCGAAGATGATGGCTACAGTAATAGATAATTTGGAAGAGGTTTTGACGTTTGGAGACGTCCCACCTAGAGTTGCATCTCCAACCAACTAGGCGCTGGAGTTTCCCGGTTTCTGTGTACATTGGCGCACAAAATGACCCTTAAGGCCGCAATACAAACATAATCCAGAAGAGCATCTGCGTTGTTTCTCTTGTTCAGACAACCGGACTCTGTCCACCTGCATGGGTTCTTCAGGTAGCGCACTAGGGGAAGACAATAGTGGTCTCTGGACCGAGGGTACTGGTCTGTGACCCAGGCTCTCCTGTCGAACCTCCTGAGTGCGTTCCCGGATCCTCATGTCAACACGAGTGGCGAATAGGATGAGGGCATGCAAGGTAGAAGGAAGGTCGCAAGCTGCCAGTTTGTCCTTGATGTGCGAGGACAGTCCCTGCCAAAAGGTCGTCACCAATGCCTCATTATTCCATGCCAACTCTGCTGCCAGGGTACTGAAGGAGATAGCATACTCTCCTACTATGGAACCCTCTTGCCTGAGGGTTAACATAGTGGCTGCAGCAGAAGATGTTCGGCCTGGCTCTTCGAACAAGGCACGGAAAGACTGCAGGAACAAGGCTAGGTCTGAGAATCTGAGAGCAACTACGCTATTGATTCCATCAAAACTACGGAACCCTTGCACAACGGAGACAAACGGAAACCAATGGTGATGGAAACGGAAACCTATGGTTTCCGTTTGTGTCGGTCAGGGCTTCGTTCCAACTGAACATCGGAACAGAGCCCTAGCACAGATGTGAATGAAGCCTCAGAAGTAATTAAACAAAAGTTTGATTTTATCTAGTTATCATAAGTATCTTTAGTATTGTTTTTAAAGCAGGGATTAAAGTGCATGAATTACAAGTTGAAATGAATCATTTCCTAAAAAACTATATATTAATCTACTTAGCTCCTCCTGCTCTATAACATGCTGCTTGCAGATCAGATAACATGTTAAACATGACAGGTTCCCTTTAAAATCAGGTAGCAGGGCACGGGTAACAACAGGAACAGGATAACACTAAGGGACCATTTGAAAAACTGACATGGGATAAACTAACAATAATCAGGCGATGAGCAAGGGGCAGGGCCTTCCTTATAGTCAAGGAAATCATGGGCAGTTGATGATGAGGATTTCCTCATGTGCGCGCTGGCCCTTTAAGGCCGGGCACGAGTGCGCACGCTCTCCCTACGGGACACAGCGGACTGGAGCGGTAGTGAGAGCTGGCATCTAATGGGAAGGAAATGCGAGCCAGCGCTCACAGGTCCATGGCTGCGGCCTGGGGGGGTGAGTAAACCCGATGGTCCGCAGCATGGACCCTACAGTATGCTCCCTCTTACGCCCCCTCTTCTTGGAGCCAGAGCAAGAGAGGAATTTCTTAATGAGAGCAGGAGCACTGAGGTTCTCTTCCGGCTCCCAGGACCTCTCCTCAGGACCAACCCCTCTATAGTCCACCAAATAAAAAGTCCTTCCTCCTACCCTTTTGCACGCTCTTCCTATGGGACACAGCGGACCGGAGCAGAAGTGAGCGCTGGCGTCTAATGGGAAGGAGATGCGAGCCAGCGCTCACAGATCCATGACTGCGGCCGCCAGGTTCCCTTTAAAATCACAAATTCTACTTTTATATCCATAGTAGGGATTCATTTGTGAATCAATATTTATAGGGGACAAACCCTTGATTTTCAAAGGTCGTTCATAGTGACTGCTACAAGATCCCTTTGCTGATAAATGACGAGAACCTGTGTAGGTCTCTCCTCTCCAGAGAAACTGCATTGTTAGCAAACAAGGGAGGATAAATGGCCCAAGAGCCATGTTAAGGTTGTGGAAGGGAAAACAAATGCAAGGCCCTCCTTTTCTACAGTAGGTGGCAAAACCGAGAACGATACTCGAAGGCCCATTTTGACCTTTACAATAGGGCCTGTTCTCATCGATGTATGTCATTGGTCTCTGGGTCAGATCTCTTTTAAGTACATCTAAGTCACATGGTGCAATTGAACTCACTAAACAGTCCTCTAAATCAATGATAAGTACATGAGACAGCTTTCCTTCCCTCAATTACACCTCTGTACTATGAGCAAAAAATATAAAAAATAACAGCCGTGGGAAGTTTCTAAGTACTGTTTCATGGAAGTTAATAGAAAATCATTCACCAAGTTACATCTGTCAGAATATTATTAATGACTGCCGGTACATGGCTAATGGATTTACCACTCGTTTTCCGCAAGTGCATGGTTACCTATTGTGAAAATGTTGAATTTTCTTGGTAACAAATCTGAATAAAACTCAGGTGGTAAAAATTCCATGTTAAGGACATGTGAAAATGCGATCACTGAGGATTTATGAGCAGATTATGAAATGTTACCATAGTGAGGGATTGGCTTTCACACCAGTTATGCAATACTTTTTCTGGCTTTGTAAAACATTCTAGGCTTTATTTCTTTTCAAAATGGTTTTAAAACTTGACTTTATTAATATGTAACTAAATATTAAATAAGCGTCCTGGAAAGTCATTGATATTCATTTGTCCCAGGAGTAGGAGAACACATTTGTTAAACATTTTTTTGTTCACTCTTGGAGATAATGGAGAGTTAGGGTATGTGCACACGGCTTATTTTCGGCCTTTTTTCAGGCCGCAAACGACCAAACAACGGTCGAAAGATAGGAAGTGGAACACCTCCAAACATCTGCCTATTGATTTCAATGGGAAAATGGTGTTCTGTTCCGACAGCCCGTTTTTTTACGCGGTCGTTTTGAAAAATGGTCGTGTATAAAAACGCTTGTGAAAAAGAAGAGCATGTCACTTCTTGAGCCATTTTTGGAGCCGTTTTTCATTGACTCTATAGAAAAACAGCTCCAAAAACAGACGTAAAAATACGCCGCAAAAAACACGAGTTGCTAAAAAAACATCTGAAAATCAGGAGCTGTTTTCCCTTGGAAACAGCTCCGTATTTTCAGAAGTTTTTTTAGTAAGCATGTGCACATAACCTCACATGAAAAAAGGCAGAATATAATATAGTAAATTATAGAGTAGGGGTAGGCTGATGCTCAGATGTATGGAGCAGAGAATAACAAGGGGCGATTAATTTAAAAAGTAACTTGACTTTTGAGCTCACTTTTCCTAATGCAGAAGAAATTACTTATTCAGCAGTACTCCAATATAATGTAATTAGCAAAACTGCTGCGTTAAGGTTGGGTTCACATTGCGCGTGTTGTTGCAGTTTTGAAACACAACCAAAAGAAACACATCTTAAAAAAAATAATGCTTTTTTAAAATGTTTTAGCTGTAATCTGGCTCATTTTTTCAGATGCATTTTTGTGGCAGCGTTTCCAAAAGTAAAAAAAAACACACAATGTAAACCCAGCCTTAGAAAGCACTATATGGAAACCGTCTGTTGCAAAAATTCTAAATGCATGACCCTGCTTCCTTTCATATCCATGGCCACGGGCCGTCAGGTTCACTCACCTCCTGACGGCTGCAGGCATGGGTCTGTGAGCGCTGGCCCCAGTCTCCTCCTCAGTAGACGCCAGCGCTCACTTCCGCTCACCTCGGCCGGGTCTCGTAGGGTGTGCGTGCTGCCCCTTTAAGAGCAGGCAAGAGCGTGCGCGCGCACCCTACGGGACCCAGCCGGACTTTAATGTATAATTAGCCTATGAGTACCCTGGACATAGTTTGTCTATGCAAATGGTCTTCTAGTGTCTTCCACTTCCCAGTGTTTCCCGTACCTGTATCTTGTATCCTGTATCCCGTGCTATCCTGGTCAAGTGCCGTGCTGAGTTATAGTCGTGCTGTGCTGCATTCCACACCTGTCCTGCTACACCACGCCTGACGTCTGCCTGCTGCCTAGTCCCAGCCGAGCCTGCCTTGCTACTGTCCTAGCTGCCACAGGTACCCTATAAGAACTATAGACTGTGACCTGCGCCCTGTTGGCCAGCTGCCATACCGTCAAGGTGGTATGGCCCAGTGTCTCCACGAACCCAGCGTGACAGTACGCTCAGGCCATGGACCCCGCTGGTCGATCCAAGACCAAGATGACGTTACAAGCTGCCGTTCCTCCTACTACACCTCCGGGCAGTGTTGATCCTCAGACTACACCTCCTGGCAGTGTTGATCCCCGTTTTTCTTTGCCACTTCCTGACTGCTATGATGGAGACGCAGGTACCTGTCGTGAATTTTTTAACCAGTACCAGATCCACTTCAGTCTGTATGCAAGTGCATTTTCGTCTGACGGCGCAAGGGTCGCTTTCATCATCTCTCTCCTCACTGGCAAGGCCCATGCATGGGCGAATCCTATTTGGGAGAGACAAGGACCAGAGACACGTGACTTCCAGGGCTTCCTCCGGAATTTTCGCATGGTGTTTGAGGTGCCTGGACGAGTCTCTGCTGCAGTGGCTTCCTTGCTAAACCTATGCCAAGGAGACACCTCCGTGGGCGAGTACGCCATCCACTTCCGCACCCTGGCAGGAGAAATGTTGTGGAAAAATGGGGCCCTGGTGACTACATTCTGGCAGGGACTGTCTCCTAAGATTAAGGACGAACTTGCCGCCCAAGATCTACCGTCTACCCTGGCTGACCTCATCCTTCTGTCCACCCAGATTGATATGAGGATCTGAGAATGACTCCAAGAAGCTCGTCGGGAGGGAGGCCTTCCTAGTCCAGCCCCACCCGTGCAGCAACCTCTGCTGTCATAAGATGCCGATCCTCCTAAGGAGTCTGTGAGGATGGACCAGTGTAAGCTATCTACCCAGGAGAAACAACGCAGACTTCGGGACTCTGCCTCGGAGGCCATCCTTTGCGTCTGTGTCCCCAAAAGCCCTCAAGCCTAGGGTTGGTAGGAGAGACAACCTTGGATAAAAGAGGACTTCCGTCTAAATTGTCCGTACCCGTGAACATAGTGTCCGGCGAGAAAACGCATCGGGTCTCTGCGTATCTGGACTCTGGATCCGCTGCTAATTTCATTTGTAGAGACCTGGTGGATGTTCTTCAATTACCCACTACCCCTCTGGAGAGGCCGTTGACAGTTGCATCGGTAAATGGAGTACCTCTGCCGGACCCAGTTAAAGCTGTGACCAAGCCGCTGAGGCTCCAAGTGGGAACTCTCCACTCCGAGCTGCTATCGTTCTTTGTCTTGTCAAAGGTCGTTAACCCCGTGCTGCTGGGCCTGCCTTGGCTCCGACTACGTGCCCCAGTCCTGGACTGGAACTCTGGAGAGGTTCTCCAGTGGGGTCCCAAGTGTCACAACCGTTGCCTGGGTCAGATTAGTTCGGCTCAGCCTCCTCTGCCTCAGTCATTGGCAGGATTGCCTGGTCATTATGCTGCATTTTCGGACTTCTTCAGCAAGAAAGAGGCAGAGAAGCTGCCCCCACACTGGGCGTATGACGGTCCTATTGAGCTGATTCCTTGTGCATCCCTTCCCCGTGGTAGCATTTATCCTCTCTCCTTACCAGAGACTCTGTCCATGTCCGCCTATGTTAAAGAGAACTTGGAGCAGGGCTTCATACGGAAGTCTTCCTCCCCGGCAGGAGCCGGGATCTTCTTCATCAAGAAAAAGGATGGTTCTCTGCGTCCCTGTATCGACTACCGGGGTCTGAACCAGATCACGGTGAAAAATAAGTATCCGTTGCCATTGATCTCAGAACTATTTGATCGTATGCATGGTGCCAAGATTTTTTCCCAACTACACCTGTGTGGGGCTTACAACCTAATCCGGATTCGTCGGGGTGACGAATGGAAGACTGCATGGACTCTATGAATATCTAGTAGTGCCCTTCAGCCTGTGTAATGCCCCCGCGGTCTTCCAGGAGTTCATTAATGACATCTTCCGTGACCTCCTCTATGTTTGTGTAGTAATCTATCTTGATGACATCTTGATTTTTTTCTCCAGATCCTATGACTCATCAAAGACATGTCCGTCAAGTTTTGCTGAGGTTAAGGGAGAATAATCTGTACGCTAAGTTGGAGTAGTGCGTGTTTGAGAGAGATGCTCTTCCCTTCCTGGGCTACATCGTCTCGAATAGAGGTCTCAAGATGGATCCTGAAAAGTTAAAGTCTGTCCTGGAATGGTCACACCCTCAAGGCTTGAGGGCCATTCAGCGCTTTCTGGGATTCGCCAATTTTTACAGACAGTTCATCCAAAACTTCTCCTCACTGACATCTCCTATCTCTAACCTCATAAAGAAGGGCATGAACGCCAAGGTGTGAACTCCTGAGGCAGAGTCCACATTCAATAGCCTGAAGAGTGCCTTCACGTCAGCCTCTATCCTCCATCATCCAGATGTTTCTCTACAGTTCTCGTTGGAGGTGGACGCATCCTCTGTCGGTGCTGGTGCACTTCTGTTCTAGAGAGGTTCCAAGGGCAAGTCCATGGTATGTGGATATTTCTCTAAGCTCTTGTGCAGAACGCAACTAATCGATTGGGGATCGGGAGTTACTGGCCATCAAATTGGCTCTGGGGGAGTGGAGACATCTACTAGAGGGCACAGCTCATCCCATCCTAATTTTTACAGGCCACAAAAATCTCACCTACCTCCAGACGGCCCAATGGCTGAATCCTCGTCAGGCCAGGTGGTCGCTGTTCTTTACCAGGTTCCAGTTTGAGCTCCATTATCGCCCGGCTGACAAAAATGTGAGGGTGGATGCCTTATCCAGGTCCTTCGAGACAGAAGACACCATGGAAATTCCAAGGAACATTATTGATCCGTCTTGCATTGTCTCTGTCAACCCCCTGCAAGTTGCAGACATTCCTCCAGGGAAGACATTTGTGCGCCTGGCTGACAGAGGGAGAATTCTCCACTGGGTACACTCCTTTAGACTGGCAGGTCATGCGGGGACCCGTAAGACCCGATATCTGTATGCCCGTCATTTCTGGTGGCCCACACTGCCCAAAGACATTATGGACTTTGTTTCTTCCTGCTCAGTGTGTGCAGCTAACAAGGTCGCTCACTCCAGACCTGCTGGCCTGCTCCAGCCATTGCCTGTGCCCGATGCTCCCTGGCAGCATATAGCTATGGACTTTATCACTGATCTGCCTCTCTCTGCTGGATGCGGTACTGTCTGGGTGGTGGTGGATCGATTTTCGAAGATGGCCCATTTCGTTCCTCTGACCGGTCTTCCTTCTGCTCCTCAACTGGCTAAGCTTTTCATCCAACACATCTTCCGCCTGCATGGCTTGCCGCAGCATATTGTGTCTGATCGGGGGGTTCAGTTCACCTCGAAGTTCTGGAGAGCCCTCTGCGGACTCCTAGGTGTAAAGTTGGGCTTTTCCTTGGCCTACCATCCTCAGTCCAATGGTCAGGTCGAGAGGATCAATCAGATCTTGGAGAACTACATACACCACTTCATCTCCAGGCAGCATGATGACTGGGTGTAGTTGCTCCCATGGGCTGAATTCTCTTACAATAATCACACCAGCGAGTCCACAAGGAATACACCCTAATTTGTTGTCTATGGCCAACACCCACGAATTCCTTTCCCGGTGCCTGATACGTCTGAGGTACCAGCTGCTGACACTGCCTTTAGGGACTTTCTGCAGATCTGGCAGCAGACTCGATCCTCCATCATGCTGGCTAGAGATGAGCGAACTTTTCAAAAGTTCGGTTCGGCTAGTTCGCCGAATTTCACAAAAAAGTTCGATTCGGACCGAACTAGTTCGGACCGAACCTGTCACTTCCGTGCGCCGAGCATGCTACTGTCCAGGGTACTGATAGAGTTAATGGGCTGCACTAACTCTTTCAGCAACCTTGACAGTACATGCTCGGCGCGCGGAAAATACAATTTTAATGTAATAAAAAAATAAAAATTATACGTTCGTACTTACTTTCCTCCTGTCCGGCCTCCAGCGATGACGTTTCATCCCTTTCGCCGCTGCAGCCAATCACAGGCTGTAGTGGCGGTCACGCACGTCAGGATGAGGCTTCATCCCACGTGACCGCCTCTGCAGCCAATCAGAGGCTGCAGCGGCGACATGGATGAAACGTCATCGCTGGAGGCCGGACAGGAGGAACGTAAGTATGAACGTATTATTATTTTTTTTCGGCATGTATGTATGTTGTCATGTATGTATGTATGTATATATGTGCATGTATGTTTGCATGTATGTTGGCATGTAAGTATATATGTGCATGTGTGTATGTATATTTGCATGTATGTTTGCATGAATGTATGTATGTATGTATGTTTGCATGTATGTATGTTTGCATGAATGTATGTTTGCATGTATGTTGTCATGTATGTATGTTGTCATGTATGTATGTATGTATGTATGTATGTATGTATGTATGTATGTTGTCAGGTATGTATGTATATATGTGCATGTATGTTTGCATGTATGTTGGCATGTATGTATATATGTGCATGTTTGTATGTATATTTGCATGTATGTATGTATGTTTGCATGTGTGTATGTTTGCATGTATGTATGTATGTATGTATGTATGTTGGCATGTATGTATATATGTGCATGTATATTTGCATGTATATATTTGCATGTATGTATGTATGTTTGCATGAATGTATGTTTGTATGTATGTTTGCATTTTATGTATGTTTGCATGTATGTATGTATGTTGTCATGTATGTATGTTGTCATGTATGTATGTATATATGTGCATGTATGTTTGCATGTATGTTGGCATGTATATATATGTGCATGTTTGTATGTATATTTGCATGTATGTATGTATGTTTGCATGTATGTATGTATGTTGTCATGTATGTATGTATGTATGTATGTATGTATGTATGTTTGCATGTTTTTATTTGTGCATGTATGTTTGCATGTATGTTTATATATATATGTGCATGTATGTAATTATGTTTGCATGTATTTATGTTTGCATGTATATTTGTGCATGCTTGTATATATGTATGTATGTATGTATCTTTGCATGTTTGCATGTATGTATGTATGTTTTCATGTGTGTGTGTATGCATGTACGTATGATAGTTTGCATGTATGTATGTATATATGTGTGTATGTTTGCATGTATATATGTGCATGCTTGTATATAAGTATGTATGTTTGTATATATGTATGTATGTATGTTTACATGTATGTTTGTTTGTATATATGTCTGTATGGCCATGTATGATACTGTCTGCTGGCGCCCTGTATCTAAGTCAACTTCGCGGCAGGCTTCTATACATGGTATAACAGTCAGTATCACACATTAAACTGAATCTAAGCCTACGACATGTTTTATTTCATTTTTTTTTTTTTTACAGGTTTGGTGTTTGGACTACGTTGGTTTCGAGGACTACTTCGATGACGGTTTTTTTTTCTACAATAAAATGGTTAATGAGGGTTGTGTTGTGGGTGCTTTATTTCAATAAAATATTTTATCTATATCTTTGTCTTTTTCTTTTCAAATGTTATTACTACCAATTTAGTAATGGCCGCTGTCTGAGTGACAACATCCATTACTAAGGCGAGGCTTAGTGTTAGCCGGTGCAGAGGCTAACACTAACCACCATTATTACCCCGGTACACACCACCACCAGGGGTGCCGGGAAGAGCCAGGTACGATCCAGTACCCGACCATCTGTTGTGATGGCCGGGCTATGGGGCGGCCGCAGGCTGGTATTATGAGGCTGGGAAGGGCCAAAAACAGTGGACCTTCCAACCCTTGTAATGCTAGGCTGCTGCTGCTGTGTTGTATCTGGCTGGTTATAAAAGTGGGGGGGACCCATATATACACACACATATACACACACATATACACAAACACATATACACAAACACACCCATATATACACAAACACACACACACACACATATAAAAACAAAAACAGACAAAGACACATACCCAAACACACACACTGTTTCTTTTAAATGCTGCTGGGGAACCCGCTCGATCCACTATATAAGGCTGCGCTATAGTGCAGCATTTAAAAGAAACAGGATCCTGACCTGTCCATAGAGTTTAAGGCAGCACAGAGTATTTCAGGAGATGAGCGTGCATATTCAGTGCTGCTGTGAACTCTGTTCTTACCATTACGTAGCTTTGAGTCTGTTACCTCTCCTCCACTCCTGTCCTCAAGAACACCTTTACATGATTGGCAAGTCACCACGTAATGGTAAGAGCAGAGTTCACAGCAGCACAGAGTATTTCAGGAGATGAGCGTGCAGATCTTGTGCGGGGTGGTGACTTGCCAATCATGTGAAGGTGTTATTGAGGACAGGAGAGGAGGAGAGGTAACAGACTGAGCTACGTAATGGTAAGAGCAGAGTTCACAGCAGCACAGAATCTGCACGCTCCTCTCCTGAAATATTCTGTGCTGCTGTGAACTCTGCTCTTACCATTACGTAGCTCTCAGTCTGTTACCTCTCCTCCACTCCTGTCCTCAAGAACACGTTCACATGATTGGCAAGTCACCACGTAATGGTAAGAGCAGAGTTCACAGCAGCACAGAGTATTTCAGGAGATGAGCGTGCGGATCTTGTGCGGAGTGGTGACTTGCCAATCTTGTGAAGGTGTTATTGAGGACAGGAGTGGAGGAGAGGTAACAGACTGAGCTACGTAATGGTAAGAGCAGAGTTCACAGCAGCACAGAATCTGCACGCTCCTCTCCTGAAATATTCTGTGCTGCTGTGAACTCTGCTCTTACCATTACGTAACTCTCAGTCTGTTACCTCTGCTCCACTCCTGTCCTCAAGAACACCTTCACATGATAGGCAAGTCACCACCGCGCACAAGATCCGCACGCTCATCTTCTGAAATACTCTGTGCTGCTGTGAACTCTGCTCTTACCGTTACGTGGTGACTTGCCAATCATGAAGGTGTTATTGAGGACAGTAGTGGAGGAGAGGTAACAGACTGAGAGCTACGTAATGGTAAGAGCAGAGTTCACAGCAGCACTGAATCTGCACGCTCATCTCCTGAAATACTCTGTGCTGCCTTAAACTCTGTGGACAGGTCAGGATCCTGTTTCTTTTAAATGCTGCACTGTAGCGCAGCCTTATATAGTGGATCGAGCGGGTTCCCTAGCAGCATTTAAAAGAAACAGGATCCTGACCTGTCCACAGAGTTTAAGGCAGCACAGAGTATTTCAGGAGATGAGCACGGCCGCCCACAGGCAGCCGGTCGTTTTTCCAAGCCGTGCTCCCATTATGCACACGACCGTAAAAACACCCGTTATTGCGGGTCGTAATTACGACCCACAATAACGGGCTCATAGACTTCTGTTATCCACGGGTACCTTCCCGTTTTCTCACGGGAAGGTGCCCGTGCCATTAAATAAATAGAACATGTTCTAATTTTCTATTTTACGGGCCGTGCTGCTATAATTAGGGTATGTTCACACGACAGCGTCCGTAACGGCTGAAATTACGGGGATGTTTCCGCCTGAAAACATCCCCGTAATTTCAGCCGTGACGGCATGTGCAGGCGCTTGAACGCCGCGTCCATTACGGACGTAATTGGCGCTGCTATTCATTGGATATTCATTGGTTATTCAATGAATAACGGCTCCAATTACGGCCAAAGAAGTGACCGGTCACTTCTTTGACGCGGGCGTGTATTTACGCGCCGTCATTTGACAGCGGCGCGTAAATATACGCCTCGTGTGAACAGACAAACGTCTGCCCATTGGTTTCAATGGGCAGATGTTTGTCAGCGCTATCGAGGCGCTATTTTCGGGCGTAATTCGGGGCAAAAATGCCTGAATTACGTCCGTAATTAGTGCGTGTGAACACTGGGTATGTTGAAAGCAATGGGCAGACGTTTGTCTGTTCACACGAGGCGTATATTTACGCGCCGCTGTCAAATGACGGCGCGTAAATAGACGCCCGCGTCAAAGAAGTGACCTGTCACTTCTTTGGCCGTAATTGGAGCCGTTATTCATTGACTCCAATGAATAGCAGCGCCAATTACGTCTGTAATGGACGCGGCGTTCAAGCGCCTGCACATGCCGTAACGGCTGAAATTACGGGGATGTTTTCAGGCGGAAACATCCCCGTAATTTCAGCCGTAACGGATGCTGTCGTGTGAACATACCCTTATAATGACAGCACGGCTCGCAAAAGCGGCCGGCTGCCCGTGGCCGGCCGTGCTCGTAATTACGAGTCGTAATTACGAGCACGGCCCGTAAAATAAAAAAATAGAACATGTTCTATCTTTTTAACGGCGCGGGCACCTTCCCGTGAGAAAACGGGAAGGTACCCGTGGCTAACAGAAGTCTATGGGCCCGCTATTTCGGGTCATAATTACGACCCGTAATAACGGGTGTTTTTACGGTCGTGTGCATGAGGCCCCGTAATGACGGGTGGCTACATGTGTGCACCCGTCATTACGGCAGCGTTGCTAGGCGACGTCAGTAAATAGTCACTCTCCAGGGTGCTGAAAGAGTTAACTGATCGGCAGTAACTGTTTCAGCACCCTGGACAGTGACTACCGATCACAATATAGAGTACCTGTAAAAAAAAAAAGAAGTTCATACTTACCGGGAACTCCCTGCTTCCTCCAGTCCGGTCTCCTGGCCGTTGCCTTGGTGAAGCGTCCGTCACGACATCCGGCCCGACATTCCTTGATGACGATGCAGCCCATGTGAGCGCTGCAGCCAATCATGGGCTGCAGAGGCCTCTGCAGCCAATCACAGGCTGCCGCGTCAGAAAAGAAGGTCGGACTGGAGGAAGAAGAGGGACTCGTCCGCAAGACAACGACCAGGTACGTATGAAATGCTTTTTATTTTATTTTTAATCAGCAGCCTCTTTTCTCTATCAGTGATTGATAGAGATAAGTGGCTGCCGATTTGTATAATATTTTTGACCGGGTTCGGTCAAAACGGGTTCGGCCGAACCCGGTGAAGTTCGGATTCGCTGCGAACCGAACTTTTCCGGAAGTTCGGACCGAAACCGGGTTCGGTTGTCCCAGTTCGCTCATCTCTAATGCTGGCAGTCAACCGCATGAAACGGAAGGCGGACACCAGGAGAAGAGAACCTCCTCAGTTTCTTCCTGACACGAAGGTCTGGCTGTCCTCCAGGAATATTCGACTGAGGGTGCCATCATACAAATTTGCTCCCAGGTTCCTCGGACCCTTCGAGATCCTACAGCAGATCAACCCTGTCGCCTACAAGCTTTGGCTGCCTCCTACCCTCAAGATCCCCAACTCCTTCCATGTCTCCCTCCTGAAACCGGTGGTTCTGAACCACTTTACCAAGACTCCTAGCCCTGCGGTTGCCTCCAGCAGCCCTTCAGACATCTTCGAGGTTAAGGAGATCTTGGACACCAAGAAAGTAAGAAGGAAGACTTTTTATTGGGGGTTTGGTCCTGAATAGAGGTCCTGGGAGCCAGAGGAGAATCTCAATGCTCCTACCCTTCTTAAGAAGTTTCTCTCTCGCTCTGGCCCCAAGAAGAGGGGGTGTATTAGGGGGGATACTGTCATGTCCATGGCCGCGGGCCGTCAGGTTCACTCACCTCTTGACGGCCGCAGTCTTGGGTCTGCAAGCGCTGGCCCCAGTCTCCTCCTCAGGAGATGCCAGCGCTCACTTCCGCTCATCTCAGCCGGGTCCCGGACTTTAATGTATAATTAGCCCATGAGCTATAGTTGTGCTGTGCTGCATTCCACGCCTGTCCTGCTACACCATGCCTGGCGTCTGCCTGTTGCCTAGTCCCAGCCGAGCCTTCCTTGCTACTGTCCGAGCTGCCACAGGTACCCTATACGAACTATAGACTGTGACCTGCGCCCTATTGGCCAGCTGCCATACCGTCAACGCGGTACGGCCCAGTGGGTCCACAAACCCAACGTGACACTTCCCTCCAACTTCTTTCAAATTATTGGTAGCATAGTCTACATCAGAGGCATAGCTAGGCCTTCCTTCACCTGGTGCAAAGATTCAGTTTGATGCCCTAGCCCTATCTAAACACCCTAGCCAAAGCTAACAAACTTGTTGGCCCCCCCATCCACCGATACTAAGCACCCAGGGCAAATGCCCCACTGACCCTGCCTATAGGTACCCTACTGCACTGCATTCAGATCCACTCACTATAGCCATGTCTATTATGAGTGATTCCTTAATATAAAGTTATTATTAAAACAAGTGGGAGCAATTAGCCCCTTTAGGACGTGGCCTATTTTGGACTAAAGGACGTAGTCCCTATTTTTCAAATATGACGTGTCTTTATATGTGGTAGCAATTTTGGAATGCTTTTACTTATCCAAGATTGTTTGCTTGTAACACATTGTACTTTAGTCGTAAATTTTGGTCAATATGTTGACACTTTTTCTTTACAAATCCTCGCTTCTAAAATTTATAATGAATCCAGACAAATTAGTAAATAGTACGTTTTTTAGGATGTTATAACGCTTGTGAGTTTACTGGTAGTTTTTCACATGTTTAACAAAATTTGCAAAACATTTTTTGAGTCGCCAATTCAGTTCTGAATTTAGAAACTCCTCCTAAATCACCCCATTTTAAAAACTGCACCCCTCAACGTATTCAAAACATCATTTAGGAAGCCTGTTAACCCTTTAGGTGTTTCACAGGAATTAAAGCAATCTGAAGGATGAATTTACAAAAATTTATTTTTTGCATATATTTTATTTTAATCTGTTTATTTCAGTAACACAGCAGGTGTTAAAAGAGAAACACAACTCAATATTTATTACCCAGATTGTGCAGTTTTCTCAAAATATTCCATATGTGGCCCTAGTGTGCTACTTGACTTAAACACAATCCTGAGAAACAAAGGAGCACCTTGTGGATTTTTGGGCCTCTTTTTTATCAAGATATTTTACAGGCACCGTTTTATGTTTAAAGAGGGCTTGAGGTGCAAAACTAGGGGTTTACTGAGCATTTTGACCACACAGGTGTTTTGCAGAAATGAGTGCGCAATGGATGTTGCAGAGTTAAAATTGCTATTTTTCTATAGATATGCCATTTCAGTGTCCAATATGTTGTGCCCACCTTGTGCCATTGTGAAAAGACAGCTCTCTTATTATTATGCAGTGCTTTCTGATTTTAAAACATGCTACATGGGGCCCTATTCTTTTTCCTGGACATACGACAGGACTCAGGAGTGAAAGAGCACAACACGCAGTTGAGGTCTAATTTTTCAATTTACGCAGATTTAGACACAATTGCAAAGGTTCTGAGGTGAAATAATAAAATAAACCCCAAAGAAGGGACCCCATTTTAATAACTACACACCTCATAGTGAACATTGCAATTTTCCCTCAGATATGCCATTTCAGTGCCAAATATGTTGTACCCAGCTTGAGCCGCTTGAGACACAAACCCCATAAACACTTCAGCGGGTTCTCCCGAGTACAATAATATCACATATGTGGTCAGAAACTGATGATTGGGCACAGTGCCAGGCTCGGAAGGACCACTATTTGGCTTTTGGAGTGCAGATTTTTCTAGGTAGTATTGTTTTGAGTTTTACTGGTATTTCAACTTATAATTGAATGCATATGTAAGCTTTGCGGAGTATATCAGTGCAAAATAAGGTGGGATAATAATACGGTAAATAAATAACAAAATTAATAATCCATGGATGTGTGCTTCTCGTTGAAGCAATCCTTTATGCACAGGTCAGGTTTTTTTGGGCAGCTGTCGCACTGATAAATAGTGTCCAGTCTTATCCCCCTTTGGGAACACACTGTACCTTTTTTGGGTCATATTGTTTGCAGTTTGGTGAACTTCGCTGGGAAAGTGTTGTCCTGGTACAAAACAGACGGCCAAGCTTCCATCGAAGATGATGATGTTTTGGGGCAGATGTGCTTAGACCCTCCCCTACCTGTTTCCCAATATCAGAGTTTTGATAAGCACCTCTTCAAACTGGAATGTTTCCATCTGGCCTGCACATAGGGATAGCATTGCCATCTGTACTGTGTCAGCTTTTTCTACCAAGGGACATGACTGTATGGTAAATCTGGGTATTGTACAAAATATCTGCGCTTTAGTCTTGCCTAATCTTTGACTTCTTCACTAACCTCATGTGCAGCACAAGTTACCAAAACGTCATCATCTCCATTGGATCTACAGGGTCTACCTATCCGGTCTAGCAAATTATGACATAGGGTTTTGGCTAAAAACTGTCGGACGTGTAAATTAGTCTGGGCCATAACTTTGCAGCATTGCGTTCTTTTTTTTGTTTTCTGTTGAAGTAGTGGTGTGAGGGCTTTGCGAGATAAGCTTTAGTTTTTATTAGTACCCTTTTGGGCTTTTTTATTCTATTTTTTGGGAGTGAGAAGATAAAAAATACAGCAAATCTAGCACTACTTTTTATTTATTTTTTAGGGAGTTTACCGTGTGGTATAATCGACATGTTTACTTTACTCTGCAGGTTGAGCTGATTATAGCGATACCAAATTGATATATTTTTATTTTATGTTTTACTACTTTTACCCAATAAAAACACTTTAAAAAAAAAAAAAAAAACAATTATGGTGTCGCCATATACTGACAGTCCCAATGTTTATTTTATGCGACTGATCTGTGTGAGGGCTTGTTTTTGCGGGACGAGCTTTAGTTTATATTAGTCCAATTTTGGGCACGTGCAACTTTTTATTCCATTTTTTTGGAGGCAAGATTAGCAAAAATAAGCAATTCTATCTTTTGACTGCAGCATCAAGAGACTAAATGGTCTGGATGGAAGTTATCTCTGATTCTAGCTGTTAGAGCGAGGTGTCAGCTGTATATTACAACCAACACCCGCAAGTGATGGTGCACCATCACAGCATCGTAATAGTACGGTGGCTCGCGTTAAGTGAGCTGTGATGGATTATTACGGTGCTGGGCGGGAATGGGTTAAAGGGGTTAGATTATGCAAAACAGACCACATTTTCAAATGGAATCATTTTGAAAAAGACTCCTGTGTTTAAATATTGCTGTTACATACTTGTTATAGCACACCCTGGTGATCTTTTGATTCCCTCACAGAATGTCTGCCTAATGTGTCCAGTGTCAATGGTCACACATGCTCAGAACATCAGTCCCACTGCCTGGATCCTTTTGTACTCAGGCGGTGCAGTGTTTTCTGGTATTGTGTAGGCCAGACAATAAATATTGCAGCTCTAGAATCAGCTTTTTCTCATTAGCATTTAACTCATTAGATGGACGTTCTGAGAGAGAATCAAAAGAAAACCAGGGGGCGCAATAACATGTATGTAACAGCATAACCTAGAGTCTAGAGGTCTCAAACTCGGGCAGGTACGTGGGCCAGATATAGAAAAAATGTGAAGTTGAAGGGCCGCATTACTTTCAAGTTTAATACATTACAAAATAATACTACATTACTATAACAATACTACATTACTATAATACCACATTACTATAATAATACTACATTATTATAACAATGCTACATTACTATAATACTACATTATTATAACAATACTGCATTACTATAATACTACATTAATATAATAATACTACATTACTATAACAATACTACATTACTATATTACTACATTACTATAATAATACTACATTACTATAACAATACTACATTAATATAATAATACTACATTACTATAACAATACTACATTACTATATTACTACATTACTATAATAATACTACATTACTTTAACAATACTACATTATTATAATACTACATTACTATAATAATACAACATTACTATAACATTACTACATTACTATAATAATACTACATTACTATAATAATACTACATTACTATTATAATAATAATAATACTACATTATTATAATACTACATTACTATAACAATACTACATTACTATAATACTACATTACTATAATACTACATTACTATAATAATGCTGCATTACTATAACAATACATTACTATAACAACACTACACTATCATAACAAAACGACACTACTATAACAATACTACATTACTATAACAATACCACATTACTATAACAATACTACATTACTATAATAGCACTACCACATTACTATAATAAACACTACTACATTACTATAATAATACTACATTGCTATAATAATACTAAATTACTATAAGAAAACTACATTACTATAAGAATACTACATTACTATAATAATACTACATTACTAAAACTTTACTACATTGCTATAACAATACTACATTACTATAATAATACCGCTAGGTTTAAACTTAATGGAAATTTGCAAGATTTCTCCACGTGCTTATTTCAACAATCCAGTTTTACAGTTTAAGTGTCGCTAAATGCAGTACGGCGGCTCAGTTGGCAGTGTTTGGCAGACACACAAATGTCAAGATTAGGCAGCCCCTTTTTAGATCGTGCCACAGAGCACTCTATAGATACTGCCACAGTGCCCTCTATAGATACTGCCACAGTGCCCTATGTAGATACTGCCACAGTGCCCTCTGTAGATAATGCCACAGTGCCCTCTGTAGATAATGCCACAGTGTCCTCTGTAGATAATGCCACAGTGCCCTCTGTAGATAATGCCACAGTGCCCTCTGTAGATAATGCCAGTGTCCTCTGTAGATAATGCCACAGTGCCCTCTGTAGATAATGCCACAGTGCCCTCTGTAGATAAGCCACAGTGCCCTCTGTAGATAATGGCACATTGCCCTCTGTAGATAATTCCACATTAACCTCTGTAAATAATTCCACAGTGCTCTCTGTAGATGCTGCCACAGTGCCCTTTGTAGATGCTTCCACAGTGCCCTCTGTAGATGCTACCACAGTGCCCTCTGGAGATGCTGCCACAGTGCCCTCTGTAGATGCTGCGAGACTGCCCTCTGCACATAATGCCACACACACCCCTTGTAGATAGTGCCACAGATACCACCAGTAGATAGCTCCATTGGGGCTCCCTCTAGGAGTGGAATCCCCAGCCAGAGCGTTGCTGACGCTTTGGCCAGGGATTCCTCTGCTGGAGGAGCCCCTGATGTCACTGTCCATACAAAGTGACATGAGGGGATCCTCCTGGACCGGAATTTGATGTCAAGGGCAACCCTAGAGCCGGTGTCCCAGAGCGGAGCACTAGTATAGGCTCTGCTCCGGAACTCTGGGGAAGCAACTGACATCACTGTTCATATATGGACAGAGATGTCAGGGGCAACCCCAGAGCTGGAATCCCGGGCAGAGCGCTACTAGCGCTCCTACTGGGACTCCAGCTGTGCTCCTGACATCACTGTCCAGCTCTGGGGAGCCCTAGACATCGCTGTCCATATGTGGACAGCGATGTCAGGGAATTCCACAGGGTCCCGGAGCAGAGCCTATATTAGCGGTCTGCCCGGAACTCAGGCTCTGGGGAAGGCCCTGACAAAACTGTCCATATATGGACAGCGATGTCAGGGGATTCCACAGAGTCCGGGAGCAGAGCCTATGCTAGCACTCTGCTCAGGACTCAGGCTCTGGGGAAGCCCCAGACATCGCGTGTCCATTCATGGACAACGATGTCAGGGGATTCCACAGAGTCCCGGAGCAGAGCCTATGCTAGTTCTCTGCCCGGGACTCCGCTCTGGGGAAGCACCAGACATTGCGTGTCCATTCATGAGAACACTGATCTAGACACATGAGAGTAAATTCATATTTATTAGTGGAACAACTCCTTTAAAAATAATATGAAAAATCAAAGGAAAATAAAATGCTTAGGCACTGTTTACTGCAGCCTGTATTTTACACCACATCTATTAAATATAGGTTACAGATAATAGTGTCCATAGTCTGTAGGGATATAGAAGGGAATTTGCTTTACCCACATCGTTGTATGCATATTTGTAGAATTACATATTTAAGAAGTAGGACGTGACATATGGTAAGGATAATGCCACTCTTACCTTTGTGGCAAAGGTGACAAAACACTAGATTTCATCACTAATCACTATTTAAACTGTAGCCAACATATTAACAGTTTAAACGAAAAAACAGAAGCATGCAACAGTATTTAATGTAACAAAACAACAATGCCGTCCCTCAAAGCCACAAAAACTGTCCCTAACATAACAGGGATTTGAAATAAATTTTTTCCCTTCTAGATACCAACTATTACTGCATAATGTGAATATTTTTGTGATCTTAAAAAAATGAATACTAAACTTTATATCTTTCAACCTTTATATGTCTCAGCTCTTATTTATAGCATGCAAAGTGTATGAGCTGAAACCTGCTGAAAACACTTGAGCATATTTTATCTTTTTTGGATGTTCTTTTCCTTATATTGGATTTACAATAAAGAATGGACTTTTATTATTATGGATTGCCGGACGCCATTATTCTTTTTGCATATTTAATTGTCAAAAATCTCATCAAGTTCAAAATATTAAAATATTTGGCTGGCAAGTCAAAAGTTAGAGGATTCATTAACTTTCCATGTTTTCCAGAATTAAATGTATTTTCTACCCCCAATAAGAAGTTACTGCATGTACACTGGATGGCAAGCAAAGACCTTTTTTAAATCTAATGCCTAAGAATTTAATAATCGACTCCACTGGGCTTCCCAGCAGACCCCACATCAGTCACTATGGCAGCTAAAATTTTAGTTCTGTCTGTATTACAGTCTTTTTCCTTATTCTCTATCTCTTTTTTCTGCTTTCTCCTTACAAATCTTTTTCCCAGTCTTACTTTTTGTGTCTTACATACAGAAGATAGGGAACACAATCTTTTGAGTACTGGATATCTTAGTTCTCTACCCTAACCTCATACAGAAGTATGATCTTTCCCTGTCAAAACCTCAGGTCTCAGCAGACCTTGGTCTAGTATTTAATTGGTTGTCACTGCTAGTATGGAGAACAGGTTAACACAAGAGCTAGAACAGTAGCAAGTCTTGGGAACATAAAGAGGACCTAGTTTGAGTGAACATGAGTCAAACTACTATAGTTTGGAAAACGGTAATAGTCAGGGCAGGCCGTAAATTTAAGCAAGGAGTTTAAGCTAAGAAGATGGACCAGATGTGGTTAAACATGCCAAGAGTCAAAGCCAGGACATGATCAAATACAAGCCAAAAGGTGGTTACCAGGAACACTAACATACCACAGACCAGTGAAACAAAAGAGGGAAAGAAGAGACTAGAAATGGCCATTTAAATTTCTAAGCTGATGACATCAGTAGTGCATGGAGGTAATGAGAGGACCCCTGCAGCTATAGCCACATGGAGAGAAGCAACAGGACACAGACAGGTAGGGCAGTACAGATGGTACTGCCATAAGGGGCCCGGAGCTAAACAGCAGTTTGCCGCTGCCTCTGGAGGCTAGTTGCTGAAGAATACCGGAGCCTATGAATTTTCACTTGGTAATTTGTGAACATAGACCCCAATTCAGCGATGGATTAGCCAACTCAGACTCCAGACTCTGCCTCCATCACCATGGTGACTCTGTGATGTCACCATGTAATGTAAGGGGGTCAAAGGGAGAGGCAGGTGTCTTTAGGGCCTGTCTCACTTTTAAAACATGTATGCCTGTGAAGGGCAAGGCAACGGGAGCCAATTCCAGTTCTCAGTAAAAATTGGAAGATATCATGGTGTGACCCATAGTGCTTGTAAGTAATCATCAACATTTCACATAATATCAGCATTGTAGGAGACTAGACATGGACCGCACAATCCACAATATATATGTTGATCTGAGCCGCTAGGCATAATTTAGAAACATGAACATGAGGTTCTTTGTACACATTTTGATCAAACTGTATAAGCCCACTTGTCACTTCACGGCGACCTCTTTAAAGTGGGTCCCTACTCTAGTGGTTGCAGCACCGTATGGCGGCTACCGCCACCGCAGCACCGCTCATGCAGAGGGAGCAACCCAGGGGCCCAAAAGCACCCATGCCTTCAGACCGTACCAAGCCTCCTTGGCTCTGGGCCACGTCCCCCCACAAGTGCAGCACTACAGCAACAGACACCACCATACAGCACCACAACATGTGAACAGATGGAATGATCTCACCTTGCCATGCGCCCCCAGTGGCCAACTGAGAGCACAAGCAAGAGCAGGAACACTTATGAGGTCATTCCTGAATTAAAATCAGCTGGGTATTTTTTCAAATGCGTGGAGTGCTGGTACCAAGTAAAACCAAATAAATGAGGAGGATACACTATACAATATCAGCATTGTAGGAGACTAGACATGGACCGCACAATCCACAATATATACGTTGATCTGAGCCGCTAGGCATAATTTAGAAACATGAACATGAGGTTCTTTGTAAACATTTTGATCAAACTGTATAAGCCCACTTGCCACTTCACGGTGACCTCTTTAAAGTGGGTCCCTACTCTAGTGGTTGCAGCACCGCATGGCGGCTACCGCCACCGCAGCACCGCTCCTGCAGAGGGAGCAACCCAGGGGCCCAAAAGCACCCATGCCTTCCGACCGTGCCAAGCCTCCTTGGCTCTGGGCCACGTCCCCCCACAAGTGCAGCACTATAGCAACAGACACCACCATACAGCACCACAACATGTGAACAGATGGAATGAGCTCACCTTGCCATGCGCCCCCAGTGGCCAACTGAGAGCACAAGCAAGAGCAGGAACACTTATGAGGTCATTCCTGAATTAAAATCAGCTGGGTATTTTTTCAAATGCGTGGAGTGCTGGTACCAAGTAAAACCAAATAAATGAGGAGGATACACTATACAATATCAGCATTGTAGGAGACTAGACATGGACCGCACAATCCACAATATATACGTTGATCTGAGCCGCTAGGCATAATTTAGAAACATGAACATGAGGTTCTTTGTAAACATTTTGATCAAACTGTATAAGCCCACTTGCCACTTCACGGTGACCTCTTTAAAGTGGGTCCCTACTCTAGTGGTTGCAGCACCGCATGGCGGCTACCGCCACCGCAGCACCGCTCCTGCAGAGGGAGCAACCCAGGGGCCCAAAAGCACCCATGCCTTCAGACCGTGCCAAGCCTCCTTGGCTCTGGGCCACGTCCCCCCACAAGTGCAGCACTATAGCAACAGACACCACCATACAGCACCACAACATGTGAACAGATGGAATGAGCTCACCTTGCCATGCGCCCCCAGTGGCCAACTGAGAGCACAAGCAAGAGCAGGAACACTTATGAGGTCATTCCTGAATTAAAATCAGCTGGGTATTTTTTCAAATGCGTGGAGTGCTGGTACCAAGTAAAACAAAAGAAATGACGAGGATACACTATACAATATCAGCATTGTAGGAGACTAGACATGGACCACTGACTTCATTGTATAGGACAAGGGTGAGGCCCGCTGCTATTACATGACGTCCATGCTGATGACATATGGAGGTGATTAGCTGCCGCAATCATGTGACATGGACGTTATGTAAGCTTTAGGGCCTTTTCCAGCTGAAAGCTAACTGTGCTCCAGCTGATTTCTACTCACCCCCTCCCACTAAAGACTCAAAGATCACCCCTCCCTCGGGCCTGATCTAACTGTACGGGGCCCTCAAACTTCTGATGTCAGCCCTGCAGAGAGGTTACACGTGTAAAGGAAGCCCTCTTGTCAGTAATTCTCCTTTATTCAGCATGGCTCAAAGTGGGAGAAATCGTTTTCTGATCCAGGCTTCTTCTTTTTTTGTTCTTCTGTCTATAGATAAATATGTAAATCACACTGTCATGATGAATTTAGTTACCCTCTTCTTACATCTTGTTCCATTTCATTTCAGTTAGTTTATTAGCATTATATAAAATGTTTTCTCTTAGTTTAATAGAGGCGACTTGTTATGATTTGCTTAATGTGAATCAAGAGAAACAAAAATTAGTTCAATGTACTGTGGGCCTTTAAAAGAACAAATATTCCATTATCTGCCAAGATGTTTCCTTTAGTTAAAAAAGACACTTACACAAACTTGCCAATAAAACACATATCCTTAGAAGGGATCTCACTAAAAGTAACCTTCCCTTTTGGAATATAGAAATCTCTGAATACTACAAGGATCAAATATATACTTGATAAACTTCCAGAAATGTAAAGGAGTTAAAGCATTGTGTGTGACTAAGGACTAATTTGGCTATGCTAATTTGTGTGGTACATGTGTTCTGCATATGTTTCCCATGGATAGAGGAGAGAAAGATCTTTTGCATGTGGCTGCCAACCCAGCTGCAGGACCACCATCTGAGTACAGACACCTGTTCCTCTGGAGCCTGTTACTGCAGGGCAGGTTCCAACATGGCATTAACTGCAGATCCACTGCTAAGACATTTAACCCCTTTATACAAGACAGCTAAAATTGTTTGATATGGGTGCTATCATCTTTTGTGAAATATCTATCTGTCATTATCATCATGATCATCTTTTCTTAATATATATATTTATATATATATCTATCTATATATATATATATATATATATATATATATCAAGATATATCTATATACACCACGTTCCAAATTATTATGCAAATGTTATTTTTCGAAAGTTTTCCTAAATATTCGATGCAAATGACAATCAGTATAATCTTCAAGCCATCACAGTTGGAGTATAATGCAAATTTTATTGAACAAATCTCCTAATGATAACAGATTTTTTTTTAGAAGAAAAAAACTCAAAATGCACTGTTTCAAATAATTATGCACAACAGAGATCAAAACATTTTAAAGGTTGTAAAGAGAACTATAATGGTAATTTGTTGAATTTGCAGCATCAGGAGGTCATATTTACAGAAATCAAAAGCTCTTTCACTCAAAAAAAAACTTAACAGGACAAGTTACATGTTAACATAGGACCCCTTCTTTGATATCACCTTCACAATTCTTGCATCCATTGAATTTGTGAGTATTTGGACAGTTTCTGCTTGAATATCTTTGCAGGATGTCAGAATAGCCTCCCTGAGCTTCTGTTTCGATGTGAACTGCCTCCCACCCTCATAGATATTTTGCTTGAGGATGCCCCAAAGGTTCTCAATACGGTTGAGGTCAGGGGAACATGGGGGCCACACCATGAGTTTCTCTCCTTTTATGCCCATAGCAGCCAATGACACAGAGGTATTCTTTGCAGCATGAGATGGTGCATTGTCATGCAGGAAGATAATTTTGCTACGGAAGGCACGGTTCCTCTTTTTGTACCACGGAAGAAAGTGGTCAGTCATAAACTCTACGTACTTTGCAGAGGTCATTTTCACACAGTCAGGGACCCTAAAGGAGCCTACCAGCTCTCTCCCCATGATTCCAGCCCAAAACATGACTCCGCCACCTCCTTGCTGACGTCGCAGCCTTGTTGGGACATGGTGGCCATTCACCAACCATCCACTACTCCATCCATCTGGACCATCCAGGGTTGCACGGCACTCATCAGTAAACAACACGGTTTGAAAATTAGTCTTCATGTATTTCTGAGCCCACTTGTAAAGGATCTGAAAGGCACAGCTTCGGGGTTAAAGCCCATAGATAATCAGTCTGCACCTGCTTCTATGTCTGTGAGACTGACTCCATCTTCCACCACTCAGGGTGGCAGGCTTAGGAGTGGGAGAACCTATCACAGCCTGGCCAGACGGAGCTAGCTCCCGCCCTCTGTCTATTTATACCTGCCTTTCCTGTTCCTCCTTTGCTTGTGATTCTTCTCGTTTGGTTTCCTGGCCCTGCTGCAGCTTCTTGTACCATTGTCTTTGCTTCATATTGACCCCGGCTTGCTGACTACTCTCCTGCTCTGCGTTTGGTACCTTGTACACTCCTGGTTTGACTCGGCTTGTTTACTACTCTTCTGCTCTGCGTTTGGCACCTCGTACTCTCCTGGTTTGACTCGGCTTGTTCACTTCTCTTGTTACTCACGGTTTTGCCATGGGCAACTGCCCCTTTCTCCCCCTAGCTCTGTGTACCCTTGTCTGTTTGTCTGTCGTGCACTTATTGAGCGTAGGGACCGTCGCCCAGTTGTACCCCGTCGCCTAGGGCGGGTCGTTGCAAGTAGGCAGGGACTGAGTGATGGGTAGATTAGGGCTCACTTGTCTGTCTCCCCACCCCTGTCATTACATAATCACAAGCCAATACCTAGTCTACCCTGGTCCCTGACACCACTATGGACCCCCTTGAGACCCTGGCTCAGCAAATGCAGGGTCTCTCCCTTCAGGTCCAGGCCCTGGCTCAGAGGGTCAACCAGCCTGATGCTACCATGGTAGTCCCCCTCACCTCACCTCTTGAACCCCACCTCAAGTTGCCCGACCGGTTCTCAGGGGACCGGAAGACTTTTATCTCCTTTCGGGAGAGTTGTAGGCTCTATTTTCGTTTAAAGCCCCACTCCTCAGGTTCTGAGAGCCAGCGGGTGGGTATAATTATATCCCGGCTCCAGGAAGGGCCCCAAGAGTGGGCCTTCTCCTTGGCTCCTGACGCCCCTGAACTTTCCTCCGTTGATCTTTTCTTTTCTGCTCTCGGACTCATCTATGACGAGACTGACAAGACTGCATTTGCCGAGAGTCAGCTGGTGACCTTACGTCAGGGTAAGAGACCTGTTGAGGAGTATTGCGCTGACTTTAGGAAGTGGTGCGTAGCTTCTCGGTGGAATGACCCTGCCTTAAGGTGCCAGTTTAGGTTGGGTCTGTCGAACGCCCTGAAAGATCTGCTAGTTAGTTATCCATCTTCTGACTCCCTAGACCAGGTTATGGCTTTAGCGGTACGACTTGACCGACGTCTCAGGGAACGACGACTTGAACGTCTTGATGTTTTCTCCTCTGACTCCCCCATGATGCCTCCCGAGGTTCCGTTGCTTCGTTCCTCCCCGGAAGACTCGGAGGTACCTATGCAACTCGGGGCCTCCGTGTCCCCCCAACAACGTAGAGATTTCCACAGGAAGAATGGTCTCTGCTTCTACTGTGGTACTCTGCTTCAACTTGTCATCCGACAAGCATCAAGTGAACAACTGTCCTAAGCGTAAGAATGCAGCCGGAGAACTTCCGAGCCTAAGTGATCATCGGGGAGGTCACTTGGGCGCACAGGTATTTCCCGTAAATATGAAACGTAATAAAATCTTGCTTCCCTTTCAGGTCTCTTTTGGTGGTAGGTCTGCTACCGGCAGTGTCTTCGTGGATTCAGGGTCTTCTGCTAATATCATGTCTGTGGAATTTGCTATGTCTCTAGCTATGCCTTTGATTGATTTGCCTAAACCTGTCCCGGTAGTGGGTATCGACTCCACTCCTCTTGCTAATGGTTATTTTACACAGCATACCCCTGTTTTTTAACTCCTTGTTGGCTCCATGCATTTGGAGCAGTGCTCTGTACTGTTAATGCAGGGATTATCGTCTGATTTGGTTTTAGGCCTTCCCTGGTTGCAGTTGCATAATCCCACGTTTGACTGGAATTCTGGGGACCTTACCAAGTGGGGTAATGAATGCTTGACGTCATGTTTTTCTGTTAATTCTATTTCTCCCCCTGAGGTGGTGAAAACGCTACCTGAGTTTGTTCAGGACTTCGCCGATGTTTTCTCTAAGGAGGCCTCCGAAGTGTTACCTCCTCATAGAGAATATGATTGCGCAATCAATTTGGTACCAGGAGCTAAGCTCCCTAAGGGTAGGATATTTAATCTCTCTTGTCCCGAACGTGAAGCCATGAGAGAGTATATCCAGGAATGCCTGGCCAAGGGTTACATTCGCCCCTCTACTTCTCTGGTAGGTGCTGGCTTCTTCTTCGTAGGGAAGAAGGATGGTGGTCTTAGGCCATGCATTGACTACCGAAGCTTGAATAAGGTCACTGTAAGGAACCAGTATCCCCTTCCTCTGATTCCTGATCTCTTTAATCAGGTTCAGGGGGCCCAATGGTTCTCTAAGTTTGATCTACGGGGGGCGTATAACCTTATCCGCATCAAAGAGGGGGATGAGTGGAAGACTGCGTTTAACACGCCCGAAGGTAATTTCGAATACCTCGTCATGCCCTTTGGGTTGCGTAATGCTCCCACGATCTTCCAGAATTTCATAAATGAGATTTTAAGAGACTACCTGGGGTTATTTCTTGTAGTGTACCTTGATGACATACTTGTGTTTTCCAAGGACTGGTCCTCCCACATTGAGCATGTCAGGAAGGTGCTCCAGGTCCTTCGAGAAAACAAACTGTTTGCTAAGACCGAAAAATGTGTGTTTGGGGTGCAGGAGATACCATTTTTGGGCCAAATTCTCACTCCTCATGAATTCCGCATGGACCCCGCCAAGGTCCAGGCGGTGGCGGAATGGGTCCAACCTGCCTCCCTGAAGGCGTTACAGTGCTTCCTGGGGTTCGCTAATTATTACAGGAGGTTTATTGCTAACTTCTCGGTCATCGCTAAGCCTCTTACGGATCTCACTCGCAAAGGGGCTGATCTCCTCCACTGGCCTCCTGAGGCTGTCCAGGCTTTTGAGGTCCTTAAGAAGTGCTTTATCTCGGCCCCAGTGCTGGTTCAGCCCAACCAAATGGAGCCATTTATCGTGGAGGTTGACGTGTCCGAGGTGGGAGTGGGGGCTGTCTTGTCCCAGGGTACCAGGTCCCTCACCCATCTCCGTCCCTGTGCCTACTTCTCCAGGAAGTTTTCACCCACTAAGAGAAACTATGATATTGGCAACGGCGAACTCTTAGCCATTAAATGGGCATTTGAAGAGTGGCGCCACTTCCTGGAGGGGGCTAGGCACCAGGTAACGGTCCTTACCGACCACAAGAATCTGGTTTTCCTAGAATCTGCCCGGAGGCTAAACCCGAGACAAGCTCGTTGGGCGTTATTTTTTACCAGATTCAACTTTGTGGTTACCTATAGGGCTGGGTCTAAAAATGTTAAGGCTGATGCACTGTCACGTAGCTTCATGGCCAGCCCTCCTTCGGAGGAATATCCTGCTTGTATTTTGCCTCCAGGTATAATCATTTCCGCTATTGATTCTGATTTAGTCTCTGAAATTGCGGCTGATCAAGGTTCAGCTCCCGGGAGCCTTCCTGAGAACAAGCTGTTTGTTCCCCTGCAATTCCGGCTAAGGGTACTTAGGGAATATCATGACTCTGCACTATCTGGCCATCCAGGCATCCTGGGTACCAAGCACCTCATTGCCAGAAACTATTGGTGGCCTTGGTTGCCTAAAGACGTTAAGGCCTACGTCGCCGCTTGTGAAGTTTGTGCTAGGTCCAAGACTCCCAGGTCCCGACCAGCGGGCTTACTATGTTCTTTGCCCATTCCCGAGAGACCTTGGACCCATATCTCCATGGATTTTATCACCGATTTGCCTCCATCTCAAGGCAAGTCGGTGGTGTGGGTTGTAGTAGACCGCTTCAGTAAGATATGCCACTTTGTGCCCCTCAAAAAACTACCCAATGCTAAGACGTTAGCTACTTTGTTTGTCAAACACATCCTGCGTCTCCATGGGGTCCCTGTCAATATAGTTTCTGATAGAGGGGTACAATTTGTTTCATTGTTTTGTAGAGCCTTCTGTAAAAAGTTGGAGATTGATCTGTCCTTCTCCTCTGCCTTCCATCCTGAAACTAATGGCCAAACTGAGAGGACTAATCAGTCTCTAGAACAATATTTAAGGTGTTTTATCTCTGACTGTCAATATGATTGGGTCTCATTCATTCCCCTCGCCGAATTTTCCCTTAATAACCGGGTCAGTAACTCGTCAGGGGTCTCCCCCTTTTTCTGTAATTTTGGGTTTAATCCACAGTTCTCTTCCGTTTCACCTGGTAGTTCCAACAATCCCGAGGTAGAGGTCGTTCATCGAGAACTGTGCACAGTCTGGGCTCAGGTTCAGAAGAACCTAGAGGTGTCCCAGAGCATACAAAAAACTCAGGCAGATAGAAAACGTTCTGCTAACCCCTTGTTTATGGTCGGGGATCTGGTGTGGCTATCATCTAAAAATTTGCGCCTTAAGGTCCCGTCCAAGAAGTTTGCTCCCCGGTTTATAGGGCCGTACAAGGTCATTGAAGTCCTCAATCCTGTCTCCTTCCGACTAGAGTTGCCCCCATCTTTTCGAGTACACGACGTGTTCCATGCCTCCCTCCTTAAACGCTGCTTCCCGTCCTTGGCTCCCTCGAGGAAACCTCCGGTCCCTGTTCTCACCCCTGAGGGGGCAGAATTCGAGGTGGCCAAGATTGTGGACAGCAGGATGGTCCAAGGCTCCCTCCAGTACCTGGTCCATTGGAGAGGATACGGGCCTGAGGAGAGGACTTGGGTACCCGCTCGGGATGTTCACGCTGGGATATTGGTCAGGAGGTTTCATCTTCGTTTCCCCTGTAAACCAGGTCCACTTAGAAAGGGTCCGGTGGCCCCTCATAAAAGGGGGGGGTACTGTAAAGGATCTGCCAGGCACAGCTTCGGGGTTAACGCCCATAGATAATCAGTCTGCACCTGTTTCTATGTCTGTGAGGGTATGTGCACACGTAGTGACCAAAAAGTCTGAAAATACGGAGCTGTTTTCAAGGGAAAACAGCCCCTGATTTTCAGACGTTTTTTGAGCAACTCACGTTTTTAGCTGCGTTTTTCGCTGCGTTTTTTACTTCCGTTTTTGGAGCTGTTTTCATTGGAGTCTATGAGAAAACAGCTCCAAAAATGTCCAAAGAAGTGTCCTGCACTTCTTTTGACGAGGCTGTATTTTTACGCGTCGTCGTTTGACAGCTGTCAAACGACGACGCGTAAATGACAGGTTGTCTGCACAGTACGTCGGCAAACCCATTCAAATGAATGGGCAGATGTTTGCCGACGTATTGTAGCCCTATTTTCAGACGTAAAACGAGGCATAATACGCCTCGTTTACGTCTGAAAATAGGTCGTGTGAACCCAGCCTGAGACTGACTCCATCTTCCACCACTCAAGGTGGCAGGCTTAGGAGTGGGAGAACCTATCACAGCCTGGCCAGACGGAGCTAGCTCCCGCCCTCTGTCTATTTATACCTGCCTTTCCTGTTCCTCCTTTGCTTGTGATTCTTCTCGTTTGGTTTCCTGGCCCTGCTGCAGCTTCTTGTACCATTGTCTTTGCTTAATATTGACCCCGGCTTGCTGACTACTCTCCTGCTCTGCGTTTGGTACCTCGTACACTCCTGGTTTGACTCGGCTTGTTTACTACTCTTCTGCTCTGCGTTTGGCACCTCGTACTCTCCTGGTTTGACTCGGCTTGTTCACTTCTTTTGTTGCTCACGGTTTTGCCGTGGGCAACTGCCCCTTTCTCCCCCTAGCTCTGTGTACCCTTGTCTGTTTGTCTGTCGTGCACTTATTGAGCGTAGGGACCGTCGCCCAGTTGTACCCCGTCGCCTAGGGCAGGTCGTTGCAAGTAGGCAGGGACTGAGTGGTGGGTAGATTAGGGCTCACTTGTCTGTCTCCCCACCCCCGTCATTACACCACTGCAACCGTTTCTGCTTGTGAGCATTGTTTAGGTGTGGCCGAATAATAGCTTTATGCACACTTGCAAACCTCTGGAGGATCCTACACCTTGAGGTTGGCGGGACTCCAGAGGCACCAGCGGCTACAAATACCTGTTTGCTGCTTTTCAATGGCATTTTAGCAGCTGCTCTCCTAATCCTATTAATTTGTCTGGCAGAAACCTTCCTCATTATGCCTTTATCTGAACGAACCCGTCTGTGCTCTGAATCAGCCACAAATCTTTTCACAATACGATGATCACGCCTAAGTTTTCTTGAAATATCCAATGTTTTCATACATTGTCCAAGGTATTGCACTATTTCACGCTTTTCGGCAGCAGAGAGATCCTTTTTCTTTCCCATATTGCTTGAAACCTGTGGCCTGCTTAATAATGTGGAACGTCCTTCTTAAGTAGTTTTCCTTTGATTGGGCACACCTGGCAAACTAATTATCACAGGTGTCTAAGATTGATTACAATGATCCAAAGAGCACTAAGACACAATACCATCCCTGAGTTTAATTGAAAAACTAATAATTAAATGTTTATGACACTTAAATTCAATGTGCGTAATAATTTGGAACGCGGTGTAGGTATATATCTAACCTTTGTAATATTTAACAATCATCTTTTTTTAATCTCTGTTTGTCACGGGGCCCATAGAAGTAGTGTACATAGGATGGTGTGGACTCACTGTGTTGCCAACGGATTTGGCGTGGGGTCTAATGGATAGCTAGGTGTTCATAGAAAAAAAAAATGCTTGGTCCAGCGCTTTAAAAGAAAATGTATTCAACTTTATTAGAAATCTACTTGAAATACATTGAGAAAGTAATGGTGGATGCATCAACCCTGCGCGTTTCAAACAAATCTCTCATCCCTAATCATGGCATGTTCTAGAATATATGTATGTGTATATGTATGTGAGACATTGACCTAATGGTAGATGTTGGTTTTTTACTGACTTGACCTGTTTTCAAATGGATACATCTACAGTATATGATATTCACTATGTATTTTTTACTTCAATTAAATCACAGATTTCTAGGCAGTGGTGTAACTATAGGGGCCGCAGCGGTTGCAATTGTAACCGGGCCCCGAAGCCAGGGGGCCCACGGCCCCACACACCACATCAATGAAAAGTTACTATAGTAACTGGGGCCTATGTAATAAACTACACAGGCCCCTGTTACTATAGTAACTGACAATACTTTCTCCTTCCGGAGAGCAGCAGCGGTCCTGACGTCACAGCATTGTGCGCAGCGCATGACGTCACAACGCTATGCGCTGCGCACAACATCCCGACCCTAGATGGAGTGAGGACCTCCGCTGCGGCCAAAGAGGAGGGTAAGTTTAATACCACCAGTGGCGTAGCTATAGGGGTCGCAGCAGTCGCAATGGCGATCAGGCCCCTAAGCTTGGGTGGCCCAAGGGGCCCCCACTGCCATACAGCGTGCTGATTAAATATATTTTCTCTGCCATGAAGCCGGCACTTCAAGGTTACGGTCACATGGTACACTTAGTGTACCATGTGACCGTGACGTCACGTGAGGGGCGTTCCAGCCAGTGTGGAAGAGCCGGTGCGGAGCACTGCAGGTGAGCTGCAGAGTCTGTATTGTAATGTAATGTATTGTGTTGTCTTGTAATGTATTGTGTTGTATTGTGCTGTCTGTGTCTGCAGTGGAGATCGGAGAGGGGCCCGTTAAATTACAGCCCCCCTCCTCTCTCCACCACAAACTTCACAACTCAATACAATACATTACAAACTGTGGGTCGCAGCCCTCTGTGGGGGTCGTGTGAAGACCTCCGGTGGTCGCGAGTCACTCAATGAGGTCCCGGTTCCATTCAATGCTGAAGCAAGGAGCTGACGTCTCCTTGCTCCAGCATTCACTGTGCCCTGAGTGGCTCGATGCAGGCAGGCGCGATGTATTGATGACATCACTCCTGTCTGCGCTAAGTCACTCATACCACACACAGGCGGGTGAAGGACCCTCCACCCAGCGTGGGAACGGGGATAGGTAAGTAATTATGTTATTTTTCTATTATGCACATATGGGGGTATTATACTGTATGAAGGGCTGATATGGTGGGGGGGTGTTATACTGTATGGGGGTTGATATGGGGGGCATTATACTGTATGGGGAGCTGATATGAGGGGGGTATTATACTTTATTGGGGGCTGATATGGAGGGGGGCATTATACTGTGTGGGGGTTGATATGGGGGGCATTATACTGTATGAGGAGCTGATATGGGGGGCATCATACTGTATAGGGAGCTCATATGGTGGTATTATACTGTATGGGGAGCTCATATGGGGGGCATTATACTGTATGAGGGCTGATATGGGGGCATTATACTGTATGGGGAGCTGATATGGGGGGTATTATACTGTATGGGGAGCTGATATTGAGGGCATTATACTGTATGGGGAGCTGATATGGGGGGCATTATACTGTATGGGGAGCTGATATGGGGGCATTATACTGTATGGGGGCTGATATGGGGCACTATTCTGTATGGGGCAGTCATGAGTAGGGGCATTATACTTTATGGCGCAGTTAAGGAGAGCATTATACCGGGTTGGGGCAGCTATGGGAGCATTATACTGTGTGGGGGCAGTTGGGCAAGGCAGCTGGGCATAGGCGCGCACAGGGGTCTAGTGGTGTTGGGGAGGGGTAGGGTGTCCCAAGCTGAATTCTTTCACCCGGGTCCATGACCCCTGAATACCACTGTCTGCTGAAGCTGATGGCTTGGGGTCCGACTCCCAGAACCCCCGCCAATCAGCTGTTTTGAAGGGGGTACAGCGCTCGTACGAGCGCTACTTCCCCTTCATTCTGGTCACTTTCCCACACAGAATCGCCGACACGGACTATTCACAGTGTGAACAAGTAATGGAAATGAAGGGGAAGCAGCGCTTGTACGAGCACTGCAACCCCTTCATAAGAGCTGTTGGACCCTGACCCATCAGCTATCGATAGCCTATCATGAAGATAGGCCATCAATGTTTAGGGACTGGACAACCCCTTTAAGCCTACCATGTGGTAGGCTTAGATACGGGGCCCCAGCAGACAGTAATCTTATACTGTATAAGATTACTGTCTGCTGGACCCCGTATCGTAGCCTACCTTAGGCTTAGATACAGGGTCCAACAAACAGTATCACACATGCACATGGGCCCTGTATCTAAGCCTACCATATGTGTTAGGCTGTGTTCACATCAGCGTTGCCCTTCCATTAAGGGGCTCCGTCTGAGCAGTTGACTGCGCTATTGATTCGGTCAAAACAACGGAACCCTGTCACAACGGTGACAAACGGAAACCTTTAGCAACGTTTCCGTCACCATGGAGATCAATGGTGAGGAAACGGAAGCTGAGGTTACAGTTTACTTTTCCGTTGAAGGGTTAGCCGACGGAAACATCTGACGGAAGGGCAGCAGTGATGTGAACAGGACCTTACTAATGTTTGTTTGTTTTTTTTTAAAAGTTCGGTCGTTGGACTACGTCGGATTCAAGGACTACTTTGATGACGGCTTTTTTTTATTATCAATAAAATGGTTAATGAGGGTTGTGTGGGTTTTTTTTATTTACTCTCTTCCTCTACCATTTCCAACTGACACTGCACTAACACTAACTGCCACTGGACCCCCTCTAGGTCCTTAGCTCCTCCCACCTTCTGGGAACTTCTTAGTCTAAGCCACTCCTCCACAGGCTGTAACACAGTGCATTGTAACTTTACATTTGTTATTTTAAAGTGACAGTACCTAAAAGTGCTAAAAAGTCATAAAATACATTTACAACACATTATCTCACAAGTAATGTCTTGGGGGATATTACAGATAGAAACGCTTCTATATCAAACATGATTATATCATTCTGTTCCCATATTGGTGATACCCAGGCTGGCGCTTTTCCAGACAGTAGGGACAAGATGTAGGCTACCTTGGCCTGATCAGAAGCAAACTGATGCATAATCACTTCCAAATGGATAGTGCACAGATTCTAAAAACTCGGGCAGGACTTGGAATTGTCATTATAGCAAGAAGGGGTCGGTAGATTCAATCCAGGACTGTAGGTGGCAGCTTGAAAATGTGACGCATGCACCACAGGTGAGGCAGCAAGTAGCAGGAAATCACAAGGTATTAAGGGGAGAAGGTATATACTGCAACATCTGGTATAAAAGATGCTGTCAAACACATTGACTGGAAAGTTCTTTGGCCATGTCAGAAACTTCAGGCAGGGAAACGTCAGCGGGATCCATGGCCTGAGCAAACGGTCACGGGGCCTTTGGAAGTAGAGACTGTCACAGGGCCTACAGAGGATGGTGTGAACCCACTGTGTTGCCAATGGATTTGGCGTAGGGCTAAACTGGGTAGCAGAGTCTAAGAGATAACCAAGTGTTCACAGTTTAACTTCCTAAAGGAGACGTGGATTTGAGTAGATAGAAAAACCGCAGCACACACAGGTATCAAAGTATCAAAAGGAGAATCTTTATTCCACCATAAATAGCGACGTTTCGAACCCAAATGAGGGCCTTTCTCAAGCAGTAAATCAAGTGCAAATGTGGTATTTATATAGGGGAAATTACATTACAGCAGTGATTGAATAAACAGATGCACATGTAGAAAAAACAGGCAAATAGAAGTACAACAATAAAAATACATATACATGTGAATAAAAGCGTACAATACCCGAATGAGTGGATAACCGGCCTGTTAGTTGAAACAAGCTGTCAAAATTAGTAATGTGTCGGCTTTCGGCTCTCCCTTCTGCCCATGCGCGGGTTTCACTAGACGTCATGACAACAAAGCGATGTAACCTGCTTTATGTAGGCGAGACCACTCAAGAGCGTAGAAATAGACTTAACCAACATAAATATACTATTCGGCATAAAAAGTTGGACTTGCCCATACCACAACATTTTGAGAAATACCGACACAATGTTTTGCAATTGGGCTTTAGATTTATTGACGGGATTCCTCTGTTACGCAGGGGAGGCGACAGGGAGGCTATGCTAAAAAGGTTGGAGCTTCGCTGGATTTATGAGTTAGATTGCTTTGAACCAAAGGGCTTAAACCGGGAATTTAAGATTGGCTCACTCTTTTAGCTTTGCTGTTTGATGCGTGCTAATATCATGTTGCTGTAGGTTTGTTTTTAAATTTAAGTGCTGAGAACAGTTATGCAGTCTATGGACATATTGTTCTGTTTTGCTGTTTTTATTAATGTATAAGAAAATAAAAAAAAATCTTTTAGGTTATTTGCACATATTGGAATTTGTGAACCCTGTGAAAATGGATCCCTGGACTGAGTTTATATATTGCTAATATTTTTGTGCTACTCAATTTTCCCTCTGCCACATTGTTCTCCATTGTTGTCCTGTATTATAATAAAATGGTATCAAGATACAGGTTTCAGTTTGGTCCATTAGCTAATATATTAACGTTCTCTTGAAAAAAAAATTATTGTTACTATATCTCCATTTTTTGTACTTTGATATCCATTGAGTAGATTATTTTATCTTTCCCAATGTTTGTTAGTCCTTAAGCGGGCTTTCTCGTTGCATGATAGGTATGTAAATGGAGTTTTTTTACTCACCTAGCCTGGTATTCACAGACGTTTAGTAATGTGAATTTTTCTTCATATGCCCCCTTTGTATACAGGTAAAAACACGGTGGAGTGCATTATGTTGCATGTAAACAATGTTAGTATACTATTTGATACCATTAATTCATCTTGCTAGGGAGATAATAAACATCACGTTACTTACCGTTGAGTGGAGAGCGGGGTTACCATGGTAGCGACACTTGATTACGCGCCATGGTACTTGCGGTCATGTGATCGGGATTACTAGGTTACGTCGCTTTGTTGTCATGACGTCTAGTGAAATCCGCGCATGGGCCGAAGGGAGAGCCGAAAGCCAACACATAACTAATGCCGAATTTTGACAGCTTGTTTCAACTAACAGTCCGGTTATCCACTCATTCGGGTATTGTACACTTTTATTCACATGTACACTACTGTTCAAAAGTTTAGGGTCACTTAGAAATTTCCTTATTTTTGAAAGAAAAGCACAGTTTTTTTCAATGAAGATAACATTAAATTAATCATAAATACACTCTATACATTGTTAATGTGCTAAATGACTATTCTAGCTGCAAACGTCTGTTTTTTAATGCAATATCTGAATAGGTGTATAGAGGCCCACTTCCAGCAACCATCACTCCACTGTTCTAATGGTACATTGTGTTTGCTAACTGTGTTAGAAGGCTAATGGATGATTAGAACACACTTGAAAACCCTTGTGCAATTATGTTAGCACCGCTGTAAACAGTTTTGCTGTTTAGAGGAGCTATAAAACTGACCTTCCTTTGAGCTAGTTGAGATTCTGGAGCATTACATTTGTGGGTTCGATTAAACTCTCAAAATGGCTAGAAAAAGAGAGCTTTCATGTGAAACTCGACAGTCTATTCTTGTTCTTAGAAATAAAGGCTATTCCATGCGAGAAATTGCCAAGAAACTGAAGATTTCCTACAACGGTGTGTACTACTCCCTTCAGAGGACAGCACAAACAGGCTCTAACCAGAGTAGAAAGAGAAGTGGGAGGCCCCGCTGCACAACTGAGCAACAAGACAAGTACATTAGAGTCTCTAGTTTGAGAAATAGACGCCTCACAGGTCCTCAACTGGCAGCTTCATTAAATAGTACCCGCAAAACGCGAGTGGCAACGTCTACAGTGAAGAGGCGACTCCGGGATGCTGGCCTTCAGGGCAGAGTGGCAAAGAAAAAGCCATATCTGAGACCAGGGCCGCCATCAGGGGAGTATTACTGGTACTCCCGTCAGGGGCCCGGCCACATGGATGAAGAAAAGGGGCCTGCCGGGCTGCCGTTGCCCCCCCCCTCGGACTGTTGCCCCCCCTCGCAATGCTCGCGCCCCGCCCCTACTAACGCCCGCGGCACCCCCCCTAGCAACGCCCGCGGCACCCCCCTAGAAACGCTCGCGGCACCCCCTGCATACCTCTTTGTAGCTTCAGTGGAAGGGGAAGATGCAGCATGTGCTGAAGCTGCGTGTGGAGATCCCGCCCCCCAGCTCCTCTACACTGCCGAACGGACCTGCAGACTGGTGAGTATTTTCCCCCTATCCTTCCTGCTTCCCATCCCCCTGACCCTATTTGTAGAATGTATAAAGTTGATTAAAATGTTTTTTGGTATTTTTTCGTTTTCCTAGCGTTTTTTTTGCCGCGATTTTCGTAATCGCGGCAAAAATTGCGCAGTTTTGCCGCGATTATATAAAAATCGGGGCAAAACCGCGTGATTTGTGCGGCAATTACGAAAATTGCATAAAAAAACAGGATACAAGACATGAAAAGTGCTGTTAGGCTATATTCTCACAGTGCGGTCAAATCACGTTTTTGCCACGATTTTGCAAAAATTGTGGCAAAAAAATGGGATTTCACCGCACTGTGTAACTAGACTAAGGCCTTATTCAGACGGCCACGTTCGGTCCGTGACATACGGAGCGTGTATCGGCCGTATTTCCCAGGCTGACCACAATTCATGGAGCCGGACTCCTAGCATCATAGTTATCAGTGTTGCTGGGAGTCCTTGCCTCTCCGCGGGTATACTGTCCCATACGGTAATGATGCTTTCAGTACAGGATCGGGGACAGTATTCCCACGGGAAGCGAGGGACTATGATCATAGATAACTGTGATGCTAGAAACCCGGCTCCCTGAACTGTGGTCGGTCCGGGAAATATGGCCGATACACGCTCCGTATGTCACAAACCGAACATGGACGTCTGAATAAGGCCACTTACTTGCCTCCTATTTTTGGTGCGGATTGCGCACTGAAAATTCACTACAAATTACAATATAAGGCCTTATTCACACAAACGTGTTATACGTCCGTGCTACTAGCGTGATTTTCACGGACGTCGCACAGACTTATGTTAGTCTATGGGGCCGTGCAGACTGTCAGTGAATTTCATGCAGCGTATGTGCGTTGTGTAAAACTCACGACATGTCCTATACTTTGCCTGTGTTTCGCGCAGCACGCACCCATTGAAGTCATTGGGTGCGTGCAAATCGCGCACGGCACACGGAAGCACTTCCGGGTGACACGCGTGATTCACGATACAGCTGGTAAAGAAGAGAAGGGAAACATAAAAGCCCCTCCTTCTTTACTGTGTTGTAACATCAAACAGAGTGTCATAATGATGCCGGCTGCGTGAAAATCACGCAGCCACGCACCATATGCTGATGCCACACCGAACTTTTGCTCGCGCAAAATGCAGCATTTTTTGCGCGTGCAAAACGGACACGTTCGTGTGAATAAGGCCTAAGGCGATATTCAGACCAACGTGTGTGAAATCAGACGTGAAGAACGGCCGATTTGCAGCCGTGCGGGACCCGTTTTCACAGACTTGAGTCTATTGAGGGATCCGTGAAAACGCACAAAAATAGGACATGTCCTATTTTTTTACAGGCCCTTCACACGGTCTGTTAGAACAACGACCATGTGAATAACCCCATAGAAATACATGCAGCCGTGTGACGGCCATTAAAAAAAACGTCCTTCACACGGACGATTAACACGTTAGTCTGAGTAAGCCCCAACTCATGTGAATGGGGTTTGTCAAAACCTCATGCACGTGCAGCATTTCACCCCACAAATAATTTTTTTTCAGCTTCCCAGTACATTATGCGGCACAATAAATGGTGCCATGAAAAACTACAACTTGTACCGCAAAAAACAAGCCCTCAAGTAAAAAAAATGATAGCTTTTGGAAGGTGGAGAGGAAAAAACAAAAGTTAAAATCCAAAAAATGGCTGAGAAGGGAAGGGGTTAAATAAGCTGCATTCCTATTAGGCTCTGTTCACACAATTAGCAAAAACAGTCTGAAAATACGGAGATATTCAAGCGGAAACAGCTCCTGATTTTCAGAAGTTTTTTAAGCAAACTCGTGTTTTTCGCGGTGTTTTTTACGGTCGTTTTTGGAGCTGTTTTTCTATAGAGTCAATGAAAAACGGCTCCAGAAACGTCTCAAGAAGTGACCTGCACTTCTTTTTTGCGGCCGTTTTTTTACGCGGTCGTTGTAAAAAGAACGGCCCATCGGAACACAACGCCTTTTTTTCCTCATTGAAATCAATGGGCAAATGTTTGGAGGCGTTCTGTTCTGATATTTCATACGTTTACGGCAAGAAAAACGGCAGAAAATAAGCTGTGTGAACATAACCTAATGTTGCAGAATTGTAACGTATTTAATCTTTTACACTGTAAAGGGTTAATTTGCTGTAAATCCCCAGCAAATTCTGTAACGCACACATTGAGGAATCCGGTGCACAAAATCCGTATCAAAACCGCAGGTAAAATCTGCACCTAATAGTGCGTTTTTTTATAAGTTTTTAGCTGCGGTTTTTACTTTTTGATGCGGAAATAGGTGCAGGTTTTATGCTGCAGATTTTTTTATTATTTTTTAAACTAGTCAGAAACAATTCGCAAGCGGAAACGCAAGATAAAGTGACATGTAGCATATTTTCAAATACGCACCGCAGGTCAGTTTTTGTGCAGAAAATCGACATGTAAATGAGATTTCTTGATCTCATTTACTTTGCTGGTTCTGTATTACACTGCGGATTTGCCGCACGAAAATACCCACGACAAATTTGCTTCTTTCTTTTCTCTCGCGGGAAAAAAACGCCTTCGCCTCCCGTTGAAATCAATAGGAGGCGATTTCGGACGTTTTTTGCCACGGTTTCTGCTGAAAAAAATGTGTGAACAGGGCCTTATTCTCGTGCGGATCTGCTACACGCTTGTAGCATCTGCGCCAGGAATCAAAGGGAAAGCCTCCGAGTTTTGCTGTGGAAAAACACATTGAACTTTAATGGCAACGAAAGAGCGGAGCATTAGTGCTCCTTACTTCCTCACAAGCGCTTCCCCCTCCCTTCCCCCTTCACATCGTGTTGTTGCCCTAAGTTTATCGTGTATTCAGGAAATCTCCTACCTTACAGTATAAACAACGTAAACGATAATTCACAGGGCTCCATTATGTCCTTTTAGCCTCCGTCGGGCTGGTGGACGTCGGTTTACCTTATTTTTGAAGGATGAAATGGCGTAGTAGACTTTGTTATTCCGGAGTCCCCAGGCAGCATCACGAGTGCTCTACCCATGGACTTTATCCCTGGGAAAGCTTCTGACATCACTGTCCATATATGTAAAGTGACATCAGAGGATTCTCTAGGGCCGGAATCCCTGGCCAGAGCATTGTCGACGCTCCGGCCGTGTACTCAGGCTTTGCAAAGCTTTGGACGTCACTTTACGTATATAGACATCAGGAACAGCGCCAGACTCCCTGGGCAGAGCGCTAGTAGAAGGCTCCAGCTCTGTTCATGGGCAGTGACTTCAGGAGTTTCCCCTGGGCCATTCCCCAGGCGACGTATCCCACTGTATGCCATACAGTCGGATACGTTTTAGCTAAATAGATCAAAATCCGGAGCATTAACCGGTCACTGCCGGCTCCATGGTCTCCTTCACTGTAATTGACATAGGCACCAAAATCAGTTAATGCGTATAACGTACAAACGTGAGTGCCACAATTTCCGTTGCCCACCCCCGGTAATGGAGGGGGGGCCCCAGACATCTTGGCTGTATGGGGCCCAGAAATTCCTGATGGCGGCCCTGTCTGAGACTGGCTAATAAAAGGAAAAGATTAATATGGGCAAAAGCACACAGACATTGGACAGAGGAAGATTGGAAAAAAGTGTTATGGGCAGACGAATCGAAGTTTGAGGTGTTTGGATCACACAGAAGAACATTTGTGAGATGCAGAACAACTGAAACGATGCTGGAAGAGTGCCTGACGCCATCTGTCAAGCATGGTGGAGGTAATGTGATGGTCTGGGGTTGCTTTGGTGCTGGTAAAGTGGGAGATTTGTACAAGGTAAAAGGGATTTTGAATAAGGAAGGCTATCACTCCATTTTGCAACGCCATGCCATACCCTGTGGACAGCGCTTGATTGGAGCCTATTTCATCCTACAATAGGACAATGACCCAAAGCACACCTCCAAATGATGCAAGAACTATTTAGGGAAGAAGCAGGCAGCTGGTATTCTATCTGTAATGGAGTGGCTAGCGCAGTCACCAGATCTCAACCCCATAGAGCTGTTGTGGGAGCAGCTTGACCGTATGGTACGCAAGAAGTGCCCATCAAGCCAATCCAACTTGTGGGAGGGCCTTCTGGAAGCATGGGGTGAAATTTCTCCCGATTACCTCAGCAAATTAACAGCTAGAATGCCAAAGGTCTGCAATGCTGTAATTGCTGCAAATGGAGCATTCTTTGACGAAAGCAAAGTTTGAAGGAGAAAATTATTATTTAAAATAAAAATCATTATTTCTAACCTTGTCAATGTCTTGACTATATTTTCTAGTCATTTTGCAACTCATTTGATAAATATAAGTGTGAGTTTTCATGAAAAACACAAAATTGTCTGGGTGACCCCAAAGTTTTGAACGGTAGTGTATATGTATTTTTATTGATGTACTTCTATTTACTTGTTTTTTCTACATGTGCATCTGTTTATTCAATCACTGCTGTGATGTCATTTCCCCTATATAAATCCCACATTTGCACTTGATTTACTGCTTGAGAAAGACCCTCACTTGGGTCGAAATGTCGCTATTTATGGTGGAATAAAGATTCTCCTTTTGATACTTTGATACCTGTGTGTGCTGCGGTTTTTCTATCTACTTATGTCTATCTGGAGTTGGACTGGCTACAACTTGACACTGCTTGCACCGATTGAAACCTTTTCCTGTTTAATGCCACTCATGAATTATTCTGGGACTGTGATGTGCTGCTGATTTCTCTTTTTGGAGATGTGGACTTCGCCGCTAGTATCTCCATGTCGCTACCCGCAGAGTAGTCTCCATTAGTAAGTGCCGACGTGGACAGTCAAGGTACAATAACAGCAGTCAATATGCAGGTTCTGGCATTAGCATAGGTTAGGGCAGGCGGCAGAAATACACTCACGGTTAGCAAAATGAGAGGTCAGTGCACGATCGTCGCGGTAAACAGAGAAAAGGTCAGGGCAGGTAGCAGACAGGAATGATCTAGTTGAGAAGGTTCAGTAACAGTAAATCCAACATGAAATAAGGGAGAGCTGAATTAGCAAGCTGGACAACCTAATTGCTCATGCATGGAGGAATGTGGAAGATACCCTTTTATACTTAGCAAAGCTGGGTGGAATTTAAAGCATGCCGGCCTTTCAAAAGAAGGTTCGGCGAGCCTGCACACTAAAGGCAGCAGCAGGAGATCGGCGGCAGAGAAGGCCACCAACAGTGTGGAATGGAGGAGAGATGCGGTAGCGGCTGGGAGCCAGGAGAAGCCGAGGACTGGTAAGTAAATAGCAGCGGGAATTGGCAGCGGCCATTACACTATCTATCCTAATAGATAACTCGCAGCAATCAAAGACGATTTTTTTTCACCCATCTAAGAAAATTCCAACGTTTCAGCCCACAAATCGTTTTCTTTTCTTTTTTATTTGATGCATGTGAATATAAAGGCCTGTGAATCATTTACATAATTAAGTTTAATTAAATATCATTATCAACATATGTAATGGATAAAACACATACAGTGTATAATACAATCCAGCAATTATTGCTTCTTGTAACCTTTCTAACAATCATGTGTATATACATTTTTACAATGTTACAGAATAATAAAAAGATAAGCAATCTGTTAATCAACCTCATTATTACAAATGTCTAAGAGGGCGAGATATCGGGGCCGCCCACATCAGTAGAAGGATTCCAAATTATCAATTGCGCTTGTATAAAAACAAGAGCGTCACAAGTGACTTCACACTATTGTCTAAAAACAAGAGTGTTACCAGTGACCTCTCACCAATTACAAAAGGTCGATTGGCACATGCATTGTACATAAGCAACCAGTAACCAATTTCATTGTTGGTACTGGCATAAACAGTAACAGGCCGTAGTCAGCAGCGTTGTGAATCGTGCGCGTGCGCTTCTAGTTCTGTTATGTTTGTTGTGCCTTCCTATTGCTATAGGTAGGCATGTGAATATGACCCATATTTTTTTTAATTTATTATACTAATATGTAAATGAAAAGCCGTGTTGCCAATGACTCACTTCTGCTCTGATTGGCTGCAGTGGTCACATGGTGTAAACACTTCAGCCAATCAGTGGCAGGTTGAAGCAGACATACATAGTGCTAACTGTAGCTGCTGAGGCACAGCTTCTCAGCCTACCTCTCATCTCCCCGCATGGACTATTCTAATGGAACCTGTGACCAGAATTTTCCCCACTAAAGCCACAGCACCCTCAGGTAGGGTATGAAATAACCTTTTTAGCTTTCCCTTTTTTATGTTAAAAATCGCCCGTTTGCCTATAAAATAATCGCCTCCAAAGTCATATACGAATTAACTGAGAAGAGTCAAACACTGCCTGTTACTTGAGGAGTTAGGCTGAGTAGAACCTAGAACCATGATTCTGGTGTTGTTTTAAAGATGAGAATCATAAGCTTTAAAATTATGATCACAGTTCTAAGTGCTACAGAACCGGAGATACGGCCAGTTGATAGTTGGGAGTGCGAGCTGCAAATACAAACTACCTATTTTGTAGCTATCTCACAGTGTATCTATCTTCATCAACGTTCTTGCCAGTCACATTGAGACTCATGTCAATATTATTACAACTCCATTTAACCATACTTATTTGGAATGAACTGATTTGATCATCTCCTTGTTCTTTTGGACTTTGGATCGAACCATTGTTTTTTTGACGACAATCTCTTTTCCCCTCGAATTTCTTTAAAAATAGTTTTTTTTTTTATCAAGGACAATTAATTTGTCCCTTTAAGTCATGGGTACTTTTGGTCCTCTATTTGGTCCTTACCTTATCCCTTCTGAAAGAGTACCTTTTTGAAGCGGTACTGATCGTTAAACTCTCTTCTTTCCCTTCTCCTTAGGAACCAAATTTTTGATACCTTAGCGCAGAATGAACCCCCATATATATTTATTTTCCCCTTTTAACATGTGACTGTGCTTACATGTCATTTCTTATAATTGGTATGGGGTTAGGAGACTTTATTCTCCTTATATAGATGGCTAGTATAGGTCTAACTATTTCTAAGCCTGGTGACGTGCATTTAAACTTTTTTTATAAAATTCCTTTGAGGTCAAGTCATTTGCCACTGTAGTCATATACCATCCAGTGGTAATTATATTAGCTTTGGAGACTGAGTCCTTTTTGATATATACAGCAAAGACAGATCTAATTTTTTCTGAGTCCAATGATACAGTCAAAGTCCACCGACATGTGCAATTACACTGATGAAGATCATGGCCAATAATTGGTCTAATTTTCTTTAAGTTTGCTGAAATACGCAGCTAAAACCTTTAGAAAATATCCAGTTTTGTGACTAAATTCCTTGCAGGTAGTGTCAGACGGCTCTGATATCTTCTAGGTCCGCTGACATGCGCAGTTATTCTGATCTGGCACTTGTAAATTGAACTACCAATAGAAATCCAAATGTACATCCGCCCTAGTGCCTTCTGCATGGATGTAGAGAGAGGTACCTGATTGGTCTATCCACCAGCCCTTCACTCTAAATGAGGAGCTTGACTGTTTGCTTTCCTGTGATTGGTCCAACTTAAGGACCATCCTCCATCACGTCACATGAGTCTATAAATAGGGGCATTTTGTCGATCGCTGCCATTGGCCCCAATATCCCTGAAGACGCTACATTTGTAGCGAAACATGTCGGGGGGCTAACTGAGTTTTAATACAATGCTCTGCTGATGGTTACATTCATCACTTCGTATACTATTAGTTAGTGACTGTGTAGCGGACTGCAGCCGCTGATTTAGACAGAAAATGGAAACAAACTCTCTGCTGATGCAGCACCACTCAGGCACCACTCCAGTTCTAACCCACTAACTGCATGCTCCGTGAGCAGCATGCTTCGCTCAAGATTGTCTATCGCCCTCAGTGTTGCATTTTGCTCCTCCAGATCTCTAATGCGAGCTTCCAGGTGACCAACATGCTCACATCTGCCACAGAGGTATTCACCCTGGAACTCAGGCTCCAGTCGTGCATACATATGCACTGAAGAAAACCTCCAATCTTGCTGGCCATTATCCCAGTTACAAAAAAACAGCGAACAGTTGTTAATGCAAAAAGAATAGAAGAGTACTTACTGGGGCTTTAACTCCTCTTTTTAACTCCGGTTTTTGTAACTCCACTTGATATACAAACCACTTGTTTTACAAGCCCCACTAGAGCAGGCTCTCTAGAGCCCTGAGGGCTAATTTATACCACCTGGGACCAGCTAACCCCTCCCCCTAGTCAGCTGCTCAGCAGGCAGTAAGCTGCAAAGAAAAAATGGTTTTAAATTGTGTCACTTTTGCAAACTTTTTAGCAAGCAATCAATTCATATATCACATACAATGGCCCTCCACTTTGTCACACACAACACAGTAAGTCAATCCGGTTTTTGTAACTCCACTTGATATACAAACCACATGTTTTACAAGCCCCACTAGAGCAGGATCTATACTTCTCCACAACTTTGTCTCTAACCTGTTTGGAGAGCTCCTTGGTCTTCATGTTGGTTGCTTAGTGGTGTAGCAGACTAAGGGGCATTTCAGAACAGGTGTATTTATACCGACATCATGTGACAGATCATGTGACACTTTTTTGCACAGGGGGGCACCTTATTCAGTAATTATGTGACTTTTGAAGTTGGTTTGGTTTGTCCAGACCTTATTTAGGGGTTTCATAGCAAATGTGGTGAATAGAAATGCACTCACAACTTCTCAGTTTTTAGGGTTTTAAGGCACTGTACTTCATCGAAGCTCCTGCAAGGTGATTTCTCAGTAATTTTCCATGAACAAAATGCATTTCTAAGTTACGGTTCTATTCTGTGCTCCTGTAAGCATTTTTTTAACCCTCTTCTCCAGTCATTCTGTTTCTCTAAATATCACAGTTTGCCATGACAAATATTGATGCAATATCCCTATAATGGAAGCAAACTGAATATTCCAGAAATTAGCCAATAATTCTAGGAAGTTCCTGAAAATAAAAAATATATATAACAGAACACAGCAACAAAAGGACTGTTATATGTAATACATTGATCGTTGAATTAATGAAAGCACACATATTGAAACTATGAAAATATAATTTGTGGTTCATTTGTATTTCATTATTTACACTCAAAAAATATTTGAGCATTAAAATTATTACATGTGTATGGGAACAGGGACTGTGGCTGCTACAGCGGTAGTTAGGCCACTGCCTCCTAGACAGGGGCTCCCTCTAGAAGCCAAATCTCCAGCAAGAGCATCGGCAATGCTCTGGCCGGGGATTCCACTGCTGGAAGGGCCATGATGCTGGCCCTGTACATACACTATCCTATTCAGTCCTTCTCTGCTTCTTATTCCCCATCAACTTTTAACTCTTCTCAATATACAGGACAAAAACCTCTTCTACTTTTCAGTCTCCAAGATGACTCCACAAGCATGGCTCCCCTATCCTCAGTTCCCTAACAATCTCAATTCTCATTCTACCCAGAACTAGCCAGAATTCTGAAAATTCCTTACTATACAGTATTGCTGTGAACAAGTGCTGGATTATCATATCATCTGGATTATTAAATGTCGGGTAAGGTAATTTTACAGTAAATAGATATTTGGGATGATAGTAGTTATTATATTATATATAGTAGTCGTGGTGGTGTGGGCCGATTGTAAAAGATGAGGAAAGAGAAAAATGTATTCATTCAGAGAAGACATCACCTGTAAGTTACTGGATGAATTTGTTGTGTATTCGGCCTGTGACTTCATCTGATCAGTGCAAGATTCTCCTGTATGTTTTGTAGTGCTAAATGTAATTTAAAAAGTGATATCTATCCAGGGACCGTGTCTTTTAAGATCCCAGCAACTCCTCTAATAACTTACATACTCTTTCCCCCCTGGTTCTGACCCAACTTAGTACTAAGTAGATCTCATGGCGCACCTGAGTTACAACAGTAGATTTCCACCTCTCGCTAGGGTTGCCTAGCCCTGCTCTATATCATATTTGCACAGCAGAGACCTATTCTATTTTTAACTGTTGGTGTGAGTTTCCTTGGCTGTTCTCTCTTTGTGGGATATACAGTTAGGTCCAGAATTATTTGGACAGTGACACAATCGTCATGATTTCGGCTCTGCATGCCACCACATTGGTTTTGAAGTTAAACAACTGAGATACAATTGAAGTGTAGACTTTCAGGTTTAATTCAAGAGGTTGAACAAAAAGGAATTAGGTTTAGGAATTGCAACCATTTTTCTACAAATCCTCCTAATTTCAGGGGCTAAAAAGTAATTGGACAAATTAACATTACCATAAATAAAATAGTTCTTTTTTTAAATAATTTGTAGAGAATCCTTTGCAGGCAATGACTGCCTGAAGTCTGGAACCCATGGACATCAGTAAACGCTGGGCTTTCTCCTTTGTGATGTTTTGCCGGGCCTTTACTGCAGCTGTCTTCAGTTGCTGCTTGTTTGTGGGTCTCTGTGCCTTAAGTTTTGTCTTAAGCAAGTGAAATGCATGCTCGATTGGGTTGAGATCTGGTAATTGACTTGGCCATTGCAGGATATTCCACTTCTTTGCCTTAAAAAAATCCTGGGTTGCTTTCGCAGTATATTTTGAGTCATCTGTACTGTGAAGCGACATCCAATCAACCATTGCTGCATTTGGCTGAATCTGAGCAGAAAGTATATCCCTGAACACTTCAGAATTCATCCAGCTGCTTCTGTCTTCAGTCACATCATCAATAAACACTAGTGACCCATTGCCTTTGGCAGCTATGCATGCCCATGCCATCACACTGCCTCCACCATGTTTTACAGAGGATGTGGTGTGCTTTGGATAATGATCTGTTCCAAGCCTTCTCTATACCTTCTTCCTCCCATCATTCTGGTACAGGTTGATCTTAGTTTCATCTGTCCAAAGACTGCTGTTCCAGAACTGGGCTGGCTTCTTTACATGTTGTTTGGTAAAGTCTAATCTGGACTTTCTATTTTTGAGGCTGATTAATGGTTTGCACCTTGTAGTGAACCCTCTGTATTTGCTCTCATGAAGTCTTCTCTTTATGGTAGACTTAGATACTGATACACCTACTTCCAGGAGACTGTTCTTCACTTGTGTAGATGTTGTAAAGGAGTTTTACTTCATCATGGAAAATATTCTGCAATTATCCACCACTGTTGTCTTCCGTGGACGTACAGGACTTTTGTAGTTCACGAGTTCACCAGTACGCTCTTTATTTTCAAGAATGTACCAAACTGTTGATTTGGCCACTCCTAACATTTGTGCTACCTCTCTGATGGATTTCTTCATTTTTTTCAGCCTAACGTTGGTCTGTTGCACTTGCATTGTAAGCTCCTTTGACCTCATGTTGTGGGTTAACAGCAACAGCTTCCAAATGCAAATGCCACACCTGGAATCAACTCCAGACCTTTTACCTGCTTAATTGATGATTGATTAACGAGGGAATAGCCCATGCAGCCCATTAAATAGCTTTTGAGATAATTGTCCAATTACCTTTGGTCCCTTGAAAAAGAGGCAGTTACATATTAAAGAGCTGTAATTCCTAAACCCTTCCTTCAATTAGCATGTGAATACCCTCAAATTAAACCTAAGAGTGCGCGCTTTAAGCCCATATTGATTATATAACTGTATATTCAACATGTTTTGGTAAACTGCTAAAATGCCAAATAATTCTGGACCTAACTGTATATATATATATATATATATATATATATATATGAACACACCAAATTATTAGAGACACCCATTTTAGTAGCATATTGAAACTCCTTTGCAATTAAGAACGGCAGCAATTCTTCGTGGCAGAGATTACACTAGGAGTTGAAATAGTTCTGCAGCAATATTGGCCCATGCAGACAGGGTAGCTTTTTGCAGTTGCAACTAAAGTGTCCTTCTCCCATAGGGTAAACAGCTGCCATGAAGGGATGAAATTCGTCAGCCACAATGCTTAGGTAAGCCTTAACGTTAAAAGGTCCACAGGTATCAGAGGACCCAGGTTGTGCCTAGCAAACATCCCCCACACCATTACTCCACCATTACTCCACCTCCACCAGCCTGAAGTGTTTACACCTGATGGGAAGGATTCATAGATTCATGCTGCTTGTGCCAAATTCTGACCCTCCTGTCAGCATGGTGCAACAGAAATCTGGATTCATCTAAACAGGCGTAGTTTCTTCACTGCTCGTGATCCAATTTTTTGCGCTCTTTTGCTCACTGTAGTCTTGCCTTTCTGTTTCCCTTAGGGTATGTTCATATGGGCTATTTTCACCTGTTTTTCAGGCCATAAACATCCTGAAAAACGGCTGAAAAATCGGAAGCAGAATGCCTACCAACATCTGCCCATTCATTTCAATGGGAAATACGGCGTTCTGTTACGACAGGGCGTTCTTTTACACCTCATTTTCAAAAAAATGGCACGTAAAAAGATGCCCCTTAAAAAGAAGTGTATGTCACTTCTTGAGCCATTTTTGGAGCCGTTTTTCATTGACTCCAAAAACGGCCATAAAAAACGCTTGTTTGATTTAAAAAATGTCTGAAAATCAGGAGCTGTTTTCCTTTGAAATCAGCTCTGTATTTTCAGCCGTATTTTGTTAACCGTGTGAACATAGCCTTAGACAGCAATGGCAATCGAACTGGTCATCTGCTATTATAGCTTATCTACAAGTTGTGCATTTGGATATGTTAATTGGAACACTAGTGTTGTATTCGGCTGCAAATTGTTAAACTGTGCACTTGCTTACTTGATTTTATGCTGCACTCCGGGGTTATCTGTCTAATTTCCATACAGGGTAGCCGAATCGGGAAAGGGCAGGGATCTAAAATGGCCATTCAGTGTATGTTTATATGTTTGGAAAATCCATATTAATACTAGAGGAAGTAGTTATGTCATTTAATGGTGGATAGTTCACATTTTGTAACTACTGCTTGAGTATCCATACCCAAAAATATTTGTACACAATAAATGGTGAAGAGTAGAGATGAGCGAACCGGGACAACCGAACCCCGGTTACATCGGGAAATGTTCGGTTCGCAGCGAATCCGAACTTCACCGGGTTCAGCCGAACCCGTTTTGACCGAACCCGGTCAAAAATATTATACAAATCGGCAGCCACTTGTCTCTATCAATCACTGATAGAGAAAAGAGGCTGCTGATTAAAAATAAAATAAAAAGCATTTCATACGTACCCGGTCGTTGTCTTGGTGACGAGTCCCTCTTCTTCCTCCAGTCCGACCTTTTCTGACGCAGCAGCCTGTGATTGGCTGCAGAGGCCTCTGCAGCCTGTGATTGGCTGCAGAGGCCGCGGCAGCCTGTGATTGGCTGCAGCGGTCACATGAGCTGTATCGTCATCCAGGAATGTCGGACCGGATGTCGAGAGGGACGCGTCACCAAGGCAACGGCCAGGAGACCGGACTGGAGGAAGCAGAAAGTTCTCGGTAAGTATGAACGTCTTTTTTTTTTACAGGTTGATGTATATTCTGATCGGAATTCACTGTCCAGGGTGCTGAAACAGTTACTGCCAATCAGTTAACTCTTTCAGCACCCTGAACAGTGACTATTTACTGACGTCGCCTAGCAACGCTGCCGTAATGACGGGTGCACACATGTAGCCACCCGTCATTACGGGGCCTCATGCACACGACCGTAAAAACACCCGTTATTATGGGTCGTAATTACAACCTGAAATAGCGGGCCCATAGACTTCTGTTAGCCATGGGTACCTTCCCGTTTTCTCACGGGAAGGTGCCCGTGCCGTTAAAAAGATTTTACGGGCCGTGCTCCTATACTTTATAATGGAAGCACGGCTCGGAAAAATGACCGGCTGCCCGTGGCCGGCCGTGCCCGGCCGTGCTCATCTCCTGAAATACTCTGTGCTGCCTTAAACTCTGTGGACAGGTCAGGATCCTGTTTCTTTTAAATGCTCGATCCACTATATAAGGCTGCGCTACAGTGCAGCATTTAAAAGAAACAGGATCCTGACCTGTCCACAGAGTTTAAGGCAGCACAGAGTATTTCAGGAGATGAGCGTGCGGATCTTGTGCGGGGTGGTGACTTGCCAATCATGTGAAGGTGTCATTGAGGACAGGAGTGGAGGAGAGGTAACAGACTGAGCTAAGTAATGGTAAGAGCAGAGTTCACAGCAGCACAGAGCATTTCAGGAGAGGAGCGTGCAGATTCAGTGCTGCTGTGAACTCTGCTCTTACCATTACGTAGCTCTCAGTCTGTTACCTCTCCTCCACTCCTGTCCTCAATAACACTTTCACATGATTGGCAAGTCACCACGTAATGGTAAGAGCAGAGTTCACAGCAGCACAGAGTATTTCAGGAGATGAGCATGCGGATCTTGTGCGGGGTGGTGACTTGCCAATCATGTGAAGGTGTTATTGAGGACAGGAGTGGAGGAGAGGTAACAGACTGAGAGCTATGTAATGGTAAGAGCAGAGTTCACAACAGCACTGAATCTGCACGCTCCTCTCCTGAAATACTCTGTGCTGCTGTGAACTCTGCTCTTACCATTACGTAGCTCAGTCTATTACCTCTCCTCCACTCCTGTCCTCAATTACACCTTCACATGATTGGCAAGTCACCACCCCGCACAAGATCCGCACGCTCATCTCCTGAAATACTCTGTGCTGCTGTGAACTCTGCTCTTACCATTACGTGGTGACTTGCCAATCATGTGAAGGTGTTATTGAGGACAGGAGTGGAGGAGAGGTAACAGACTGAGAGCTACGTAATGGTAAGAGCAGAGTTCACAGCAGCACAGAATCTGCACGCTCCTATCCTGAAATACTCTGTGCTGCTGTGAACTCTGCTCTTACCATTACGTAGCTCAGTCTGTTACCTCTCCTCCACTCCTGTCCTCAATAACGCCTTCACATGATTGGCAAGTCACCACCCCGCACAAGATTCGCACGCTCATCTCCTGAAATACTCTGTGCTGCTGTGAACTCTGCTCTTACCATTACGTGGTGACTTGCCAATCATGTGACGTTGTTATTGAGGACAGGAGTGGAGGAGAGGTAACAGACTGAGAGCTACGTAATGGTAAGAGCAGAGTTCACAGCAGCACTGAATCTGCACGCTCATCTCCTCATTGTAAAATATATATAGTAATCCAACATATACATGGTAAGTGGTAAGTCATCTTAATATAATTATTCAAAAGACAAGATATTTCTACACTTATTAGGAATATGAATTAAGTAATCTAAGGAAAAGCTTTACATCATGAAACCTAACTCCACACGCTCAAGTGCTTTTAAAAACCTGGGTCACCATATTCCGTCTCCCTATGCTCTACAGATAGTGGTCCAAAGAAAACCCTGCTGACACTGAAATATGTGAAAAAGATGCCCACTTAGACTAAAATTAAGCCTCACAATAATATTGAAAACATCTCCTTGGCAACAAAGGTGCACATATGTTTCAGATCTGCTTGGCTCCTAAGTGCCTAAATTCAGGATTGAATAATTACACTAAGAAAAAACTTGTCATCATAAGTAACATACAAAAGTAATATAAAACTCATGTAAAAGGCTGACATTATAGTTCTGTAGCTATTGCTTAGTACTGCAATAAAATACTGCACATATATAGGGGCATTCTGTGTTGTTTGCCTTTCCAGAAAAGTAGGGTATAGAACTGCTATCTCCAAACTATTTTCTCTTCATTGACTGCAACCTTTTACTGGAGGCTGTCAGGGTATGCTCGGAGTTGCTGGAGAACCACAGGTAGACATAGGGTAATCAGAAAGGGATAACCTAAACAGTAATGAAAGGTCTCAGATACGGTTTCAGAATGGTAATGTTTGCATTACATTTTTTCGAAATACATTAATATTAAATTTTTTTGCTTTTTGCATAATATTTCATTAGCAGAGGAAATAAAGCAAAGACTAACGTAATAAACAGATGAAATAAGATTACGTTTGTCTATGTTTTTTGGATAAACATATAATGGTCATTAGAATACCATTTAATTTACTGAATCATAATTCTGGGCTTCAAGGCATAGCTTTCTTTGGACATGGCGCAAAAGTTGCATCTAGCTTTTGACTGCCATGGAGAATGGATGATATATACAGTATTTGTATGAAGTACTCTGTAGTGAGGTACATCATCATAAACTGGGCCGCCATAAGGGCAGTACAGATGGTACTGCCATCAAGGGCTCGGGCTAAACACGGTAGTGCCGTTGCTGCTGGACACTAGCTGCATAAGCTCATTGGAGTCTGCAAATTTAACTCAATAACTTGGTAATTTGTGAACATGGGGCCCTCTCGTTATGAATTTAAAACTGCATGGCTATGTGCTATGCCTGTATGGAAGCAGAGGTCCATAGTGCTGGTAAGTGATCACAAGCACTTATATTTCCACTATATATATTTTGTAGGCCTGTGGCTGGGAAAGTATGTAAATGTATTTCTCCCCAGGAAAGTGGGGTTTCTCAGCAAAACTTAGTTTGCTGAGGCTAGTTATGAAGTCTGTTATATGTTCCTGGATTTCTTTGGAATGGCAGGTAGGTTTGGTCGAGGGACTTTCCATTCCATCCCCGCTACAGTACAGGGTTTCCCCTAGCCAAAATCAGTACAGATATGCTCACTGGCATACCTCCCAACTTTCAGGTATCGCAAAGAGTGACAACCGATGCGGCGTGCTTAAGTCCCGCCTCTAACACAATCCTTGCCCATACACAACCGGTTCAGCTCACACAGTATAATGCTCCCATAGTGCCTTCCACACATGCCCTCTAGCTGTCCCCACACAGTATAATGGCCTCTATTTACCACCATAAAGTATATTGCCCCCAAAGCTGCCACCATACAGTATAATGCCCCCCTCCTATAGATGTACCCATACTGTATAAAGCCAACACAGATGCCTCCATGCAGTCTAATGCCCACACAGATGCCCCCATACAATGTAATGCCCACACAGATGCCCACTTACAGTATAATTCCCACACAGATGACCCCATGCAGTATATTACCCACACATTTGCCCCTATTCAGTATAATGCCCAAACAAATTCGCCTATACAGCATAATACCCCATAACTGCCACATACAGTATAATGCCTTAATAGCTGCCCCCATACAGTATAATGCCCCCATAGCTGCCCCATACAGTATAAAGCCCCATAGCTGCCCCATACAGTATAATGCAACCTTAGCTACCCCCATGCAGTATAATGCTCCCTTAGTTGCCACTAGTGCCAGTGCCCACATGTAAAGTGCTACAGTTCCCATGTAGATAGTGCCACAGTACCCATGTAGATGGTGCCACAAAAGTGACCATGTAGATAGTGCAAGTTTCCCCTGTAGATAGTGCCACACCCTCTTGAAGATAGTGCCATCCCCCTATAGATAGCGCTATCCCCCTGTAGATAGCCCCATTGGGATTCCCTCTAGGAGCGGAATCCCCAGCCAGAGCATTGGCCATGCTGTGGCCTGGGGATTCTGCTCCAGGAGGAGTCCCTGACGTCACTGTCCATAAATAGACAGTGACGTCAGGGGTTCACTCTAGAAGCAGAATCCCAGGCCAGAGCATCAGCAGGGCATTCTGCTCCAGGAGTAGCCCCTATATGGACATCAGGGGTTCCCTCTAGGATTGGAATCCCCGGCTAGAGCGTCGGCAATGCTCTCGCCGGGGATTCCGCTCCAGGAGGAGCCAGTGACGCCACTGTCCATATATGGATAGTGATGTTAGGGGTTAAGATGTCAGAATCCCCGGCCAAAGCGTCAGCAATGCCCTGGCCGAGGATTCCCGTCAAGGAGGAGCCCCTAAAGTCCCCGTCCATATATGGATAGTGAGATTAGGGGTTAAGATGTCAGAATCGTTATATGGACAGTGACGTCAAGGACTTCCCCGGGCTCAGTGCTTAAAGTAGCACTGTGCCCAGGGGTCCTCTGTAATAATGCTGAAGCAGGGAGCTGACAGTTCCCTGCTTCAGCATTAGGTTCAACTGTATCTGCATCCTAAGGACGCAGATACAATTGACACCGAGACATACCCCCGGCGCCTGGGACAGCGGGACACCGCCCGGATTCCAGGACTGTCCCACTGAATCCGGGATGGTTTGGAGGTATGTTCACTGGGTTATTTGAGGCTGCACTGAATGCAGTCGAGTCAGAGCCTGGGAATCCACACAAGGATAGTGGGGAAAGCCTGATCCAAGGAATACTGTACTCCTGGTTTATAATAGGTTAAGAAACCTGCTGTTACTGCCCAGACGGTCACGGTGTTTGTTTTGTTTATATGCTGCAAGTCTCGTATGCTGCTTAAGCACTCATATGTTTTTGGACTGCAATAAAAGCAAAGTTTGGACATATGCAAAGATATGCAAAGATCCCTACTATATATATGTATGCAGGGGCATCGCTAGCACCGGACGTTTGGCCCAGGGCCCCGGATCCACAAGCGACTGCCGCTACAGGGGATGCAGTGGTCGCGATTGCGAATGGGCAGCAGTCGCGATTGCGACCTGGCCGCTGCCCCCGCACCGCGTCTATAGAAATTTACTATAGTAAATGGGAAGTATGTCATAAAATACACGGGCCCCTGTTACTATAGTAATACCACAATACTTACCCTCCTTCTCGAGCACAGTGGAAATCCTGACGTCTTCTCGCATCATCACCCTGTGCGCCGCGCATGACGTCACGGCGCTGGCATTACACTTCCCACCCTGGTAATGCTAGCCTGTTGCTATGTTGTATTTGGCTGGTTATCAAAAATAGGGGGGCCCCACGTCATTTTTTTTTTTAAGTGGAAAAAACGTTGTACAACATAGCAGTAGCAGGCTAGCATTACCAGTGTGGGAAGGGCCACTGTTTTTGGTCTTTCTGAGCCTAATAATACCAACCTATGGCCGACCCAGTACCCGACCTACACTACAGATGTTTGGGTACTGGATCATACTCGGCTCTTCCCGGTACCCCTGGTGGCAGTGGCTACCAGGGTAATAATGGGGGTTAGTGTTAATCTCTGCATCGGCTAACACTAAGCCCCGCCTTAGTAATAGACGTTGTCAATCAGTCAACGGCCATTACTAACGCAGTAGTAATAAAGTTTAAAAAAATATAAGGACATAGAAAAAATATTTTATTGAAATAAAAAAACAGACATCCCTCATTAACCATTTTATTGAGAATAAAAAGCCGTAATCGGAGTAGTCCTCGAATCTGACGTAGTCCAACGACCAAACCTGTAAAAATACACAAATACACCAAAAAAATTAGTAACACATACAAAAACAAAGCAATTATTATACTTACCTTTCCTGGGTCTAGCCCTGGAGCCACAATGTCAGTGAGCTGGGCCCCCCATAGATAAAACCCCCCCCGGTAGGTAAAACCACTGCCCGTAGATACTGCCACCCCCGTGTAGATAATGCAACACACTTTTTTATTAGGATAAAAAAATAACTATACAAACTCACCTTAATCTCATTCCCACGTCGTCCGGCGACAATGGAGACCTGCCCTCTTCTGCGCAGGTCTCCTGGGGTTGAACGACGCAAACAGCGCGATGACGTGATTGCGCCACTTGCGTCTATGAAAGGCGCTGATTGACAGGGCAGAATGACTTTCCCTGTCAATCAGCGCCTTTCAACAATGCAAGCGGCGCAAAGTTTCGCGCCGCTTCGCTCGTAGAAAGATGCTGAATTCATTGCTTCTAATTGTACCTGTGTCCTATAGACGCAGGTACAATTATAGTGCAGGAGTGGTGGCGGCGACTCATTTCAGTGGTGCCGCCGACCCCTCAGAGAGGCAGCAGGCCGCCGTCGTGGATGGTGCGGCCCTGGCGCCCCCCTCAAACATGCACCCGGAGCACATGCCCCGCCTGCCCCTCCCCCCACTAGCTATGTCCCTGGTTCAAGGGGTTAAAACTACCAGACAGGTTCCCATTAAATATACAATTGAACACAATTCCATCTGCCCTGCAATTTTGCTAGTATAAATATATCCTATATAATTACAGCTCCAGAGCCAAGCTCAATACATATATACAGCATCAGAACAAAGCTCAGTACATATATGCAGCTCCAGAACCAGGCTCAGTATATATATATATATATATATATATATATATATATATATACACAACACATTAACAAATATAGTTCAATTTAGTGGAACCCCTGCCGTATAGGTTTGTATGGCGTAAAACTACAGCTCCCAGCATTTCCCAAACAATGGTAAGGATATGCTGGGAGACACTGTTTCACAAAAAAAAAAATCATACCACCCATCATCTTGCTGCAGATCATACAGTGACTACAGTACTGATTAGAGGCAGAATAAACATTTACATTAAGTGACTTACCGGGGACATCTCAGATTCTAGTTCTTTTTCTCTTTTCTTCTCCCTTCGGTCCAGACCTCTATGATGGATTTCTCCCAGCCACGACCAGTTTCTGAAGTTTTCTGCTCAGATGTCTTCTGCTTCTCACTTTTTTTTTTTTTATTCTTTATTTACATGACCTGGACGGTCCATTTTCCCAGGGGTGTAGGGTAATATACAAATAACTAAGAACACTTGGAAAAAAGTATTCAAGATACAAGGCGAGTAAAAAGACTAGAAAAAAGGAGAGAAGGGGAGAGGAGGTGAGAAAAAAAAGAACATGAGAGAGAGAAAAAAAATGGGGGGAGGAGGAAGGGAAGGAAGGATTGTAGAGCATCAGGGTGTAGTATGTCGCATCGCCACAGCGGATTCTCAATCGGGTTGTTGGTCAAGACTTATCATATGTAGAATGTCCGTGTATGAGTCAGAGCTCTGAAAGTCTATCCAAGTAGCCCATATTTGAGAAAACTTCTTATATGAGACATTGAGAGAAGAGGTTAAATCTTCAATGTGCATGAGATTATTGACGTTGGAAATCCAGAGGGACAGAGAAGGAGGAGAGATAGTCTTCCGCTTTAAGGGGATACAATGGCGAGCTACCATCACCAAAAAGTGTAGCATAGAACGTCTATAAGCATCAACTGGGACGTCGCAGTGATGGAGGAGGAAGAAAGTCGGATTTCAAAAGGAATGCATGAATCCGTAACCTCGCGGATCATCTGTTTTACTCCATCCCAAAATGGCGTAAGTAGAGAGCAGGACCAAAAGGTGTGGAGGTGGGTACCATCCTCCAATCCGCATCTCCAGCAAAGAGGAGAAACTGCAGGGAAGAAGCAGTGTAGACAAACCGGGACCCTGTACCAGCGAGACAGCAATTTATAACTGGCTTCTTGATAACGAGAACTGATCGAAGTCTTGTGCGCCAGGATTAGGATGTGACGTCTTAGTGCGTTCGAGAGGGAAATATTCAAATCAGCCTCCCATTGCAAGAGGTAGTTAGGGGGAGGTAGATCTGGAGGATTCTGAAGCAGGTTATATATCGTCGACAATACATGGCGAATCAGTCCAGAACCTTCACACAAATCTTCCAGAGGAGTCCTACTGGTTTGATATAAGGAGGGGGGCGAAATGGAGGAGCAAAAATGCCAATGACCCAAGGGCGTGAGATTAGACAAACGAGACATTTCAGCAATAGAACCAATCTGAAACACTCAGGAAATGGGATGCCCTAAAGTTACCAAGATCGGAATATTGAATCTTACAGACCTGAAGGGAAGAGTGGATTTCCCAGAATGGGGTACATTGAAGAATGGACCGGGAGTAGGGAGGACCTCACTGACGGCATGGAGCAGTATAGAAGTGTATGGCCAATGGTAGGGTGTTGGCAAAGAGGTTTGAGTTGATCACGGTCTAGCTATGGAATGACAGAAAGAGGGACCTCGGTGAAACTCTGTTCCAAACATACCCACGTTTAAAGGGAATGTGTTGCCAGAAAAACATGTTTTTTTTTTTTAATTAAACATTTAGTGTGTAGGTGATTAAACATTGTTCACATTTTTTTTATTTTTTTCACGAGTCAGGAAATATTATAAATTAGATTCTAATTTATAATATTTCCCATTGCTGGTCACTAGATGGAGCTATTCCCAAAATTGCAGCATTGCAAAATTGGGTAAAAAGCCCTCGCTCTAGTGAGCTCTCAGCATCCCCCCCTCCTTTATCCTGGCTAGTGCCGGGATAAACGAGGGGTTTGAACGGTCTAACCTCCTACACTGTGTGTCGCCATTTTTTGAGCTAACACACAGTGTAGAAGGTTAACATACAATAGTAAACGTACACAAACACGAACATACATTGAAATCTCTTACCTGCTCCTGCCGCCGTGGCTCCCTCCGGCCCGTCCCCTCCGTCTGCTGCCGCTGGTCCAAGTGCACAAGTCCGGAAGCCGCGACCGGAAGTAGTAATCTTACTGTCCGGCCACGACTTCCGGTCCACAGGAAAATGGCGCCGGACGGCGCCAATTTCAAATTGGACTGTGTGGGAGCGGCGCATGCGCAGTTCCCACACAGACGGCGTACACAGAAGTGGATGGGACGGGAGCCGTTCGCAGTCCATATGGGACTGTGGCTGCCGTATTCCATGTCTGTATGTGTCGTTAATCGACACATACAGAAATGGAACAAAAAATGGCAGCCCCCATAGGGAAGAAAAAGTGTAAAAATAAGAAAAAGTAAAACACAAACACACAAATAAATATAAACGTTTTTAATAAAGCACTAACATCTTTAACATATGAAAAATAAATTTGTGATGACACTGTTCCTTTAAGGAGAACGTGCCTGCACCAATCTACTACCCTCAAAAGGTGGGACACAATATAATAAGATCTGATATCAGGAAGTGCTTGGCCCCCTGACTCCTTAGATCTACATAGCAGCGTGCGTTTAAGTCTAGGTGGTTTGCCAGTCCAAATGAACGATATTTGCAGAGAGTTGACCGCTTTGAAAAACAAGAGAGGAATAGCTATAGGAGGAGCCTGGAACAGATATAAGATCCTGGGTAGAATATTCATTTTGAATATGGTGTATCGTCCCATCCACGTGAAAGTACCTTTCGTCCACTTAGTGCAGTCCGACTGTATGTTAGCAAGGAGCGGGGGTAAATTTAATCTGAAAAGGTCTTTCAGATCAGATGGGATTTTAACCCCGAGGTACTTGAGAGCTGTCGTGGTCCACTTAAAACGAAATGACTGTTCTAAGGTATGTAAGAGAGGGGGGAGAAACGTTCATGGCTTACGACTTAGAAAAATAAATTTTAAAATTAGAGAGTTTAGAAAATTGCTGACATTCATGCATAAGGTTCGGGAGTGAAATGTATGGATTGGGCAAGAAAATCTTCTGTCATACGCACTTTTATACCATTAGTGTCAGGGTTCGCTCGGATATGTCGGAGAAAAGGCTCTGGGGTCAGAATAAAAATTAGGGGAGATAGAGGGCATCCCTGTCTGGTCCCATTATGACTGGAGAACTCGTCTGAGGGGATGCCGTTCGCACGAACTCTGGTAGAGCGACATGAATACAAGGACATAATCCATCCCCTTATGTGGGATTTAAGGCCAAGTCGGAGAAGAGTTTCCTCCATGTATGTCCAGTTAATGCTGTCAAAAGCTTTTTCAGCATCTGAGGAGAGGAGCATGAGTGGTATTTAGACAACTGAGCTTTATGGATAAGATGAAAGGTCTTAGTCTTGTTGTCACGTACCTCCCTTACTGACATGAACCCAGCCTGGTCCGTGTGAACGACATCCCCCAGTAGTGGAGTCAAACGAACAGCAAGAATCTTAGCAAAGATCTTTATGTCTGCGTTGAGGAGAGAGATCGGTCTGTAGCTAGGCATTGTTAGAGGTCCGTACTCGGTTTAGAAATCACCGCAATGTGTGCTCTGAGTGCATCAGGAGGGGTAGTAGGAGAAGTCAAGAGAGAGTTCAAGGAGGCTAAGAAATGCGGGCTCAAGGTATCAAAAAATCTTTTATAGTACGGCAGTGTAAACCCATCAGGTCCGGGGGCTTTGCCCGACTGGGAGTGCTTGAGGGCATGAGACAGTTCTTGTATGGAAATCTGAGTTTCCAAAGCAGCGAGATTGTCCTCTGACAGGGAGGGGAGGCCAGAGTCAGCAACATAAGCTTAAATATTTGATCTAAAATTACTAGAGAGCGTATCTTGGTTAGTGGAGTCAGTGTTGTATAAAGAGGCGTAGAAGTCGCGAAATGTGGAGGCTATGTCTAAAGGAAGGTGGACCCGAGAGCGGGGAGAAGGGGTTAGAAAGGGTACATAGGTATGTGTTTGCTGAATACGCAATGCTCTAGCAAGTGATTTACTACATTTGTTTCCATACTCATAAAAATGACGTTTACATTTGGATAGGGAAGATTTGGCCTTAGATATCAGGAGGGAGCTAAGCGCTTCTCGTTTTTGAAGAAGGGCCACCTTACAATCTGGGTCACGGGAACATTTCTGAGAAGTTTCCAAAGTCTTAATCTCAGAAAGTAGGAGGGTGATAGTTCCTTTTTCAAAAGAGCACCATGTTTGATAAACGTACCACGAATGACACATTTATGGGCTTCCCATGTGACGCATGGGTTAGTGGTGTCTGTGGCGTTAAATGTGAAATACTCATCGATGGAGCGTTGGATATCAGAGGTGACAATCACATCATTAAGAAGGGAGGTGTTCAGTTTCTATTGAGACTGGTAGGGGAGCGGTGAGTGAAGAGAAAGTCTCACGGTGACGAGAGCATGGTCAGAAAATGTGATCGTGTCGATGTCAGCAGAGTTGAGGGAATGGAGAGAATGATGTTTGATAAAAAGAAATCTAGTCTGGAATAGGTGTCATGTGCCGGGGAGTAGAAAGAAAAGTCCTTGTCTGATGGATGGAGAAGGCGCCAAAAGTTGATAAAATGATGGTCATGATGGGGTCCGGAGAATACGGCGGAGTTGGGAAAGCGAGAGCGACGATGAACCGGTAGATACGTCCACGGCAGGGTCTAATGCAACGTTAAAGTCACCCCCTAGGACGATGGTACCCTCCCCAAACTCCTCCAGTGCCACCAAATAGCCAACAAGAACCGAACTTTGACCTACAGTAGGTAAATATAGAGAGGAAAAGGTGTATACCTGGAGGCCACAGATCCCTTAACTAGAAGCATTCATCCCATACCATCACTGCGAGAGTCTAGAAATTCCCATGGAAGGGAGCGGGAGATAAGAATGCTTGTCCCTCTGGATTTCGGGTCTGGAGTATAGCTATGATAAACATGGGGAAACCATAAGTTGGACAATTTGAAAGGCTTTTGCTCGCATAGGTGAGTTTCTTGTAGGGACGCAACATGGAGATGTCTACCTTTTAAGATATTCAGAAGGATCAAACGCTTTCCAGGGCTGTGTAGGCCCTTAACATTCAATGAATCCACATGTAAGTCCGTCTGCGTTTGATGCGGCATATCTGGGAAAAAAAAAAGGGGAAGGGGGGGAGAGGGGAATAAGAAAAATAGACGAAGATAGAGAGAAAAAGAGGACATGAGGAAGGGCAAGAAAACAGAAAGGGAGTAAAGAGGTGAGGAAAACAGATGATAAAGAGGCCCAGAGGCCGACTGCTCAGTGAGAAGAAAACCTGTGAAGAGAATGTATGAAAATTGTGGGGTTAGGAAAACAATGGGGGGGGGGTGGGCCCACACAGCGAGCACAACAAAAATTAAATATGTAAGATCTTTCGTCTTTTACCTAATGGACACCGACGGAGGTACTAACATTTGCAAACCGAAGCGTTGAAGCCTCAGGAGAGTCAATCTCCAATTATACCAACAGGCAGGATGTTTCAAAGTTTACCAATATAAATGTATAACGGAGGTCTAGTAAATACTGCATAAGGGAAGGAAAAGTGAGGAAGGGGTATATGGGGTGTGGGAAAGGGATGACAGGGAAGGGGAGGAGGAAGGAAGGGTTAGCAACTTAGCCATAGACCGTATCAAGTAAAGAGTGTGGCGTACCGGACCTTAAAGAGGCTCTGTCACCACATTATAAGTCCCCTATCTCCTACATAAGGAGATAGGTGCTGTAATGTAGGTGACAGTAATGCTTTTTATTTAGAAAAACAATCTATTTTAAACCACTTTATGAGCGATTTTTAGCTTTATGCTAATGAGTTTCTTAATGCCCAAGTGGGCGTGTTTTTACTTTAGGCCAAGTGGGCGTTGTACAGAGGAATGTATGACGCTGACCAATCAGTGACCAATCAGCGTCATACACTTCTCTCCATTCATTTACACTGCACTAACGATATAGTTATATCGTTATGTGCAGCCGCATACACAAACACTAACATTACTGCAGTGTCCTGATAATGAATATACATCACTACCAGCCTGGACGTGATGTTTATTCAGAATCCTGACACTTCTGAATCTTTTCTGTGAGATTGCAGCAAGGCAAACGTAATCTCGTTTGAAATGACAGGTTACATCGTAATCTCGCGAGATTGTGCTTGCCTTACTGTAAATCTCACAGAGACGCTACAGTCGTGTCAGGATTCTGAATACACATCACGTCCTGGCTGGTAGTGATGTATATTCATTATCAGGATACTGCAGTAACGTTAGTGTTTGTGTATGTGGCTGCACATAGCGATATAACTATATCGCTAGTGCAGTGTAAATGAATGGAGAGAAGTGTATGACGCTGATTGGTCAGCGTCATACACTCCTCTGTACAACGCCCACTTGGCCTAATGCAAAAACACGCCCATTTGGGCATTAAGAAACTCATATGCATAAAGCTAAAAATCGCTCATAAAGTGGTTTAAAATAGATCGTTTTTCTAAATAAAAAGCATTACTGTCACCTACATTACAGTGCCCATCTCCTTATATAGGAGATAGGGCACTTATAATGTGGTGACAGAGCCTCTTTAAGATGACCCTAAGGGAGTCTACATGAAGAAGTCGTGTATGTGAGATATGAAGTATCGTGTCAAAGAGTAACTTCACAGAGGCCCCACCTAGGACAACAATGCGTCAAAAACAAAGGGCATCAGTGTATGATCTAAGAACATACAAGAGTGTACTGTCATCTGCATAATGGTGACCTGTAGAGCAATAATATAGTTTCCAAAGCCTAAAATTAGAATGGCAAGAAGACCAAGGCAATAAGTGAATTATGTCCTTAAAAGGTGAAGATGGGAGGAAAGGGTGGGAAATAGGGGGGAGCAAAAAGGGAAGGGATAAGAAAGGGGGGGGGGAGCAACAAAAACAATGGCAATGGAAAGTTAATGTCACATGTCTAATTATTATAGGACTAGTATACATTTATAAGCGTGTATGTAACATTACAAATGGACAACGTAGGCTCACTAACATTTGCAATAGTGCAGGATGCCAATAGACAAATTAAACATATGATAACATGAAATAGTGCAGTATAAGGCATAATGCGGCTAAAAAGTTCCAGTGGACTTGCATGGAAAATAGACTGCATAGTAGTGTCGTGACAATTTGAGTAACCGTGAAGACCTAAAAGAGAGCACCAGACAAAGAACAAATTTGCAATATAATAACAGACAGTTATGCTTCCAGTTGTCACAACGAAGTTACCACAGTGAAGGAACATGTAAGATTCCAGCGAATGAAGGACTAGAAATAGTTTGATGAACCAGTGCATTCACAGAAAACAAGTTCCAATTGGCAAGAAGAGGGATTAGTGGAATAAGGCATAGTTAGGCCTCCGTAGGGATTCTTAATGAAAGATCCACAAGGGGTGGATGCGAATCTGCCGGAAAGGGCCTGTTGGTGGAAGGATGGCTGGGACGGCGGGGGCGTCTTCTTAATTGCTGATCAGATCTTACCAATGACAGCCAGCCAGGGACCGAGGAGGGTTCAATTTGCAGAAATCAAAACAAGCCATCTAGATCAGAATGGTGGAGTAGTAGAAAGGATTCAGTCTTTCTTGACAACCACATGGAACGGGTGCCCCCATCTATAAGTCGCTCCCGTGGCTTTAATTGTTTCCAGTAGAGGATGTAGGAGATGAGACAGCGTCCTGGAGGACACATCAGGGTATACTGTAACCGTATCGCCTTCAACAGTCAACGGGCCATGCGACCAGGCTCCCCGAACAATTAAGTCCTTGTCAATGTAGTAATGGAGGCGACACACCATGTCCCTTGGGTTAGAGGGATCAATTGGACCTGAGTGGGTAACTCTGTGAATCATGTTCATCAGAAAAGTGGCGTCTGGGGGTCTACTAGTGAGAGCATTAAAGATAACTGACACCCTTGTAGACCTGATCCTGAGATCCAAGTTCAGATAGGCCTTTAAGGCGAACATTATTTCTGCGTCCCTTGTTCTCCTGGTCGTCTAATTGGAGAGCTAAGGACTGCAAGTGTGCTCTATTTAAGATGGTGTAATGACGGGGTAGGGAGACAGACAGATGAGCCCTAATCTACCCGCCACTCAGTCCCTGCCTACTTGCAACGGCCCGTCCTAGGCGACGGCGTACAACTGGGCGACAGTCCCTACGCTCAATAAGTGCACGACAGACAAACAGACAAGGGTACACAGAAGCTAAGGGAAATGGGGCAGTTGCCCACGGCAACACAGTGAGCAACAAGAGTAGTGAACGAGCCGAGTCAAACCAGGAGTGCACGAGGTACAAATCGCAGAGCAGGAGCGTAGTCAGTAAAGCCAGGGTCAAAAATGAAGCAAGGTCAATAATAGTAGCAGGAGCAGCAGAGCCAGGAAACAGAAAAGAATCACAGGCAAAGGAGGAGCAGGAAATGCAGGTATAAATAGACAGAGGGTGGGAGCTAGCTCCGTCTGGCCAGGCTGTGATAGGCTCTCCCACTCCCCAGCCTCCCAGCCTGACTGGTAGAAGATCGTGTCACTCTCTCAGACTTAGGAGCAGGTGCAGACTGATTACCCACGGGCGTCGACACAGAAGCGGTGTCTGGCAGATCCTTTACAGATGGCTGCTCTTTCAAGGGATGCCACTCTAGAGTCAATAGTAGATACTACATGTTCAGTAACAAGGGTTCTGCTGTCCATTCTATCTACTTTGAGACGTATGTCAGAGATAGCTTGCTGATGTTATTGCTCGATTCTAGAGACAAGGTGTGATGTCGGAGTAGGGAGACAGACAGGTGAGAGCTAATCTACCCGCCACTCAGTCCCTGCCTACTTGCAACGACCCGCCCTAGGCGACGGGGTACAACTGGGCGACGGTCCCTACACTCAATAGGTGCACGACAGACAAACAGACAAGGGTACAAAGAAGCCAGGGAAATGGGAAGTTGCCCACGGGAACACCGTGAGTAACAAGCGAGGTGAACGAGCCGAGTCAAACCAGGAGATGAGCGAGGTACAAAAACGCAGAGCAGAAGAGTGGTCAGTAAAGCCAAGGTCAAATACAAGCAGAGGGTAGTAGTTCAAGAAGCTGCAGCAGGGCCAGGAAACCAGCAGAGAAGAATCACAAGCAAAGGAGGAACAGGAAAGGCAGGTATAAATAGACAGAGGGCTGGAGCAAGCTCCGTCTGGCCAGGCTGTGATAGGCTCTCCCATTCCTAAGCCTGCCATCCTGAGTGGTGGAAGATGGAGTCAGTCTCACAAACATAGAAGCAGGTGCAGACTGATTACCTATGGGCGTTGACACAGAAGCTGTGTCTGGAAGATCCTTTACAGTACCCCCCCTTTTATGAGGGGCCACCGGACCCTTTCTAGGTGGACCTGGTTTATTGGGGAAACGAAGGTGGAACCTCCTGACCAATACCCCAGCGTGAACATCCCGGGCAGGTACCCAAGTCCTCTCCTCAGGCCCGTATCCTCTCCAATGGACCAGGCACTGGAGGGAGCCTTGGACCACTCTGCTATCCACAATCTTGGCCACCTCGAATTCTACCCCCTCAGGGGTGAGAACAGGGACCGGAGGATTCCTCGAGGGAGCAAAGGTTGGGGAGCAGCGTTTAAGGAGGGAGGCATGAAACACGTTGTGTACTCGAAAAGACGGGGGCAACTCCAGTCGGAAGGAGACAGGGTTGAGGACTTCAATGACCTTGTACGGCCCTATAAATCAGGGAGCAAACTTCTTGGATGGGACTTTAAGGCGCAAATTTTTTGACGATAGCCACACCAGATCCCCGACCACAAACAAGGGGTTAGCAGAACGTCTTCTATCTGCCTGAGTCTTTTGTATGCTCTGGGACGCCTCTAGGTTCTTCTGAAACTGGGCCCAGACTGTGCACAGTTCCCGATGAACGACCTCTACCTCGGGTTTGTTGAAACTACCAGGTGAAACGGAGGAGAACCGTGGATTAAACCCAAAATTACAGAAAAAGGGGGAGACCCCTGACGAGTTACTGACCCGGTTATTAAGGAAAAATTCGGCGAGGGGAATGAATGAGACCCAATCATATTGACAGTCAGAGATAAAACACCTTAAATATTGTTCTAGAGACTGATTAGTCCTCTCAGTTTGGCCATTAGTTTCAGGATGGAAGGCAGAGGAGAAGGACAGATCAATCTCCAACTTTTTACAGAAGGCCCTCCAAAACAATGAAACAAATTGTACCCCTCTGTCAGAAACAATATTGACAGGGACCTCATGGAGACGCAGGATGTGTTTGACAAACAAGGTAGCTAACGTCTTAGCATTGGGTAGTTTTTTGAGGGGCACAAAGTGGCACACCTTACTGAAGCGGTCTACTACAACCCACACCACCGACTTGCCTTGAGATGGAGGCAAATCGGTGATAAAATCCATGGAGATATGGGTCCAAGGTCTCTGGGGAATGGGCAAAGAACATAGTAAGCCCGCTGGTCGGGACCTGGGAGTCTTGGACCTAGCACAAACTTCACAAGCGGCGACGTAGGCCTTAACGTCTTTAGGCAACCCAGGCCACCAATCGTTTCTGGCAGTGAGGTGCTTGGTACCCAGGATGCCTGGATGACCAGATAGTGCAGAGTCATGATTTTCCCTAAGTACCCTTAGCCGGAATTGCAGGGGAACAAACAGCTTGTTCTCAGGAAGGTTCCCGGGAGCTGAACCTTGATCAGCCGCAATTTCAGAGACTAAATCAGAATCAATAGAGGAAATTATTACACCTGGAGGCAAAACACAAGCATGATCTTCCTCCGAAGCAGGGCTGGCAATGAAGCTACGCGACAGTGCATCAGCCTTAATATTTTTAGACCCAGCCCTATAGGTGACCAAAAAGTTGAATCTGGTAAAAAATAACGCCCATCGAGCTTTTCTCGGGTTTAGCCTCCGGGCAGATTCTAGGAAAACCAGATACTTGTGGTCGGTAAGGACCATTACCTGGTGCCTAGCCCCCTCCAGGAAGTGGCGCCACTCTTCAAATGCCCATTTAATGGCTAAGAGATCGCGGTTGCCAATATCATAGTTACTCTCAGTGGGCGAAAACTTCCTGGAGAAGTAGGCACAGAGACAGAGATGGGTGAGGGATCTGGTACCCTGGGACAAGACAGCCCCCACTCCCACCTCGGACGCGTCAACCTCCACGATAAATGGCTCAATTTGGTTAGGCTGAACCAGCACTGGGGCCGAGATAAAGCACTTCTTAAGGACCTCAAAAGCCTGGACAGCCTCAGGAGGCCAGTGGAGGAGATCAGCACCTTTGCGAGTGAGATCCGTAAGAGGCTTAGCGATGACCGAGAAGTTAGCAATAAATCTCCAGTAATAATTAGCAAACCCCAGGAAGCACTGTAACGCCTTCAGGGAGGCAGGTTGGACCCATTCCGCCATAGCCTGGACCTTGGCGGGGGCCATGCGGAATTCATGAGGAGTGAGGATTTGACCCAAAAATTGTATCTCCTGCACCCCAAACACACATTTTTCGGTCTTAGCAAACAGTTTGTTTTCCCGAAGGGCCTGGAGCACCTTCCTGACATGCTCAATGTGGGAGGACCAGTCCTTGGAAAACACCAGTATGTCATCAAGGTACACTACAAGAAATACCCCCAGGTAGTCTCTTAAAATCTCATTTATGAAATTCTGGAAGACCGCGGGAGCATTACACAACCCAAAGGGCATGACGAGGTATTCAAAATGACCTTCAGGCGTGTTAAACGCAGTCTTGCATTCATCCCCCTCTTTGATGCGGATAAGGTTATAAGCCCCCCGTAGATGAAACTTAGAGAACCATTGGGCCCCCAGAACCTGATTGAAGAGATCAGGAATCAAAGGAAGGGGATACTGGTTCCTTACAGTGACCTTATTCAAGTTTCGGTAGTCAATGCATGGCCTAAGACCACCATCCTTCTTCCCTACGAAGAAGAAGCCAGCACCTACCGGAGAAGTAGAGGGGTGAATGTAACCCTTGGCCAGGCATTCCTGGATATACTCTCTCATGGCTTCACGTTCGGGACAAGAGAGATTAAATATCCTACCCTTAGGGAGCTTAGCTCCTGGTACCAAATCAATTGCGCAATCGTATTCTCTATGAGGAGGTAACCCTTCGGAGGCCTCTTTAGAGAAAACATCAGCGAAGTCCTGAACAAACTCAGGTAGAGTGTTCACCTCCTCAGGGGGAGAAATAGAATTAACAGAAAAACATGACGTCATGCATTCATTACCCCATTTGGTAAGATCCCCAGTATTCCAGTCAAACGTGGGATTATGCAACTGCAACCAGGGAAGGCCTAAAACCAAATCGGACGATAATCCCTGCATCACCAGTACAGAGCACTGCTCCAAATGCATGGAGCCAACAAGGAGTACAAAAACAGGGGTATGCTGTGTAAAATAACCATTAGCAAGAGGAGTGGAGTCGATACCCACTACCGGGACAGGTTTAGGCAAATCAATCAATGGCATAGCTAGAGACATAACAAATTCCACAGACATAATATTAGCAGAAGACCCTGAATCCACAAAGGCACTGCCGGTAGCAGACCTACCACCAAAAGAGACCTGAAAGGGAAGCAAGATTTTATTACGTTTCATATTTACGGGAAATACCTGTGCGCCCAAGTGACCTCCCCGATGGTCACTTAGGCGCGGAAGTTCCTCCGACTGCTTATTGTTATGCCTAGGACATTTGTTCACTTGATGCTTGTCATCCCCACAGTAGAAGCAGAGACCATTCTTCCTGCGGAACTCTCTACGTTGTTGGGGGGACACGGAGGCCCCGAGTTGAATAGGTACCTCTGAGTCTTCCGTGGAAGAACGAAGCAACGGAACCTAAGGAGGCATCATGGGGGAGTCAGAGGAGAAAACACAAAAACGTTCAAGTCGTCGTTCCCTGAGACGACGGTCAAGTCGTACCGCTAAAGCCATAACCTGATCTAGGGAGTCAGAAGAGGGATAGCTAACTAGCAGGTCTTTCAGGGCGTTCGACAGACCCAATCTAAACTGGCACCTTAAGGCAGGGTCATTCCACCGAGAAGCTACACACCACTTCCTAAAGTCAGAACAATACTCCTCAACAGGTCTCTCACCCTGACGTAAGGTCACCAGCTGACTCTCGGCAAAGGCAGTCTTGTCAGTCTCGTCATAAATGAGCCCGAGAGCAGAAAAGAAAAAGATCAACGGAGGAAAGTTCAGGGGCGTCAGGAGCCAAGGAGAAGGCCCATTCTTGGGGCCCGTCCTGGAGCCGGGACATAATTATACCCACCTGCTGGCTCTCAGAACCAGAGGAGTGGGGCTTTAAGCGAAAATAGAGCCTACAACTCTCCCGAAAGGAGAAAAAAGTCTTCCGGTCCCCTGAGAACCGGTCAGGCAACTTGAGGTGGGGTTCAAGAGGTGAGGTGAGGGGCACTACCAGGGTAGCATCAGGCTGGTTGTCCCTCTGAGCCAGGGCCTGGACCTGTAGGGAGAGGCCCTGCATTTGCTGAGCCAGGGTCTCAAGGGGGTCCATAGTAGTGTCAGGGACCAGGGTAGACTAGGTATATGGGCTTGTGATTATGTATCCTACCCTATGTAATGTTGGGGTAGGGAGACAGACAGGTGAGCCCTAATCTACCCGCCACTCAGTCCCTGCCTACTTGCAACAACCCGCCCTAGGCGACGGGGTACAACTGGGTGACGGTCCCTACACTCAATAGGTGCACGACAGACAAACAGACAAGGGTACAAAGAAGCCAGGGAAGTTGCCCACGGGAACACCGTGAGCAACAAGCGAGGTGAACGAGCCGAGTCAAACCAGGAGATGATCGAGGTACAAAAACACAGAGCAGAAGAGTGGTCAGTAAAGCCAAGGTCAAATACAAGCAGAGGGTAGTAGTTCAAGAAGCTGCAGCAGGGCCAGGAAACCAGCAGATAAGAATCACAAGCAAAGGAGGAACAGGAAAGGCAGGTATAAATAGACAGAGGTCTGGAGCTAGCTCCATCTGGCCAGGCTGTGATAGGCTCTCCCACTCCTAAGCCTGCCATCCTGAGTGGTGGAAGATGGAGTTAGTCTCACAGACATAGAAGCAGGTGCAGACTGATTACCTATGAGCGTTGACACAGAAGCTGTGTCTGGCAGATCCTTTACACAAGGGAATCGAGATCTTGCCCGGTTGGGAGGGCCTGAATGAGTTCACGCAGGAGATGGAGATCAGCGCGAAGGCCTGACTGCTCTGGCTGTATATTCGTCATAGAAAGCAATGGTAAAATGGCAGGCACCGCTTCCGCGGGAGCAGCTGTGGTGGGGGAGGTGGAAGAGGTACCTCGGTATAATTAGCGGTTGATGAGTTGCAGAGGAGCGCGATGTTGAAAGAAAACGATCCATACTCAGACTTCGAGTTGAGGATCTAGGTAAGGTCCGAGAGGGTGTAGAGAAGGATCTCACCAGGTTCCACCAGTAAGAATCACACAATGAAATCTGCAGATTTTGTACTCGGCGGTGCGGAGGTCCCCCAAGACGCGTGTTCACGGCTCCATAGCTAAGCCACACCCACAGCTTCTCACTTTTAAAACTGCACCTATAAACAAAGATAAAATTCTCAACACCTTTAAATATAATAGCACCATACACTGCACCTCTAACTATAATAGCACCATACACTGTGTCCCTGATTATAATAGTACCATACACTGTGTCCTATACACACACTGTGCCGCCTGTAGATAGTGCCCCCATAGCCTCCCTGTAGATAGTAACCACTATAGAGCCTCTGTAGATAGTGCCCTACATAGAAGCCGCTGTAGATAGTGCTCCACATACAGCCCTCTGTAGATAGTGCCCACATATGGACTCCAGAGCTGCAAGGCAATAGTGCTAACCACTAAGCCACCGTGCTGCCCTACATATAGCTTCCCCTATAAATAGTGCTCCACGTATAGCCCACCTCTGTAGATAGTGCCTCACATATAGCCCACCCCTGTAGACAGTACCCTACATATAGCCCCCCTGTAGATAGTGCCCCAAAGGTAACCCACCCCTGTATATAGTGTCCCACATATAGTCCACCCCTGTAGATAGTGCCCTATTAATAGCTCCCCATATAGATAGTGCTCCACATATAGCCCACCTCTGTATGTAGTGTCCCACATATAGTCCACCCCTGTAGATAGTGCCTCACATATAGCTCTCCCTGTATATAGTGTCCCAGATATAGCTCACCCCTGTATTCAGTGTCCTACATATAGCCCCCTGTAAATAGTGCCCTACAGGTAACCCACCCCTGTATATAGTGTCCCACATATAGCCCACCCCTATAGATAGCGCCCTACAAATAGCTCCTCCTATAGATAGTGCTCCACATATAGCCCATCCCTGTATATAGTGTCCCACATATAGCCCACCCCTGTAGATAGTGCCATACATTTAGCACTCCCTGTATATATTGCTCCACATCCCCACTTATAGACCCCCCCCTGTAGATAGAGCCCCCACTGTAGATAATGCCACTCACAGCTTTAGTAGAAAAAAAACAACTTTACATACTCACCCTGATCCCGTTCCTGTGCTGTCCGGTGGCAATGCAGATCTGCTCTCTTCTGAGCTGGTCTGCTGGAGCTGAACGATGCAAGTGGCACATCGTTGAAAGGTGCTGATTGGCAGGGCAGAATGACTTGCCCCGTCAATCAGAGCCTGAGTTGAGTTGAGGAGGCTGCTAGTGATGTAGAACAGCCACGGTGATGTCAATCAAAATCTGTGGGCGCCATTTCAATTGTCGGCTCAGGCAGCAGAAAAACTAGAATCAGCCCTGCGAACAGTGGTAAACACAAGCACCAACATTACAATAACTGCTGCCTCCTGGTGTTTAAAACACCATCTTTCTGAGATTTACTGCTGTGTACTCTTCAATGATGGTGAAGGAGCACTGCAGAAATTAAGCATAGTGCTTGTTGGCCGAGCCACAGCTAATCAGCTCTAGACTTGTTTGATGCATCGCCCATTAGCGCACATCGCTGTCACCGCAGAGGAAAAGGAGAATGAGTACCTGCCCAGTCTGCATTTACAAATCAAACCTAACGCTGGTTGGCTGAGCATCAGTCAATCAGGGATGGGCTTGCTCTTTCTACTACCCCCTGAGCACAGCTTCAGTCTGGTTGCCGAGAAGAAGAAGACTCCAGCCCCTGCCAGGTATGTTGCTGATGACTGTAGAGCCAGAAGGTTTATTTCTTTATCTGCTTCAGCTTCAAGTTAGCTACAAGCAGCCTTCTACAATGAGGGGGCTGGGGGGGGGGGGCATAAGTGAGTGTAAAGGACATGGGTGATGCACACAGTGTTAGGGATCTGCCAGGTACTTCATCTAGGTATACTCCTGGGATTAATCAATCCACACCTGAGGCCAGACCTGTTCGACTGACACCATCTCCCACCAACCAGGGTGGCAGGCTCAGGAGTGGGAGAGCCTATCGCGGCCTGGTCTGTCGGAGTTAGCTCCGCCCCCTGTCCTTTATTACCTGCCCTGTTCTCTCCCTCAGTGCTTGTAATTCTTTTGGATTCCTGGCCCCACTGCTGCTTGCTCCAGCCTGCTTCTGCCGTGCTTCTGCCTTGCTGCAGTTCTGCTTGACCTGCTTTGCTTTGCCCCTGGCTTGCTTCTGTCTCCTTGCCCGCTTGGGTGTACTCACTTCGTCCTGGTCCTGTCTGTCCGTTCGCCGCTCCGTTTCCTCGTGGCGTTCCGTGGCTACTGCCCCTTCCCTTGCATGTTCCCTGTTTGTTTTCCTGTGCACTTAGACAGCGTAGGGACCGCCGCCCAGTTGTACCTCGTCGCCTAGGGCGAGTCGTTGCAAGTAGGCAGGGACAGGGCGGTGGGTAGATTAGGGCTCACTTTCCCTTCACCTCCTTCCGGCCATTACATAATTACAAGCCCTTACCTAGTCTACCATTTCTCCTACGCTGACGCCATCATGGACCCCCTTGAGACCCTGGCCCAGCAGATGCAGGGCCTCTCCCTACAGGTCCAGGCCCTGGCCCAAAGGGTCAATCAGGGTGACGCTGCTTTAGTAGTACCCCTCACCTCACCTCTAGAACCCGACCTCAAGTTACCTGACCGGTTCTCGGGGGACCGTAAGACGTTTCTCTCCTTCCGGGAGAGTTGCAGACTGTATTTCCGCCTAAAGCCCCACTCCTCAGGTTCCGAGAACCAGCGGGTGGGTATCATCATATCCCGACTCCAGGAAGGGCCCCAAGAGTGGGCCTTCTCCTTGGCTCCTGACGCCCCTGAACTTTCCTCTGTTGATCGTTTTTTCTCTGCCCTCGGACTCATTTACGACGAGACTGACAGGACTGCCTTAGCCGAGAGTCAGCTGGTGACCTTACGTCAGGGTAGGAGACCGGTTGAGGAATACTGTTCTGATTTTAGGAAGTGGTGCGTAGCTTCTCAGTGGAACGATCCGGCCCTAAGGTGCCAGTTTAGGTTAGGATTATCTGACGCCCTGAAGGATCTGCTGGTTAGCTACCCCTCGTCTGACTCCCTTGACCAGGTTATGGCCCTAGCAGTACGACTTGACCGACGTCTCAGGGAACGTCAGCTAGAACGCTTCAGTGTGCTCCCCTCTGACTTTTCTGCGATCCCCCCCGAGGTCCCGTCTCCTCGCCCCTCCACGGAGGACTCGGAGGTACCTATGCAACTCGGGGCCTCCATGTCCCCTCGACAACGTAGGGAGTTTCGCAGAATGAATGGTCTCTGCTTCTACTGTGGGGACGACAAGCATCTACTGAACACCTGTCCCAGGCGCAAGAATAAGAAGCCGGAAAACTTCCGCGCCTAAGTGATCATCGGGGCGGTCACTTGGGCGCACAGGTATTTCCCGTTAATGTGAAACGCAATAAAATTTTGCTTCCCTTTCAGGTCTCGTTTGCTGGCCGGGCTGCCACGGGCAGTGCTTTCGTGGATTCAGGGTCATCTGCTAATATCATGTCTGCGGAATTTGCTATGTCTCTAAAGATGCCTTGTATTGATTTACCTTATCCTATCCCTGTAGTAGGAATCGACTCAACTCCCCTTGCTAATGGTTATTTTACTCAGCATACTCCTGTTTTTGAACTCCTTGTTGGCTCCATGCATTTGGAGCAGTGCTCTGTACTGGTGATGCAGTGATTATCGTCTGATCTGGTTTTAGGCCTTCCCTGGTTGCAGTTGCATAATCCCACGTTTGATTGGAATACTGGGGATCTCACCAAATGGGGTAATGAATGTCTTATGTCATGTCTTTCTGTTAACTCTATTTCTCCCCGGGAGGAGGTAAACACGCTTCCTGAGTTTGTTCAGGACTTCGCCGATGTGTTTTCTAAGGAGGCCTCCGAGGTGTTGCCCCCCCATAGAGATTACGATTGCGCTATCGATTTGGTGCCTGGTGCCAAGCTTCCTAAGGGGAGGATATTTAATCTTTCATGTCCTGAACGTAAAGCTATGAGGGAATATATCCAAGAATGCCTGGCCAAGGGTTTCATTCGCCCCTCGACTTCTCCTGTAGGTGCTGGCTTCTTCTTCGTGGGGAAGAAGGATGGTGGTCTTAGGCCGTGCATTGATTATCGTAACCTGAATAAGGTCACCGTAAGGAACCAGTACCCACTTCCTTTGATTCCGGATCTTTTTAATCAGGTTCAGGGAGCCCAATGGTTTTCTAAGTTCGATCTACGGGGGGCATATAACCTTATCCGCATCAAAGAGGGGGATGAGTGGAAAACTGCGTTCAACACACCCGAGGGTCATTTCGAATACCTGGTCATGCCCTTTGGGTTGTGTAATGCCCCTGCTGTCTTCCAGAATTTTATTAATGAAATCCTGAGAGAGTACCTGGGTAATTTTCTTGTTGTATACCTTGATGACATACTGGTGTTTTCCAAGGACTGGTCCTCCCACGTGGAGCATGTCAGGAAGGTGCTCCAGGTCCTTCGGGAGAATAATCTGTTTGCTAAGACTGAAAAATGTGTCTTTGGGGTACAGGAGATACCATTTTTAGGGCAAATCCTCACTCCTCATGAATTCCGCATGGACCCTGCCAAGGTTCAGGCTGTGGCGGAATGGGTCCAACCTGCCTCCCTTAAGGCGTTACAGTGTTTTTTAGGGTTCGCCAACTATTACAGGAGATTTATTGCCAACTTCTCGGTCGTCGCTAAGCCTCTTACGGACCTTACCCGCAAGGGTGCTGATGTCCTCCATTGGCCCCCTGAGGCCGTCCAGGCCTTTGAGACCCTCAAGAAGTGCTTTATCTCGGCCCCCGTGCTGATTCAGCCCAACCAAGAGGAGCCATTTATTGTGGAGGTTGACGCTTCCGAGGTGGGAGTGGGGGCCGTCTTGTCCCAGGGTACCAGCTCCCTCACCCATCTCCGCCCCTGTGCTTGCTTCTCTAGGAAGTTTTCGCCCACGGAGAGTAACTATGATATTGGCAACCGCGAACTTCTAGCCATTAAATGGGCTTTTGAGGAGTGGCGGCACTTCCTGGAGGGGGCCAGACACCAGGTAACGGTCCTTACGGATCACAAGAATCTGGTTTTTCTAGAATCGGCCCGGAGGCTTAATCCTAGACAAGCTCGGTGGGCACTATTCTTTACCAGATTTAATTTCTTGGTTACCTATAGGGCTGGGTCCAAGAATATTAAGGCTGATGCTCTGTCACGTAGTTTCATGGCCAATCCTCCTTCTGAGAAGGATCCTGCTTGTATTTTACCCCCTGGTATAATCGTCTCTGCCACGGATTCTGATTTAGCTTCTGATATCGCGGCTGATCAGGGTGCAGCTCCCGGGAACGTCCCTGGGGACAAACTGTTTGTTCCCCTGCAATACCGGCTGAGGGTACTCAGGGAAAACCATGACTCCGCTCTATCTGGTCATCCTGGCATCTTGGGCACCAAACACCTCATTACCAGAAACTATTGGTGGCCTGGGTTGCCTAAAGACGTTAGGGCTTACGTCGCCGCTTGTGAGGTTTGCGCTAGGTCCAAAACCCCTAGGTCCCGACCTGCGGGCCTACTACGTTCCTTGCCCATTCCCCAGAGACCTTGGACCCATATCTCCATGGATTTTATCACCGATTTGCCTCCATCTCAGGGCAAGTCGGTGGTGTGGGTGGTAGTCGACCGCTTCAGCAAGATGTGCCACTTTGTGCCCCTTAAGAAGCTGCCTAACGCCAAGACGTTAGCTTCTTTGTTTGTGAAACACATCCTGCGTCTCCATGGGGCCCCAGTCAATATCGTTTCTGACAGAGGGGTACAATTTGTTTCCTTATTTTGGAGAGCTTTTTGTAAAAAGTTGGAGATTTATCTGTCCTTCTCCTCCGCCTTCCATCCCGAAACTAATGGCCAAACGGAAAGGACCAACCAATCCCTGGAACAATATTTAAGGTGTTTCATCTCTGACTGTCAATTCGATTGGGTCTCATTCCTTCCCCTTGCTGAATTTTCCTTGAATAACCGGGTCAGTAACTCGTCAGGGGTCTCCCCGTTTTTCTGTAATTTCGGGTTTAACCCAAGATTCTCCTCCGTCTCCCCTGGTTGTTCCAATAATCCTGAGGTAGAGGATGTTCATCGGGAACTGTGCACCGTCTGGGCCCAGGTTCAGAAGAACCTAGAGGCGTCCCAGAGCGCACAAAAGATTCAGGCGGATAGTAGACGTTCTGCTAACCCCCGGTTTGTCGTCGGGGATTTGGTCTGGTTGTCGTCCAGGAACTTGCGCCTTAAAGTCCCGTCCAGGAAGTTTGCTCCCCGATTTATTGGACCTTATAAGATCATTGAAGTCCTCAACCCTGTATCCTTCCGTCTGGAGCTCCCCCCATCATTTCGCATACATGACGTCTTCCATGCCTCCCTCCTTAAACGCTGCTCCCCGTCCTGGTCCCCCTCGAGGATACCTCCTGTTCCCGTTCTCACCCCTGAGGGGGTGGAATTCGAGGTGGCCAAGATTATGGACAGTAGGATGGTCCAGGGCTCCCTCCAGTACCTGGTCCATTGGAGAGGATACGGGCCGGAGGAGAGGACTTGGGTACCTGCCCGTGATGTTCACGCTGGGGTATTGATCAGGAGGTTCCACCTTCTCTTCCCCACTAAACCGGGTCCCCTTAGTAAGGGTCCGGTGGCCCCTCATAAAAGGGGGAGTACTGTTAGGGATCTGCCAGGTACTTCATCTAGGTATACTCCTGGGATTAATCAATCCACACCTGAGGCCAGACCTGTTCGACTGACACCATCTCCCACCAACCAGGGTGGCAGGCTCAGGAGTGGGAGAGCCTATCGCGGCCTGGTCTGTCGGAGTTAGCTCCGCCCCCTGTCCTTTATTACCTGCCCTGTTCTCTCCCTCAGTGCTTGTAATTCTTTTGGATTCCTGGCCCCACTGCTGCTTGCTCCAGCCTGCTTCTGCCGTGCTTCTGCCTTGCTGCAGTTCTGCTTGACCTGCTTTGCTTTGCCCCTGGCTTGCTTCTGTCTCCTTGCCCGCTTGGGTGTACTCACTTCGTCCTGGTCCTGTCTGTCCGTTCGCCGCTCCGTTTCCTCGTGGCGTTCCGTGGCTACTGCCCCTTCCCTTGCATGTTCCCTGTTTGTTTTCCTGTGCACTTAGACAGCGTAGGGACCGCCGCCCAGTTGTACCTCGTCGCCTAGGGCGAGTCGTTGCAAGTAGGCAGGGACAGGGCGGTGGGTAGATTAGGGCTCACTTTCCCTTCACCTCCTTCCGGCCATTACACACAGTATCTGCAAGCAACCTGCTTGTGGGAGGGGAGGGGGTCCAGATGCTGTAGATAGGAGGAGCTATAGATTTAAAAGGATGAGCATCAGGTTATGGTTAATTTGAGCCACAGATGGGAGAAGCTTTATCAAAGGAGCGTGGCTTTGTGGGCACATGGACGAGGCTTACTGGTGGAGGGGGCATCTCAGGTATAGATGCCTATGTACTGCCAGCATCCTGCATGCCAGTGACCAGGAATCAGTAGTCTACAAAAGAATGCAGGTAACTATAGCAATGTGAGTGATGTGTTGGATTGATTTTTATTGTGTGACTGGTTGATGTACTGTTAACAGTGTATGTCGATTGTATGAGTGAAATATGCAATTTGTGTGAGTTTTGTGTCTTCTTCTAATGTATTAGTGGCATTTGTGTGCATGTTGTTTTCAATGTGAGTGTGAGTGATTTGAGTGGTATACGTCTAGTGTTTAATGCAAGGTATGTGTTTAGCATTTGTGTTGTGTGTGCGGTATGTGTCTAGTGTAAATAGTGTGTGCGGTATGTGTCTAGTGTGTGGTATGTGTCTAGTGTGTGAGTGGTATGTGTCCAGTATGTGAGTGGTGTATTCAGCATCTGTGCCAGGTGTGAGTAATGCGTGTTCAACATGTGTCCTTGGTGTGGGTAGACAACGTGCGGCATATGTCTTAGGTGTGAGTGGCGAGAGTGGAGGATATATCCTAGGTGTGAGTGGTGTGCGTGCACATGTGTCCTAGGTGTGAGTGGTGTGCGTGCGCATGTATCCTAGGTGCCCTTCTTATAGTCCAGGGTCATCATGGGCTAATTAATGATGTTTTACATGTGCGCACGCTGGCCCTTTAAGGCCGGGCGCGATCGTGTGCGCAGACCCTACGGGACACAGCAGAGTGGAGCGGAAGTGAGCGCTGGCGTCTCCTGGAGAGGAGATGCGGCCCTGGAAGTTACAGCCTATGCGCTTAAAAATGCCAGGGTTGATTTTAAGTCCCAGTCCGGTGCTGAAGGGGGTATCGGCGGTGCGGTATTGGCACAGAATTGCTAGAGTATGTACATTACAATTAGATTTATTTTCAAGTTATAACCCTATCAAACTAATTTTAAAATCTCAGAAAACCCCTTTGACAACCTTCACCATTGGTCGCCGATAGCTTAATTAGATTTCCACTGGCCGTTCTGCTCACCCTCCACTTGCGCTAAAGACTCAAATGCTAACCCCTCAGGGGCCATGTCCAATCTCAGTGTATTGGACCCTGGAAATTCTGATGTTGGTCCTGATCATAAAGATACTGAGCAATAATATTTCTTTAGTAAAAGTTCTTAGTCTGAGCCAGCAGTGGTAAAATGCAGGGATATACTAGCTGCATCTAATAACTGTAGTTGCTGGTTAACTGTACATTCATCATTTGGTAGGTTATCTCCATTCTGTTTAGGAATCATGGAAACAACCGAGCAGTTTTTTTACTACAATAGAAATGAATGCACAGGCAAAACATGTGGGCATACGGAACCACTGTATACCAGAATAGTAAATAGTAATAAAAACATAAAAGTTAAATTCCCTATTTGAGACAAAAAAATGAAAATAAAGTTTTGCATAAAATAAATACACAGAATTTAATCAAATATACTGTACTTTATTTAAAAAATAAATATATAACATAAAATAACCCCGACATATTTGGTGCACCTATGTGCGTAAGAACCTGTATTTAATCTTTAAATATATGCACTTGTTTTTGGTCACCGATGAACAGGGAAAAAAAGGAAAAAAATATGGGGGTATTATTAAACATACCCCAAAATAGCATAAAATGAAATTACAACATGTCCCACAAAAAACAGAGCCTCATTCAGCTGCATCGACCCAAAAATAAAAATGTTGTACCGAGACGAAAAAAAAATGTGTCTGGTCCTTGAGCCCAAAAATGGCCCGGTCCTTAAAGGGGTATTCTCATCTTGGACACTTATGGTATATCCACAGGATATACCATAAATTTCCGATATATGTGGGTCTCACTTCTGGAACCAGCACCTATCTCTGGAATTGGGCCCCCTGACCCCATCCTACCTTCTCCTGCTGTAGCTGGGCTCCGATCACTGAGTTACGAAGTGGCTGGTAGCACGGTAAAAAAAAGCTGAGCTTGCTGTGCTTCGGCTTTTTCCGGGACTCTTATAGAAGTTAATGGAGTTACAAAAATAGCATAGTAGAGCGAGCTACACTGTTTAGAGAACTCGGGAGCTACGGAAACAGCACAGCTCACTGTGCTTCTCTGTTTCTGAATTCTCATTCACGGAGTTCTGGAAACAGCATAGCAAAACATGCTCAGCTGTGTCTGGAAAACCCAGCTACTTCATAACTCAGTGGCAAAAACTTAGCTGCAGAAGGTAGGACCCTCATCTATCAGACATTTATGGCAAATCCTGTGGGTATGCTATAAATGTCTGAGATTGGAATACCTCTTTGAGGGGTTAAAGTGGCTGCATGGTGGGGACTCACTGATGTAACGTCTTTGGCCGCGGACCGTCGTCCTGACTTACCCTCTGACGCCCGCGGCCATGGATGATTGAGTTCTTGGCGGCATCTCCCTCCTGAGAGATTCCGGTACTCACTTCCTGGTTCGGACACTGTCTCCCGCAGGGCGCGCGTGCCCGAGCGTGCACGGCCTTAAAGGGCCAGTGTGCGCACAGTTACAGAATATCTGCAATTAGCCAAGAATGCTGCTGGACTATAAAAAGGGTTCTGCCCTCTTGAACATTGCCTGAGCATTGTTGTGTTACCTAAAGTTTGTCATTGCAAATGGTCTCCTAGTGTTTTCCAGTTCCCAGTGTTACCTGTTCCTGCTGCCTGTACCCTGTATCCCGTGCTACCATGCAGTCAAGGGTTGGAGTCGTGTTGTGTCTTCCACTGCATCTATTGTTTCGCACCCTGCCAGGTGTCTGTCTACTGTCAGAGCCTCATCTTAGCCTGAATCCATCGCTTCTGTCTACATTGCTTCAGGTACCCTTTCTTGGCTATAGACATTGCATTGTACCTGTTTGGCCCGCTGCTATCCCGCTACGCGGTACGGCCCAGTGGGTCCACACCCGGTGCCGTGACAACTGTTAAGTAAAGGTTCAGGCACACAAAGTCAGATTTTATAATGCGTTGCTATATAGAGATGAGCGAATTTCCCAAATTTTGGGTCCGATTTTGTATAACTGGCAGATACTTTTCGGTCCGAATAAATTCGTTGCTAATTGAGAGTGCCCTGATTGCCCTGAAAAGTAGTGTATGACACTCTAAGGACTTCTAGGACTGTATCCAATCCCTTTCAAGCTCTTTAACGCTAAGACAGCATTAGTAATGTCAAAGAGATGGCAACAATGTTGGAATGTGAGTCGGTCTATGTATCCCACCACTTCAGACATGTTCTGAAGTGGTGGAGATACATAGATGACATATTCTTCATCTGGCTGGGTACCCCGGCGGAATTGGATGAGTTTCATGAATTCATTAATAAAATAGATTTAGATATGAAATTCACATTGGTACAGTCGTCTACATCTTTACAATTTTTGGACACCACGATTATTAAATTTGGTACGAAATAAACAGATATTTATCTCAAACCCATGGACAGAAACAACCTGTTGAAATTTGAGAGCAATCATCCCAGACAATTAGTAAGGGCGCTCCCCTATAGTCAACTATTGAGGGTGAGACGTATCGGGGAGAATGAAGAGTTAACTGAGATCAGATTGGATGAGATGAGTGAGAAATTTGTCACTAAGGGTTATCCGGAAAAATTAGTTCATCAACACAGAGATAGAGTGATGGGATTAGATAGAGAAACCTCTTCCAGAGGAGAATATGACATTAAGAAAAACAAAAAAAATATACAAGTAGACTGATACCATTCATATCCACATATGCAGAATCGGGTATCGATATCACTAGGATAATTCGTAAACACTGGCCAATATTTAAAAGCAATTTAAAATATGTCCCAGAATTTGATTTACCACCATTAATATCATATAAGAGGTCACATAATCTAAAGGACAAGCTGGTACAAGCAGAGGTTGGAGGTACCAGGGAGACAAGACAGATGTTCCTTGGTAGTAAAAAGTTGGGTTGTTTCCCTTGTTTAAATTGTGTCAACTGTATGTACATTTTGAAAGGGGAGACATTTACTCACCCATTTACCAGAAAAGAGTTTAAGATCAAACACTATTTAACTTGTACATCAGACTATGTAATCTATCTATTGCAATGCCCATGTGATTTGTTTTACATAAGAGAGACTACACTTGATTTTAAAACATGGATTAATAATCACAGATTCACAATTCGCAATAAAAGATTGGATTTTCCAGTATCTAAACATTTTACTGAGGCTAATCATACAGAAAAGGATCTGTGATTCAGGATTATTGATCATATTGTAAAACCCAGACGTGGGGGTGACAGAGTAGCCCTACTGAAGAGGCGTGAGTTGGAATGGATTTTTAAACTAAATACATTACGTCCTTATGGCCTAAATGTTGACTTTAAGTTGAAGGGTATTGGATAGGGGACGGTTATCCTAAACACCGAGGGGTTCCTTGCTATGTCCTAGTCAGTGCTGACTAGACTTCATATGCACATCCCTTGAATAATACTTTTTAGACACAATGTTGAAGAATTTTGTACTAATATTTATCAATTCTCTTCTCTACAGATTGAAATTGTTTATATTCTTAGGGTCTGAAGACTCACCTGACACGGATCCCCTCAGTAATTATCACTGTATTTAAATTATTACATTATATATAAATAAATATCTTCTCCAAATGTGTATCTGAGTCGGTTATTAGTTATTTTTGTATTTCATTTTGTGAAAGAACAACCGAAATTATTCTGAATATAAATATAAAGTAATAATATCAATATATTACGAGTGATGCATTTGCAAGTATTGGAGCGAATATGTTCCTTATATGAGAACTTCTTTGTTTTATAGGAGGGTGATATATTAAATGTGGGATTCTGATGTCCCCCTACTCAGGTATATGGTTTCCTTCTTGGAGACTACCAGGATTGGTGGGACAATCCCAAACATTCATTCAACATATAAACTTGCAAATGTTCACTCATTTTTAATATCCCATATTTGGGCAGGTTACGATTGCTCTCCTAAATTTATCGAAAATACTATATAAAAATCCTATAGATATTGAATATTACTTACCAGTTTCGTAGTAATAGCCTACAGAGCATTCACCAGACGAACAGTAGTACAATTGACGTTCGCGGAACTTTTGAGTCCCCGCATGCGCTGTAAAGAATAATAGACGCCGAGGATGAGAAAAACGTGTAAAACATATGAGGGTATCCAAAATCGGTGAGTCTATTTCCGATATGATATAATTATGATTTTTAATACCTGCACTTTATTTATATTTGTTTAGCACCTGATTAAATATATACAGCGAATGGTTGACAACTTACGATATTTGCCCAAAAGAATATAAAGTCTGTATATTTATGTAATACACTTTTGTCTACTTTTTACCTTGAACTATTGATATCAAAAGTTATTTGAAAATGTTTGTTAATTAATCACTTGATTGTGGATAATTATGGTCTGTGTATTTGTATGTGCACTGTTCACTGATTGTTATGCTTGAGAAAGGCCCCATGGAGTAGGGCTGAAACGTCGCATGTGGTGAATAAACCCCTATTTTTCACAAACCAAGGAGTGCTGCCTCGTATTTTGGGTCTGATTAATTTCTAGGGACACCGGTCACGTGCCCCAATGAGAATATTGCACCCTGACTTCATAGATCTGGAAGAACTGTGCTGCTTCTTTACCTTTTGCACACACACACACACACATATATATATATATATATATATATATATATATATATATATATATATAGATATCAATAGCGCTTATTTATTAGCGGTGGCGTAGATATATATATATATATATATATATATATGTATATATATGTATATATGTATATATATATATATATATATATATATACCTGTTAGTTTGTGTGTTTATAAAAAAAATAATAGTAATAATTGTTTGTTTAGTTAGTGTTAGTGACATTATGGCGAGAAAGTTATATAGTGCTGAGGAGCCATACGCCATGCTGTGGTCAGAGTCTGAGACCGCATAAGAAATCGCGTCAGAAATTGAACCTGTTTTAGGCAGTGACGGTGATAGCATCACTTCAGCTTCATCTTCAGGGGACGTTGTCCCTGACGCAGTTGAAACTGCAGAACATGAAAGTGCAGGGTCTAGTAGCGCTGCAGCATGGGACAGCCTGGTCCCTCCAGTTCAGGCTCTTGTATGGGCACCTGCTCCATCTTTTGGGCCTAGAATCCACGGATTTACTGCCACTGCTGGCATAACTGTGGACAATACAAATTTTGTCCAAATGGATTACTTCCATTTATTTATTACTGACTACATCCTAAATATGATTGTCCACTAAACTAATTTATATGTCGCTCAGTATATAAGGCAGAAACCATTAAGCCACCCATGCCAAAGATTGGACGCCCACCAATTTGCAGGGATTAAAAACATTTTTGGGGCTCACCCTAATATGGGTATTGTAAAAAAGCCCTCCATTAGGTCTTACTGGTCAACAAATTTATGAAGGGCAGGACCGCTCAATAAATGTTCCTGGATGCCCCCCTGATCTTTCCACCAGCAGCAAAATTGTGTGGGAGATAATGAACGCTCTGCTTCACCGGGGGTACCACCTGCACGGCGACAATTTTTATTCCAGTTTGCCCTTGTTTAGGCATTTGCATGCTGCAAGGACTGGAGCATGTGGTACCATGCGTAAAAACCGAATAGGTTTTCCGCAGCAATTAGTGGGGAAGCGCATGGTAAAGCGGGACTCCTGTGCTTATGCATCTGAAGAATTGCTGGCGGTCAAGTACAGGGATCACAAAGATGTGTATGTACTAAGCACAATACATACCGCAGGAACAGTGGCAGTGAGGGAAAAAGGGGCAACATCGGACAAGCACAAACCAGTGAGCGTATCTGAATATAACAAGTACATGGGGGGGTGGATTTAAACAACCAGGTTTTACAGCCCTATTTAGTAAAACGCAAAAAAAAACCTGGTACAAAAAAATGGCCATTTATCTTCTACAGTTGGCAATCCACAATTCATTTGTGCACTATAAAAAAAAAGCAGAGGCAGGGACACATACCTGCATTTCCAGGAGAAAATTATTGAAGGCCTCATATTTGACGTTCAGGACACCAGAGCATGCCCCCAGTATGAGGATGTCAAACAACTGACTGAAAGACATTTTATCACCCCCATTCCCCCAACACCAACTAGAAGCAACCCCCAGAAAAAGTACCGCGTCTGCAGAAAAGACGGGCGCAGCAAAGATTCCCGATATTTCTCATTCACCCATGTTTTAAAAAATACCATACTGTTCTGAATTATTACATTTTTGTTATTTAGTTGAAAATCAATTTTTCCAATGATTTTACTCCAAGGGTGAGGGAGGGAATGGGTGGGGGTTGATGTCATGTTTGCATATTTTCAAAAGTTTATCTGCTGGAGAGCTCCATTTGCATAAACCTGCAATTTCTTATTTTAGGAAACCCCAAAAAATAAATCCATTATACCCCTAGATGAATATTTTGGGATCTCTGCTTCAAGAGCAGATATTTTGGAAATCTTAGAGAAACTCTGTTGGGTTTTGTAAAACCAGCTTTGAAAAAAGGTGATTTGTGAAATAAGCTTCTTCTATTGTAAGCCCTCCTACATCTCTATGTGATAATAAGGCACACATATTTGGTATCCCCATGCACAGGAGAAGTGGCAGAATGTGAAAGGAGATGAATTTTGTCCATGGTCTATACTGTGTGTAAAAAATGCTAGCATAAACTAACGCATTTGCTAAAAATAATGCTAATTTTATTTTGTTCCATCTTATTCAAGAAACTTTCAGAAGAAAACTGGACTGTCTAAAAATATGATAAACCCCTTGAAGAAAACCGTGTGTGGTCTACTTGTGTGAATGAAGTCATTTATGGGGTGTTTCTAATGTTTCAGCAGCATTAGGCACACCAGAAAACAGTATGCTGCTATAAAATCAAATGCAGAATTCCTGGACCGAAAATGCCAAAAAACCTCCTTTTATGCCAAACCCTGGCATATGCCCGCACAGTAAAAAAAGCACAAATATTTGGTATCCCCATACACAGGAGAAGTGGAAGAATGTGAAAGGAGATTAATTTTGTGCCTGGTCTATACTATGTGTGAAAAATGCTAGCATAAACTGACACATTTGCTTAATTCTTGATTTTTTTTTCCAATTTTGCCCACTTTAGAGGAAAAAATAAAAAATGATGTATACTGACAAATGCCATTAAAACAAAGCCCTATCTGTCCTTTAAAAAAAGTGTAAAATTCAAAGATGAACTTTATTCACCTGCAGAGTTATAGTCATCTAAAGAAGCGCATAGCAAAATTGTGAAATTTGCTCTGGTCATTTAGCTGTAAAACAGCCCAGTCCTTAACCGGTTAATACGTTAACCCCTTCCCGACATTTGACGTATCCATACGCCAAAGTCGGATAAGGGAAGTATGGAGCGGGCTCACGCAGTGAGCTCGCTCCTTACGATGCCGGTGTCGGCTGTATGTTACAGCCGACACTTCAGAGTAACTAGCTGCATCGCGCTCGGTCTTTTACATTGTCCTTTTCCACTCCTTTGCATATCTTACATGCAGAGTTTTCCATTAATGTCGTCAGACCTGATCTCTAGGCCAATGGCCTTTAGTCGTGCCTACTCCCCAGAAGTTGCCTTTCCTTTACCTCCCAACATTGGGTTGCTTGAGAGATATCCCTTGCAAGAGAGCGGCTCTTCTTCATTGCTATACTCAGTTAAGCAATTGATGCTGCCAATATCTCTATTGTTTATAGATGCTACTGGATATAGTTAAGGTCATGTTTTTAGGTGGTGTGTACATCAGGTATACCTGACAATCTGTAGCGTAATACTTACGTTTCAATATGGCCTCACTTAAAGTTACGTCCTTTAATGTCAGAAGGGTTAAATATGTTGCAGAAGAGAAGCCAAGTATTTCACATGTTCTGGAGAGAAGGTTCAGACATTGTATTTTTTCAGGAGACCATTTTCAGGCATACCCATATACCATCTCTCATAAGAACCCCATTTAAAGTGGCTTTGCCACCATTGACTTTACTCAGAAAAATGTATTTATCAGTCAGGGGATATATATTACACATGTGCTAGTGAAAACCAATGCTCAAATCACCTGTTATCCTTGCCCCCTTTCCTCCCAGAACCACTTCACATTCTCTCCGTGCTCCCGTTGTCATTCACCCTGTCAACACCAACCCGATTGCTAGCTAAAAAAAACATGGTATGCTCTGTAGTAGTGTGAGGAGTGCTCCTCTGATCATCATTTCGCCCCTCATAGAAATTGAAGTATGTAACTCCATCCTTGACACCATACTCTCTGCTTTTACTAGCAGTAAAGTATTTGCAAAAGGAGCTTTCCATTATCTTCCAGACGGCACTCACTGCTCCCATTCCAGTCCAGTCTCTGGTTACAAATAACGGGAGCAGTGAGTGCCATCTGGAAGATACTTATACAGCTCTTTCTGCATGTGCTTCGCTGCTAGTAAAAGCAGAGATTATGGAGTCAAGGATGGAGTTACATACTTTACTTTCTATGAGGGGAAAGATGATAATGGGGTGTAAAACGTTATGGGTAGAGGTGATACAATTTATAAAGTACATAAAGTTTGTGGTGTTTGCTCATGCGGGAGCAGTTAAGAGATGTCACTGTGGCAGTCTTCAATGCACAGGCGCAGAGATAGGCGTACTCCCGTGGCACTGATTAGTCACAAAGAGACGTGAAACTACGCATGCTCGGCCATGGAGCTAGAAGCCATCAGAAGGACGTAACTAATAGTTACCACTGCTAGACATTGCAAAGATCACTGGGCAAAGGTAAGTATGGATTTTGAAAATGTTTCATTTTTCTAAATATCATGTATTTTTAGATGTTTATATCTTGTAAACATGGTAAAACCCCTTTAAGTATTGGTTTCATTACCCATATTTCTCAGCATCAAGAGCAGTATAGCTATAAAAAGTAGACTTCCATTTCAATTGGAAATCTTTCTAGTAGACCCAAAGGGGAGATATCTTTTTTGTGAAGAGGAAACTAACAAGCACCAACATCACTCTCGCAAATGTATACACCACCACATTACTAAACAGGGCTCTCCGCAAACTTGAAATTGTTCTCTCTAATCTGTTTTTACTAGACATTTGGAGATTACATAATCCCACAGAGAGAGACCTCATATTTCTCATGGAGCCATGGCACCTTATCAGAGGCTAGACTACCTCTTTATACCAGATAGGTATAAACAAGTGGTCTCCACTGCACTTATTGGTAATATCACAATATTAGACTACACTCCTGTCTCTATTGTATTGATGCTTCACAAGATTGCAATTGCATTCTGTTTTCGCTCAAACTGCTACTCTGGAAAAATGACACAAAAAATTTCACCTCATACAAACACAGGAGGAGTTCACAGCCCTCAGACAACAAGCAAAAAAACACACTTACCGTAATATTAAAGCTGCCAAATCCCTGCAAACACAAAAATAAACGTTTTATGCTCATGGGGACAGAAGCTCTCAAATGGTGTCACATCTCATTAAACAGGAAGATAAAACATTTGTTACCGCTCTAAAAATGGAGACGAGTCAAAGGGTCAATAATACACCCCCGATAGCGAGGAAAATGTCAGAATTACTATTCTCTCCACCATCACACACTCGGAGCTGTTTTGAATTCTATTGAGATTCCATCTCTATCTGACACAGATAAATACAATTTGATACAGCCCTTCACACTCTCAGAATTGGAAGAGGTCCCTTTGTTGATACTGTTAGGCAAAAGCCGAGGCCCGGATGGCCTTCCTATTTCATATTATAAGTAATTTAAAGAGAACCTTTCACTTTCCCATAAACGTGCAGCTGAGTGCAACATATAATGGTATGTAATGGTTCAGAGCGCACAAGATCAGGTAGGTGCACGAATAGGGTCCCAACCCAATTACGCAGTAAAGAAATATTCGGCACACAAAGTGATGATTTTAGCAAATCTTTCAGTTTTATTTTATCAAAAATTGATGCCAGAGGTTTAGTGCAACGTTAGTGCAGTTTACCATAAGAAAGAAGTAAACTACTACTAATTTACGCAGCGCCAACGACTGGATGAACCAGACACCAGGAGGTACAAGTGCCTGATGAAGGTCTAATATACGACCGAAACGTCGCACTGAACCTCTGGCATCAATTTTTGATAAAATAAAACCGAAAGATTTGCTAAAATCATCACTTTGTGTGCCGAATATTTCTTTACTGCATCATATAATGGGCAGGGCTGCACAAACCCTGGGACACTTTACATTTTTTTTTCTACACGTTATTTAGATATCTGTGCCGTTATATTTGGCGCGCTCTCCTCTGCAGCTCTTGCATTGTCCGTAGCAGATACACACCCCCTTGCCAGTTTGGCAGACAAGTACAGGACCGATGTCTCGCAAGAGATCACACTCTTGTCCGCCGAGAGCTGAAGAGTGAGAGCGTGTGAGCTCTCCTCTCCCCAGCTCTTGCACTATCTGCAGCAGTGATACGCCCCTTTTCCATTACAAGCCCCCTTGCCAGTTCAGCAGACAAGTACAAGACTGTGATCTCTCGCGAGAGATCAGTCTTGTCCTTGTCTGCCGACAGCTGAAGAGTGAGAGCGTGCGCACGCACACACTCTCCTCTCTCGAGTTCTTGCTGTAACACTGTCCGTAGCTGATTGGACAGTGTCACAGTGTAACCTGCCATAGTAACACGCCCCCTTGCCATTACACGCCCCATTGAAAGTTCAGGTGGTTATTTAAATATCGGGCGCCAAATATAATGGCACCGATATCTAAGTAACGGAGGAGGGTAGAATAAAAGTGTAAAGTGCACCGGGGTTTGTGCAGCCCTGCCCATTACATGCTACACATGTATGGGCAGGTGAAAGGTTCTCTTTAAGGCTAAGTTGCTCTCATATTTCTTGCAGGTTTGTGACTCACTGCTCCAAGGTGCCATTCTTCCCACACAAGCCCTGGGGGCTTCAATCACGATCTTTCCCAAAAAAGGTGAAGAACCGAGAAATGTGGTAGCTATCGGCCAATCTCACTGAAGAATGCAAATCTAAAGTGGTGGGCTAAATTACTAGCCAAACCCATTGGTCTATTGCTTCTGAAATAAAAAGGGGAAGAGCAGGTGGAGTTTATGTAGAAGAGAGGGGGAAAGCATAACACCATGAGAATACCACGCCATCTACTATGCTAAAATGAAAAATATTTAATTGGCACTTCTCAATACTTCAGCACTAATGCCGAGAAGGACCTTGATAAGGTCAGCTGGCAATACATCAAAAAGTTCCTCAGCAGAATTAATTTCACACAACCATTGATCTCTGCCATGTTTATTCTATATTTCACTCCATCAGCAAAGATACAAGTAAATGGCTAATTTTCTCAGCTGTTTGAGATTAAAAAAAATAGCACAAAACAGGGGTGCGCACTCATCCACTCTGTTTGTGCTCGTAATGGAGACCCTCCTACTAAAGTTCAGAAAATCCCACCTTGTCAGAGGACTTAGGGCGGGTGATTTTAACCATAAAACTGCCGCATTAGTGGATGATCTCCTGCCACTAGTAAGTAATCCAACTGAGGCATTCCCACATATACTCTGTATTTTTGAGGAAGTCGGACACATTTCAAACTTTAAAATGAACTATGAAAAATCAGCTTATCTATATACCACTTTACAAGTTTACTTTCACATACGTGCTCCTGCTTGGCCTATCCAACATATTTTTCACACAATTCAAGAGCCTTTTTTATCCAATTTCTATGGAATACAACATTTCTAAGACTAGCCTATTCTCTATTGATTGGGAAAAAAGGACAGGGCGGGTTCTCATGACCTGACCTTTCTACCTGTTGTAAAGCTTACCAATCCTCGCCGGTTGGACTCAGTTGGCCAATACCAAACTATTACCACCGCATGTTGATATTGTCGCTGCAGAATTTACATTGTCCATTAATATTGGACATTATCTACATTTGTCTATGAGGTCCAAATTAATGAATGCTCTCTCAATGGTGGATCTGAGAGAGGCCGGCCGGAGAGACCATGACACGCAGCTTCAGTGTTCAAACAGTCTCTGCCCACAGGGGGCGATCCATCTTTATTTATAGGAAAATGAGAGTAGGTGGTAACCTCATACTTGCAAAGCATGAGCATTCTAAATATGGTAATATGCAGTCTTCCCATCCCCTCTTTAGTACATATCTTTAGCTATAAGAAATACAATGTCAGCACGTTTTCTCACGTTGCCTTTGTAACAGCTGAAATGCAAAGCCATAAACTAAACGACTTGAAATATAATAGCCATCCCCCCATGTAGGATCTTGTGTCAGCAAAGCTGTTAGCTCCAGTGACATAATACATAGCACTTTTAGGTTCACACATTTAAAATATTTTTGACAATATTTAAAGACACTAAATGGGGAGGGGAGATCCTTGGGTTTACCTGTGGGTCAAAATGCAATCTTACTTTAGATCTCATATTTAGAACAAACTTTTGAAGGTTTGTCATAGCACACAAGCTTTAAATCTGTAAAAGGATGCTTTGTCCCCCTTGCTTAATTCAGTGTTGTTCTCTCTTTTCTAGATAAGATGCTAAACACTCCTCCAGTAATCTGGTCAGGCTTCACACCTCTGCAGGTATCCCAAGTTAAAAAAAAACCCACACACACCAGACCCACATTAAATATCTTATGTGGTGAACTTGGCATCTCGTCTCCTTCTAGCCTACAAAGTTTGATTTCACAACTACTTGTAAGAAATTCTTACCCCAACACTTACAGTTAAAAAGCGACCCCCACCTAGCTAGACAATTATTTGCTCCTACTTTCACCTCCCAAGTCATGTCTAAAATATCACCTCCCGCGTCTCTCTTATGTCTTGCCCATAGTTCATTAATGATTGGGAAAGAAAGCAACAAACCACCTTCACACCAGAAGAGACAATTTTATTGCTAAATTATTCTCATGGATTTACCAGATGAGTACGTAACCAAGAAATTTCATAAAGAAACCTAATGAGGTTGTACAGAGCTCCTTAATAGGTGTACAAAATTCACTTGTGGACGTTTACAATTTGAAGAAAGGAACTGCAGCAGTCAAGATAATCCACATAAATATCTTTGTTTTTATTCACCAAGCATAAAAACACTTGCAACGTTTCAACCCAACATGGGTCTTTTTCAAGCATCTTTCACTTGTGGACGTGTGACTCTTGCTTTCGTTGTGGTCAAAGTGTTTCCCATATTTGGTGGTCATTTCCACTTATCAAGTTGTTTTGGAGGGATGTGTAATTCCTCATTAATAACATCTGCTCCACCACCCATACGTTAACTGCGGACCTGGTCCTAGTATGGCGCCCACAACCAGGCCTAACCCAGGCCTATATGAGTTTACCCACTTTTATGGTATTGGCAGCAAAATGACTTATAATATAAAAATAGATCCCTTTTCCTGTCCACTTGGGCGCCATGATTCGACTATGTTCGCAGAACCACACCTTAACTATCCCTCAGTTTCCGCTCTCCTTCTACAGTCGGATAGTAATATTCTATGTCTGCTTTTCCTTTCCCCTGGATATCATTTCATATCGATTGTACATATGCATGCAGCTTTTTCTCAGTCAGCCCTTTGGGGGATTACCGCTAATCAATACCTTACCTGATACTAGAATCAACATTACATTTCTAATTTGTTTACTTTATGTTTTTGGTTTGTTTTAGCACATCTTATTTTGCTAGGTCAACTGCTCTAAAATTGGGACGCTGTTTGATATTTATTAGTCAAGAACTTATTGTCTAAACAATGATGACACTATTTTTTCCTGATCTGTATGGATGAAAATATTCCATTGTTTTTATGACCTGAGTGTCATCTTATACATTTTATGGATTACTGATGGTTTGACCCGTACTTATTCTTTTTGTTAAATAAAAAGAGACTTTGACAGAAAATAAAGATGGTGGTACAACATTTATGTCTTTACAATTTACAACACATGCCAGTTAAAGGTACCTATATATATTTTTTCCGGTCTCTAAACGCACTCCTTACCAAATTTGGGGCTAATCTCGCTCTAAGCTCACATTATTTACACTGCAAAGACCAAAAGTCTATTAAAAGGCCCTTATCTGAATTTCAGTTATATTATTTAGCGGGCCAACTACGCAATCTTAACGGCTGGTTATAAGATAGAATTTTACTTAGCCACAGCAGTGGCTCATCGCAGTTTGGTTAGCTTCTTGGAACATCCTGAATACACAAGAGTCTGCTTTACTGTCATTACATAAATTGATTCTCCCAGTTTGGCACACGGCTAAACTCATTGTAAAGGATCTGCCAGGCACTACGTCTGTGGATACTCCCAGGATTAATCAATCGACACCTGAGGCCGGACCTCTTAGACTGACTCCGGCTCCCACCAATCAGGGTGGCAGGCTCAGGAGTGGGAGAGCCTATCGCGGCCTGGTCAGTCGGAGTTAGCTCCGCCCCCTGTCCATTTATACCTGCCGTTTTCTCTTCCTCATTGCTTGTGATTCTTCCTGGTTTCTTGGCCCTGCTACAGCCTTGCTCCAGCCTGCTACTGCCTTGCTTCAGCCTTGCTACAGCTTCCGCTTATCCTGCTTCGCTCTGACCCCGGCTTGCTTCCTGCTCCTTGCTCTGCGTTCGTATACTTCGTGACATCCTGATTCTGACTGGCTCGTTGACCACTCTGGTTTCCTCACGGTGTTCCGTGGGCTACTGCCCCTTCCCTTGCTTGTTCCCTGTTTGTATTCCCTTGCACTTAGTCAGCGTAGGGACCGCCGCCCAGTTGTACCCCGTCGCCTAGGGCGGGTCGTTGCAAGTAGGCAGGGACAGAGCGGTGGGTAGATTAGGGCTCACTTATCCCCTTCCCCTCCTTCCTGCCATAACATAATCACAAGCCCATACCTAGTCTACCCTTTCTTCTACTTTATCATGGACCCTCTTGAGACCCTGACCCAGCAGATGCAGGGCCTCTCCCTACAGGTCCAGGCCCTGGCTCAGAGGGTCAACCAGCCTGACGCTGCCATAGTAGTACCCCTCGCCTCACCTCTAGAACCTGACCTCAAGTTACCTGACCGGTTCTCAGGGGACCGTAAGACTTTTCTCTCCTTTCGGGAGAGTTGCAGACTTTACTTCCGTCTAAAACCTCACTCCTCAGGTTCCGAGAACCAGCGGGTGGGAATCATTATTTCCCGACTCCAGGAAGGGCCCCAAGAGTGGGCCTTCTCCTTGGCTCCTGATGCCCCTGAACTTTCCTCCGTTGATCGTTTTTTCTCTGCCCTTGGACTCATTTACGACGAGACTGACAGGACTGCCTTGGCCGAGAGTCAGCTGGTGACCTTACGTCAGGGTAGGAGACCTGTTGAGGAATACTGTTCTGACTTTAGAAAGTGGTGCGTAGCTTCTCGGTGGAATGACCCTGCCCTAAGGTGCCAGTTTAGGTTAGGCTTATCTAACGCCCTGAAGGATCTGCTTGTTAGCTACCCCTCTTCTGACTCCCTAGACCAGGTTATGGCCTTAGCAGTACGACTTGACCGACGTCTCAGGGAACGACAGCTTGAACGTTTCAGTGTTTTCCCCTCTGACTTCCCTGCGATTCCCTCCGAGGTCCCGTCTCCTCGCTCTTCCACGGAAGACTCGGAAGTACCCATGCAACTCGGGGCCTCCGTGTCCCCCCGACAACGTAGAGAGTTCCGTAGGAAGAATGGTCTCTGCTTCTACTGTGGGGATGACAAGCATCAACTGAACACCTGTCCCAGGCGCAAGAATAAGCAGCCAGAAAACTTCCGCGCCTAAGTGATCATCGGGGAGGTCACTTGGGCGCACAGGTATTTCTCATTAATATGAAACACAATAAAATTTTGCTTCCCTTTCAGGTCTCGTTTGGTGGTCGGTCTGCTACCGGCAGTGCCTTCGTGGATTCAGGCTCATCTGCTAATATCATGTCTGTGGAATTTGCTATGTCTCTAAAAATGCCTATTATTAATTTGCCTAATCCTGTCCCGGTAGTGGGTATCGACTCCACTCCTCTTGCTAATGGTTATTTTACTCAGCATACTCCTGTTTTTGAACTCCTTGTTGGCTCCATGCATTTGGTGCAGTGCTCTGTACTGTTGATGCAGGGATTATCGTCCGATCTGGTATTAGGTCTTCCCTGGTTGCAGTTGCATAATCCCACGTTTGATTGGAATACTGGGGATCTCACCAAATGGGGTAGTGAATGCCTGATGTCATGTCTTTCGGTTAACTCTATTTCTCCCCGTGAGGAGGTAAACACGCTACCTGAGTTTGTTCAGGACTTCGCTGATGTTTTCTCTAAGGAGGCCTCCGAGGTGTTGCCCCCTCATAGAGATTACGATTGCGCTATCGATTTGGTACCAGGTGCTAAGCTTCCTAAGGGTAGGATATTTAATCTTTCATGTCCTGAACGTGAAGCCATGAGGGAATATGTCCAAGTATGCCTGGCCAAGGGTTTCATTCGCCCCTCTACTTCTCCTGTAGGTGCTGGCTTCTTCTTCGTGGGGAAGAAGGATGGTGGTCTTAGGCCGTACATTGACTATTGTAACTTGAATAATGTCACTGTAAGGAACCAGTATCCCCTTCCTTTGATTCCGGATCTTTTTAATCAGGTTCAGGGGGCCCAATGGTTCTCTAAGTTTGATCTACGGGGGGCGTATAACCTTATCCGCATCAAAGAGGGGGATGAGTGGAAGACTGCGTTCAACACGCCCGAAGGTCATTTCGAATACCTGGTCATGCCCTTTGGGTTGTGTAATGCCCCTGCTTTCTTCCAGAATTTTATTAATGAAATTCTGAGAGATTACCTGGGAAATTTTCTTGTAGTGTACCTTGATGACATACTGGTGTTTTCCAAGGACTGGTCCTCCCACGTGGAGCATGTCAGGAAGGTGCTCCAGGTCCTCCGGGAAAATAATCTGTTTGCGAAAACCAAAAAATGTGTGTTTGGGGTACAGGAGATACCATTTTTGGGTCAAATCCTCACTCCTCATGAATTCCGCATGGACCCTGCCAAGGTTCAGGCTGTGGCGGAATGGGTCCAACCTGCCTCCCTGAAGGCGCTACAGTGTTTTTTGGGGTTCGCTAACTATTACAGGAGATTTATTGCCAACTTCTCGGTCGTCGCTAAGCCTCTTACGGACCTCACTCGCAAGGGTGCTGATGTCCTCCACTGGCCTCCTGAGGCTGTCCAGGCTTTTGAGGTCCTTAAGAAGTGCTTTATCTCGACCCCTGTGCTGGTTCAGCCCAACCAAAGGGAGCCATTTATCGTGGAGGTTGACGCGTCCGAGGTGGGAGTGGGGGCTGTCTTGTCCCAGGGTACCAGGTCCCTCACCCATCTCCACCCCTGTGCTTACTTCTCCAGGAAGTTTTCGCCCACGGAGAGTAACTATGATATTGGCAACCGCGAACTTTTAGCCATTAAATGGGCTTTTGAAGAGTGGCGTCACTTCCTGGAGGGGGCCAGACACCAGGTAACGGTCCTTACTGACCACAAGAATCTGGTTTTCCTAGAATCTGCCCGGAGGCTTAATCCGAGACAAGCTCGATGGGCGCTATTTTTTACCAGATTTAACTTTTTGGTTACCTATAGGGCTGGGTCCAAAAATATTAAGGCTGATGCACTGTCACGTAGTTTCATGGCCAATCCTCCTTCTGAGAAGGATCCTGCTTGTATTTTACCCCCTGGTATAATAGTTTCTGCCACTGATTCTGATATAGTCTCTGATATTGCGGCTGATCAAGGTTCAGCTCCCGGGAACCTGACTGTGGACAAGCTGTTTGTCCCCCTGCAATACCGGCTAAGGGTACTTAGGGAAAACCATGACTCCGCACTATCTGGTCATCCTGGCATCTTGGGTACCAAACACCTCATTACCAGAAACTATTGGTGGCCTGGGTTGCCTAAAGACGTTAGGGCTTACGTCGCCGCTTGTGAGGTTTGTGCTAGGTCCAAGACCGCTAGGTCCCGACCTGCGGGCTTACTACGTTCTTTGCCCATTCCCCAGAGACCTTGGACCAATATCTCCATGGATTTTATCACCGATTTGCCTCCATCTCAAGGCAAGTCGGTGGTGTGGGTGGTAGTAGACCGCTTCAGCAAGATGTGCCACTTTGTGCCCCTTAAGAAACTACCTAACGCCAAGACGTTAGCTTCTTTGTTTGTTAAACACATTCTGCGTCTCCATGGGGTCCCAGTCAATATCGTTTCTGACAGAGGGGTACAATTTGTTTCTTTATTTTGGAGAGCCTTTTGTAAAAAGTTGGAGATTGATCTGTCCTTCTCCTCTGCCTTCCATCCCGAAACTAATGGCCAAACGGAGAGGACTAATCAATCCCTGGAACAATATTTAAGGTGTTTCATCTCTGACTGTCAATTTGATTGGGTCTCATTCATTCCCCTCGCCGAATTTTCCCTGAATAACCGGGTCAGTAACTCGTCAGGGGTCTCCCCGTATTTCTGTAATTTCGGGTTTAATCCACGGTTCTCCTCCGTTTCTCCTGGTAGTTCCAATAATCCCGAGGTAGAGGTCGTTCATCGGGAACTGTGCACAGTTTGGGCCCAGGTTCAGAAGAACCTAGAGGCGTCCAACAAATGTAGCGTCATACACTTCTCTCCATTCATTTACACTGCACTAACGATATAGTTATATCGTTATGTGCAGCCGCATACACAAACACTAACATTACTGCAGTGTCCTGATAATGAATATACATCACTACCAGCCTGGACGTGATGTTTATTCAGAATCCTGACACTTCTGAATCTTTTCTGTGAGATTGCAGCAAGGCAAACGTAATCTCGTTTGAAATGACAGGTTACATCGTAATCTCGCGAGATTATGCTTGCCTTACTGTAAATCTCACAGAGACGCTACAGTCGTGTCAGGATTCTGAATACACATCACGTCCTGGCTGGTAGTGATGTATATTCATTATCAGGATACTGCAGTAACGTTAGTGTTTGTGTATGTGGCTGCACATAGCGATATAACTATATCGCTAGTGCAGTGTAAATGAATGGAGAGAAGTGTATGACGCTGATTGGTCAGCGTCATACACTCCTCTGTACAACGCCCACTTGGCCTAATGCAAAAACACGCCCATTTGGGCATTAAGAAACTCATATGCATAAAGCTAAAAATCGCTCATAAAGTGGTTTAAAATAGATCGTTTTTCTAAATAAAAAGCATTACTGTCACCTACATTACAGTGCCCATCTCCTTATATAGGAGATAGGGCACTTATAATGTGGTGACAGAGCCTCTTTAAGATGACCCTAAGGGAGTCTACATGAAGAAGTCGTGTATGTGAGATATGAAGTATCGTGTCAAAGAGTAACTTCACAGAGGCCCCACCTAGGACAACAATGCGTCAAAAACAAAGGGCATCAGTGTATGATCTAAGAACATACAAGAGTGTACTGTCATCTGCATAATGGTGACCTGTAGAGCAATAATATAGTTTCCAAAGCCTAAAATTAGAATGGCAAGAAGACCAAGGCAATAAGTGAATTATGTCCTTAAAAGGTGAAGATGGGAGGAAAGGGTGGGAAATAGGGGGGAGCAAAAAGGGAAGGGATAAGAAAGGGGGGGGGGAGCAACAAAAACAATGGCAATGGAAAGTTAATGTCACATGTCTAATTATTATAGGACTAGTATACATTTATAAGCGTGTATGTAACATTACAAATGGACAACGTAGGCTCACTAACATTTGCAATAGTGCAGGATGCCAATAGACAAATTAAACATATGATAACATGAAATAGTGCAGTATAAGGCATAATGCGGCTAAAAAGTTCCAGTGGACTTGCATGGAAAATAGACTGCATAGTAGTGTCGTGACAATTTGAGTAACCGTGAAGACCTAAAAGAGAGCACCAGACAAAGAACAAATTTGCAATATAATAACAGACAGTTATGCTTCCAGTTGTCACAACGAAGTTACCACAGTGAAGGAACATGTAAGATTCCAGCGAATGAAGGACTAGAAATAGTTTGATGAACCAGTGCATTCACAGAAAACAAGTTCCAATTGGCAAGAAGAGGGATTAGTGGAATAAGGCATAGTTAGGCCTCCGTAGGGATTCTTAATGAAAGATCCACAAGGGGTGGATGCGAATCTGCCGGAAAGGGCCTGTTGGTGGAAGGATGGCTGGGACGGCGGGGGCGTCTTCTTAATTGCTGATCAGATCTTACCAATGACAGCCAGCCAGGGACCGAGGAGGGTTCAATTTGCAGAAATCAAAACAAGCCATCTAGATCAGAATGGTGGAGTAGTAGAAAGGATTCAGTCTTTCTTGACAACCACATGGAACGGGTGCCCCCATCTATAAGTCGCTCCCGTGGCTTTAATTGTTTCCAGTAGAGGATGTAGGAGATGAGACAGCGTCCTGGAGGACACATCAGGGTATACTGTAACCGTATCGCCTTCAACAGTCAACGGGCCATGCGACCAGGCTCCCCGAACAATTAAGTCCTTGTCAATGTAGTAATGGAGGCGACACACCATGTCCCTTGGGTTAGAGGGATCAATTGGACCTGAGTGGGTAACTCTGTGAATCATGTTCATCAGAAAAGTGGCGTCTGGGGGTCTACTAGTGAGAGCATTAAAGATAACTGACACCCTTGTAGACCTGATCCTGAGATCCAAGTTCAGATAGGCCTTTAAGGCGAACATTATTTCTGCGTCCCTTGTTCTCCTGGTCGTCTAATTGGAGAGCTAAGGACTGCAAGTGTGTTCTATTTAAGATGGTGTAATGACGGGGTAGGGAGACAGACAGATGAGCCCTAATCTACCCGCCACTCAGTCCCTGCCTACTTGCAACGGCCCGTCCTAGGCGACGGCGTACAACTGGGCGACAGTCCCTACGCTCAATAAGTGCACGACAGACAAACAGACAAGGGTACACAGAAGCTAAGGGAAATGGGGCAGTTGCCCACGGCAACACAGTGAGCAACAAGAGTAGTGAACGAGCCGAGTCAAACCAGGAGTGCACGAGGTACAAATCGCAGAGCAGGAGCGTAGTCAGTAAAGCCAGGGTCAAAAATGAAGCAAGGTCAATAATAGTAGCAGGAGCAGCAGAGCCAGGAAACAGAAAAGAATCACAGGCAAAGGAGGAGCAGGAAATGCAGGTATAAATAGACAGAGGGTGGGAGCTAGCTCCGTCTGGCCAGGCTGTGATAGGCTCTCCCACTCCCCAGCCTCCCAGCCTGACTGGTAGAAGATCGTGTCACTCTCTCAGACTTAGGAGCAGGTGCAGACTGATTACCCACGGGCGTCGACACAGAAGCGGTGTCTGGCAGATCCTTTACAGATGGCTGCTCTTTCAAGGGATGCCACTCTAGAGTCAATAGTAGATACTACATGTTCAGTAACAAGGGTTCTGCTGTCCATTCTATCTACTTTGAGACGTATGTCAGAGATAGCTTGCTGATGTTATTGCTCGATTCTAGAGACAAGGTGTGATGTCGGAGTAGGGAGACAGACAGGTGAGAGCTAATCTACCCGCCACTCAGTCCCTGCCTACTTGCAACGACCCGCCCTAGGCGACGGGGTACAACTGGGCGACGGTCCCTACACTCAATAGGTGCACGACAGACAAACAGACAAGGGTACAAAGAAGCCAGGGAAATGGGAAGTTGCCCACGGGAACACCGTGAGTAACAAGCGAGGTGAACGAGCCGAGTCAAACCAGGAGATGAGCGAGGTACAAAAACGCAGAGCAGAAGAGTGGTCAGTAAAGCCAAGGTCAAATACAAGCAGAGGGTAGTAGTTCAAGAAGCTGCAGCAGGGCCAGGAAACCAGCAGAGAAGAATCACAAGCAAAGGAGGAACAGGAAAGGCAGGTATAAATAGACAGAGGGCTGGAGCAAGCTCCGTCTGGCCAGGCTGTGATAGGCTCTCCCATTCCTAAGCCTGCCATCCTGAGTGGTGGAAGATGGAGTCAGTCTCACAAACATAGAAGCAGGTGCAGACTGATTACCTATGGGCGTTGACACAGAAGCTGTGTCTGGAAGATCCTTTACAGTACCCCCCCTTTTATGAGGGGCCACCGGACCCTTTCTAGGTGGACCTGGTTTATTGGGGAAACGAAGGTGGAACCTCCTGACCAATACCCCAGCGTGAACATCCCGGGCAGGTACCCAAGTCCTCTCCTCAGGCCCGTATCCTCTCCAATGGACCAGGCACTGGAGGGAGCCTTGGACCACTCTGCTATCCACAATCTTGGCCACCTCGAATTCTACCCCCTCAGGGGTGAGAACAGGGACCGGAGGATTCCTCGAGGGAGCCAAGGTTGGGGAGCAGCGTTTAAGGAGGGAGGCATGAAACACGTTGTGTACTCGAAAAGACGGGGGCAACTCCAGTCGGAAGGAGACAGGGTTGAGGACTTCAATGACCTTGTACGGCCCTATAAATCAGGGAGCAAACTTCTTGGATGGGACTTTAAGGCGCAAATTTTTTGACGATAGCCACACCAGATCCCCGACCACAAACAAGGGGTTAGCAGAACGTCTTCTATCTGCCTGAGTCTTTTGTATGCTCTGGGACGCCTCTAGGTTCTTCTGAAACTGGGCCCAGACTGTGCACAGTTCCCGATGAACGACCTCTACCTCGGGTTTGTTGAAACTACCAGGTGAAACGGAGGAGAACCGTGGATTAAACCCAAAATTACAGAAAAAGGGGGAGACCCCTGACGAGTTACTGACCCGGTTATTAAGGGAAAATTCGGCGAGGGGAATGAATGAGACCCAATCATATTGACAGTCAGAGATAAAACACCTTAAATATTGTTCTAGAGACTGATTAGTCCTCTCAGTTTGGCCATTAGTTTCAGGATGGAAGGCAGAGGAGAAGGACAGATCAATCTCCAACTTTTTACAGAAGGCCCTCCAAAACAATGAAACAAATTGTACCCCTCTGTCAGAAACAATATTGACAGGGACCTCATGGAGACGCAGGATGTGTTTGACAAACAAGGTAGCTAACGTCTTAGCATTGGGTAGTTTTTTGAGGGGCACAAAGTGGCACATCTTACTGAAGCGGTCTACTACAACCCACACCACCGACTTGCCTTGAGATGGAGGCAAATCGGTGATAAAATCCATGGAGATATGGGTCCAAGGTCTCTGGGGAATGGGCAAAGAACATAGTAAGCCCGCTGGTCGGGACCTGGGAGTCTTGGACCTAGCACAAACTTCACAAGCGGCGACGTAGGCCTTAACGTCTTTAGGCAACCCAGGCCACCAATCGTTTCTGGCAGTGAGGTGCTTGGTACCCAGGATGCCTGGATGACCAGATAGTTCAGAGTCATGATTTTCCCTAAGTACCCTTAGCCGGAATTGCAGGGGAACAAACAGCTTGTTCTCAGGAAGGTTCCCGGGAGCTGAACCTTGATCAGCCGCAATTTCAGAGACTAAATCAGAATCAATAGAGGAAATTATTACACCTGGAGGCAAAACACAAGCATGATCTTCCTCCGAAGCAGGGCTGGCAATGAAGCTACGCGACAGTGCATCAGCCTTAATATTTTTAGACCCAGCCCTATAGGTGACCAAAAAGTTGAATCTGGTAAAAAATAACGCCCATCGAGCTTTTCTCGGGTTTAGCCTCCGGGCAGATTCTAGGAAAACCAGATACTTGTGGTCGGTAAGGACCATTACCTGGTGCCTAGCCCCCTCCAGGAAGTGGCGCCACTCTTCAAATGCCCATTTAATGGCTAAGAGATCGCGGTTGCCAATATCATAGTTACTCTCAGTGGGCGAAAACTTCCTGGAGAAGTAGGCACAGGGACAGAGATGGGTGAGGGATCTGGTACCCTGGGACAAGACAGCCCCCACTCCCACCTCGGACGCGTCAACCTCCACGATAAATGGCTCAATTTGGTTAGGCTGAACCAGCACTGGGGCCGAGATAAAGCACTTCTTAAGGACCTCAAAAGCCTGGACAGCCTCAGGAGGCCAGTGGAGGAGATCAGCACCTTTGCGAGTGAGATCCGTAAGAGGCTTAGCGATGACCGAGAAGTTAGCAATAAATCTCCAGTAATAATTAGCAAACCCCAGGAAGCACTGTAACGCCTTCAGGGAGGCAGGTTGGACCCATTCCGCCATAGCCTGGACCTTGGCGGGGGCCATGCGGAATTCATGAGGAGTGAGGATTTGACCCAAAAATTGTATCTCCTGCACCCCAAACACACATTTTTCGGTCTTAGCAAACAGTTTGTTTTCCCGAAGGGCCTGGAGCACCTTCCTGACATGCTCAATGTGGGAGGACCAGTCCTTGGAAAACACCAGTATGTCATCAAGGTACACTACAAGAAATACCCCCAGGTAGTCTCTTAAAATCTCATTTATGAAATTCTGGAAGACCGCGGGAGCATTACACAACCCAAAGGGCATGACGAGGTATTCAAAATGACCTTCAGGCGTGTTAAACGCAGTCTTGCATTCATCCCCCTCTTTGATGCGGATAAGGTTATAAGCCCCCCGTAGATGAAACTTAGAGAACCATTGGGCCCCCAGAACCTGATTGAAGAGATCAGGAATCAAAGGAAGGGGATACTGGTTCCTTACAGTGACCTTATTCAAGTTTCGGTAGTCAATGCATGGCCTAAGACCACCATCCTTCTTCCCTACGAAGAAGAAGCCAGCACCTACCGGAGAAGTAGAGGGGTGAATGTAACCCTTGGCCAGGCATTCCTGGATATACTCTCTCATGGCTTCACGTTCGGGACAAGAGAGATTAAATATCCTACCCTTAGGGAGCTTAGCTCCTGGTACCAAATCAATTGCGCAATCGTATTCTCTATGAGGAGGTAACCCTTCGGAGGCCTCTTTAGAGAAAACATCAGCGAAGTCCTGAACAAACTCAGGTAGAGTGTTCACCTCCTCAGGGGGAGAAATAGAATTAACAGAAAAACATGACGTCATGCATTCATTACCCCATTTGGTAAGATCCCCAGTATTCCAGTCAAACGTGGGATTATGCAACTGCAACCAGGGAAGGCCTAAAACCAAATCGGACGATAATCCCTGCATCACCAGTACAGAGCACTGCTCCAAATGCATGGAGCCAACAAGGAGTACAAAAACAGGGGTATGCTGTGTAAAATAACCATTAGCAAGAGGAGTGGAGTCGATACCCACTACCGGGACAGGTTTAGGCAAATCAATCAATGGCATAGCTAGAGACATAACAAATTCCACAGACATAATATTAGCAGAAGACCCTGAATCCACAAAGGCACTGCCGGTAGCAGACCTACCACCAAAAGAGACCTGAAAGGGAAGCAAGATTTTATTACGTTTCATATTTACGGGAAATACCTGTGCGCCCAAGTGACCTCCCCGATGGTCACTTAGGCGCGGAAGTTCCTCCGACTGCTTATTGTTATGCCTAGGACATTTGTTCACTTGATGCTTGTCATCCCCACAGTAGAAGCAGAGACCATTCTTCCTGCGGAACTCTCTACGTTGTTGGGGGGACACGGAGGCCCCGAGTTGAATAGGTACCTCTGAGTCTTCCGTGGAAGAACGAAGCAACGGAACCTAAGGAGGCATCATGGGGGAGTCAGAGGAGAAAACACAAAAACGTTCAAGTCGTCGTTCCCTGAGACGTCGGTCAAGTCGTACCGCTAAAGCCATAACCTGATCTAGGGAGTCAGAAGAGGGATAGCTAACTAGCAGGTCTTTCAGGGCGTTCGACAGACCCAATCTAAACTGGCACCTTAAGGCAGGGTCATTCCACCGAGAAGCTACACACCACTTCCTAAAGTCAGAACAATACTCCTCAACAGGTCTCTCACCCTGACGTAAGGTCACCAGCTGACTCTCGGCAAAGGCAGTCTTGTCAGTCTCGTCATAAATGAGCCCGAGAGCAGAAAAGAAAAAGATCAACGGAGGAAAGTTCAGGGGCGTCAGGAGCCAAGGAGAAGGCCCATTCTTGGGGCCCGTCCTGGAGCCGGGACATAATTATACCCACCTGCTGGCTCTCAGAACCAGAGGAGTGGGGCTTTAAGCGAAAATAGAGCCTACAACTCTCCCGAAAGGAGAAAAAAGTCTTCCGGTCCCCTGAGAACCGGTCAGGCAACTTGAGGTGGGGTTCAAGAGGTGAGGTGAGGGGCACTACCAGGGTAGCATCAGGCTGGTTGTCCCTCTGAGCCAGGGCCTGGACCTGTAGGGAGAGGCCCTGCATTTGCTGAGCCAGGGTCTCAAGGGGGTCCATAGTAGTGTCAGGGACCAGGGTAGACTAGGTATATGGGCTTGTGATTATGTATCCTACCCTATGTAATGTTGGGGTAGGGAGACAGACAGGTGAGCCCTAATCTACCCGCCACTCAGTCCCTGCCTACTTGCAACAACCCGCCCTAGGCGACGGGGTACAACTGGGTGACGGTCCCTACACTCAATAGGTGCACGACAGACAAACAGACAAGGGTACAAAGAAGCCAGGGAAGTTGCCCACGGGAACACCGTGAGCAACAAGCGAGGTGAACGAGCCGAGTCAAACCAGGAGATGATCGAGGTACAAAAACACAGAGCAGAAGAGTGGTCAGTAAAGCCAAGGTCAAATACAAGCAGAGGGTAGTAGTTCAAGAAGCTGCAGCAGGGCCAGGAAACCAGCAGATAAGAATCACAAGCAAAGGAGGAACAGGAAAGGCAGGTATAAATAGACAGAGGTCTGGAGCTAGCTCCATCTGGCCAGGCTGTGATAGGCTCTCCCACTCCTAAGCCTGCCATCCTGAGTGGTGGAAGATGGAGTTAGTCTCACAGACATAGAAGCAGGTGCAGACTGATTACCTATGAGCGTTGACACAGAAGCTGTGTCTGGCAGATCCTTTACACAAGGGAATCGAGATCTTGCCCGGTTGGGAGGGCCTGAATGAGTTCACGCAGGAGATGGAGATCAGCGCGAAGGCCTGACTGCTCTGGCTGTATATTCGTCATAGAAAGCAATGGTAAAATGGCAGGCACCGCTTCCGCGGGAGCAGCTGTGGTGGGGGAGGTGGAAGAGGTACCTCGGTATAATTAGCGGTTGATGAGTTGCAGAGGAGCGCGATGTTGAAAGAAAACGATCCATACTCAGACTTCGAGTTGAGGATCTAGGTAAGGTCCGAGAGGGTGTAGAGAAGGATCTCACCAGGTTCCACCAGTAAGAATCACACAATGAAATCTGCAGATTTTGTACTCGGCGGTGCGGAGGTCCCCCAAGACGCGTGTTCACGGCTCCATAGCTAAGCCACACCCACAGCTTCTCACTTTTAAAACTGCACCTATAAACAAAGATAAAATTCTCAACACCTTTAAATATAATAGCACCATACACTGCACCTCTAACTATAATAGCACCATACACTGTGTCCCTGATTATAATAGTACCATACACTGTGTCCTATACACACATTGTGCCGCCTGTAGATAGTGCCCCCATAGCCTCCCTGTAGATAGTAACCACTATAGAGCCTCTGTAGATAGTGCCCTACATAGAAGCCGCTGTAGATAGTGCTCCACATACAGCCCTCTGTAGATAGTGCCCACATATGGACTCCAGAGCTGCAAGGCAATAGTGCTAACCACTAAGCCACCGTGCTGCCCTACATATAGCTTCCCCTATAAATAGTGCTCCACGTATAGCCCACCTCTGTAGATAGTGCCTCACATATAGCCCACCCCTGTAGACAGTACCCTACATATAGCCCCCCTGTAGATAGTGCCCCAAAGGTAACCCACCCCTGTATATAGTGTCCCACATATAGTCCACCCCTGTAGATAGTGCCCTATTAATAGCTCCCCATATAGATAGTGCTCCACATATAGCCCACCTCTGTATGTAGTGTCCCACATATAGTCCACCCCTGTAGATAGTGCCTCACATATAGCTCTCCCTGTATATAGTGTCCCAGATATAGCTCACCCCTGTATTCAGTGTCCTACATATAGCCCCCTGTAAATAGTGCCCTACAGGTAACCCACCCCTGTATATAGTGTCCCACATATAGCCCACCCCTATAGATAGCGCCCTACAAATAGCTCCTCCTATAGATAGTGCTCCACATATAGCCCATCCCTGTATATAGTGTCCCACATATAGCCCACCCCTGTAGATAGTGCCATACATTTAGCACTCCCTGTATATATTGCTCCACATCCCCACTTATAGACCCCCCCTGTAGATAGAGCCCCCACTGTAGATAATGCCACTCACAGCTTTAGTAGAAAAAAAACAACTTTACATACTCACCCTGATCCCGTTCCTGTGCTGTCCGGTGGCAATGCAGATCTGCTCTCTTCTGAGCTGGTCTGCTGGAGCTGAACGATGCAAGTGGCACATCGTTGAAAGGTGCTGATTGGCAGGGCAGAATGACTTGCCCCGTCAATCAGAGCCTGAGTTGAGTTGAGGAGGCTGCTAGTGATGTAGAACAGCCACGGTGATGTCAATCAAAATCTGTGGGCGCCATTTCAATTGTCGCCTCAGGCAGCAGAAAAACTAGAATCAGCCCTGCGAACAGTGGTAAACACAAGCACCAACATTACAATAACTGCTGCCTCCTGGTGTTTAAAACACCATCTTTCTGAGATTTACTGCTGTGTACTCTTCAATGATGGTGAAGGAGCACTGCAGAAATTAAGCATAGTGCTTGTTGGCCGAGCCACAGCTAATCAGCTCTAGACTTGTTTGATGCATCGCCCATTAGCGCACATCGCTGTCACCGCAGAGGAAAAGGAGAATGAGTACCTGCCCAGTCTGCATTTACAAATCAAACCTAACGCTGGTTGGCTGAGCATCAGTCAATCAGGGATGGGCTTGCTCTTTCTACTACCCCCTGAGCACAGCTTCAGTCTGGTTGCCGAGAAGAAGAAGACTCCAGCCCCTGCCAGGTATGTTGCTGATGACTGTAGAGCCAGAAGGTTTATTTCTTTATCTGCTTCAGCTTCAAGTTAGCTACAAGCAGCCTTCTACAATGAGGGGGCTGGGGGGGGGGGGCATAAGTGAGTGTAAAGGACATGGGTGATGCACACAGTGTTAGGGATCTGCCAGGTACTTCATCTAGGTATACTCCTGGGATTAATCAATCCACACCTGAGGCCAGACCTGTTCGACTGACACCATCTCCCACCAACCAGGGTGGCAGGCTCAGGAGTGGGAGAGCCTATCGCGGCCTGGTCTGTCGGAGTTAGCTCCGCCCCCTGTCCTTTATTACCTGCCCTGTTCTCTCCCTCAGTGCTTGTAATTCTTTTGGATTCCTGGCCCCACTGCTGCTTGCTCCAGCCTGCTTCTGCCGTGCTTCTGCCTTGCTGCAGTTCTGCTTGACCTGCTTTGCTTTGCCCCTGGCTTGCTTCTGTCTCCTTGCCCGCTTGGGTGTACTCACTTCGTCCTGGTCCTGTCTGTCCGTTCGCCGCTCCGTTTCCTCGTGGCGTTCCGTGGCTACTGCCCCTTCCCTTGCATGTTCCCTGTTTGTTTTCCTGTGCACTTAGACAGCGTAGGGACCGCCGCCCAGTTGTACCTCGTCGCCTAGGGCGAGTCGTTGCAAGTAGGCAGGGACAGGGCGGTGGGTAGATTAGGGCTCACTTTCCCTTCACCTCCTTCCGGCCATTACATAATTACAAGCCCTTACCTAGTCTACCATTTCTCCTACGCTGACGCCATCATGGACCCCCTTGAGACCCTGGCCCAGCAGATGCAGGGCCTCTCCCTACAGGTCCAGGCCCTGGCCCAAAGGGTCAATCAGGGTGACGCTGCTTTAGTAGTACCCCTCACCTCACCTCTAGAACCCGACCTCAAGTTACCTGACCGGTTCTCGGGGGACCGTAAGACGTTTCTCTCCTTCCGGGAGAGTTGCAGACTGTATTTCCGCCTAAAGCCCCACTCCTCAGGTTCCGAGAACCAGCGGGTGGGTATCATCATATCCCGACTCCAGGAAGGGCCCCAAGAGTGGGCCTTCTCCTTGGCTCCTGACGCCCCTGAACTTTCCTCTGTTGATCGTTTTTTCTCTGCCCTCGGACTCATTTACGACGAGACTGACAGGACTGCCTTAGCCGAGAGTCAGCTGGTGACCTTACGTCAGGGTAGGAGACCGGTTGAGGAATACTGTTCTGATTTTAGGAAGTGGTGCGTAGCTTCTCAGTGGAACGATCCGGCCCTAAGGTGCCAGTTTAGGTTAGGATTATCTGACGCCCTGAAGGATCTGCTGGTTAGCTACCCCTCGTCTGACTCCCTTGACCAGGTTATGGCCCTAGCAGTACGACTTGACCGACGTCTCAGGGAACGTCAGCTAGAACGCTTCAGTGTGCTCCCCTCTGACTTTTCTGCGATCCCCCCCGAGGTCCCGTCTCCTCGCCCCTCCACGGAGGACTCGGAGGTACCTATGCAACTCGGGGCCTCCATGTCCCCTCGACAACGTAGGGAGTTTCGCAGAATGAATGGTCTCTGCTTCTACTGTGGGGACGACAAGCATCTACTGAACACCTGTCCCAGGCGCAAGAATAAGAAGCCGGAAAACTTCCGCGCCTAAGTGATCATCGGGGAGGTCACTTGGGCGCACAGGTATTTCCCGTTAATGTGAAACGCAATAAAATTTTGCTTCCCTTTCAGGTCTCGTTTGCTGGCCGGGCTGCCACGGGCAGTGCTTTCGTGGATTCAGGGTCATCTGCTAATATCATGTCTGCGGAATTTGCTATGTCTCTAAAGATGCCTTGTATTGATTTACCTTATCCTATCCCTGTAGTAGGAATCGACTCAACTCCCCTTGCTAATGGTTATTTTACTCAGCATACTCCTGTTTTTGAACTCCTTGTTGGCTCCATGCATTTGGAGCAGTGCTCTGTACTGGTGATGCAGGGATTATCGTCTGATCTGGTTTTAGGCCTTCCCTGGTTGCAGTTGCATAATCCCACGTTTGATTGGAATACTGGGGATCTCACCAAATGGGGTAATGAATGTCTTATGTCATGTCTTTCTGTTAACTCTATTTCTCCCCGGGAGGAGGTAAACACGCTTCCTGAGTTTGTTCAGGACTTCGCCGATGTGTTTTCTAAGGAGGCCTCCGAGGTGTTGCCCCCCCATAGAGATTACGATTGCGCTATCGATTTGGTGCCTGGTGCCAAGCTTCCTAAGGGGAGGATATTTAATCTTTCATGTCCTGAACGTAAAGCTATGAGGGAATATATCCAAGAATGCCTGGCCAAGGGTTTCATTCGCCCCTCGACTTCTCCTGTAGGTGCTGGCTTCTTCTTCGTGGGGAAGAAGGATGGTGGTCTTAGGCCGTGCATTGATTATCGTAACCTGAATAAGGTCACCGTAAGGAACCAGTACCCACTTCCTTTGATTCCGGATCTTTTTAATCAGGTTCAGGGAGCCCAATGGTTTTCTAAGTTCGATCTACGGGGGGCATATAACCTTATCCGCATCAAAGAGGGGGATGAGTGGAAAACTGCGTTCAACACACCCGAGGGTCATTTCGAATACCTGGTCATGCCCTTTGGGTTGTGTAATGCCCCTGCTGTCTTCCAGAATTTTATTAATGAAATCCTGAGAGAGTACCTGGGTAATTTTCTTGTTGTATACCTTGATGACATACTGGTGTTTTCCAAGGACTGGTCCTCCCACGTGGAGCATGTCAGGAAGGTGCTCCAGGTCCTTCGGGAGAATAATCTGTTTGCTAAGACTGAAAAATGTGTCTTTGGGGTACAGGAGATACCATTTTTAGGGCAAATCCTCACTCCTCATGAATTCCGCATGGACCCTGCCAAGGTTCAGGCTGTGGCGGAATGGGTCCAACCTGCCTCCCTTAAGGCGTTACAGTGTTTTTTAGGGTTCGCCAACTATTACAGGAGATTTATTGCCAACTTCTCGGTCGTCGCTAAGCCTCTTACGGACCTTACCCGCAAGGGTGCTGATGTCCTCCATTGGCCCCCTGAGGCCGTCCAGGCCTTTGAGACCCTCAAGAAGTGCTTTATCTCGGCCCCCGTGCTGATTCAGCCCAACCAAGAGGAGCCATTTATTGTGGAGGTTGACGCTTCCGAGGTGGGAGTGGGGGCCGTCTTGTCCCAGGGTACCAGCTCCCTCACCCATCTCCGCCCCTGTGCTTACTTCTCTAGGAAGTTTTCGCCCACGGAGAGTAACTATGATATTGGCAACCGCGAACTTCTAGCCATTAAATGGGCTTTTGAGGAGTGGCGGCACTTCCTGGAGGGGGCCAGACACCAGGTAACGGTCCTTACGGATCACAAGAATCTGGTTTTTCTAGAATCGGCCCGGAGGCTTAATCCTAGACAAGCTCGGTGGGCACTATTCTTTACCAGATTTAATTTCTTGGTTACCTATAGGGCTGGGTCCAAGAATATTAAGGCTGATGCTCTGTCACGTAGTTTCATGGCCAATCCTCCTTCTGAGAAGGATCCTGCTTGTATTTTACCCCCTGGTATAATCGTCTCTGCCACGGATTCTGATTTAGCTTCTGATATCGCGGCTGATCAGGGTGCAGCTCCCGGGAACGTCCCTGGGGACAAACTGTTTGTTCCCCTGCAATACCGGCTGAGGGTACTCAGGGAAAACCATGACTCCGCTCTATCTGGTCATCCTGGCATCTTGGGCACCAAACACCTCATTACCAGAAACTATTGGTGGCCTGGGTTGCCTAAAGACGTTAGGGCTTACGTCGCCGCTTGTGAGGTTTGCGCTAGGTCCAAAACCCCTAGGTCCCGACCTGCGGGCCTACTACGTTCCTTGCCCATTCCCCAGAGACCTTGGACCCATATCTCCATGGATTTTATCACCGATTTGCCTCCATCTCAGGGCAAGTCGGTGGTGTGGGTGGTAGTCGACCGCTTCAGCAAGATGTGCCACTTTGTGCCCCTTAAGAAGCTGCCTAACGCCAAGACGTTAGCTTCTTTGTTTGTGAAACACATCCTGCGTCTCCATGGGGCCCCAGTCAATATCGTTTCTGACAGAGGGGTACAATTTGTTTCCTTATTTTGGAGAGCTTTTTGTAAAAAGTTGGAGATTTATCTGTCCTTCTCCTCCGCCTTCCATCCCGAAACTAATGGCCAAACGGAAAGGACCAACCAATCCCTGGAACAATATTTAAGGTGTTTCATCTCTGACTGTCAATTCGATTGGGTCTCATTCCTTCCCCTTGCTGAATTTTCCTTGAATAACCGGGTCAGTAACTCGTCAGGGGTCTCCCCGTTTTTCTGTAATTTCGGGTTTAACCCAAGATTCTCCTCCGTCTCCCCTGGTTGTTCCAATAATCCTGAGGTAGAGGATGTTCATCGGGAACTGTGCACCGTCTGGGCCCAGGTTCAGAAGAACCTAGAGGCGTCCCAGAGCGCACAAAAGATTCAGGCGGATAGTAGACGTTCTGCTAACCCCCGGTTTGTCGTCGGGGATTTGGTCTGGTTGTCGTCCAGGAACTTGCGCCTTAAAGTCCCGTCCAGGAAGTTTGCTCCCCGATTTATTGGACCTTATAAGATCATTGAAGTCCTCAACCCTGTATCCTTCCGTCTGGAGCTCCCCCCATCATTTCGCATACATGACGTCTTCCATGCCTCCCTCCTTAAACGCTGCTCCCCGTCCTGGTCCCCCTCGAGGATACCTCCTGTTCCCGTTCTCACCCCTGAGGGGGTGGAATTCGAGGTGGCCAAGATTATGGACAGTAGGATGGTCCAGGGCTCCCTCCAGTACCTGGTCCATTGGAGAGGATACGGGCCGGAGGAGAGGACTTGGGTACCTGCCCGTGATGTTCACGCTGGGGTATTGATCAGGAGGTTCCACCTTCTCTTCCCCACTAAACCGGGTCCCCTTAGTAAGGGTCCGGTGGCCCCTCATAAAAGGGGGAGTACTGTTAGGGATCTGCCAGGTACTTCATCTAGGTATACTCCTGGGATTAATCAATCCACACCTGAGGCCAGACCTGTTCGACTGACACCATCTCCCACCAACCAGGGTGGCAGGCTCAGGAGTGGGAGAGCCTATCGCGGCCTGGTCTGTCGGAGTTAGCTCCGCCCCCTGTCCTTTATTACCTGCCCTGTTCTCTCCCTCAGTGCTTGTAATTCTTTTGGATTCCTGGCCCCACTGCTGCTTGCTCCAGCCTGCTTCTGCCGTGCTTCTGCCTTGCTGCAGTTCTGCTTGACCTGCTTTGCTTTGCCCCTGGCTTGCTTCTGTCTCCTTGCCCGCTTGGGTGTACTCACTTCGTCCTGGTCCTGTCTGTCCGTTCGCCGCTCCGTTTCCTCGTGGCGTTCCGTGGCTACTGCCCCTTCCCTTGCATGTTCCCTGTTTGTTTTCCTGTGCACTTAGACAGCGTAGGGACCGCCGCCCAGTTGTACCTCGTCGCCTAGGGCGAGTCGTTGCAAGTAGGCAGGGACAGGGCGGTGGGTAGATTAGGGCTCACTTTCCCTTCACCTCCTTCCGGCCATTACACACAGTATCTGCAAGCAACCTGCTTGTGGGAGGGGAGGGGGTCCAGATGCTGTAGATAGGAGGAGCTATAGATTTAAAAGGATGAGCATCAGGTTATGGTTAATTTGAGCCACAGATGGGAGAAGCTTTATCAAAGGAGCGTGGCTTTGTGGGCACATGGACGAGGCTTACTGGTGGAGGGGGCATCTCAGGTATAGATGCCTATGTACTGCCAGCATCCTGCATGCCAGTGACCAGGAATCAGTAGTCTACAAAAGAATGCAGGTAACTATAGCAATGTGAGTGATGTGTTGGATTGATTTTTATTGTGTGACTGGTTGATGTACTGTTAACAGTGTATGTCGATTGTATGACTGAAATATGCAATTTGTGTGAGTTTTGTGTCTTCTTCTAATGTATTAGTGGCATTTGTGTGCATGTTGTTTTCAATGTGAGTGTGAGTGATTTGAGTGGTATACGTCTAGTGTTTAATGCAAGGTATGTGTTTAGCATTTGTGTTGTGTGTGCGGTATGTGTCTAGTGTAAATAGTGTGTGCGGTATGTGTCTAGTGTGTGGTATGTGTCTAGTGTGTGAGTGGTATGTGTCCAGTATGTGAGTGGTGTATTCAGCATCTGTGCCAGGTGTGAGTAATGCGTGTTCAACATGTGTCCTTGGTGTGGGTAGACAACGTGCGGCATATGTCTTAGGTGTGAGTGGCGAGAGTGGAGGATATATCCTAGGTGTGAGTGGTGTGCGTGCACATGTGTCCTAGGTGTGAGTGGTGTGCGTGCGCATGTATCCTAGGTGCCCTTCTTATAGTCCAGGGTCATCATGGGCTAATTAATGATGTTTTACATGTGCGCACGCTGGCCCTTTAAGGCCGGGCGCGATCGTGTGCGCAGACCCTACGGGACACAGCAGAGTGGAGCGGAAGTGAGCGCTGGCGTCTCCTGGAGAGGAGATGCGGCCCTGGAAGTTACAGCCTATGCGCTTAAAAATGCCAGGGTTGATTTTAAGTCCCAGTCCGGTGCTGAAGGGGGTATCGGCGGTGCGGTATTGGCACAGAATTGCTAGAGTATGTACATTACAATTAGATTTATTTTCAAGTTATAACCCTATCAAACTAATTTTAAAATCTCAGAAAACCCCTTTGACAACCTTCACCATTGGTCGCCGATAGCTTAATTAGATTTCCACTGGCCGTTCTGCTCACCCTCCACTTGCGCTAAAGACTCAAATGCTAACCCCTCAGGGGCCATGTCCAATCTCAGTGTATTGGACCCTGGAAATTCTGATGTTGGTCCTGATCATAAAGATACTGAGCAATAATATTTCTTTAGTAAAAGTTCTTAGTCTGAGCCAGCAGTGGTAAAATGCAGGGATATACTAGCTGCATCTAATAACTGTAGTTGCTGGTTAACTGTACATTCATCATTTGGTAGGTTATCTCCATTCTGTTTAGGAATCATGGAAACAACCGAGCAGTTTTTTTACTACAATAGAAATGAATGCACAGGCAAAACATGTGGGCATACGGAACCACTGTATACCAGAATAGTAAATAGTAATAAAAACATAAAAGTTAAATTCCCTATTTGAGACAAAAAAATGAAAATAAAGTTTTGCATAAAATAAATACACAGAATTTAATCAAATATACTGTACTTTATTTAAAAAATAAATATATAACATAAAATAACCCCGACATATTTGGTGCACCTATGTGCGTAAGAACCTGTATTTAATCTTTAAATATATGCACTTGTTTTTGGTCACCGATGAACAGGGAAAAAAAGGAAAAAAATATGGGGGTATTATTAAACATACCCCAAAATAGCATAAAATGAAATTACAACATGTCCCACAAAAAACAGAGCCTCATTCAGCTGCATCGACCCAAAAATAAAAATGTTGTACCGAGACGAAAAAAAAATGTGTCTGGTCCTTGAGCCCAAAAATGGCCCGGTCCTTAAAGGGGTATTCTCATCTTGGACACTTATGGTATATCCACAGGATATACCATAAATTTCCGATATATGTGGGTCTCACTTCTGGAACCAGCACCTATCTCTGGAATTGGGCCCCCTGACCCCATCCTACCTTCTCCTGCTGTAGCTGGGCTCCGATCACTGAGTTACGAAGTGGCTGGTAGCACGGTAAAAAAAAGCTGAGCTTGCTGTGCTTCGGCTTTTTCCGGGACTCTTATAGAAGTTAATGGAGTTACAAAAATAGCATAGTAGAGCGAGCTACACTGTTTAGAGAACTCGGGAGCTACGGAAACAGCACAGCTCACTGTGCTTCTCTGTTTCTGAATTCTCATTCACCGAGTTCTGGAAACAGCATAGCAAAACATGCTCAGCTGTGTCTGGAAAACCCAGCTACTTCATAACTCAGTGGCAAAAACTTAGCTGCAGAAGGTAGGACCCTCATCTATCAGACATTTATGGCAAATCCTGTGGGTATGCTATAAATGTCTGAGATTGGAATACCTCTTTGAGGGGTTAAAGTGGCTGCATGGTGGGGACTCACTGATGTAACGTCTTTGGCCGCGGACCGTCGTCCTGACTTACCCTCTGACGCCCGCGGCCATGGATGATTGAGTTCTTGGCGGCATCTCCCTCCTGAGAGATTCCGGTACTCACTTCCTGGTTCGGACACTGTCTCCCGCAGGGCGCGCGTGCCCGAGCGTGCACGGCCTTAAAGGGCCAGTGTGCGCACAGTTACAGAATATCTGCAATTAGCCAAGAATGCTGCTGGACTATAAAAAGGGTTCTGCCCTCTTGAACATTGCCTGAGCATTGTTGTGTTACCTAAAGTTTGTCATTGCAAATGGTCTCCTAGTGTTTTCCAGTTCCCAGTGTTACCTGTTCCTGCTGCCTGTACCCTGTATCCCGTGCTACCATGCAGTCAAGGGTTGGAGTCGTGTTGTGTCTTCCACTGCATCTATTGTTTCGCACCCTGCCAGGTGTCTGTCTACTGTCAGAGCCTCATCTTAGCCTGAATCCATCGCTTCTGTCTACATTGCTTCAGGTACCCTTTCTTGGCTATAGACATTGCATTGTACCTGTTTGGCCCGCTGCTATCCCGCTACGCGGTACGGCCCAGTGGGTCCACACCCGGTGCCGTGACAACTGTTAAGTAAAGGTTCAGGCACACAAAGTCAGATTTTATAATGCGTTGCTATATAGAGATGAGCGAATTTCCCAAATTTTGGGTCCGATTTTGTATAACTGGCAGATACTTTTCGGTCCGAATAAATTCGTTGCTAATTGAGAGTGCCCTGATTGCCCTGAAAAGTAGTGTATGACACTCTAAGGACTTCTAGGACTGTATCCAATCCCTTTCAAGCTCTTTAACGCTAAGACAGCATTAGTAATGTCAAAGAGATGGCAACAATGTTGGAATGTGAGTCGGTCTATGTATCCCACCACTTCAGACATGTTCTGAAGTGGTGGAGATACATAGATGACATATTCTTCATCTGGCTGGGTACCCCGGCGGAATTGGATGAGTTTCATGAATTCATTAATAAAATAGATTTAGATATGAAATTCACATTGGTACAGTCGTCTACATCTTTACAATTTTTGGACACCACGATTATTAAATTTGGTACGAAATAAACAGATATTTATCTCAAACCCATGGACAGAAACAACCTGTTGAAATTTGAGAGCAATCATCCCAGACAATTAGTAAGGGCGCTCCCCTATAGTCAACTATTGAGGGTGAGACGTATCGGGGAGAATGAAGAGTTAACTGAGATCAGATTGGATGAGATGAGTGAGAAATTTGTCACTAAGGGTTATCCGGAAAAATTAGTTCATCAACACAGAGATAGAGTGATGGGATTAGATAGAGAAACCTCTTCCAGAGGAGAATATGACATTAAGAAAAACAAAAAAAATATACAAGTAGACTGATACCATTCATATCCACATATGCAGAATCGGGTATCGATATCACTAGGATAATTCGTAAACACTGGCCAATATTTAAAAGCAATTTAAAATATGTCCCAGAATTTGATTTACCACCATTAATATCATATAAGAGGTCACATAATCTAAAGGACAAGCTGGTACAAGCAGAGGTTGGAGGTACCAGGGAGACAAGACAGATGTTCCTTGGTAGTAAAAAGTTGGGTTGTTTCCCTTGTTTAAATTGTGTCAACTGTATGTACATTTTGAAAGGGGAGACATTTACTCACCCATTTACCAGAAAAGAGTTTAAGATCAAACACTATTTAACTTGTACATCAGACTATGTAATCTATCTATTGCAATGGCCATGTGATTTGTTTTACATAAGAGAGACTACACTTGATTTTAAAACATGGATTAATAATCACAGATTCACAATTCGCAATAAAAGATTGGATTTTCCAGTATCTAAACATTTTACTGAGGCTAATCATACAGAAAAGGATCTGTGATTCAGGATTATTGATCATATTGTAAAACCCAGACGTGGGGGTGACAGAGTAGCCCTACTGAAGAGGCGTGAGTTGGAATGGATTTTTAAACTAAATACATTACGTCCTTATGGCCTAAATGTTGACTTTAAGTTGAAGGGTATTGGATAGGGGACGGTTATCCTAAACACCGAGGGGTTCCTTGCTATGTCCTAGTCAGTGCTGACTAGACTTCATATGCACATCCCTTGAATAATACTTTTTAGACACAATGTTGAAGAATTTTGTACTAATATTTATCAATTCTCTTCTCTACAGATTGAAATTGTTTATATTCTTAGGGTCTGAAGACTCACCTGACACGGATCCCCTCAGTAATTATCACTGTATTTAAATTATTACATTATATATAAATAAATATCTTCTCTAAATGTGTATCTGAGTCGGTTATTAGTTATTTTTGTATTTCATTTTGTGAAAGAACAACCGAAATTATTCTGAATATAAATATAAAGTAATAATATCAATATATTACGAGTGATGCATTTGCAAGTATTGGAGCGAATATGTTCCTTATATGAGAACTTCTTTGTTTTATAGGAGGGTGATATATTAAATGTGGGATTCTGATGTCCCCCTACTCAGGTATATGGTTTCCTTCTTGGAGACTACCAGGATTGGTGGGACAATCCCAAACATTCATTCAACATATAAACTTGCAAATGTTCACTCATTTTTAATATCCCATATTTGGGCAGGTTACGATTGCTCTCCTAAATTTATCGAAAATACTATATAAAAATCCTATAGATATTGAATATTACTTACCAGTTTCGTAGTAATAGCCTACAGAGCATTCACCAGACGAACAGTAGTACAATTGACGTTCGCGGAACTTTTGAGTCCCCGCATGCGCTGTAAAGAATAATAGACGCCGAGGATGAGAAAAACGTGTAAAACATATGAGGGTATCCAAAATCGGTGAGTCTATTTCCGATATGATATAATTATGATTTTTAATACCTGCACTTTATTTATATTTGTTTAGCACCTGATTAAATATATACAGCGAATGGTTGACAACTTACGATATTTGCCCAAAAGAATATAAAGTCTGTATATTTATGTAATACACTTTTGTCTACTTTTTACCTTGAACTATTGATATCAAAAGTTATTTGAAAATGTTTGTTAATTAATCACTTGATTGTGGATAATTATGGTCTGTGTATTTGTATGTGCACTGTTCACTGATTGTTATGCTTGAGAAAGGCCCCATGGAGTAGGGCTGAAACGTCGCATGTGGTGAATAAACCCCTATTTTTCACAAACCAAGGAGTGCTGCCTCGTATTTTGGGTCTGATTAATTTCTAGGGACACCGGTCACGTGCCCCAATGAGAATATTGCACCCTGACTTCATAGATCTGGAAGAACTGTGCTGCTTCTTTACCTTTTGCACACACACACACATATATATATATATATATATATATATATATATATATATATATATATATATATATATATATAGATATCAATAGCGCTTATTTATTAGCGGTGGCGTAGATATATATATATATATATATGTATATATATATATATGTATATATGTATATATATATATATATATATATATATATACCTGTTAGTTTGTGTGTTTATAAAAAAAATAATAGTAATAATTGTTTGTTTAGTTAGTGTTAGTGACATTATGGCGAGAAAGTTATATAGTGCTGAGGAGCCATACGCCATGCTGTGGTCAGAGTCTGAGACCGCATAAGAAATCGCGTCAGAAATTGAACCTGTTTTAGGCAGTGACGGTGATAGCATCACTTCAGCTTCATCTTCAGGGGACGTTGTCCCTGACGCAGTTGAAACTGCAGAACATGAAAGTGCAGGGTCTAGTAGCGCTGCAGCATGGGACAGCCTGGTCCCTCCAGTTCAGGCTCTTGTATGGGCACCTGCTCCATCTTTTGGGCCTAGAATCCACGGATTTACTGCCACTGCTGGCATAACTGTGGACAATACAAATTTTGTCCAAATGGATTACTTCCATTTATTTATTACTGACTACATCCTAAATATGATTGTCCACTAAACTAATTTATATGTCGCTCAGTATATAAGGCAGAAACCATTAAGCCACCCATGCCAAAGATTGGACGCCCACCAATTTGCAGGGATTAAAAACATTTTTGGGGCTCACCCTAAATATGGGTATTGTAAAAAAGCCCTCCATTAGGTCTTACTGGTCAACAAATTTATGAAGGGCAGGACCGCTCAATAAATGTTCCTGGATGCCCCCCTGATCTTTCCACCAGCAGCAAAATTGTGTGGGAGATAATGAACGCTCTGCTTCACCAGGGGTACCACCTGCACGGCGACAATTTTTATTCCAGTTTGCCCTTGTTTAGGCATTTGCATGCTGCAAGGACTGGAGCATGTGGTACCATGCGTAAAAACCGAATAGGTTTTCCGCAGCAATTAGTGGGGAAGCGCATGGTAAAGCGGGACTCCTGTGCTTATGCATCTGAAGAATTGCTGGCGGTCAAGTACAGGGATCACAAAGATGTGTATGTACTAAGCACAATACATACCGCAGGAACAGTGGCAGTGAGGGAAAAAGGGGCAACATCGGACAAGCACAAACCAGTGAGCGTATCTGAATATAACAAGTACATGGGGGGGTGGATTTAAACAACCAGGTTTTACAGCCCTATTTAGTAAAACGCAAAAAAAACCTGGTACAAAAAAATGGCCATTTATCTTCTACAGTTGGCAATCCACAATTCATTTGTGCACTATAAAAAAAAAGCAGAGGCAGGGACACATACCTGCATTTCCAGGAGAAAATTATTGAAGGCCTCATATTTGACGTTCAGGACACCAGAGCATGCCCCCAGTATGAGGATGTCAAACAACTGACTGAAAGACATTTTATCACCCCCATTCCCCCAACACCAACTAGAAGCAACCCCCAGAAAAAGTACCGCGTCTGCAGAAAAGACGGGCGCAGCAAAGATTCCCGATATTTCTCATTCACCCATGTTTTAAAAAATACCATACTGTTCTGAATTATTACATTTTTGTTATTTAGTTGAAAATCAATTTTTCCAATGATTTTACTCCAAGGGTGAGGGAGGGAATGGGTGGGGGTTGATGTCATGTTTGCATATTTTCAAAAGTTTATCTGCTGGAGAGCTCCATTTGCATAAACCTGCAATTTCTTATTTTAGGAAACCCCAAAAAATAAATCCATTATACCCCTAGATGAATATTTTGGGATCTCTGCTTCAAGAGCAGATATTTTGGAAATCTTAGAGAAACTCTGTTGGGTTTTGTAAAACCAGCTTTGAAAAAAGGTGATTTGTGAAATAAGCTTCTTCTATTGTAAGCCCTCCTACATCTCTATGTGATAATAAGGCACACATATTTGGTATCCCCATGCACAGGAGAAGTGGCAGAATGTGAAAGGAGATGAATTTTGTCCATGGTCTATACTGTGTGTAAAAAATGCTAGCATAAACTAACGCATTTGCTAAAAATAATGCTAATTTTATTTTGTTCCATCTTATTCAAGAAACTTTCAGAAGAAAACTGGACTGTCTAAAAATATGATAAACCCCTTGAAGAAAACCGTGTGTGGTCTACTTGTGTGAATGAAGTCATTTATGGGGTGTTTCTAATGTTTCAGCAGCATTAGGCACACCAGAAAACAGTATGCTGCTATAAAATCAAATGCAGAATTCCTGGACCGAAAATGCCAAAAAACCTCCTTTTATGCCAAACCCTGGCATATGCCCGCACAGTAAAAAAAGCACAAATATTTGGTATCCCCATACACAGGAGAAGTGGAAGAATGTGAAAGGAGATTAATTTTGTGCCTGGTCTATACTATGTGTGAAAAATGCTAGCATAAACTGACACATTTGCTTAATTCTTGATTTTTTTTTCCAATTTTGCCCACTTTAGAGGAAAAAATAAAAAATGATGTATACTGACAAATGCCATTAAAACAAAGCCCTATCTGTCCTTTAAAAAAAGTGTAAAATTCAAAGATGAACTTTATTCACCTGCAGAGTTATAGTCATCTAAAGAAGCGCATAGCAAAATTGTGAAATTTGCTCTGGTCATTTAGCTGTAAAACAGCCCAGTCCTTAACCGGTTAATACGTTAACCCCTTCCCGACATTTGACGTATCCATACGCCAAAGTCGGATAAGGGAAGTATGGAGCGGGCTCACGCAGTGAGCTCGCTCCTTACGATGCCGGTGTCGGCTATATGTTACAGCCGACACTTCAGAGTAACTAGCTGCATCGCGCTCGGTCTTTTACATTGTCCTTTTCCACTCCTTTGCATATCTTACATGCAGAGTTTTCCATTAATGTCGTCAGACCTGATCTCTAGGCCAATGGCCTTTAGTCGTGCCTACTCCCCAGAAGTTGCCTTTCCTTTACCTCCCAACATTGGGTTGCTTGAGAGATATCCCTTGCAAGAGAGCGGCTCTTCTTCATTGCTATACACAGTTAAGCAATTGATGCTGCCAATATCTCTATTGTTTATAGATGCTACTGGATATAGTTAAGGTCATGTTTTTAGGTGGTGTGTACATCAGGTATACCTGACAATCTGTAGCGTAATACTTACGTTTCAATATGGCCTCACTTAAAGTTACGTCCTTTAATGTCAGAAGGGTTAAATATGTTGCAGAAGAGAAGCCAAGTATTTCACATGTTCTGGAGAGAAGGTTCAGACATTGTATTTTTTCAGGAGACCATTTTCAGGCATACCCATATACCATCTCTCATAAGAACCCCATTTAAAGTGGCTTTGCCACCATTGACTTTACTCAGAAAAATGTATTTATCAGTCAGGGGATATATATTACACATGTGCTAGTGAAAACCAATGCTCAAATCACCTGTTATCCTTGCCCCCTTTCCTCCCAGAACCACTTCACATTCTCTCCGTGCTCCCGTTGTCATTCACCCTGTCAACACCAACCCGATTGCTAGCTAAAAAAAACATGGTATGCTCTGTAGTAGTGTGAGGAGTGCTCCTCTGATCATCATTTCGCCCCTCATAGAAATTGAAGTATGTAACTCCATCCTTGACACCATACTCTCTGCTTTTACTAGCAGTAAAGTATTTGCAAAAGGAGCTTTCCATTATCTTCCAGACGGCACTCACTGCTCCCATTCCAGTCCAGTCTCTGGTTACAAATAACGGGAGCAGTGAGTGCCATCTGGAAGATACTTATACAGCTCTTTCTGCATGTGCTTCGCTGCTAGTAAAAGCAGAGATTATGGAGTCAAGGATGGAGTTACATACTTTACTTTCTATGAGGGGAAAGATGATAATGGGGTGTAAAACGTTATGGGTAGAGGTGATACAATTTATAAAGTACATAAAGTTTGTGGTGTTTGCTCATGCGGGAGCAGTTAAGAGATGTCACTGTGGCAGTCTTCAATGCACAGGCGCAGAGATAGGCGTACTCCCGTGGCACTGATTAGTCACAAAGAGACGTGAAACTACGCATGCTCGGCCATGGAGCTAGAAGCCATCAGAAGGACGTAACTAATAGTTACCACTGCTAGACATTGCAAAGATCACTGGGCAAAGGTAAGTATGGATTTTGAAAATGTTTCATTTTTCTAAATATCATGTATTTTTAGATGTTTATATCTTGTAAACATGGTAAAACCCCTTTAAGTATTGGTTTCATTACCCATATTTCTCAGCATCAAGAGCAGTATAGCTATAAAAAGTAGACTTCCATTTCAATTGGAAATCTTTCTAGTAGACCCAAAGGGGAGATATCTTTTTTGTGAAGAGGAAACTAACAAACACCAACATCACTCTCGCAAATGTATACACCACCACATTACTAAACAGGGCTCTCCGCAAACTTGAAATTGTTCTCTCTAATCTGTTTTTACTAGACATTTGGAGATTACATAATCCCACAGAGAGAGACCTCATATTTCTCATGGAGCCATGGCACCTTATCAGAGGCTAGACTACCTCTTTATACCAGATAGGTATAAACAAGTGGTCTCCACTGCACTTATTGGTAATATCACAATATTAGACTACACTCCTGTCTCTATTGTATTGATGCTTCACAAGATTGCAATTGCATTCTGTTTTCGCTCAAACTGCTACTCTGGAAAAATGACACAAAAAATTTCACCTCATACAAACACAGGAGGAGTTCACAGCCCTCAGACAACAAGCAAAAAAACACACTTACCGTAATATTAAAGCTGACAAATCCCTGCAAACACAAAAATAAACGTTTTATGCTCATGGGGACAGAAGCTCTCAAATGGTGTCACATCTCATTAAACAGGAAGATAAAACATTTGTTACCGCTCTAAAAATGGAGACGAGTCAAAGGGTCAATAATACACCCCCGATAGCGAGGAAAATGTCAGAATTACTATTCTCTCCACCATCACACACTCGGAGCTGTTTTGAATTCTATTGAGATTCCATCTCTATCTGACACAGATAAATACAATTTGATACAGCCCTTCACACTCTCAGAATTGGAAGAGGTCCCTTTGTTGATACTGTTAGGCAAAAGCCGAGGCCCGGATGGCCTTCCTATTTCATATTATAAGTAATTTAAAGAGAACCTTTCACTTTCCCATAAACGTGCAGCTGAGTGCAACATATAATGGTATGTAATGGTTCAGAGCGCACAAGATCAGGTAGGTGCACGAATAGGGTCCCAACCCAATTACGCAGTAAAGAAATATTCGGCACACAAAGTGATGATTTTAGCAAATCTTTCAGTTTTATTTTATCAAAAATTGATGCCAGAGGTTTAGTGCAACGTTAGTGCAGTTTACCATAAGAAAGAAGTAAACTGCTACTAATTTACGCAGCGCCAACGACTGGATGAACCAGACACCAGGAGGTACAAGTGCCTGATGAAGGTCTAATATACGACCGAAACGTCGCACTGAACCTCTGGCATCAATTTTTGATAAAATAAAACCGAAAGATTTGCTAAAATCATCACTTTGTGTGCCGAATATTTCTTTACTGCATCATATAATGGGCAGGGCTGCACAAACCCTGGGACACTTTACATTTTTTTTTCTACACGTTATTTAGATATCTGTGCCGTTATATTTGGCGCGCTCTCCTCTGCAGCTCTTGCATTGTCCGTAGCAGATACACACCCCCTTGCCAGTTTGGCAGACAAGTACAGGACCGATGTCTCGCAAGAGATCACACTCTTGTCCGCCGAGAGCTGAAGAGTGAGAGCGTGTGAGCTCTCCTCTCCCCAGCTCTTGCACTATCTGCAGCAGTGATACACCCCTTTTCCATTACAAGCCCCCTTGCCAGTTCAGCAGACAAGTACAAGACTGTGATCTCTCGCGAGAGATCAGTCTTGTCCTTGTCTGCCGACAGCTGAAGAGTGAGAGCGTGCGCACGCACACACTCTCCTCTCTCGAGTTCTTGCTGTAACACTGTCCGTAGCTGATTGGACAGTGTCACAGTGTAACCTGCCATAGTAACACGCCCCCTTGCCATTACACGCCCCATTGAAAGTTCAGGTGGTTATTTAAATATCGGGCGCCAAATATAATGGCACCGATATCTAAGTAACGGAGGAGGGTAGAATAAAAGTGTAAAGTGCACCGGGGTTTGTGCAGCCCTGCCCATTACATGCTACACATGTATGGGCAGGTGAAAGGTTCTCTTTAAGGCTAAGTTGCTCTCATATTTCTTGCAGGTTTGTGACTCACTGCTCCAAGGTGCCATTCTTCCCACACAAGCCCTGGGGGCTTCAATCACGATCTTTCCCAAAAAAGGTGAAGAACCGAGAAATGTGGTAGCTATCGGCCAATCTCACTGAAGAATGCAAATCTAAAGTGGTGGGCTAAATTACTAGCCAAACCCATTGGTCTATTGCTTCTGAAATAAAAAGGGGAAGAGCAGGTGGAGTTTATGTAGAAGAGAGGGGGAAAGCATAACACCATGAGAATACCACGCCATCTACTATGCTAAAATGAAAAATATTTAATTGGCACTTCTCAATACTTCAGCACTAATGCCGAGAAGGACCTTGATAAGGTCAGCTGGCAATACATCAAAAAGTTCCTCAGCAGAATTAATTTCACACAACCATTGATCTCTGCCATGTTTATTCTATATTTCACTCCATCAGCAAAGATACAAGTAAATGGCTAATTTTCTCAGCTGTTTGAGATTAAAAAAAATAGCACAAAACAGGGGTGCGCACTCATCCACTCTGTTTGTGCTCGTAATGGAGACCCTCCTACTAAAGTTCAGAAAATCCCACCTTGTCAGAGGACTTAGGGCGGGTGATTTTAACCATAAAACTGCCGCATTAGTGGATGATCTCCTGCCACTAGTAAGTAATCCAACTGAGGCATTCCCACATATACTCTGTATTTTTGAGGAAGTCGGACACATTTCAAACTTTAAAATGAACTATGAAAAATCAGCTTATCTATATACCACTTTACAAGTTTACTTTCACATACGTGCTCCTGCTTGGCCTATCCAACATATTTTTCACACAATTCAAGAGCCTTTTTTATCCAATTTCTATGGAATACAACATTTCTAAGACTAGCCTATTCTCTATTGATTGGGAAAAAAGGACAGGGCGGGTTCTCATGACCTGACCTTTCTACCTGTTGTAAAGCTTACCAATCCTCGCCGGTTGGACTCAGTTGGCCAATACCAAACTATTACCACCGCATGTTGATATTGTCGCTGCAGAATTTACATTGTCCATTAATATTGGACATTATCTACATTTGTCTATGAGGTCCAAATTAATGAATGCTCTCTCAATGGTGGATCTGAGAGAGGCCGGCCGGAGAGACCATGACACGCAGCTTCAGTGTTCAAACAGTCTCTGCCCACAGGGGGCGATCCATCTTTATTTATAGGAAAATGAGAGTAGGTGGTAACCTCATACTTGCAAAGCATGAGCATTCTAAATATGGTAATATGCAGTCTTCCCATCCCCTCTTTAGTACATATCTTTAGCTATAAGAAATACAATGTCAGCACGTTTTCTCACGTTGCCTTTGTAACAGCTGAAATGCAAAGCCATAAACTAAACGACTTGAAATATAATAGCCATCCCCCCATGTAGGATCTTGTGTCAGCAAAGCTGTTAGCTCCAGTGACATAATACATAGCACTTTTAGGTTCACACATTTAAAATATTTTTGACAATATTTAAAGACACTAAATGGGGAGGGGAGATCCTTGGGTTTACCTGTGGGTCAAAATGCAATCTTACTTTAGATCTCATATTTAGAACAAACTTTTGAAGGTTTGTCATAGCACACAAGCTTTAAATCTGTAAAAGGATGCTTTGTCCCCCTTGCTTAATTCAGTGTTGTTCTCTCTTTTCTAGATAAGATGCTAAACACTCCTCCAGTAATCTGGTCAGGCTTCACACCTCTGCAGGTATCCCAAGTTAAAAAAAAACCCACACACACCAGACCCACATTAAATATCTTATGTGGTGAACTTGGCATCTCGTCTCCTTCTAGCCTACAAAGTTTGATTTCACAACTACTTGTAAGAAATTCTTACCCCAACACTTACAGTTAAAAAGCGACCCCCACCTAGCTAGACAATTATTTGCTCCTACTTTCACCTCCCAAGTCAAGTCTAAAATATCACCTCCCGCGTCTCTCTTATGTCTTGCCCATAGTTCATTAATGATTGGGAAAGAAAGCAACAAACCACCTTCACACCAGAAGAGACAATTTTATTGCTAAATTATTCTCATGGATTTACCAGATGTGTACGTAACCAAGAAATTTCATAAAGAAACCTAATGAGGTTGTACAGAGCTCCTTAATAGGTGTACAAAATTCACTTGTGGACGTTTACAATTTGAAGAAAGGAACTGCAGCAGTCAAGATAATCCACATAAATATCTTTGTTTTTATTCACCAAGCATAAAAACACTTGCAACGTTTCAACCCAACATGGGTCTTTTTCAAGCATCTTTCACTTGTGGACGTGTGACTCTTGCTTTCGTTGTGGTCAAAGTGTTTCCCATATTTGGTGGTCATTTCCACTTATCAAGTTGTTTTGGAGGGATGTGTAATTCCTCATTAATAACATCTGCTCCACCACCCATACGTTAACTGCGGACCTGGTCCTAGTATGGCGCCCACAACCAGGCCTAACCCAGGCCTATATGAGTTTACCCACTTTTATGGTATTGGCAGCAAAATGACTTATAATATAAAAATAGATCCCTTTTCCTGTCCACTTGGGCGCCATGATTCGACTATGTTCGCAGAACCACACCTTAACTATCCCTCAGTTTCCGCTCTCCTTCTACAGTCGGATAGTAATATTCTATGTCTGCTTTTCCTTTCCCCTGGATATCATTTCATATCGATTGTACATATGCATGCAGCTTTTTCTCAGTCAGCCCTTTGGGGGATTACCGCTAATCAATACCTTACCTGATACTAGAATCAACATTACATTTCTAATTTGTTTACTTTATGTTTTTGGTTTGTTTTAGCACATCTTATTTTGCTAGGTCAACTGCTCTAAAATTGGGACGCTGTTTGATATTTATTAGTCAAGAACTTATTGTCTAAACAATGATGACACTATTTTTTCCTGATCTGTATGGATGAAAATATTCCATTGTTTTTATGACCTGAGTGTCATCTTATACATTTTATGGATTACTGATGGTTTGACCCGTACTTATTCTTTTTGTTAAATAAAAAGAGACTTTGACAGAAAATAAAGATGGTGGTACAACATTTATGTCTTTACAATTTACAACACATGCCAGTTAAAGGTACCTATATATATTTTTTCCGGTCTCTAAACGCACTCCTTACCAAATTTGGGGCTAATCTCGCTCTAAGCTCACATTATTTACACTGCAAAGACCAAAAGTCTATTAAAAGGCCCTTATCTGAATTTCAGTTATATTATTTAGCGGGCCAACTACGCAATCTTAACGGCTGGTTATAAGATAGAATTTTACTTAGCCACAGCAGTGGCTCATCGCAGTTTGGTTAGCTTCTTGGAACATCCTGAATACACAAGAGTCTGCTTTACTGTCATTACATAAATTGATTCTCCCAGTTTGGCACACGGCTAAACTCATTGTAAAGGATCTGCCAGGCACTACGTCTGTGGATACTCCCAGGATTAATCAATCGACACCTGAGGCCGGACCTCTTAGACTGACTCCGGCTCCCACCAATCAGGGTGGCAGGCTCAGGAGTGGGAGAGCCTATCGCGGCCTGGTCAGTCGGAGTTAGCTCCGCCCCCTGTCCATTTATACCTGCCGTTTTCTCTTCCTCATTGCTTGTGATTCTTCCTGGTTTCTTGGCCCTGCTACAGCCTTGCTCCAGCCTGCTACTGCCTTGCTTCAGCCTTGCTACAGCTTCCGCTTATCCTGCTTCGCTCTGACCCCGGCTTGCTTCCTGCTCCTTGCTCTGCGTTCGTATACTTCGTGACATCCTGATTCTGACTGGCTCGTTGACCACTCTGGTTTCCTCACGGTGTTCCGTGGGCTACTGCCCCTTCCCTTGCTTGTTCCCTGTTTGTATTCCCTTGCACTTAGTCAGCGTAGGGACCGCCGCCCAGTTGTACCCCGTCGCCTAGGGCGGGTCGTTGCAAGTAGGCAGGGACAGAGCGGTGGGTAGATTAGGGCTCACTTATCCCCTTCCCCTCCTTCCTGCCATAACATAATCACAAGCCCATACCTAGTCTACCCTTTCTTCTACTTTATCATGGACCCTCTTGAGACCCTGACCCAGCAGATGCAGGGCCTCTCCCTACAGGTCCAGGCCCTGGCTCAGAGGGTCAACCAGCCTGACGCTGCCATAGTAGTACCCCTCGCCTCACCTCTAGAACCTGACCTCAAGTTACCTGACCGGTTCTCAGGGGACCGTAAGACTTTTCTCTCCTTTCGGGAGAGTTGCAGACTTTACTTCGGTCTAAAACCTCACTCCTCAGGTTCCGAGAACCAGCGGGTGGGAATCATTATTTCCCGACTCCAGGAAGGGCCCCAAGAGTGGGCCTTCTCCTTGGCTCCTGATGCCCCTGAACTTTCCTCCGTTGATCGTTTTTTCTCTGCCCTTGGACTCATTTACGACGAGACTGACAGGACTGCCTTGGCCGAGAGTCAGCTGGTGACCTTACGTCAGGGTAGGAGACCTGTTGAGGAATACTGTTCTGACTTTAGAAAGTGGTGCGTAGCTTCTCGGTGGAATGACCCTGCCCTAAGGTGCCAGTTTAGGTTAGGCTTATCTAACGCCCTGAAGGATCTGCTTGTTAGCTACCCCTCTTCTGACTCCCTAGACCAGGTTATGGCCTTAGCAGTACGACTTGACCGACGTCTCAGGGAACGACAGCTTGAACGTTTCAGTGTTTTCCCCTCTGACTTCCCTGCGATTCCCTCCGAGGTCCCGTCTCCTCGCTCTTCCACGGAAGACTCGGAAGTACCCATGCAACTCGGGGCCTCCGTGTCCCCCCGACAACGTAGAGAGTTCCGTAGGAAGAATGGTCTCTGCTTCTACTGTGGGGATGACAAGCATCAACTGAACACCTGTCCCAGGCGCAAGAATAAGCAGCCAGAAAACTTCCGCGCCTAAGTGATCATCGGGGAGGTCACTTGGGCGCACAGGTATTTCTCATTAATATGAAACACAATAAAATTTTGCTTCCCTTTCAGGTCTCGTTTGGTGGTCGGTCTGCTACCGGCAGTGCCTTCGTGGATTCAGGCTCATCTGCTAATATCATGTCTGTGGAATTTGCTATGTCTCTAAAAATGCCTATTATTAATTTGCCTAATCCTGTCCCGGTAGTGGGTATCGACTCCACTCCTCTTGCTAATGGTTATTTTACTCAGCATACTCCTGTTTTTGAACTCCTTGTTGGCTCCATGCATTTGGTGCAGTGCTCTGTACTGTTGATGCAGGGATTATCGTCCGATCTGGTATTAGGTCTTCCCTGGTTGCAGTTGCATAATCCTACGTTTGATTGGAATACTGGGGATCTCACCAAATGGGGTAGTGAATGCCTGATGTCATGTCTTTCGGTTAACTCTATTTCTCCCCGTGAGGAGGTAAACACGCTACCTGAGTTTGTTCAGGACTTCGCTGATGTTTTCTCTAAGGAGGCCTCCGAGGTGTTGCCCCCTCATAGAGATTACGATTGCGCTATCGATTTGGTACCAGGTGCTAAGCTTCCTAAGGGTAGGATATTTAATCTTTCATGTCCTGAACGTGAAGCCATGAGGGAATATGTCCAAGTATGCCTGGCCAAGGGTTTCATTCGCCCCTCTACTTCTCCTGTAGGTGCTGGCTTCTTCTTCGTGGGGAAGAAGGATGGTGGTCTTAGGCCGTACATTGACTATTGTAACTTGAATAATGTCACTGTAAGGAACCAGTATCCCCTTCCTTTGATTCCGGATCTTTTTAATCAGGTTCAGGGGGCCCAATGGTTCTCTAAGTTTGATCTACGGGGGGCGTATAACCTTATCCGCATCAAAGAGGGGGATGAGTGGAAGACTGCGTTCAACACGCCCGAAGGTCATTTCGAATACCTGGTCATGCCCTTTGGGTTGTGTAATGCCCCTGCTTTCTTCCAGAATTTTATTAATGAAATTCTGAGAGATTACCTGGGAAATTTTCTTGTAGTGTACCTTGATGACATACTGGTGTTTTCCAAGGACTGGTCCTCCCACGTGGAGCATGTCAGGAAGGTGCTCCAGGTCCTCCGGGAAAATAATCTGTTTGCGAAAACCAAAAAATGTGTGTTTGGGGTACAGGAGATACCATTTTTGGGTCAAATCCTCACTCCTCATGAATTCCGCATGGACCCTGCCAAGGTTCAGGCTGTGGCGGAATGGGTCCAACCTGCCTCCCTGAAGGCGCTACAGTGTTTTTTGGGGTTCGCTAACTATTACAGGAGATTTATTGCCAACTTCTCGGTCGTCGCTAAGCCTCTTACGGACCTCACTCGCAAGGGTGCTGATGTCCTCCACTGGCCTCCTGAGGCTGTCCAGGCTTTTGAGGTCCTTAAGAAGTGCTTTATCTCGACCCCTGTGCTGGTTCAGCCCAACCAAAGGGAGCCATTTATCGTGGAGGTTGACGCGTCCGAGGTGGGAGTGGGGGCTGTCTTGTCCCAGGGTACCAGGTCCCTCACCCATCTCCACCCCTGTGCTTACTTCTCCAGGAAGTTTTCGCCCACGGAGAGTAACTATGATATTGGCAACCGCGAACTTTTAGCCATTAAATGGGCTTTTGAAGAGTGGCGTCACTTCCTGGAGGGGGCCAGACACCAGGTAACGGTCCTTACTGACCACAAGAATCTGGTTTTCCTAGAATCTGCCCGGAGGCTTAATCCGAGACAAGCTCGATGGGCGCTATTTTTTACCAGATTTAACTTTTTGGTTACCTATAGGGCTGGGTCCAAAAATATTAAGGCTGATGCACTGTCACGTAGTTTCATGGCCAATCCTCCTTCTGAGAAGGATCCTGCTTGTATTTTACCCCCTGGTATAATAGTTTCTGCCACTGATTCTGATATAGTCTCTGATATTGCGGCTGATCAAGGTTCAGCTCCCGGGAACCTGACTGTGGACAAGCTGTTTGTCCCCCTGCAATACCGGCTAAGGGTACTTAGGGAAAACCATGACTCCGCACTATCTGGTCATCCTGGCATCTTGGGTACCAAACACCTCATTACCAGAAACTATTGGTGGCCTGGGTTGCCTAAAGACGTTAGGGCTTACGTCGCCGCTTGTGAGGTTTGTGCTAGGTCCAAGACCGCTAGGTCCCGACCTGCGGGCTTACTACGTTCTTTGCCCATTCCCCAGAGACCTTGGACCAATATCTCCATGGATTTTATCACCGATTTGCCTCCATCTCAAGGCAAGTCGGTGGTGTGGGTGGTAGTAGACCGCTTCAGCAAGATGTGCCACTTTGTGCCCCTTAAGAAACTACCTAACGCCAAGACGTTAGCTTCTTTGTTTGTTAAACACATTCTGCGTCTCCATGGGGTCCCAGTCAATATCGTTTCTGACAGAGGGGTACAATTTGTTTCTTTATTTTGGAGAGCCTTTTGTAAAAAGTTGGAGATTGATCTGTCCTTCTCCTCTGCCTTCCATCCCGAAACTAATGGCCAAACGGAGAGGACTAATCAATCCCTGGAACAATATTTAAGGTGTTTCATCTCTGACTGTCAATTTGATTGGGTCTCATTCATTCCCCTCGCCGAATTTTCCCTGAATAACCGGGTCAGTAACTCGTCAGGGGTCTCCCCGTATTTCTGTAATTTCGGGTTTAATCCACGGTTCTCCTCCGTTTCTCCTGGTAGTTCCAATAATCCCGAGGTAGAGGTCGTTCATCGGGAACTGTGCACAGTTTGGGCCCAGGTTCAGAAGAACCTAGAGGCGTCCCAGAGCGTACAAAAAATTCAGGCTGATAGAAGACGTTCTGCTAACCCCCGGTTTGTCGTCGGGGATCTGGTGTGGTTGTCGTCTAGGAACTTGCGCCTTAAGGTCCCGTCCAGGAAGTTTGCTCCCCGATTTATTGGGCCTTATAAGGTCATTGAAGTCCTCAACCCTGTATCCTTCCGTCTGGAGCTGCCCCCATCCTTTCGCATACACGACGTCTTTCATGCCTCCCTCCTTAAACGCTGCTCCCCGTCCTGGTCCCTCTCGAGGAAACCTCCTGTTCCCATTCTCACCCCTGAGGGGGTGGAATTCGAGGTGGCCAAGATTGTGGACAGTAGGATGATCCAGGGCTCCCTCCAGTACCTGGTCCATTGGAGAGGATACGGGCCGGAGGAGAGGACTTGGGTACCTGCTCGAGATGGGGTATTGGTCAGGAGGTTCCACCTTCTCTTCCTCACTAAACCAGGTCCTCTTAGTAAGGGTCCTGTGGCCCCTCATAAAAGGGGGGGTACTGTAAAGGATCTGCCAGGCACTACGTCTGTGGATACTCCCAGGATTAATCAATCGACACCTGAGGCCGGACCTCTTAGACTGACTCCGGCTCCCACCAATCAGGGTGGCAGGCTCAGGAGTGGGAGAGCCTATCGCGGCCTGGTCAGTCGGAGTTAGCTCCGCCCCCTGTCCATTTATACCTGCCGTTTTCTCTTCCTCATTGCTTGTGATTCTTCCTGGTTTCCTGGCCCTGCTACAGCCTTGCTCCAGCCTGCTACTGCCTTGCTTCAGCCTTGCTACAGCTTCCGCTTATCCTGCTTCGCTCTGACCCCGGCTTGCTTCCTGCTCCTTGCTCTGCGTTCGTATACTTCGTGACATCCTGATTCTGACTGGCTCGTTGACCACTCTGGTTTCCTCACGGTGTTCCGTGGGCTACTGCCCCTTCCCTTGCTTGTTCCCTGTTTGTATTCCCTTGCACTTAGTCAGCGTAGGGACCGCCGCCCAGTTGTACCCCGTCGCCTAGGGCGGGTCGTTGCAAGTAGGCAGGGACAGGGCGGTGGGTAGATTAGGGCTCACTTATCCCCTTCCCCTCCTTCCTGCCATAACTCTCATTTTTCACTACCGTGACACTACTCTGTACCAAATTTACTGTTATGGCAGAACCCAACCCTGCCGTCACTGACATTATTACCTGACCTTTTGGTCTTCTATAGGAATTATAAAAGTAGAAGATATTTACTGTAGTTGGACCCTCATGTCTTTTACCCAACTCTGTATCAAGTGCCCCAGATCCAGTTATACATAATATTTAAAAGTGTAGACATGCCCTTAATTCACAATTTTCACCCAACAATAACTCCTATATCCACGTACCCCATAACTGGTATTTTAAATGCCCTAAAGGCTTGATATCTGCACTGTACACTCATTTATTGTCAGCCAAAGTTAATTCTGCTCCTTTACCAGCCCATAAGAAATGGGTATTCTGTATTCCAGATCTGACATCTGAAGAATTGACTAATATATTAAGAGCTTATCTAACTGTTTCACCTGCGATTAATAAAGCTATATATCATATATCAGTCCTATATGACCCCCAACACGCTTCTATATAATGAGCAAAATCCCTACCTTTCTGGCACCTGATTTGGGAATGACCATTATTTCTACTTTCCGGACTAATTGCTTTTGATCCCAAAATTGCTCTGTTTGTTATATTAGACAAGGAAAAAGGACACACATATTTTTTAAAGGAATTTTTTTTCTAGCTTGTAAAACAATACCAATGCATTAGATAGCTGATAAATCTCACTCTTGAATATCTCCTTCTGGAAAAAAAATTAACAAATATAGTGAAACTTTATGAAAACCACAGAGGATCAGACAGTACTTTACAAACAAATGAAGCTTAATATATGTGTATGTTTAAGTAGCCTCACCAGGTCCTTGTTCATGCTAATAATTTTTTTTATCTTACAACGTCAATTGCTGTTCTACACAAGCTGGAATGCTGTTCTATATCTTGTGGTTGTATATTATATTGTGGAAGCAACATACTAAATAAAACATAAAAAAATATTTGGACTAATGTTAGTCTCACCCATAATTGCCCACACCTCCCCTATCTCTAACCTCCCTATGATTTTGACTTCAGATAACAGGACTCTTTATAAATGATTCATTATTTGGTTCAAATTTATATTTTCAAATAAAGCTTTCATCTACTCCTGATACAATCTATTTCTCTATTCATATCTAGAGCTTCTTATATGTTGTTTTGCATTGTGTATTAAATAAAACCATTTAAAATATACATGTATTTTTAACAGTTCCTCAAACTGACTAAAGCTAGGAGGACTTAAAGGCTATGTACACTTCTAAATGTATTTTTTTATTCTTAGCACTTTTTTTATTGACTGTTATTCTATTTTTTTTTTACTTTTTACGATACAGCTTCTAGGTATCCTGTATATTTCATAACTTAGATATAATAGATATTAGCTGGATTCTGTGTGTCAGAGAAAGGCAGGATCCACTCTCAGCTGAGCCATCAGATCAGCTGAACTGATTGATTCTGCTAAGAGAGAACGATACAGCTTCTATGTACACAGGATACATAGAAGCCGTATCTGAAAAAGTAAAAAAGTTAATTAAAAAAGTGCAAAAAAAATTCATTGATTTAATAGAAAAAAAACATTCACAGGTTTCCATAGTCTTTAATCTAGATATAAAACTATTTTTGACTAATAGTAACCAACTCCAAGACAAACTATAGATTGACAATAATTACTAATAATTTCCTGGGACACTCCTGCTATGCTGACATTCGAACACATAGTACCACCCAGTACTACATTAACTATTATGAAGATAACTATATAAATATAAGTGTCTTTTTTTTTTATCATGAAAATTAATGTGTTTTATAAATATTAAAGGGATTTTCTAGAGTCTAAAAACAACCTCCAACAGACTTCAAATTAGTAAATTATAGATAATATCCTTACTGTTTGAATTTCCCACTGTTTCCGAGCTGTCAGAGGCATTGGGTATTTTAGTTTCATCCTCAGCATAACCAAGATACACCACAGCACCGTTGTTGCAGGAACACCACAGAATTCAAACAGTAAGTTAAATATATACTGTATATTTTACCCATTTGAAACATATTATTTTTAGTGGTCAGAAGTAATTTTTTTAAGAAACATTTAAAAATTGTTAGGAATTCATTTAATAAGAATGGTATGCAATGAAAGGAACCTAAAATACAGAAAAATAGGAAGATTTTGTGCCAGTCAGTATATATAAGTTAATCTCAGAATTAAGAATTTCCAAAGTCAGAAGAACAAAATGATAAAACCTTTGAAATAGAAAGAATGTGTTGGCACTCAGACATTCCCCTACAACGACAGACAGAATCAACATCATTGGAGCTTCCCTGGATTAGCCCCAGTGACATAACTAGCCAATTACATTAAGGGCTACTGCAGGGAAGCTTCATGTAGCATCTGTAATGATAGCGATTACCTCAAGGCTGCTGTAGTCTGTCGGGAGAGAGCGTGCACGTAAACCTCAACCCAAAATCTGCAACCAGTCTTATCGACAGCGTCTAAGGCTACTCTGAGGTGTTTGCCAGAGCCGACCGCAAGGTGGGATGGACTTTGCTGCTCAGAATCCAGGTTGTCTTAGCAGAGTGCAGTCAGGGATGAGAGGTGCAATGCAGGAAAACTTTAGCTGGAAACCAGACAGCCAGAGTGTAACTGAAAGTTCAAAACAGAAGGCAAGCGGATATCAGGAATAGCAAAAGGTCAAAACCATCTGGGAGCAGATAATCAAAATCGGTACGCAGCGAGTATACGAGAGACAAGCCAAGGTCAGTGTACAAGAGGTCCCGAATCAGAACTGCAGGTGATGTCAGAAGCTTGATCAGAAACCCAAGGAGGGAAATTAACAAGCAAAGGGCAAGTGAAAAAGACAGGCATAAATATAACCCCACAGCTGATTGGCAGACAGAGAGGAAAAAGAGATAGGCTCAAGGCAAAGGAAGAACCAACCAGAAGCTAGAGAAGTCGTCATAGCGACCTTAAGGGAGCAGGTGTTTTCCTAACAACAGCTGAAGCTCCGGCTGCTTTATAGGCAGCCGAGGACTCAGGCTGCTCGAAAATTGCTATATGGCCACTGTGCGGGTGAAGGGTTGTCTGTATGGATCCCAGAGTATCCCAATTATGGGGAGACAGGACGAGCAGAGTCTGCAGGCAGGGCAGGCTCTGCTGCATTGGGAATCTTTAGTGCAAAAGTCCATATATGGACAGTTACATCACTGTAGCTTCCTGACTGAGGCCAGTGACAGATGCCTAACAGTGGCATCCATCACCCGTAGACTATAATGGTATATATTTAGAGGATATGTCATGAACGGAATAATCACTGTTCATGACATATCCGTTAAACAGATAACGTTATAGCTTATGGGTGATGGTTGCCACTGTTAGGCATTCATCACAGGCTACGTTTAATGTATACATTAGGAGCTTTTCCCAATGTATACGTCAAACGTAGGCAAAAAACATGATGTTCACATAGCTTTAAAGCAATTCAAGAAAGGTAAGGGTGGACACATCTGTAACATCAGTGCGGGTATATCAGTATCACTGTGCATGTGTCTGTTTTTGCATGCATCTTTGCTCATGTTTGTCAGTGAATGTGTATATTAATAATCTTTATTAATAATCTTTATTTATATAGCGCCACATATTCTGCTGCACGTTACTTTTCAGAGGGAAAATGTACAAACAAAATCAGATGTTACATAAAGACAAATTAATTAACAAATCAAACAAGACGAGTGAGGGCCCTGCTCACAATAGCTTACAACCTATGGGGAAAAAGGGGTGACCCAAAATGTAAAAAGTTCTTGAATTGTACAATGGTCCAGCCATCTTTCATACTAAATAGGGTAGTACACATAAAGCTGCATAAGCGGGTCACCAGCCAGTATCCGTGTATGGCATATACAGTGAAGGAAATAAGTATTTGATCCCTTGCTGATTTTGTAAGTTTGCCCACTGTCAAAGACATGAACAGTCTAGAATTTTTAGGCTAGGTTAATTTTACCAGTGAGAGATAGATTATATTTTTAAAAAAAAAACAGAAAATCACATAGTCAAAATTATATATATTTATTTGCATTGTGCACAGAGAAATAAGTATTTGATCCCCTACCAACCATTAGGAGTTCTGCCTCCTCCAGACCAGTTACACGCTCCAAATCAACTTGGTGCCTGCATTAAAGACAGCTGTCTTACATGGTCACCTGTATAAAAGACTCCTGTCCACAGACTCAATTATTCAGTCTGACTCTAACCTCTACAACATGGGCAAGACCAAAGAGCTTTCTAAGGATGTCAGGGACAAGATCATAGACCTGCACATGGCAGGAATGGGCTACAAAACCATAACTAAGACGCTGGGTGAGAAGGAGACAAATGTTGGGGCAATAGTAAGAAAATGGAAGACATACAAAATGACTGTCAATCGACATCGATCTGGGGCTCCATGCAAAATCTCACCTCGTGGGGTATCCTTTATCCTGAGGAAGGTGAGAGCTCAGCCGAAAACTACACGGGGGGAACTTGTTAATGATCTCAAGGCAGCAGGGACCACAGTCACCAAGAAAACTATTGGTAACACATTATGCCGTAATGGATTAAAATCCTCCAGTGCCTGCAAGGTCCCCCTGCTCAAGAAGGCACATGTACAGGCCCGTCTGAAGTTTGCAAATTAACATCTGGATGATTCTGAGAGTGATTGGGAGAAGGTGCTGTGGTCAGATGAGACTAAAATTGAGCTCTTTGGCATTAACTCAACTCACCGGAGGAAGAGAAATGTTGCCTATGACCCAAAGAACACTGTCCCCACTGTCAAGCATGGAGGTGGAAACATTATGTTTTGGGGGTGTTTCTCTGCTAAGGGCACAGGACTACTTCACCGCATCAATGGGAGAATGGATGGAGCCATGTACCGTCAAATCCTGAGTGACAACCTCCTTCCCTCCACCAGGACATTAAAAATGGCTCGTGGCTGGGTCTTCCAGCACGACAATGACCAGAAACATACAGCCAAGGCAACAAAGGAGTGGCTCAAAAAGAAGCACATTAAGGTCATGGAGTGGCCTAGCCAGTCTCCAGACCTTAATCCCATCGAAAACTTATGGAGGGAGCTGAAGATCCGAGTTGCCAAGCGACAGCCTCGAAATCTTAATGATTTACAGATGATCTGCAAAGAGGAGTGGGCCAAAATTCCATCTAACATGTGTGCAAACCTCATCATCAACTACAAAAAATGTCTGACTGCTGTGCTTGCCAACAAGGGTTTTGCCACCAAGTATTAAGTCTTGTTTGCCAAAGGGATCAAATACTTATTTCTCTGTGCACAATGCAAATAAATATATATAATTGTGACAATGTGATTTTCAGTTTTTTTTTAAAATATAATCTATCTCTCACTGGTAAAATTAACCTAGCCTAAAAATTCTAGACTGTTCATGTCTTTGACAGTGGGCAAACTTACAAAATCAGCAAGGGATCAAATACTTATTTCCTTCACTGTATGAAGTGCATGAAGGTGCAATGAGTGTGGGGGAAAATGGTGAATGAAAGATGAGGTTCTGAGGTGATAACATACATGAGTGAATTTATAAAATGTGATAGGCCTGCCTACAAAAGATTTTAGGGCATGCTTAAAACTGTGGATGTTGGGAATTAATCTGATCGTCCAGGACAGCGCATTCGGGAGGAATGGTGCAGGATGGGAACAGTCTTGGAGATGGGAGGTTTGGATTATGTTAACCCCTTCCCGACAACCACCGTATATATACGGCGCTGTCGGGAAGGGCTTCCCGCAAAGCACAGTACCATTACGTCGCGGTGATAGTGCGGGCTCAGGAGCTGAGCCCGCACCATCACCGCCGGGTGCCAGCTGTATGTTAAAGCTGGCACCCTAAGGTATCGGCCACGACCGGAGCTAGCATCCGATCCGGCCGATTAACCCCTCAGATGCTGCATTCAATAGAGATCGCAGCATGTGAGGCGTTTTTAGCCACCGGCACCCCAGAAACGTGATTGCTGGGTTGCCGGTGGCTGCAAAGGTGATTGGGGGCCCAATACTTACCTTAAGGTCTGCCAGCAATGGAAGCCTCCTATGCCCCGTTCGGCGGCGGGCCCTAAAAGGCTTCCGGTACCATCTGCAAGATGGCGCCAGCTCAGCTTCCGGCTCAGAAGCTGAGCCGGCGTTATCAGCAGTGGGTGTTCTCTGTATGTTACAGCAGACATCCCAAAGTATCGGCAGGAACCGGAGCTAGCTCCGATTCCTGCCATTAACCCCTTCGATGCAGCGATCCAATGCGATTTCTGCATCAAAGTGGTTTTGTAGCAAATCGGCAGCCTGCCATGCGATGGCAAGGCTGCCAACTGCTACTATGGCAACAGGAGGCCTAATAATGGCCTCCTGTCTGCCATTACGGAAGCTGATTACGGCTTGCTGTCAGTGAATAACTGACAGTTCTAATACATTGCACTACATAGGTAGTGCAATGTATTAGAACATCAATCAAACAGTTGGACCTTCAAGTCCCCTAGTGGGACTAAAGAAAGTTGTAAAAAAAGTAAAAAGAAAAGTTGTAAAAAAGAAAATAAAAGTTTCAAGTAATAACATAAAACACTATTGCCCTTTTTCCCTTATCAAGTCATTTATTATTGTAAAAAAAGAATACAACCATACATATTTGGTATCGCTGCGTCCGTAACGACCTGAACTATAAAAATATTATGTTAGTTGTCCCTCGCAGTGAACACCGTAAAAAACAACATAAAAAATAATGGCAGAATTGCTTTTTTTTTGTCTCTTTGTCTTCCAAAAATTGAAATAAAAAGTGATCAAAAAGTCGCATGTATCCAAAAATGGTACCTATAAAAACTATTACTCGTCTCGCAAAAAACAAAACAGCCCTCAGACAGCTCCGTCGACGAAAAAATTAAAAAGTTATGGCTTTTACAACTTGGTGACAGAAAAATACATTATTTTTACAAAAGTAACTTTATTTTGTAAAGAGCTGTAAAACATAAAAAAGTGATATAAATTAGGTTTCGCCGGAATCATACTGACCCGCAGAGTGAAGATAACACGTAATTTATAACGCATGGTGAAGGCTGTATAAAAAAAAATAAAAAACTATGGCAGAATTGCTGTTTTTTTATTACCTTGCCTCCCAAAAAAAGGATAACAAGTGATCAAAAAGTCGCATGTACCCCAAAATGGTAACAATAGTAAGTACAGCTCGTCCCGCAAAAAAAAACAGCCCTCATACCACTACATCTATGAAAAAATAAAATTAGTTAAGGCTCCAATAAGTCAGGAAAGAATAATATGCAGTTGTGCGGGCCCGAGGGGAACATTTCTTCTGTTTCAAGAGGCGATTTATCAAGGCCCTAAAATTGGGGAACCAGGAAGGGGAGGACTCAAATATATATGCTTGAAGCGAGGGTGCCCGTATTATACCAGGACAACACTTGCAAGTAAAATTCCTCAGACTGCAAAGGTGCGGAGTGTGGACCAAATGGGAGATAAGTAAGGACACCATTTATCAGTGTGACACCGGCCTGTGCAGAAAGGATTGCTTCACAGCGTAACAAATATTTATGGATTATTTTATTGTTTACCCCATTATTATACCACCTGACTATGCCCCTAATATACTCTGCCCAGCTTACATATGCCCCCACATTATAAAGTGAAACACCAGTAAAACTCCAAACAAAACTACTACCAAGCAAAATCCACACTCCAAAAGCTAAATTGCGCTCCTTCCCTTCTGAGCCCTACAGCGTGCCCAAACAGCAGTTTACTTCCACATATATGGCATCGACATACCTGGGAGAACCCTTTTAACAATTTTTGGGGTGTGTGTCTCCAGTGGCACTGTCATGTCCATGGCCGCAGCCTGTCAGGCTCACTCACCTCCTGACGGCCACAGCCATGGGTCTGCGAGCGCTGGCCCCAGTATCCTCCTCAGGAGATGCCAGTGCTCACTCCCGCCCACCTCGGTCGGGTCCCGTAAAATTTTCTTCAATAACACGTAGCCTACGGCTGGTCCTCCTAGGCTTCCTGTCAGTGTGACTGTCACGTCACAATGACAGTTAGAATACATTACACTACGTAGGTAGTGTAATGTACTCTAGCAGCAATCAAAGCTGCAGGTCTAAACGTCCCCTAGTGGGACAAGTAAAAAATTCAAAAAAGGTAATACATTTTTTTTAATAAAAGTGTAAAAATAAAAGTTATAAGTTATGTAAACAGGAACTGTTCTTTTTCCTATAATAAGACTTTCATTAAAGGAAAAAAATGAACACGTTAAAAAAAGTACACATATTTGGTATCATCGCGTTCGTAACAACCCAAACTATAAAACTATAATGTTATTTTTCCTGCACGATGAACACCCCAAAAAAATTAATCAAAAACTACACCAGAATCACTATTTTAGGTCACCACCCCTCCAAAAATAGAGAAAACAAATTGATAAAAAAATCGCATTTACCCGAAAATAGTACCATTAAAAACAACAGCCCGTCCCGCTAAAATAAGCCCTTACACAGCTTTTTTGTTAAAAAAATAAAAGAGTTATGGCTCTCAGAATATGGTGACACAGAAAATAAATTATTTTATAAAAAAGTGATTTTATTGCGGAAACGCTGCAAAACAAAAAAATGATATACATATGGTATCGCTGTATTCGTACCGACCCGCAGAATAAAGTAAAATTTTCATTTATAGCACACGGTGAACGCCGCAAAAAAAATAAACTAAAAAACATTGTCAGAATTGCTTGTTTTTGTCACCTGGCTTGCAAGAAAATTGAATAAAAAGTGATAAAAAAATCGCATGTACCCCATAATGGTACCAATGACAACTACAGATTGTCCCACAACAAATAAGCCCCCACACAGCTCCGGTAGTGAAAAAATAAAAAAGTTCTGGTTGTAAGAATATGACGATGCAAAATGGGCAGAGTGTTCCAAAAGCGGATAAGATCGGGCGCCATTTATCAGTGCGACACTGGCCTCACATCTGCAGATTATTATTTATTTACCCCATTATTATACTCTCTGATTATGCCCTGATGTACTCCGCACAGATTACATATGCCCCCACATTATAAACTGAAATACCAGTAAAACCCCAAACAACTACTACCAAGAAAAATCTGCGCTCCAAAAGCAAAATGGCGCTCCCTTCATTCTGAGCCCTGCAGCGTGCCAAAACAGCAGTTTGCGCCCACATATATGGCATCGCCATACCCGGGAGAACCCGCTTAACATTTTATGAGGTATTTGTCTTCAGTGGCACAAACCAGGCACAACATATTATGCACTAAAATGGCATATCAGTGGAATATTGCAATATTCACTTTGAACCATCCGCTGTGCATTAACCACTTTGCGCTCTTGACTTAATAATTACACGTCATAGTGCGGGGGTTGATGTATGGAACGGGATCACGTGCTGAGCCCGCTCCATATGCTGCGGGTGTCAGCTGTGTATTACAGCTGACATCCGGGACTAACAGACAGAAACAACGATCGTGCGGTTACAGAAGCCTGGTAAAATAACAATATACTGCAATACATTAGTAAAATGTAATACAACTTTTTTATCACTTTTTAGGTACCAAAATATGCTACCAATAAAAATGTCAACTCGTCTCGCAAAAAATAAGACCTCCCACCGCTCAATCAACTGAAAAATAAAAAAGTTACAGCTCTCAGAATGTGGTGAAACAAGACAATTTTTATTTTAACAATTAGATTTTTCTTTGTAAAAGTAGTATAAATATAAAAAAATACTATATAAATTTGGTATCACCGTAATTGTATTGAGCCGCAGAATAAAGTAAAGTTTTCGTTTTTACCGCACGGCGAAGCTGTAAAAACAAAACCCCAACAAAATGGAATCCGATTTTTTTTCCAATTTCAGCCCGCAAAGAATTTTTTTTCAGTTTCCCAGTACATTTTATGGTACTTTAAATTGTTTCAATAGAAACTACAACTCCTCCCGTAATTAATAAGCCCTTACAACCCTTAAAAAGTTATGGCTTTTAGAACGCGGGGAGTGAAAAACGAAAATAAGAAAGCAAAAAATGGATCAGTCCTGAAAGGGTTAATTCATTTCTAATGAAAAAACCGTATGACCACATGTGGGGTATTTCCGTACTCTGGAGAACTTGCTTTACAAAAATTGGTTGTTTTTTTCTCCTTTATTCCTTGTGAAAATGAGAAAATCATTTTAGTGGAAAAATTGTGATATTCATTTTCACGGCCTAATTCTAATGAATTCTGCAAAAGATTTGTGGGGTCTAAATGCTCACTATACCCCTAGAAAAATTCCTTGAGGGGTGTTTCCAAAATGGGGTCACTTGTGGGGTTTTTCCACTGTTTTGGTCCCTCCAGGGCGTTGCAAACGCAACATGGCACCGAAAACCAATCCAGCAAAATCCATTCTCCAAAAGCCAAATGGCGCTCCTTCCCTTCTGAGCTCTGCCATGGGTCCAATCAGCCGTTTATTACCACATATGGGGTATTGCCGTAATCAGGAGAAAATACTTTACAAATGTTCTGGTTCTTTTTTTCCTTTATTCCTTGTAAAAATTAAAAATGTATATGTTTTTTCAGAAAAAAAGTAGATTTTGATTTTCACGGCCTAATTCCACTAAATTCTGCAAAAAACCTGTGTAGTCAAAATGCTAACTAAACCCCTAGATAAATTCATTGAGAGGTGTAGTCTCCAAAATGGGGTAACTTTTGAGGTGTTTCCACTGTTTTGGTCCCTCCTGGGCGTTGCAAATGCGTCATGGCATGGAAACCCTTTCCACCAAAATCTGTGCTCCAAAATCCAAATGGTGCTCCTTCCCTTCTGAGCCCTGCTGTGGGTCCAATCAGCAGTTTCTTACCACATATGGGGTATTGCCGTAATCGGGAGACATTGCTTTACAAATGTTGGGGTGCATTTTCTTCGTTACTCCTTGTAAATATAAAAAATTTGTTGTTTTTTTTAGAAAAAAAGTACATTTTCATTTTTACAGACTAATTCCAATATATTTAGCGAAAAACCTGTGTAGTCAAAATGCTAACTAAACCCATAGATAAATTCCTTGAGAGGTGTAGTTTCCAAAATGGGGTAACTTTTGGGGTGTTTCCACTGTTTTGGCACCTTAAGACCTCTTCAAACCTGACAAGGTGCCTAAAATATATTCTAAAGAAAAAGGAGGCTCAAAATCCACTAGGTGCTCCTTTGGTTCTGAGATCTGTGCTTCAGTCCATTACCACACTAGGGCCACATGTGGGATATTTCTAAAAACTGCAGAATCTGTGCAATAAAATATTGAGTTGCATTTCTTGGGTAAAACCTTCTGTGTTACAAAAAAAAATGTATTGAATTTCGGCAAAAAAAAGGAAATTTGTAAATTTCACCTCTACATTGCTTTAATTCCTGTGAAACGCCTAAAGGGTCAAAACCCTATGTGAATGCTGATTTGAATACCTTGAGGGGTGCAGTTTTCAAAATGGGGTGATTATTGGGGATTTTATAATATATAAGGCCCTCAAAGCCACTTCAGAACTGAACTGGTCCCTGAAAAAAAAGGCCTTTTGAAATTTTCTTTAAAATATGAGAAATTGCTGCTAAAGTTCTAAGCCTTGTAACATCCTAGAAAACTAAAAGAATGTTCAAAAAACGATGCAAACATAAAGTAGACATATAGGAAATGTTAACTAGTAAGTAGTAGTGTGAGTAAGTAGTAGTGTGTGGTATTACTATCTGTTTTACAAGCAGATATGTTTAAATTTAGAAAAATGCTAATTTTTGCACATTTTCTCCAAATTTTGGTGTTTTTCACAAAAATAAATACCGAATTTATCGACCAAATTTTTTCACTAACATAAAGTACAATATGTCACGAGAAAACAATCTCGGAATCTCTTGGATAGGTAAAAGCATTTCGAAGTTATTACTACATAAAGTAACACATGTCAGATTTTAAAAAATCGGCTGTGTCCTGAAGGCCAAAACAGGCTGGGTCCTGAAGTGGCTAATATTAGGCAATTGGCAAAGTATATTCAGTATATTACATATCTTTAGGCCACCAAATGATAGTACAGATTGGTGGCGCTTGCAGTTACACGCTGGGGGAGTTAAAGCTTTCTGAATGACTGCATGGCATTGTTTTGAAGAAGCTGGGAAAAAGGAAATTCATGCCAAAGAAATCTGTGGCTACAGTTTCTTTAGGATGAGATGAACAGTGCCTTTGTTATGTCACACATCTCTATATAATCGTGATGTTCTGATGTCAGAACTAGGCTTCACCTATAGAAATCCCCTTTCCAGGTCACTAACAGTGTCGTCCAGTACTCAGTTATCCCCAGAATTTACAATAGGGACGAATTGTTAGCAGCACACTTATGAAGGAAAGGGAAATATGGAGCACATACCACAATACTAGCAGGCCACAAGAATACAAGAAACAGAAACTCACTAATTGAAGACAAGGATGGTAACAAGGTAATGATGTCAGGTAGATGATGGTATTTAACGGGTGATGAGTAATGATAACCATCGAAAGATGGTAAGGAACGGATGATGGGTGATGGTAACAAGCGGACCCTAACTCGAGCACGTCCTATTTCTCTCCCTGGATCTTTCCTTGAACATTGAACCTAACAACAGACACCAGTAACCCTAACTGTGCCAAACACTGTCCCAAATGAAGTCCCTGATCTAAAGATACTGTCCCTAACACAACACCAAGAAAACACTAGGAACCAGATGAAATAAAACCTAAAAAGCTCCAAAACACAGTGAAAAGAGGCAAGCTCAACATAAAATAATAGAGACAGGATAAAAATTAATAACTGAACATGACCTAACACTGAAGTAAAAACAAGGACTGAGGAAATACAAGATAGAGCTGGATAAACACAAGACTGGGACTGGTAACAGGGAACCACAAAGCAAACACACATAGCATACTAAACTTGAAGAGAAAAGATCACACGGTACTCACCATATTCCAATTGATCTTGGTGCTTTAATTCAACGTTAGAGGTGGACAAAACACAGGAGACACAGGTAAGACAGCCGTTTCATGTCCTCCAGACACTTTCCCAAGGCCTGCTGGGATTGAGTGCGCTCACAATTAAATCCCCTACCCGTACTTGTGTAGCAACTTCCATTCTAAGTAACAGTTTACAAAATACAAACATTTAAATATAAACAATATTAAATTCAGATACCATGTCAGGAGTCAAATAGAAACAATGTCAATTTGTTAGACTATTTTAGAAAAGCAAATAGATCGTTCCTATCGTTCAGGCCCAGAGGTCCTAGTGCCTCCGTTTTTATTATCCAATTTGCCTCACAGCGTAGCAACTTTACATGTCGGTTACTACCATCAATTGGGACAAACACTCGTCGTAGCCCAGCAAATGACATACATTTAAGGTCACTTCCATGTACCTCTCATATGTAATTTATTAATCTTGGAGATCCCTTTCCTGTACCGATTGAATATGCATGTTCCCGAAAGCATTTAAATAGGGGGCGTATTGTTTTGCCTATGTAGAAGAATCTGCAAGGACAAAATACCACATAGACTAGAAAGTTAGATTTGCAAGTGATAAGATGCGGGATATCATGTTGTACTGCACCCATTCTGACTTTTTTGCCAGTGTGCATGTTTCTACAAAAGGAACAGTTACCACATTTATGATTCCCTTTTGGTGCAATATCTCAACCAATCTCCCTTTCTATTTGAAAAGCGAACTTTTACCAATTCATCCCGTAGATTTTTACATCTTCTAAACAAGACAATAGGGGGATAACTAGCTTTCTTTGCCAAATCCATTACGACCTCTATAATGTGCCAATGTCTCCTAATGGCACTAATAATGAGACCTGTTTGGGGGCTATATTGGAAAGAAAACACAAAACCTTTGAATCTATTTTTTCTCCGATTCCCAAAGAGTAGATTGTTGCAATTGCGAAGTGCTCAAGAAAAGGATTCTGAAAGTAGTTACTAACTGTACTCTCTTGCTCTCAGTCGATCCATCAATTCCATTGATTGTTCTAAAAATATATTATGGTCACTGTTAATACGTTTTAACCTCAAAAACTGGCCATATGGCAAAGATCTCTTAACATGTGGTGGATGGAAGCTATCATGATTCAAAAGTGCATTGGTTGCTGTGAATGTGCGATATTCAAACCTCTCTCATCTAGAAAATCTATGCTATCACCCCAAAATTTGAAGTAAATTCCATGTTGAGATAATTAGTCTTAATATACTGAATGAACTCTTCAAATTGTATAGGGGTATAGGGGTGCCTGATCATATTATTAGAACGTCGTCAATTAATCTTGACCAATGTTTTATATATTGGACATAAGGGTTCCTAATGTTGTAGATGTATTTCTCCTCCCAAAAAGCTAGAAATAAATGTGCGTATTTTGGAGCAACAGGTGTCCCCATGGCAGTACCGGTCCATTGTACGAGCCAATCATGCCCAAAGCGAAATGCATTGTGGGTCAAGACGAAGTCCAATGCTTCACACACAAAGTCTACACACACCCTGCTTTTATCTGTCCTTTCCAGGAATGACTAAGTGGCCATTATACCATCACTGTGATGAATCCCACAGACTTGTCACATCAATAGTGGCAAGACTGTAACCAGTGTCCCAATTAAAATGAATGAGATTTTGTAGCAGGGATTTGGTGTCCAACAAATACGATGGAACACTTTGGAGCAGTGTATATAGTAAATACCAATACGGTTTATATGGTGTATCTGGTAGCAAACGTTCCGCCTGGCGTCTGGATAAAAAATGTTATACATTCCCCTGCCAAAGGAGGGAACGTAATATCTGGGTATATACATTGGTGGGATCCCCCTTTAGTTTTATGTATGTTTCAGTATTAAGCAGTTGTCACATAGATTCCTCCATATAATATTCCCGATCCATGATCACTATGTTTACACCCTTGTCAGCAGGTTTAACAAGCAATTGATCATTCTGTTTGAGCCATCTTAAAGCTGTAACCTCATTTTTTGTTATATTATTCCTCTCCTGTGGGTATACTAATGCCTTGATATCCTGTGTCACGGCTCTAGAGAAATTCTAAGCAGAACTGCCCGGTGACAAGGGAGGAAACATAGAAGATCTAATGCCACCCCTAAATGGCTCATAATCTGAACCCTCAAGGTTGAGGTCAACAAAACTCTCATTGATAAGCTCGTATAGATCTATCAACACTTGCCTCTCTTTCCTTCAAAATTCTCACCAAGGGTAAAACCCAGCAGACCAATGCTAGCTGGACTTTCCCCTTGTAAGGTCTCTGTAGATTCAATTAGTTTTTTTTTTTTTTGTTGAAAACCTTATGCAAATTAAGATTTCTCAATGACTTGCTAAGATCTATAGTATACTGCCTGTCATCAAATTTATCAGACAGACAAAAATTGAGACCCTTTGCCAGAAGTGAGAAGCAATGAGTAGACAATTCTACCTTAGATAGATTGATAACATTATTTTTAGTTTCAAGAGCATTTGTGGTACTATGGGGAGCAGGGATCTCTACTTGCGCCAAGAGACTTGCTTCCTCTTTGCACCCCCCCCCCCAGATTGGGTTTGATGCATTTTGATTTTTTCTACGCCCTCTGCGCACTCTATGCCTAAAGGGGTAGATTGTATCGATGAAGCACTGTCCCCAGTCGTATTTTCTATTAGAGGTCTCCTACTCTGATCATCAGATGGATTTGAGTCAGATCCCGAATGAGAAGTCCAGTAATCGACCTGTTTTTTCATTGGTCTTCTCCCTTGTCTCCGTTTCTGTCCTAGCTTAGGACGCTGTCGTATTTGATTTTTCCAGGAGAAGAAACGATCCATGTCAAAATCCAATTTGTCCCTTAGAAATGTATCTCTTTTTCGTTCTTTTATCTTACTTTGAATTGGAATCAATCGCTTTTAAATTTTCTTCTGAAATACAACAAACTGTGTGATCAATGTGTGATCAATTCACCTGAGGCTTTGTCTAAATCCAATTTCACCTGCTTATAATGTTGTTTAGAACGCTCTAATACCATATGTACTAGATTTAAGGAGTGATCTAGATGTGCTTTTTTTCATTTATCAACGAAAGCAACATCTTCCTGATATTGTGACACTTCCTCAAAAATTCGTAGTCCTCATGGGGATCTACCACACACACTATATGATTGCAAGTTATTGTTGGTCCAAAATAGCTTGACCTACTTTTCCGACAGTGACATTATTTTTTGTTCTAGTGCCCTTGTGCTTAGAACTTTGGTATCATCTCTGATGTTACGTTGGGAGAAGAATGCACTAATGTCTTCCTGGCCCGCCTCTAATGCATTCATGTTCGCCACTGGTTCAACAAATACAGCAACATCTATGCTCACTTTATTCATATTCAGGACAGATGTGCTCTAACTAGAGATGAGCGAATCGGGACCACCGAACCCGGTTTCGGTCCGAACATCGAGAAAAGTTCGGTTCGCAGCGAATCCGAACTTCACCGGGTTTGGCCGAACCCATTTTGACGGAACCCGGCTACATTTTGGCGCCTGCCACATGTTAGATGTAAAATGGAGGATTTCACAATATCACCTGACATCAGGCTACCCCATAATGCCTTGAAATTCTCATTCATTGCCATTTGCAAAGCCAGTGTGTGAATACGCTTTTAGAAGGGGCTCATCCCCGGCCGTTAACATAACAATCCAACTTGCAATACAGGCAGCCTTTGTAGTACTACAACGCCCAGCATTCCCTGAGTGCACCGCGGCGTGGCTGATAGAAATTCCCATTCATTGCCATTTGCCAAGCCAGTGTGTGAATAAGCTTTTAGAAGGGGCTCATCCCCGTTGCATCCAACTTGCAATACAGGCAGCTGAGGCAGCCTTTGTAGTACTACAACGCCCAGCATTCCCTGAGTCAGTGTAGTGGCTGATAGAAATTCTCATTCATTGCCATTTGCCAAGCCAGTGTGTGAATACGCTTTAGAAGGGGCTCATCCCCGGCCGTTAACATAACAATCCAACTTGCAATACAGGCAGCCTTTGTAGTACTACAACGCCCAGCATTCCCTGAGTCAGTGCAGTGGCTGATAGAAATTCTCATTCATTGCCATTTGCCAAGCCAGTGTGTGAATAAGCTTTTAGAAGGGGCTCATCCCAGGCCATTAACATAACAATCCAGCTTGCAATACAGACAGCCTTTGTAGTACTACAACGCCCAGCATTCCCTGAGTGCACCGCGGCGTGGCTGATAGAAATTCTCATTCATTGCCATTTGCCAAGCCAGTGTGTGAATACGCTTTTAGAAGGGGCTCATCCCCGTTGCATCCAACTTGCAATACAGGCAGCTGAGGCAGCCTTTGTAGTACTACAACGCCCAGCATTCCCTGAGTCAGTGTAGTGGCTGATAGAAATTCTCATTCATTGCCATTTGCCAAGCCAGTGTGTGAATACGCTTTTAGAAGGGGCTCATCCCCGGCCATTAACATAACAATCCAACTTGCAATACAGGCAGCCTTTGTAGTACTACAACGCCCAGCATTCCCTGAGTCAGTGCAGTGGCTGATAGAAATTCTCATTCATTGCCATTTGCCAAGCCAGTGTGTGAATACGCTTTTAGAAGGGGCTCATCCCCATTGCATCCAACTTTCAATACAGGCAGCTTAGGCAGCCTTTGTAGTACTACAACGCTCAGCATTCCCTGAGTGCACCGCGGCGTGGCTGATAGAAATTCTCATTCATTGCCATTTGCCAAGCCAGTGTGTGAATAATCTTTTAGAAGGGGCTCATCCCCGTTGCATCCAACTTGTAATACAGGCAGCTGAGGCAGCCTTTGTAGTACTACAATGCCCAGCATTCCCTGAGTCAGTGCAGTGGCTGATAGAAATTCTCATTCATTGCCATTTGCCAAGCCAGTGTGTGAATACGCTTTTAGAAGGGGCTCATCCCCGTTGCATCCAACTTGCAATACAGGCAGCTGAGGCAGCCTTTGTAGTACTACAACGCCCAGCATTCCCTGAGTCAGTGCAGTGGCTGATAGAAATTCTCATTCATTGCCATTTGCCAAGCCATTGTGTGAATAAGCTTTTAGAAGGGGCTCATCCCCGTTGCATCCAACTTGCAATACAGGCAGCTGAGGCAGCCTTTGTAGTACTACAACACCCAGCATTCCCTGAGTGCACCACGGCGTGGCTGATAGAAATTCTCATTCATTGCCATTTGCCAAGCCAGTGTGTGAATACGCTTTTAGAAGGGGCTCATCCCCGGCCGTTAACATAACAATCCAACTTGCAATACAGGCAGCCTTTGTAGTACTACAACGCCCAACATTCACTGAGTGCACCGCGGCGTGGCTGATAGAAATTCCCATTCATTGCCATTTGCCAAGCCAGTGTGTGAATACGCTTTTAGAAGGGGCTCATCCCCATTGCATCCAACTTTCAATACAGGCAGCTTAGGCAGCCTTTGTAGTACTACAATGCCCAGCATTCCCTGAGTGCACAGTGGCTGATAGAAATTCTCATTCATTGCCATTTGCCAAGCCAGTGTGTGAATACGCTTTTAGAAGGGGCTCATCCCCATTGCATCGAACTTTCAATACAGGCAGCTTAGGCAGCCTTTGTAGTACTACAACGCCCAGCATTCCCTGAGTGCACCGCGGTGTGGCTGATAGAAATTCTCATTCATTTCCATTTGCCAAGCCAGTGTGTGAATAAGCTTTTAGAAGGGGCTCATCCCCGTTGCATCCAACTTGTAATACAGGCAGCTGAGGCAGCCTTTGTAGTACTACAACGCCCAGCATTCCCTGAGTCAGTGCAGTGGCTGATAGAAATTCTTATTCATTGCCATTTGCCAAGCCAGTGTGTGAATACGCTTTTAGAAGGGGCTCATCCCCATTGCATCCAACTTGCAATACAGGCAGCTGAGACAGCCTTTGTAGTACTACAACGCCCAGCATTCCCTGAGTGCACCGCGGTGTGGCTGATAGAAATTCTCATTCATTGCCATTTGCCAAGCCAGTGTGTGAATAAGCTTTTAGAAGGGGTTCATCCCCGTTGCATCCAACTTGTAATACAGGCAGCTGAGGCAGCCTTTGTAGTACTACAACGCCCAGCATTCCCTGAGTCAGTGCAGTGGCTGATAGAAATTCTCATTCATTGCCATTTGCCAAGCCAGTGTGTGAATACGCTTTTAGAAGGGCTCATCCCCATTGCATCCAACTTGCAATACAGGCAGCTGAGGCTGCCTTTGTAGTACTATAACGCCCAGCATTCCCTGAGTGCACTGCGGCGTGGCTGCTAGAAATTCTCATTCATTGACATTTGCCAAGCCAGTGTGTGAATACGCTTTTAGAAGGGGCTCATCCCCGTTGCATCCAACTTGCAATACAGGCAGCTGAGGCAGCCTTTGTAGTACTACAACGCCCAGCATTCCCTGAGTCAGTGCAGTGACTGATAGAAATTCTCATTCATTGCCATTTGCCAAGCCAGTGTGTGAATACGCCTTTAGAAGGGGCTCATCCCCGTTGCATCCAACTTGCAATACAGGCAGCTGAGGCAGCCTTTGTAGTACTACAACACCCAGCATTCCCTGAGTCAGTGTAGTGGCTGATAGAAATTCTCATTCATTGCCATTTGCCAAGCCAGTGTGTGAATACGCTTTTAGAAGGGGCTCATCCCCGGCCATTAACATAACAATCCAACTTGCAATACAGGCAGCCTTTGTAGTACAACAACGCCCAGCATTCCCTGAGTCAGTGCAGTGGCTGATAGAAATTCTCATTCATTGCCATTTGCCAAGCCAGTGTGTGAATACACTTTTAGAAGGGGCTCATCCCCGTTAACATAACAATCCAACTTGCAATACAGGCAGCCTTTGTAGTACTACAACGCCCAGCATTCCCTGAGTGCACCGCGGCGTGGCTGATAGAAATTCTCATTCATTGCCATTTGCCAAGCCAGTGTGGTGAATAAGCTTTTAGAAGGGGCTCATCCCCATTGCATCCAACTTGCAATACAGGCAGGGCAGCCTTTGTAGTACTACATCGCCCAGCATTCCCTGAGTCAGTGCAGTGGCTGATAGAAATTCTCATTGCCATTTGCCAAGCCAGTGTGTGAATACGCTTTTAGAAGGGGCTCATCCCCGGGGTTTTGATTCAACTTGCTGCACTCCAGCACAGCAGTGAAATGTCTGGTAAAAAAAAAGGATGTGAAAGGATGGGGTAGAGGAAAAAACACCCATGCCATGTCCTCTTCCAGTCCAAATGTTGGATCTGTTGGTGCCAGACCCAGTACCAGCATTTGTGGCACAAGACATGTGCCCAGTTCCACTAGTAGCAGCAGCCATGTGCCTGCTGGTAGTAGTAGCAGTATGAGCAAGCCAGACTTGTCCATCTTCTCCGGTGGGCGGTTTACTTTAGACAATACGGCCATTGTGGACTGGTTGGCTGGCTCGCGGTCATCGCAGCAGGAAGACTCTGACGATCTGGCTTCAAGCCAGGTTTCGTTGGATTCCAGATCCTCTACAGTTCCTTCGCACAGTGACAGTAGTAATATGGGTATTTCTAGCGTTTTCATTCCATCATCTATGTCTTCACTCCCCCTTCCTAGCGGGAAGCCATCTTTCCTGAGAGTCCTAAGAGACATCTCCTCGGGTGCGAAGGAAGATACTACTGAATAACATAGTGATGATGATTTGTTTTCCGCGAGTCAAGTCAGCCAACGGAGTGTGTTGCGGCGGTGGTGGAGGTGGAAGCGGTGTCCGAGACGCATAGCTGTGGTAGTGGGGGTGTTGGTGGTAGCCGTGGTGGCAGAAGAAGTAATGAGGGGGGGCATGGAGCCTGCCATGATGTCACATCACATTCACAACACAGTGACAGGAGTGGCGGGGATTATGAGGAGGGCTATGATGATGTTGTTTTGGACAGGACGTTTGAACCAGGTGACGAGGTGATGACGGCGTCAGAGGAGGAGGGTAGTAGTGGCGGCACTGGCAGTGATAAACAGCCAAGCCGAGGTAGGGGCAGAAGTCAATCTGGGTAGGGTCAGCTCAGGAGCCGGTGACGGCTACACTGCTGCTACTGGTGTAGGCTCCCGAAAAAAGCCTGCCAGACAAGGGGCAAGCTCGGGTGGTGTTGGTGGTGGTGGTGGTGGACGTGGTACTACCTCTTTACGGTACTCTGCCGTGTGGCAATTTTTCTGTACCTTCCCGGAGGACGAAAACATGGCACAGTGCCGTATCTGCAAGCAGAAAGTAAGGCGTGGGCAGGGCAGCAATGTAGGAACTACCGCTCTACGTAAACACATGGAGCGGCATCACAAGGCCATGTGGGACAATCGACTTGCCCCACCATCATCATGTACATCTAATGAAGACCCCTCTGCCGCTGCTGCTGCTGCTCCGAGTCCCTGTCATCTAAGTAGTAGTCAGGCCTTATCCACCATGTCGTTGTCATCATCATCATCACTGTCATCTAGTGCTCCTCCTACGTCCCGTCAGTTATCCATTACGGAATCGTTGTTCAATAAGCAACAATATATACCCAGTCATCCACTTGTCGTGCGGCTTAATTCACACCTGGCTAAGTTGTTGGTGGTGCAGTCGCTGCCGTACCACCTGGTCGACTCCGCCAGCTTCAAGCAATTGATGGCGTGCGCTCAGCCTAGGTGGCGAATACCTAGCCGACATTACTTCTCCAAAACAGCTGTCCCTGCCTTGCACAAGCACGTGGAGGTAAAGGTGGGCCAGTCCTTGCAATTATCCGTGTGCAGCAGGGTACATGCCACCGTCGACACGTGGAGCAGCAACTATGCGGAGGGACAGTACATGTCTTTCACGGCCCACTGGGTCAATATTTTGCAGTCCGATGCACCACCGCAGCAATGCCAGGCATTACCACCTCCACGCTTGTATCTTTCTGGTTCAACTCCGGACACCAGGCGCCTACCATCCTCCTCCTCCTACTCCTCTTCCTCCTCCTTGCCCTCCTCAATGGAGGTCTTCCCGTCCCCGACAGGACACAGCGTATCCTCCCTCCTCTTTTCATAGGTGCAAGGTGAAGCGCCACAACGCTGTCTTACACCTGCTGAGCCTGGGCGAGAAAAGCCACACAGGGCAGGAGCTGCTGCTGTGCATCAAGGAGGAAATCGCACGCTGGCTGTCTCCTCTGAAACTCACACTGGGCAATGTTGTCTCTGATAACGGGAAGAACGTTGTGGCTGCACTGCGTCTAGGACACCTGACACACGCTCCTTGCATGGCACATGTGATCAATCTCTGTCATAACATGCTTCTTAAAGTCATATGTTGGTTTGAAGGGTGTGCTGGCCATGTCCAGGAGGGTTTGCGTTCGCTTTAGACGTTTGTATGCATTTAAGCACGCCCTCCTGGACTTGCAGCGTCAAAACAATCTCCCAGAACACAGCCTGATTTGCGACGTTCCAACACGCTGGAATTCCACCCTGCACATGTTGTACCGTCTGTACGAACAGCGGAAAGCCGTGAATGATTTCCTGATGCAGCAGATGGGCAGCGTTTGGAGCCAGTGTAATTTCGAGCTCAGGCACTGGCAGCTGGTTAGAGACGCATGTCGCGTTTTGCATCCCTTTGAAGAGGCCACACGATTTGTGAGCCGTAACGCTAGCGGAATGAACGATGTTATGCCGCTGATATTCATTATGGAGCAAACGCTCACAGCGATGATTCAGCATAGGATGGAGGAAGGATCACATCTGGCTATGGATGTTGAGGAGGAGGAGGAGGAGGAGGATGAGGATGAGGAAACAGGACCTGAAGAGGGGCTGGATTTGGAGATGGAATCACAGGAAGGGATAGGGGACGAGGCAGCCGCACAACATGACAGTGATGGTGATGACGAGTCTGACGACGACCTTGATGATGGACAACCATGGCAGTATGGGGCGGAGATGGAACCAACCGGGCCCTCTGAAACGCTGGCCAGGATGGCAAGCTGTATGCTTCATTACTTGCGCGCTGACTGTCGTATTGTTAGCATGAAGCAAAGAGATGAGTACTAGATAGCCACACTTTTAGACCCTCGGTATAAAGCCAGAATGGGGGAGTTTTTTGCGCCTTCCGAGAGGGAGGCAAAATTGGCTTATTATCGAGAGAAGCTATGCAGCCAGCTTGTCACGGCTTTCAAACGGCAAGCACCTGCTGCAAGCATGTCTGACCGGGGGGCCACTCTCCGCTCCCCACTGTCATCGTTCCACCGCCTCTGGCAGAGCTACCTCTGCAATAGGCAGCAGCAGCGGCAGCAGCAGCAGCGGCAGCAGCAGCCAATTCAGTTTGGAAAATATGATGACAACATTTTTACATCCAATACCATGACCTGACACACATCGTAGTCACCAAAGGGATGTTCACCATCACCAGGTCCAGCACCTAAACAACCAGGTTCACTCGTACCTGGACTGTGCCCTTTCTATGTCAGAAATCCTGATCCCGGACCCCATGGACTCCTGGGTCAGCAGATTGGATCATTGGCAAGAACTGGCCCAGTTTGCCATGGGTGTACTGTCTTGTCCACCCTCCAGTGTAGCGTCAGAGAGGGTATTCAGCGCGGCAGGGGGCTTCGTCACTCCTAAGCGAACAAGATTGTCCGCCAACAGCTTGGAAAATCTCACGTTTCTGAAAATGAATCAAGCGTGGATCGGTGAGGATTTTAAAACCCCTGTGCCTGATGCCACTGATTAGATCTGACATTGCTGCTGCTGCTGCTGCTGCTGCTGCTGCCGCTGCCGCCTGCTACTGCCGCCTGCTACTACGGGATTCTGTCCTGTCCACTCTTTTTTTAATGTGCCGCTGTTGGTGCTGCTACTACTTCTACCACCAATCCACCCCCAGTGCCGTCTGCTACAAGCAGGCCTGCCCCACCACAGGGCTGTGTCCTGTGACTGTCGTCCAGTCTCTTTTTTTAATGTGCTGCTACTACTACTACCACCCTTGCTGTCCGTTGGCTACCTCTACTACCACCAATACACCTCCACTGCCGTCTGCTACAAGCAGGCCTGAGGCCTGCCCCACCACAGGGCTTTGTCCTGTGACTGTCCAGTCTCTTTTAATGTGCTGCTACTACTACTACTACTACTACTACTACTACTACTACTACCACCCTTGCTGTCCGTTGGCTACCTCTACTACCACCAATACACCTCCACTGCCGTCTGCTACAAGCAGGCCTGCCCCACCACAGGGCTTTGTCCTGTGACTGTCCAGTGTCTTTTAATGTGCTGCTACTACTACTACCACCCTTGCTGTCTGTTGGCTACCTCTACTACCACCAATACACCTCCACTGCCGTCTGCTACAAGCAGGCCTCAGGCCTGCCCCACCACAGGGCTTTGTCCTGTGACTGTCCAGTGTCTTTTAATGTGCTGCTGCTACTACTACTACCACCCTTGCTGTCTGTTGGCTACTTCTACTACCACCAACACACCTCCACTGCCGTCTGCTACAAGCAAGCCTGAGGCCTGCCCCACCACAGGGCTTTGTCCTGTGACTGTCCAGTCTCTTTTAATGTGCTGCTACTACTACTACCACCCTTGCTGTCTGTTGGCTACCTCTACTACCACCAATACACCTCCACTGCCATCTGCTACAAGCAGGCCTGCCCCACCACAGGGCTTTGTCCTGTGACTGTCCAGTCTCTTTTAATGTGCTGCTGCTACTACTACCACCACCCGTGCTGTCTGTTGGCTACCTCTACTACCACCAATACACCTCCACTGCCGTCTGCTACAAGCAGGCCTGCCCCACCACAGGGCTTTGTCCTGTGACTGTCCAGTCTCTTTTAATGTGCTGCTACTACTACTACTACTACTACCACCACCCGTGCTGTCTGTTGGCTACCTCTACTACAACCAATACACCTCCACTGCCGTCTGCTACAAGCAGGCCTGCCCCACCACAGGGCTTTGTCCTGTGACTGTCCAGTCTCTTTTAATGTGCTGCTACTACTACTACTACCACCACCCGTGCTGTCTGTTGGCTACCTCTACTACCACCAATACACCTCCACTGCCGTCTGCTACAAGCAGGCCTGCCCCACCACAGGGCTTTGTCCTGTGACAGTCCAGTCTCTTTTAATGTGCTGCTACTACTACTACCACCCTTGCTGTCTGTTGGCTACCTCTACTACCACCAATACACCTCCACTGCCGTCTGCTACAAGCAGGCCTCAGGCCTGCCCCACCACAGGGCTTTGTCCTGTGACTGTCCAGTGTCTTTTAATGTGCTGCTGCTACTACTACTACCACCCTTGCTGTCTGTTGGCTACTTCTACTACCACCAACACACCTCCACTGCCGTCTGCTACAAGCAAGCCTGAGGCCTGCCCCACCACAGGGCTTTGTCCTGTGACTGTCCAGTCTCTTTTAATGTGCTGCTACTACTACTACCACCCTTGCTGTCTGTTGGCTACCTCTACTACCACCAATACACCTCCACTGCCATCTGCTACAAGCAGGCCTGCCCCACCACAGGGCTTTGTCCTGTGACTGTCCAGTCTCTTTTAATGTGCTGCTGCTACTACTACCACCACCCGTGCTGTCTGTTGGCTACCTCTACTACCACCAATACACCTCCACTGCCGTCTGCTACAAGCAGGCCTGCCCCACCACAGGGCTTTGTCCTGTGACTGTCCAGTCTCTTTTAATGTGCTGCTACTACTACTACTACTACCACCACCCGTGCTGTCTGTTGGCTACCTCTACTACCACCAATACACCTCCACTGCCGTCTGCTACAAGCAGGCCTGCCCCACCACAGGGCTTTGTCCTGTGACTGTCCAGTCTCTTTTAATGTGCTGCTACTACTACTACTACCACCACCCGTGCTGTCTGTTGGCTACCTCTACTACCACCAATACACCACCACTGCCGTCTGCTACAAGCAGGCCTGCCCCACCACAGGGCTTTGTCCTGTGACAGTCCAGTCTCTTTTAATGTGCTGCTACTACTACTACTACCACCACCCGTGCTGTCTGTTGGCTACCTCTACTACAACCAATACACCTCCACTGCCGTCTGCTACAAGCAGGCCTGCCCCACCACAGGGCTTTGTCCTGTGACTGTCCAGTCTCTTTTAATGTGCTGCTACTACTACTACCACCCTTGCTGTCTGTTGGCTACCTCTACTACCACCAATACACCTCCACTGCCGTCTGCTACAAGCAGGCCTGCCCCACCACAGGGCTTTGTCCTGTGACTGTCCAGTCTCTTTTAATGTGCTGCTACTACTACTACTACTACTACTACCACCACCCGTGCTGTCTGTTGGCTACCTCTACTACCACCAATACACCTCCACTGCCGTCTGCTACAAGCAGGCCTGAGGCCTGCCCCACCACAGGGCTTTGTCCTGTGACTGTCCAGTGTCTTTTAATGTGCTGCTACTACTACTACCACCACCCTTGCTACCTCTACTACCACCAATACACCTCCACTGCCGTCTGCTATAAGCAGGCTTGGAGGGCTTGTGAAAAGCCATTGCATGTTGCTTTTACATCCATGTATGGATGAACCCCGGCAGGCATCTGCCAATAAAAAGGGTAAATTTTTGGAGGGCTTGTGAAAAGCCATTGCTTGTTGCTTTTACATCCATGTATGGATGAACCCCGGCAGGCATCTGCCAATAAAAAGGGTACATTTTTGGAGGGCTTGTCAAAAGCCATTTCTTGTTGCTTTTACATCCATGTATGGATGAACCCCGGCAGGCATCTGCCAATAAAATGGGTACATTTTTTGAGGGCTTGTCAAAAGCCATTGCTTCTTCTTTTACCACCTTATATGTATGAACCCTGGAAGGCATCTGCCGCCAAAAATGGTTAATTTTTGTACCTTTTTTAACAATGCATTAAGCATACAACATGCACAAGTGCAGTGATTTCTGTTAGTTATCACCGTGTCCCATCCGTTTTCCTATAGCCATACATGTTGGCGTAACTTTGACACTAACTTTGCCTTAAAGACAGCTCAAAAGTACTTGGATACACTCATGGGTGACCTAAGAGTGTTATACAGGGCTTTTAGGGCTTTTAAACAGTGTTATACACGATTTTTAGGGGCTTTCTTGTATTACAGGTTCGGTCAGAACTAATTTGGTCCGAATCAAACTTTTTCATGAAATTCGGCGAACTAGCTGAACCGAACTTTTCATAAGTTCGCTCATCTCTAGCTCTAACCATATAGAAGAAAAAGTTCCATAGAAATACACAATATTGAGAAAGGTAAATGGTTGGCACTACCTTTGGTAGTGCCAAGCATTTACCTTTCTCAATATTGTGTATACACATAGCATACTGCTCGATCTAGAGATTCTTAACCTCTTCCCGCGCTGCTCCGCAATAGTACGTCCTGCAGAGGGGTTAGTTCCCGCATCCAGACGTACTATTGCGGAGTAGTTCCCGGCGCACACTGTCCTAACAGACAGTGTCCGAGAACCGGGAGGTCAGCTGTCCCTGACAGCTGACACTCCAGGATTGCCGTCGCCGCATTTAAGTGGTTTGAAGCACATCGGCAGCCCCCACGAAGTGATCATGGGGGCTACCGATGCTTGTCGTGGCAATCGGAGGTCAGACAATGACCTCCGGGTTGCCATGTACGGAAGCCTCGGAGGAGCAGCCTCCTGCAGCTCCTCCGAGACTTCCTGTCAGTGTGACTGTCACGTCACAATGACAGTTGGAGTGCATTACACTACGTGTGTAGTGTAATGTACTCTAGCAGCGATCAAAACTGCAAGTCTAAGTGTCCCCTAGTGGGACAAGTGAAAAAAGTAAAAAAAAGATAATAAAAATGTTTTAAAAAAGTGTAAAAATAAAAGTTATAAGTTATATAAACAAACACTTCATTTTTTTCCTATAATAAGTCTTTCATTATAGGAAAAAAATGAACACGTTAAAAAAAGTACACATATCTGGTATCACCGCGTTCGTAACGACCCCAACTATAAAACTATAATGTTATTTTTCCCGCACGATGAACACCCCAAAAAAAATCAATAAAAAACGACACCAGAATCGCTATTGTTTGGTCACCACCCCTCCCAAAATAGAGAATAAAAAGTGATCAAAAAGTCGCATGTACCCTAAAATAATACCGATAAAAACTACAACCCGTCCCGCAAAAAACAAGCCCTTACACCGCTTTTTTAACTGAAAAATAAAAAAGTTACGGCTCTCAGAATATGGTGACAGAAAATAAATTATTTTATAAAAAAGAGATTTTATTGTGCAAACGCTGCAAAACATAAAAAAAACCTATATACATATGGTATCGCCGTAATCGTACCGACCTGCAGAATAAAATATAATGGTCATTTATAGTGCACGGTGAACGCCGCAAAAAAATAAACTAAAAAACATTGTCAGAATTGCTTGTTTTTGGTCACCCGTCTTGCAAAAAACTTTAATAAAAAGTGATCAAAAAAAATCGCATGTATCCCAAAATAGTACCAATGAAAAGTACAGATTGTCCCGCAACAAATAAGCCCTCACGCAGCTCCGGTGGTGAAAAAATAAAGAAGTTCTGGCTCCCAGGAATATGGCGATGCAAAATGTGCAGGGTTTTCTAAAAGCGGATAACATCCGACACCATTTATCAGTGCGACGCCGGCCACACATCTATGAATTATTATTTATTTACCGCATTATTATACCCTCTTATTATGCCCTGATGTTCTCCGCACAGATTACACATGCCCCCCACATTATAAACTGAAATACCAGCGAAACCCAAAACAGAAAAACTACCAAGCAAAATCTGCGCTCCAAAAGCAAAATGGCGCTCCCTCCCTTCTGAGCCTTGCAGCGTCCCCAAACAGCAGTTTGCGCCCACATATATGGCATCGCCATACCCGGGAGAACCCGCTTAACGTTTTATGAGGTATTTGTCTTCAGTGGCACAAACTGGGCACAACATATTATGCACTAAAATGACACATCAGTGCAAAATTGCAATATTCACACCATCCGCTGTGCATTAACCCCTTTGAGCACTATGACTTAATAGCACGTCATGGTGCGGGGGTGATGTATGGAGCAGGCTCACGTGCTGAGCCCGCTCCATATGCTGCGGGTGTCAGTTGTGTATTACAGCTGACACCCGGGACTAACGGACAGGAACAGCGATCGTACGGTTACAGAAGCCTGTAAGAATAACAATATACTGCATATAATATAATTGCAGCATATTGTACCCGCGATCCAATGATCGCTGGTACAAGTCCACTAAGGGGACTAATAAAATGTGTAGAAGAATTAAAGTTATTAGTAGTGAGAAAGAAAAAAAAAGTTAAATAAAAAACCTTTTCCCATTTTTCTTCAAAAGTAATGTAAAAAAATAAACAGAATTGATATTGCTACGTCCGTAAAAGGCCGAACTATTACAATATACCATTATTTAACTCGCACGGTGAACACCGTAAAAAACTTAAATAATTTAAACCGCCAAAATCGGTGTAGTTTTCGTTTTTACCGCACGGCGAAAGCTGTAAAAACTAAAACCTCAAAAAATGGAATCAGATTTTTTTCCTATATTACTATATTTTCCTATTTTTTTTCAGTTTCCCAGTACTTTTTATTGCTCTTTAAATGGTATCAATAGAAACTACAATTCCTCCCGCAAGAAATAAGCCCTCACATCACTCTACTGACGGAAAAAGAAAAAAGTTATGGCTCTTGGAAGGCGGGTAGTGAAAAACGAAAATAAGAAAGCAAAACATGGATCAGTTCTGAAAGGGTTAATTCATTTCTAATGAAAAAAATGTATGACCCCATGTGGGGTATTTTCGTACCCAGGAGAAATTGCTTTATAAAAATTGGTTGTTTATTTCTCCTTTATCCCTTGTGAAAATGAGAAAATGCAACATTTTAGTGGAAAAAAATTGTGATATTAATTTTCTCCGCCTAATTATAATAAATTCTGCCAAAGACCCGTGGAGTCTAAATGCTCACTATACCCCTAGAAAAATTCCTTGAGGGGGGTTTCCAAAATGGGGAAACTTGGGGGGCTTCCATTGTTTTGGTCTCTCCAGGGCGTTGCAAAGGCGGCATGGCACCGAAAAACAATGCAAAAAATCCGTGCTCCAAAATCCAAATGGCGCTACTTCCCTTCTGAGCGGTGCCATGGGTCCAATCAGCAGTTTATTACCACATATGGGGGTATTGCCGTAATCAGGAGAAAATACTTTACAAATGTTGTGGTTCTTTTTTTCCTTTATTCCTTGTAAAAATTTCTATGCTTTTTCAGAAATAAAGTTGATTTTCATTTTCACTGCCTAATTCCACTAAATTCTGCAAAAAACCTGTGTGGTCAAAATGCTAACTATACCCCTAGATAAATTCCTTGAGAGGTGTCATTTCCAAAATGGGGTCACTTTTGGGGGGTTTCCCCTGTTTTGGTCTCTCCATGGCGTTGCAAACGCGACATGGCACCGAAAACCAATTGTCACGGACACTGGGTTTGTGGACCCACTAGGCCGCTCCGCCGTAGTGGGGAGGCAGCTGACCAGGTCACAGTCTATGCGAACGTAAAATGGCAGACAGTAATTCTTGGGTACCTGAATTAGTCCGGGCGGTGGCTGTGGCTTCAGCACGGGTGGAGGCAGGTGCGGCAAGTGGCGCCAGACGTGGCGGGCAGTATCCGATGAGCGGTAGACACTTGACGTGGCAGATGACACTTGACGTGGCAGATGGCACTTGACGTGGCAGATGGCACTTGGCGTGGCAGAAGACACTTGACGTGGCAGATGGCACTTGACGTGGCAGAAGACACTTGAACGCGGGTAGGCACAGGAACAATACGGAATACAGGAACGGTAACAGGGCACGGGTAACAGCTGGGGCCTTGCTGTGGGTCCAATCAGTAGTTTATTACCACATATGGGATATTACCGTAATTGGGAGACATTGCTTTACATATGTTGGGGTGCATTTTCTTTATTATTTCTTGTAAATATTAAAAATTTCTATGTTTTTTCAGAAAAAAGTAGATTTTCATTTTTACAGACTAATTCTAATAAATTTAGCGAAAAACCTGTGCGGTCAAAATGCTAACTATACACCTAGATAAATTCCTTGAGGGGTGTAGTTTCCAAAATGGGGTAACTTTTGGGGTCTTTCCACTGTTTTGGCACCACAAGACCTCTTCAAATCTGACAATGTGCCTAAAATATATTCTAAAAAAAAGGAGGCCCAAAATCCACTAGGTGCTCTTTTGCTTCGGAGGCCGGTGCTTCAGTCCATTACCGCACTAGGGCCACATGTTGGATATTTCTAAAAACTGCAGAATCTGGGTAATAAATATTGAGTTGCATTTCTCTGGTAAAACCTTCTGTGTTACAAAAAAAAAATGTATTAGAAATTAATTTCTGCAAAAAAAATAAAATTTGTAAATTTCATGTCTACTTTGCTTTAATTCCTGTGAAACGCCTAAAGGGTTAAAACACTTTGTGACTACTGATTCGAATACCTTGAGGGGTGCAGTTTTCAAAATGGGGCGACTTCTGGGGATTTTCTAATATATAAGGCCCTTAAAGCCACCTCAGACTGAACTGGTCCCTGAAAAAATAGCCTTTTGAAATTTTCTTTAAAATAAGAGAAATTGCTGCCAAAGTTCTAAGCCTTGTAACGTCCTAGAAAAATAAAAGGACGTTCAAAAAATGATGCAAACATAAAGTAGACATATGGGAAATGTTAAATAGTAACTATATTGTGTGGTATTACTATTTGTTTTACAAGCAGATACGTTTAAATTTAGAAAAATGCTAATTTTTGCTATTTTTTTCTAAATTGTGGTGTTTTTCAGAAATAAATACCAAAATTATCGACAAAATTTTTTTACTAACATAAAGTACAACATGTCATGAGAAAACAATCTCAGAATCGCTTGGATTGGTAAAAGCATTCCAACGTTATTACGACATAAAGTAACACATGTCAGATTTGAAAAAATCGGCTGGGTCCTGAAGGCCAAAACAGGCTGGGTCCTGAAAGGGTTAAGGAAAGGCAGACCATTTAGACTGCTCTCTCCAAACGAGTCTTAGTGGCTCACATCAGTATGGTCATCTGACCTGCACTAATGAATCAGCTGTACAGCAGTTGCCTTACCGCCTGCCCTGCTGGCTGATTAATATCTTGGCGATGACGAGCTTGCAGGAACAGATCTACTGCTCATATCAGCAATAGATGGACAGATCAGGGCAAGGGACGACAATAGATAGGGCTGAGACTGGATGGCACAACAGACAGGATGAGCAGGAACTGGACAATGAGCAAAGTGTAACAGCAGCAGAGAGAGAGATTTCTTTTAAATCAGACATTAGCAGCAAAATTCTAAGTAGTTGTTACACAATTCCAAAGTCTTGTTTCAGTCCTACCACTGGGCATTACCAGCTGTTGGGTTCAGCCAAATGTTCTTCGGTAATTTAGAGGCTTGACAGGTTAATGGGTGATTAGAAAACACTTGAAAACCCTTGTGCAATTATGTTAGCACCGCTGTAAACAGTTTTGCTGTTTAGAGGAGCTATAAAACTGATCTTCCTTTGAGCTAGTTGAGAATCTGGAGCATTACATTTGTGGGTTCGATTAAACTCTCAAAATCGCTAGAAAAAGAGAGCTTTCATGTGAAACTTGACAGTCTATTCTTGTTCTTAGAAATGAAGGATATTCCATGCGAGAAATTGCCAAGATACGGAGGATTTCCTACAACGGTGTGTACTACTCCCTTCAGAGGACAGCACAAACAGGCTCTAAGCAGAGTAGAAAGAGAAGTGGGAGGCCCCGCTGCACAACTGAGCAACAAGACAAGTACCTTAGAGTCTCTAGTTTGAGAAATAGACGCGTCACAGGTCCTCAACTGGCAGCTTCATTAAATAGTACCCGCAAAACGCCAGTGTCAATGTCTACAGTGAAGAGGCGACTCCGGGATGCTGGCCTTCAGGGCAGAGTAGCAAAGAAAAAGCCATATCTGAGACTGGCTAATAAAAGGAAAAGATTAATATGGGCAAAATCACACAGACATTGGACAGGGGAAGATTGGAAAAAAGTGTTATGGACAGACGAATCGAAGTTTGAGGTGTTTGGATCACACAGAAGAACAATTGTGAGACGCAGAACAACTGAAAAGATGCTGGAGGAGTGCCTGACGCCATCTGTCAAGCATGGTGGAGGTAATGTGATGGTCTGGGGTTGCTTTGGTGCTGGTAAAGTGGGAGATTTGTACAAGGTAAAAGGGATTTTGAATAAGGAAGGCTATCCCTCCATTTTGCAACGCCATGCCATACCCTGTGGACAACGCTTGATTGGAGCCAATTTCATCCTACAACAGGACAATGACCCAAAGCACACCTCCAAATTATGCAAGAACTATTTAGGGAAGAAGCAGGCAGCTGGTGTTCTATCTGTAATGGAGTGGCCAGCGCAGTCACCAGATCTCAACCCCATAGAGCTGTTGTAATGGCAGGAAGGAGGTGAAGGGAAAGTGAGCCCTAATCTACCCACCGCCCTGTCCCTGCCTACTTGCAACGACCCGCCCTAGGCGACGAGGTACAACTGGGCGGCGGTCCCTACGCTGTCTAAGTGCACAGGAAAACAAACAGGGAACATGCAAGGGAAGGGGCAGTAGCCACGGAACGCCACGAGGAAACGGAGCGGCGAACGGACAGTCAGGACCAGGACGAAGTGAGTACACCCAAGCGGGCAAGGAGACAGAAGCAAGCCAGGGGCAAAGCAAAGCAGGTCAAGCAGAACTGCAGCAAGGCAGAAGCACGGCAGAAGCAGGCTGGAGCAAGCAGCAGTGGGGCCAGTAATCCAAAAGAATTACAAGCACTGAGGGAGAGAACAGGGCAGGTAATAAAGGACAGGGGGCGGAGCTAACTCCGACAGACCAGGCCGCGATAGGCTCTCCCACTCCTGAGCCTGCCACCCTGGTTGGTGGGAGATGGTGTCAGTCGAACAGGTCTGGCCTCAGGTGTGGATTGATTAATCCCAGGAGTATACCTAGATGAAGTACCTGGCAGATCCCTAACAGCTGTTGTGGGAGCAGCTTGACCGTATGGTACGCAAGAAGTGCCCATCAAGCCAATCCAACTTGTGGGAGGGCCTTCTGGAAGCATGGGGGGAAATTTCTCCCGATTACCTCAGCAAATTAACAGCTAGAATGCCAAAGGTCTGCAATGCTGTAATTGCTGCAAATGGAGCATTCTTTGACGAAAGCAAGGTTTGAAGGAGAAAATTATTATTTGAAATAAAAATCATTATTTCTAACCTTGTCAATGTCTTGACTATATTTTCTAGTCATTTTGCAACTCATTTGATAAATATAAGTGTGAGTTTTCATGGAAAACACAAAATTGTCTGGGTGACCCCAAACTTTTGAACGGTAGTGTACGTTTATAATTAAAACCTGATTTAAATATGTCATTTTCTGATGATACATTTTGGGGAATTTCCGACCAGATTTTCAGTGTGGTAATTCTCTAGCGTTTTCACAAGAGAAATTGACGTGCTGCCGATTCAGAATCCGCACTGCAGGTCATTTTCCGCAATTGTTTTCTGCTGATTTTTCAAGTCATAAATTCTGCAATGTTTATGTTTGTGTGGACAAACTCTAAAGGCAAGACAGATGTTAACAATCTAGTCTTTTTCCCTTAGAACAACTTCTACAACTCCTTGGAGGTGATTAAAACTGATCCTTGGCTATACCTTCAATGAAATGCACTTTTCTGCCAGGTGGACCTTGGCTGAAAAATATTTTTATTCCTAATGGAATTTCCCATCAGATTCCTTAAAATTGTAATTTTGCTTTACTATATTCCTTAATGATATAAAACTGTATCACAAGGAAGGAACTAACTAATATAGTAGAATTCATTGACCAAGCAAGCGTGCTGTGCAGACCGGACATATGGTATGTCTACTGGAAGAATGTTGGATTGATTCCATAGTCTGGCGCCCCTGCTGACTATTGACTCATAACACACTTCAGATAGATTAAAAACATGCTGGCTTTTAGACTAACTGTAAAGATTTCTCACATCTCAATCATTAGGGATCTAGGTCGTGAATTCTTAATCAACACATACTGGCATGTTCAACTTTAGCATTGCCACTGGCGAACCACTTATGTTTTTTGCATCCCAGAGGAGCTGAAGTGCATTATTCGGGTTGAATCACTTATTTAAAATTCACTTCCAAATGGCTAAAACATAACTTTGAACTCTGGAAATGTAATATGTAATAGCATGGGTAGAGCTCAAGCAAAGCTAATTGCAAATCCGAGTAGCAAATAGGATAAATTTGATTAATCATCGCTTGCTTTTTTGTGCCTGTTTCCTGCTGATGTAATGTAAAACTTCAGGAAATAAAGTCAGGGCTGAAACTAGAGCTTGCAATTTAATCATATGGAGATAGATACATGGGTTTGCTAATAAAGCATCAGCATCAGTGACTAAATACATGGGACTATGTAGGAACTATTGGGTCAGATTTATTAATACTGTCTGAAACTGAGACAGCATAAAACTAGACGAGTTTGTCTGCAGATGTGAAACACTTAACATAGTGGTGCACGCTAAGTGTTAAATTTGGTGTATCTTGGCGCGTCAGAATCTTTTCTCTTCTTTTGCTCTTCTTTACGCCACCTCCTGGGTTGTTTACTTTATACCACTAATTTGTGCCTAAATTCTGGGGTTTTATTAATCCATGACCCCATTCTTAGACATTTTGTCTAGTGGCCAAAAAGTGACAAAAAAACGTTAGAAATGTGGCACATGCCATGCGTGCCAGTTTTTGGGCTGAAGTTGAGCAAGAATTCTGGCGCATTATAAAATGTAAAACGGACCCACTGTTTTAGGCCTAGCACTTTTTGTAGTTAACCTTAAGGTTACATTTAACTGTGGCGGATTTACCGTGTTTTTTTTTTGTGTGTGGGTTCCCTACAGTACAAAACAAGTGAATGGGGTTTCAAAAATCCATCTACATGTAGCAAACAAAGTCTGTGCGGCTTCCGGGGCATGCTACAGATTTTTAGAAACTTGTTGCTGAGGCAAGGTATGGGAGCGTGTAAGGGCATGACCACACGTGGCGGAATTTCACTGAAATTCCGCTGCGGACACTCCGCAGCGTTAATCCGCAGCGGAGCCGTTTGTCCATTGACTTACACTTTAACAGTGTTCGTTTAGACGAGGCTGAAAATTCCGCTGCGGAGCATAGGCTGCGGAGCGGAATTTGGTGTCCGCAGCATGCTCTGTCTGTTGCGGAGCAGTGGCGGACTGGTTGCGGACTCATGGCGGAATTTCTCCATTGACTTCAATGGAGAGTCAAAATTCCGCAATGAAGTCCGCAGATCTTATGTGTGCTGCGGAGCGTATTGTTTTTACTACCATGACATTTCTTCATTCTGGCTGGACCTATGTATTTCTAGGTCTACAGCCAGACTGAGGAAGTCAATGGGGCTCCCGTAATGACGGGAGCGTTGCTAGGAGACGTCTGTAAATAGTCACTGTCCAGGGTGCTGAAAGAGTTACGCGATCGGCAGTAACTGTTTCTGCACCCGGGACAGTGACTACCGATCTCAATATACATGTATCTGTAAAAAAAAATATAAGTTCATACTTACCGAGAACTCCCTGCGTCTGTCTCCAGTCCGGCCTCCCAGGATGACGTTTCAGTCTAAGTGACGGCTGCAGCCAATCACAGGCCAAGCACAGGCTGCAGCGGTCACATGGACTGGAGCGTCATCCAGGGAGGTCGGGCTGGATGCCGAAAGAGGGACGCGTCACCAAGACAACGGGCGGTAAGTATGAATTTCTTTGACTTTCACTAGGGAAAGTGCTGTCCCTTCTCTCTATCCTGCACTGAATAGGGAGAAGGGAAGCACTTTTCCTGCAGTCCGCAGCGGCCAGTCCGCATCAATTTTCTGCACATTTTGTGCAGATCCGCAGCAGAATCTGCAACGCAGATTCTGTGCGGCATTGATGCGGACAGTTGCGGAGGAAATCTGCCACGTGTGGTCATGCCCTAAGGGGGAGCTGCCGCAAAATTTAACTTAGACATTGTCCCATACTCTTTACACAGTAATACACTTGCACTGTTCTCCTGTTACCGTGCATGAGTACTGGTGGTGTCAGAGTGTAGTTAACTGGGCTGTTATGCAGCGCTGTGCCATGTTCTGACATGTTTTTGTTTACAGGTATTGTGCTTTTACGATATGTTATGATGTTTACTCTGTTTACAGGCCGGCTGGCGAGCTCTCTGGTTATGTGTGCAGACACAGTAGCGTGGTGCCGCACCGTCTCCGTGCAAAGGTGGAGCCAGACAATAAGGAAGGTATTTTAGGGCGCCTCATATTCAGAGTGTCCAGTATGATTGGAGATTATACATGTTTGAGTGAACTAATGCATGGGACTCACAGTGTGACAGAGAACTGAAGGAGGTCTGTGGAGAGGATCGGGTTGTGCCAGCGCTTGTCTCTGGAAGGGCAGACCCTGTGTGTCCTACTGAGTGATTTCTGACCACTTCCAGCGTCTTGGGAACAGTAGCATGACTCAAGGGGCGCAAAAGTTGGATCATGCAGTTCATGTCTCATTACCGACCTCTGGCTGACTCATGAAACTGAAGTCACAGTCTAATCCTGGCATTGATGTTGGATTGAAATTTATATTAGATCTTTCACTAGCTTTAGTAAAACAATAATCTGCATTGTAGAGTCAGATAAGTCATCTAATATTACACTAGGCACTATATATGACAACATATAATTTGCACAATATAAAGTTTAGATGGTAAGTTGTTCTGGACAGGAACCGACCTTCTTTTGTCTCATTGTTTATTTGTTTTGATTCCTTGTCATTTTTCTTGTTTGTTACATTGAAAAGCCACTGAACAACTCAAGTTAAGGCTATGTTCACACGGAGTATTTTGGGGGAGGAATATCTGCCTCAAAATTCCGTTTGGAACTTTGAGGCAGATTTTCCTCTCCCTGCACGCCGATTTTCGCGCCGTTTTTCGCCCGCGGCCATTGAGCGGAGCAGGGACATAAAACAGTGCGAAATACGCTCTCTCTGCCTCCCATTGAAGTCAATGGGAGGTCAGAGGCGGAAGCGCCCGAAAATAGGGCATGTCGCTTCTTTTTCCCGCGAGGCAGTTTTACTGCTCGCGGGAAAAAGACGCCGACGCCTCCTATTGAAATCAATGGGAGGCGTTCTCGGGCCGTTTTTGCCGAGTTTTGCGACGCGGTTTCCGCGTCAAAAAACTCGGCAAAATACTCCGTGTGAACATCCCCTAAAGTTTCTTGCCACAGTGTATTTAACGCGTTAAGTCAAGTTTACTACATCTGTACTTTCCCAATTGTATCGCACTGCAAAATATGTTGCTGCTATATGAATAAAGATTATTAAAATTATTAATATTGTTGTGATGCTTTTCAGTACAAAAAAAGAGAAAGGGAAGAATGGGAATTTGGCTATTCTATACAGATAGATTTTTAATATATCATAATATAGGATATATGCATATAGTTTTATCCATCTCATTTCCATTTTTTCTTTTTCTATTTTTAAAAGATAGAAATTTCACAAGAAACTTAGTAGTGACAAATAAAAGTAGTGACATTCTCAGAGTCTTTAGGCATCACAGAGTCTCTACAACTTTGTACTACGAAATTGTGGGCGCTCTGCGTGCTGCCCTATAATATTTCATGCAGCATCTTATTTAGGAGGTATATTCCCCTTGGAGAAGTTCTTCTCTGTGATACTGCATCCAAGGGAACGTGCCATTATTATTTTTCTGTCACATTCCATATGAATCCAATAGAGAAAACCTCCATATACCTCTGATTTCATACATTATTTGCCCATAGACGTACGTATATGGGTGCCATATTATGAATTTGTACAACTCAGAGCTTGTACTGAACCTTAATGATGCCTAAGGAGTTCACACATAATATATACAGTATTAGGCCCCCCTGCACACGGCCCGTGATTACAGCTATGGCCGCAGACAGTCATCCACATTTGCAGGCCGTGCTCCCATTATAAAGTACGTGAGCACGGTCCGTAAAATAAAAAAAATAGGATATTTCCTATTTTTTACAGAAGCTTTCTACGGCCCAGACACCTTCCCGTAAATATGCGGGAAAGTGTCCGTGGGCCATAGAAATTAATGGAACCGTATGGATTACCATCTGTAATTGTGGACCAAAATTATGGTCGTGTGCATGGGGCCTTACACACTGCAGAACTAGGCTTAAACATTGCACAATATTCTACAACAAAACCGGCAACAAAAATCTGCAACAGATATGACATGTCCAGTATCCAGTGCTCATTTCTTATACTGTATATGATTGTGGTTTGTTACAACCCCATTTACTTGCACTGTAGTTTACTTTTAATGCTTATTCCGATGCAATGTGTGAACCCAGCCTAAGTGTTATACATATACAGGGCTGCTTAATGGGACAGAGCTGCTTCTGGTTTACAGATCAATACTAAAGCTAAACAGTTTCTTAATCCCATAGGGAATTAAAAATAAAATATCTGAAAAAAATGCAGCTATGGTTAAATTACAGAGTTATCCAAACCATTAGGAATCATCAATAGAAATAAATTGCATAACCTTTTTTCTAATGGCTTTGTTTTTCCTTTACTTTTGCAAACGTAAGTCTATACATGGATGTGGTTACTAATATAAGAACGATTGGCATAGTTAATAAAAAAAAGAATGTGTATAGAGATTTTTTGCATACTAAACATTTATTTATATGTCATTGTCTTTATTGTTACTGTGACTAACACAAATCTTTTTGATATTTGACATGTGCAGCTTCATCAGCAGTATTAGTTCTGTAAATAGAACCCGCATGATATCACCACTGATCAGAAAATAACTTTGATGCACATTGTGATGTTCAGTTGCGCTTTCTAAGTACATGGGGTTAATTTTCTGCTCTGAAACCAAAGGTTACCCATGCCCTTAACTAGAAACTATGATGACAATGGTAAAAAGTCACAGCATGCAGCTATAAAATTATATAACCTAAAGGTTAACCATTGAATACAGCTAAGCGCTATACTAGAAATAGAAAGAAAAAAAACAGCTGACTTGAGCCTTCATATTTGCATGACGTCATAGCTCACATACTGACAACCAGCTGCTATTATTTAAATGATGCCGTATTTGTTGTTTTATATACAGTTCAAGTTCAATGTTTGTCAAACATTTACTACTTCTTGGAATACATTATACATTTCCCATGGCAAGTTATGCGATTTCATATGGTAACCTATTAGGGTTGTTTAAAAAAAAAAATTGAGAAAAAAATAACATCTGTCATTTCTATAAAAGGCCTACCGTATCATATTGCATATTGCAATAAAAATAAGTCATCATATTTTCCTGCTGAACTTTTATCACTGTGTACGTCAAACTGCCTGCACTGATTGCTTGCAGAATTCTACCTACATCATGCGGGCTTCATAGGAAAAAGATGTGAGACTCCCTCCTGTGATGATTTTTTTTTCACTATGTCACCAAAGTGAATTCCTTTAAGTAAAAATAAATATGCTTTGTGATCCAGTCCTGCAATGCTAAGGTATGATGATGTTATTTGTCAGGCAGCCCAAAAAAAGTCCTTGCTCAAAAAACTTGCCAGAAGAGGGAGAGAGAGAGAGAAAACACAACTGTTCTCCCAGCTGTTTCCTGTCTACAGTGTGTAAATGTAGATAAATGTGAGGATTTTCTGTAAATCCTTCTTCTGTTTGCTAAATCTGACTGTCACTGCTAAAATCAGAGCAGATCCTACGCAATGGAGTAAAGTCCTAATATTCAAATGTGACATAGCTTTGAATATTTCTCTGGATTTTTTTTTTCTTTTTGTTATCAGCTAGCAATCTCATTTGCAGACCCTGTACTTAAAGAAGCTATGGAAAAAAACAACTCATTCTCATCACAATTATTAAAGTGCTACTTTTGTGATATCTTAAAGGTAAATCCATTTCTTATTTCATCTCCTTTTATATTTCTATTCTTATTTTGTGCTGTGTCTCTTTTATTTTCTTTCATAGAATGCTTAGCTATTTCCCCATCTGTCATAGAGCAGTGAATCTGCAATTTTGAAAATGCTGAATATGCATTTTTGTGTATGTGGACTATTCTGCTATCTACTAGCTGTGAATCAATGGTAATATATACTGCATATATGCTCATGAATTGAATTTGTTATATTATGCTTTTTGGACTTTTTAGTATTTTCACCTTGTTATGTGTAGCATGTGCTTATCTGGAAATTGAATGACTTGTATGTATTTAAATAATGCTGCATGACTGATATGATGTAATGTCAGAGACCTGAAGCATACAGTTTATTGTCAGGTGAGAAAAGTATTTTTTATCAATTGATTAACTTTTTTGCAGAAAACGGTAGATTTGCTTCTTCATGATAGTGGGTTACTTATAAGGTAGTTGTATTGGTTTTCTGCTATTATAATCCTAAATGATGTCATGCTTTAATAGCATTAGTGCACCTGCTTTAACTGTGAGTAGAGAATATTCAGGTAGTAGAAGTACAGTGACTTTATTTTAGGTATTAGATGTGTGATTTAACATTGCCTTATAATAATTTCCTACAATAGATATTTTTCTATATCTTATATTCTATTTCATTGCTGACAGAGGGTTGGAATGTAATTTTCGGATATTGAATGCTTGATGAATTAGTATACGAGATAATAATGTTCTCAGGATTTACTCAACACCATTGATATCTTTTGTGTTTGAAACATTCTGGCTTATATGGTCAGGCTGGTTTTACTGACCTTTCTTGCTGTTGCTGGCCAGTCATCAAGTTTCCTTTCTCAGCATAAAATGTTTCTTAGGATTGTTTTTTTTATATATAACTTGGAATGAGCTCATGCCATTGGATCAGCCGCTGCAAGCGTTTACTTTAGGCCCAATCCATAAAACATGCTGCCCATTTGTAATTTATTTGTTTTAGGCAGAAAAAAGTGACAAACACATTGTAACAATCAATATGATAATCTCTGTTGGCTGCTTGATTTCTGTATTGTTCTGTTTATTCATGGGAATTGGGGTTGAAATGATCTTGGCTAGAATGTGAGTTCAAAATGTTAATGTGATAGTCTCTCAAAAATCCTCTTCTATGCTTAAAGGTTGGTTTAATGTGTTCATTTGTATGGCTTAAAATGTAGAGAAATGTCAATGTGTAGCTTAGCTGTGAAATGAATGGGCTTTTGGAATTGTGATTTTACATTAAATATGTTGTTATTACATGGCGCATAAACTATGTGCACCATACAGGGGGAAATATGTCATGTAGATTTAGAATGAAGATATTTGACAATACGTTTGTATTATAAGCAGCTCAGGACTATTGGGCATTAGGTTTCACTGGTTTAGAATAGGCCAAATAATGTGAGTCCTATTAGTCTTACAATTGGCTTTAGAGAAATTGAGGTACTCTTTGGTGGACAAACTATTAGTAAAAGAATCATGTCCCAAAATGCGCTCCACCACTGGAGGCATTAGAGGCATTATTAGTACTCTAAAATTTTTCATTTTAACCTGTACATAAGAATGACTTTTATAAAAATATGTTTTTGTCCTTGAAAACCTGGTTAAATTAACATCATGCTCTAAAGCACTGGTCCCCCAACTAGTGGCTCGGGAGCCACATGTGGCTCGCATCCCCCTGCTGTGTGGCTCGCTATAGGAACCCTCAGTTATATCCATATGCTCTTGCTACAATATGAGATCTACATTAACAATATTACAGACATATCCTATCACATCCTGTGATCTTTGCCGTTAGCCATACGAGGATCCGAGCGTAGTCTAAACAGACACAGCAAGTGGTGAGCTGGAGGATTCCTAGTTTTTTCTTTTGCAGACATATCCTATCCCCAGAAAAGTGCCAATATGGCCAGTGGAATACCAGCGTGTTAAATTTAAAACTGAAATATTTACCTGCAAATTTAAATGTTGTGATTTTATGTTTCTCTATGTTCAATATGATTATATTAAATATGAATATAACATATTTCACTTAAATGTGGCTCCCGACCATCACTCAATATTGAATGTGGCTCACAAGGTATAAAAGGTTGGGGATCGCTTTAAGGCTTTTATTTAAATTTTAATTTTACCCACTCATATTTCGTTAATCATTGGGTACCGCCCCTCGACCTTTTAGACCACAAGCTCAAGGCTGTAAGTTAAGGAGAAGGATTGACCGCAATACTGGAATGTCTTAAAATCATTAGGTTACAGGTTTGGGAATAAAAAGGTAAGGGCATAATGTGCTTAAAATATTCAAAAAGGTCTTCAAAGTCATTTATAAAGTAATAACAATTGGGGAATTCATTTGTAGAAGAGGCAAAATACTGTCCCTTGTCTAAATGTTTAATGTTGGCATATATGGTCTTAAACCAATCCGTAATATAAAGAAGAATCACAGTAAGAAATTCAATTCAATTATTACAATTCCTCCAGTAAATTTAAATACTTTCGTACATTTTCTTCTATTTTTCTAATATAAATTTTTTCCCTTTTGAAGTTGCCTTTAGAAAGCTCTACAATATTCAAGAAGTGAATTTACAGGAAAGACTTACTCACATGATGGTAGGCTGTGGTGGGGCAATAGTGAAGCCAAAATAGTGTAATAAATATCAGGCCTCGGTAAAATTGTATTATAAAATGTAGTAGTCATATGTTAGCAATTTCAAAAAGTTTCAAATAGATGTGTATTGTACATCTTAATGCCTCCAGTCTACAAGGCCCTTTAAAACTTTTACAAAGGCCTACTGCTATGGTATTAGCTAGTAACACCAACACTTTCTAGGTCAATCCTTCTAGAAAAGTGTAATAATTATACTGCTAGTTATAGAGATGTTGTAATGCTGCTTTCTTGTGTAATAATATACAGAAAGGGTATTAGGATCTTGACGTATCTTGCTAGCATGGTAGACACTTTTCTCTTCATATACCAACCTCTTGGTTGGCTTAGTTTACACCAGGTTTTTTAGGCAAAAATTTTCCTGCACGTCGGCACATTTTGAGTTTCATCTCTTTTCACTAAGTCGCACCCCCTTTTCTAGACACTTCTTAAATGTGTAATTGAAAAATAATAGATTTGTTTACATTGATTTGTGCCAAAAAAAGAGGTGCAACTCAGCCCAGAATCCTGGTGTAAAAACAATAGTATTAAGTGGATTTTGGAGGTCTTGCGGGAAAATGTGAGGCTTGCCTGTCAGGTTGGCAAGAAATGGTCTAAACCATGGTCTACTCTAAACGAAAGAAGTTTTAAGGAAAAACTTAACGATCTGCTGTTGGTTTGGGCTGTTGACAATGCACTCAGACTGTCATATAGACTGCACAAACATGACAGCAGAAGTGTAGTTTCCCAATTTAAGTGTAAGTACTGTAAAAAACTAGAATATATGCTTTTTCCACCAAAATTTGGGTGCTGGAAACGTTTTACATAGACAATGGGTGGATTGATGGATGTTCCTGCGTGTAACAACTACCAAGATTGTGGCTGCACCATAGACTATCCCCTTCTTCCACCATTACCCATCTTATAAAAAAAATGAGACTTTTGGGGAATCCTGTTAAGCAACATGGCTGATATATATTATCATAGTCTGGGACTGCTGGAATAACTATAGATAGACGGTGGATGTCTAATTGAGTGGTAGACTGCTAGAAAATATATAGGCCTAGGTTATATTTCACTTTTTATCCGGATATATTGGGGTAATATTAGTATAAAGTTTAGTTCAACTGTTGCAACTGTAATATTGGAGTAATTATTGGAGAATAAAGTATAAGAAATGTACAAATATCTCACAATCGTACTACTCAGACTTGAGTGCACTTTATTAAGTAATGTTTTGTCTATTTCTATTTCACAGGTCAAGATGCACACAATGTCCTACCTTTATCTATTTTACCTGGGTATATGTCTACTAACTTTAACCCACTCAGCATCTGCTGGCCAAGAGACACTTTGCGGTGCTGAGTTAGTGGATGCTCTTCAGTTTGTGTGTGGAGAGAGGGGCTTCTTTTTCAGTAAGTTTTTCTGTTGATGTTTATGTATATTTGATTTATCATATCAGTTAAAGATTGTATAAGGTCTCCTTCAAAAATAAAGAGGTTGTCTACTTTGGACAATCACTTTTTGTAAAGAAGAGTCCCCTGACAGCAGCGATCAGCTTTAATCTGAACACTTGCTGCCATGACCCCTACCATCTACCTACAATGCCACTGCAGGTTAAATGAAGCATTACACAGTACCCATTGAAATCAATAAGTTGCCCATGTAGTGCACTGATGAACTATGCCCTTCATGTGAGAAATGCTCTTTGTAGTTGTTCTCCACTATGGCTAATGGAATAGGGTCCTGCACGTGCGACCCTTATCTATTGTTTCCCTAATGAGTTGTTTGAAAATGGGTTTTCTAACCAGACAACACCTTTAAAGGGAACCTGTCATGTCAAGCATGCCGTCTGATCTGTAGGCAGCATACTATAGATCAGGAGGAACTGAGCAGATTGATATATAGCTTTGTGGGAAATGATTCAGTATAACTTGTAATTTATTAATTTTAATCCCTGCTCACTCTTGGCTTAAAAGTCCAGTGGGTGGTCCTACACAGTGATTGGCAGCTAATTCTGCAAGCACACTCATACAGGGAAGGATGTCAATCAATGGTTGAGACCGCCCGCTAGAATCTTTCGCCCACAGTGAGCAGGAATTAAAATAAATAAATAAATTACAGGTTATCCTGAATCTTTGTGCACAAACCTTTATATCAATCTGCTCAGCTCCTCCTACTCTATAACATTCTGTCTACAGACTGCACTTTTAACATGACAGGTTCTCTTTAAATTTCAAGAGAACCAGATTAAAAGCACATTCTGAAATGTGGAATTCAAAATATATTCTAAGATGGGGATTGGCACGATTGCTACCAAGCTGATTTTTTCCATTCATGTTGTCAGCACATTGTTAATGCAGCTTTGAGCTGAACAGTCAAGTCATTTATGACAGACTGATTGCTGGGGATATGGTGCCTAACAGTTACAAGCTTTCACATGGGTTTGCCTAGTTACCAGGCTGTCTCAGCTTTTAAAGTGTATCTTACATTTAAATTTTTCCCCCCATATTTCAACAGTACAAGCAGTGTTAATAAACTTTGTAATAAATCTTATAACAGAAAAATGCCTCTTTCTCCACTTATCAGACTACTTCCCCTTGCCTACTGATTATTCACTCTGATTTCTCTGGTAAAATCTGTCTCTAGTGAGGCAGAGATAAAGACAGAATATCAGTTCACTGAGGGTTCAGGTTACATCTGCTGCCCATAGAAATCTATGGAGAGGGGAGGAGGTTGAGGGGCAGCTACAGAGAGAGAGAGAGAGAGACAGGGAGAGAGACGCAGACAGAAACTGCTGCAGCTACTAGTAAGTGTTTTACTGTCTTACCCCAGTGCTGGATTCTCAGCTACACTGCTCAGTACTGCATATAATATCCTCCATGTCGCTGATGCTGCTGCTGCATGTGTGTGTATGTGTGTTTGAGAGATATAGGGTAGCAGGATTCTTGTCTTATCTCTGTATGTCCTGTGTATGGGAAATATCATAGCCGGTAGTTTTGAAAGGTCACTGAAATGACAGTTACACTTTTTAAACTCAAGTTTGAATTTTTTATTAAACTGTGGGTGAGGGAGGTGCCAAGTAGGCATGACAGTGATTTGGAGTAGTTATTGTGTTTTGAAATAATTCCTCAATTGAATAAAATTAAGATTGATTGATATTTTGCATTAGTTAGTGTTTAATGGTCCAGGTAGCACATCATAAATTTGCATGAATACATTGGACATCAGTTGTCCCCCTGCCCACCATCTCATCCTGGACCTATAGCTAAACCTTTTAAGTAAGTTGTTCATATTTATTGCATTATGCATCAATAAGTCTATAGCAACCAATTAAGAAAACACTGATACTCAAAAACTATTCTGGAGCGAAAACTGATAGGTCAAAAACCATTGTGGTGGGAAAACTCTGTTAATTTTGCTTGCTAATTGATTTAGATTAATGGCAAATTAGAATTGATCTTATTAGACCCAGCTTTGAACACATAAAGGAACCCTGTGATCCAGGGGCAGACATTCAATTGGTGCAACCTGTGCAGGGGCCCAGTATGTAAGGGGGTCCACTGCCACTATTTAATCAGCTAGCAGCTTCATGCTGTCTATAGTTCACAATTACTGGTGGATTTCTAGGGAAACATAAGGGGGTGCTCTATCATGAGCACTAAGGCATCATTTACACTGAGGTACCTAAGTCAGTATTTTGCATCAATATGCAAGCCAAAACCAGGAGTGGAACCTAAACAGAGAAAAAGCTTAATGTAAAGATTTGTGCCTCTGCCATATTTAGGACCCACTTGTGGTTTTGGCTTACAAATACTGATGCAAAACACTGACTAAAATTCTGTTGTGTGAAAGTGGCCCATATACATTTCTTGCAGCGGGGCTCTCTGCTGTCTGCATCCGCCCCTGCTGGGATGACATAATTTGTTCTGTACTGCATGCCGAGGGAACATCTAAAATCCCTTCTGTTCTGTCAATGACAAAGGATCAGCACTCCCGCATGAAATAATACTGTAGCTGGAATCCTTATGCGCTGTAAAGTCATGCCACTTTACTATAAATCCCTGCCAAAAAAGTGCAGTGGGCAATTGCTAAGGTGTTAGGATAAAATAACTCCTGCTAATCCTAGTCATTACTCATGCCATTCAATGGCCAAATCAGTGTCCAAATAACAGTATTGTACAGTGCCAATATCTATGATTCCCCCCATATGAATAACTGGAGTTAAAAAGATCTAATCAGGTTCATATCACTCATTGGAAATGTGTTTGGAGCCAACCTAAGTTGTGCCTGAATAGCATTTGCAGCTGCTGCCTCTATGGTACGTACACACATGGCTGGCTACCTGTTCATGTATGCCTTTAAATACCTTTATATTTATTACGTAGGATTGACTACAATGCCCTCTACATAGCAGCAAAGCAGCTACGTGAAAAAAACAATGCTGTGATATGATGCTAAACTATAGCCTTTGGCCTACATTTTCTAATCTCCTATGTGACATTTTCATTAACCATTTGTGCCAGAATTTAGAGCCATTAGTGCCATGCACGTCAGTATAAGTGGAGTGATGGTTTTCTGATTGGTCAAGATTTAGACACATTTCTGAAATGCGACTTTTTTAAAAAGTGACAAAGTCGCAAATGTCAAATCGCTGCCCCCACACCATATAATGCCAAATAGCTGCCACCATACAATATAATGCCCCCATAGCTGCCACCATACAGTATAATGCCCCCATAGATGCACCCACACCGTATAAAGCCAACACAGATCCTTCCATGTAGTATAATACTCACACAGATGCTTCCATGCAGTATAATGTCCACACAGATGCCCCCATACAGTATAATGCCCACAAAGATGCCCCCAGGCAGTATAATCCTCAAACAAATTCCTCCATACAGTATAATGCCCGATGGCTTCCCCCATACAGCATAATGCCCCCATAGCTGCCCCCATACAGTATAATTCCCCCATACAGTATAATGCCCACACGGATGCCCCCATACAGTATAATGCCCACACGGATGCCCCCATACAGTATAATACCCCCATAGCTGCCCCATACATCTTCATAGCCCCATAGCTGCCCCATATAGCATAATGCCCCCATAGCTGCCCCATACAGTATAATGCCCCATAGCTGCCCTTATACAGTATAATGCCCCTATAGCTTCTACCATACAGTATATTGCCCTATAGCTGCCCCATACAGTATAATGCCCCATAGCTTCCCCCATACAGTATAATGCCACCTTAGCTGCCCCTAGTTCCAGTGCCCACATATAAAGTGCCAGTGCCCATGCAGATAGTGCCACAGTGCCCATATAGATAGTGCCACACACAGTGCCCATGTAGATAGCGCCACAGTTTCTCCTGTATATAGTGCCCCTATATAGTTCCACAGTGTCCATGTAGATAGTGCCAGACCCTCCTTGAAGATAACGCCACCCCCCCTGTAGATAGCGCTACCCCTTCCCCCTGTATATAGCACCATTGGGACTTTCTCTAGAAACAGAATGCCCAGTCAGAGCATAGGTTGGGGATTCCGCTCCTCGAGGGTATCCCTGATGTCACGGTCCATATATGGGCAGTGACGTCAGGGGCTCCACCTGGAGTAGAATCCCCGTTGCCGACGCTCTGGCCGTGGATTCCGCTCCTATAGGGATCCCCTGACATCATTGTCCTTAAATGGACAGTCATCACTGTCCTTAAATGGACAGTGACGTCAAGGGCTCCTCCTTTAGCAGAATCCCCTGCCAGAGTGTTGCCGACGCTCTGGCCAGGAATTTCACTCCAGGAGGAGCTTCTGATGTCACTGTCCATATATGGAGAGTAACATCAGGGGTTCCCTCTAGGAGCGGAACCCCGGCCAGGGTGTCGGCACTGGGGATTCCACTACTAGGGGGAAACGCTGACATCACTGTCCTTATATGGACAGTGACATCAGGGGCTCCTCCTTTAGCAGAATCCCCTGCCAGAGCGTTGCCGACTCTCTGGCTGGAGATTTCTCTCCAGGAGCCCCGAACGTCACTGTCCATATATGACGTCACTGTCCATATATCGGCTTCCCCAGACACAGGACGTCAAGTGCTTCCCCAGCCACAGTGCTTAAAGTAGCGCTGTGCCCGGGGAGTCCTCGGCGAGCGAAGGAGCTCTCTCTGTTCCTCCACCCTGAACTATTGCTGAAGCAGGGAGCTGACAGTTACCTGCTTCAGCATTGGGTTCAGCTGTATCTGCGTCCTGAGGATGCAGATACAGTTGGCAGCGGGACATACCACCGGCTGTCTGGGATAGCGGGACACCACCCGGAATCTGGGACGGTTGGGAGTTATGTGAAAGTTAATGGCAGTGATGACAGATATATCAAAGGGCGCAGATGCAGACTTAAATTTGTTGCAACATATATAATGTTAAATACTTTTGTGTCAAAAAAGTATAGTAGGTATTTTTTACTATACTTTGCAACATATTTCAATAAAGTAGTCTAGCTTTAATTTGGACCTTGGCTAAAATGACACCACTTTTTATAAAGGTGGGCCTTTGTTTCCATATTTTATCATAATGCATTGGTGACATGTCGCAGAATTCTTTTTTGCTAACTTTGCAGTATTTGACTTTATATAATGGCAATTTTAATGATATGGAGGAACAATCCTGTCAGGTGAAGCAGGTTGTAACATAGCCAATAAATATGAAGTCACTGCTATATACAGAATTTATAAACATCTTGTAGGAGGTGATAGTTCATAGGAGCATACAGATACAAGGAGAGGGTGTAACTGTCAGCATATATGCAGAGTAGGGATTTCTATACACTTTTTTTGCTTCAGAAGAAAATATATCATTCCACTATAGACTAAACACATTTAATCATATTCAGCCTCCAGGGAATAAAAGTTAATTTGCACTTAAAAATATATTGTACATTTGGCTGCATGGGAAAGGACATTACATTATAATAAATCTTTGTACATTATTCGGAAACATCCAGAAGAAGATGATTAAGGTGTGAGAATCCAGAATGGGACTTTCTTAGGTTGTGTTTTACTTAATTCAGTAGCTGATTTCATAAAAGGCTTTTACTTTCTGAAACTTAAAGAAGTTGTCCAGGATTAATAAAAGAAAAAAAAACTTGGGTGCTGTCTTTCAAACACATGACCATGGATTGTGTCTGGTATTGCAGCTCAGCTCTATTGAAGTGAATGGGGCTGAGCTGCAATACCACAGAAAACCTGTGGAGTAGACCAACGAGTAGAAGTTATTTTGTACATTGAGAAATATGTTGTACATTTGGCAACTATGGGCAGGATATTATATTATAGACTTTGACTTTGCCAAAAATGTTCCATTCCTTTATTCACTATTTGTTAAGGCATGGGTTATGTGTTGCACACAACAAAAACAAATTTGTCTTTTTATAATGCCCCCTTTGAATATGCCTCTTCCATAAACCAATCGAGCAACACCACATTTTAAAACAGTTATTTCTACATACGGTATGGCCCACAAGGAACACTAGCGTTTTTTCCATCCAGATTCCCATTGCATTTTGTTGTTTTTATATATATATATATATATATATATATATATATATATACCCCTAGAAGGGCTATACACAAAAAATGTTCACAGCAGAAACAAATGTATCCATGCAGCTTGTTCTAAACTATACTTGTGGTTTCTGGGAATTTTACACATCTGTTTTATGGAAAAAATATTTCATCGCATTGATTTTTTTTTTGTGACTGTGGATTATGGATTTATTTTTTCTGCATTAGCACTTCAAAAATCTGACAGCGCAGATGACATGTCTGATTTTGAATTATACAGAATGAGGTCATGTGGAAGACATTCCCAAAATGTCTGTTATCAGGAGGAGGAAGGCAGTTGGGACCTTCATGCCTTGGTTTTCTTTAAAAGGGACGGCTATTATTATTCCACTACGGTTTCTTGTTGAGTAGGTAAATCTTTCTTAAGATGTGCCAGCCAAGTAACCTGAATTAAAGTGCAAAAAGATTCCAGTATCTCATTTTTTAATGTTCAATGAATTTTCACATGAAGTTCAAATGATCAAGCAGGGAACTCAGCATGTTTAAAGCCATAGTGACTTAATCTTAGCAGTACAAATGGAATCGGATACTGGAATCTTTTTGCACTTTAATACTTACAGGGTGGATGTATCCATCTGTCAGCACTACCCAGGTGAACTGTGTTTCTTTTTCATCCAAATAAGTTTAATACATTTTAGAATTTAATCATAACATGCTAATATTTAGTGATTTCCGGCTGGATACTAGGGAATGATTTTGGGCATACCTATTAAACCGTTAAAGAGAATCATCAGCAGTTTTGAGCCCTCAAAACTGCTGACAGCGCTATATACTGGAGGGGGAAAGCAGCATAACCTAAACCTGTAGTGTCAGTCATGCAGGTTGCATGACTGATAAACTTACGTTTTAATGTCCTCAGCGTTATGATTGCAAGTTATATGGAGGAAGCCCCTAAAGATTACTTTTAAGGATGCGGCCGGTGTTGCCCTTCAGGATGCTGGGATTTTTTTTAACTTTTCCATTGTTGCATTCCAAGAACCACAACTTTTTGTAGATACAATGTAAAGTATAACTTTTATTAAAAAAATTGGGAGAGTAGAAAAATGTACAAAAAAACATGCCCCGTGTGTTAGGCCCCGGCTGCCAGAGCAACCCATCGGCACCCCACAATCATGTTGTAGGAATGCGGTAGACTGACAGGGGCAGCCCCCTCCCTCTATAACAACTTAGATGCTGCGGATGCTATTGACCACGGCATCTAAAGGATTAAACGGCTGGGATTGGAGTTATCTCCGATCCCGGCCATAAGACCATGGTTTTGGCCGTATAATAAGTGATGGCATATGCACAGCTCCTATGCCCACACATCTCCATAACGTACTATTACATCAACTTCTTAGTTCCCATGACATAATAGTACATTATAGAGTGTTAAGGAATTAATACTGATATACAATCAAGCAGTAGGCTATTATGTCATTTGTTGTGCCCACGTGCCCGATTGCTCAAGACGGTGCACATGTGTTGACGAATACAGTACGGCTACTGAGCTACGACAGGTTTTCCTGTTCCAAAAAGCTTCTCACCTGTGGTAACACCTAGCAGAAAAAATGGCAATATTGTTTTTAAATAAGTCACACTGAAAGCAACTGTAAAACCAGGCTCTCTCTTTTATGACACTATGCAAGTCTCGTAAAGATGGGTTCAGGGCTGTATAAATATGGCATGTAGCCCGACTGCATTTTTTTCATTACAATTGTGCCAGAAAATTGGCACAGTTGAATTAATAAATATGCCCCATTAATTAAAAGCAGAATGGGGCATTAGTGTTTACTAAATTAGCTACTGTATTACATTGTATTGGCTATGTTTATGTACTGGTCAGGGGCGTATATGAAATCTACAAAAGTTACACAAGAACAAAAGTTTAAGACTATTTTAGAACAGTCTTAAACTGTTCTACATCGACTTACCTGCTAACGCCGATGCTGCTGCAGAATCAACTGAAGCCTCTGGTGCCGATGTGTCCTCGCTCGTCTGACACGATGCAGGACCTGTGAGTGACGTCACAGCGTGATCTGCCAGAAGCTGGGCGTTCTGAAGAGAAGTGGATGATACTTCTCATCAGAACGCCCAGCTAGTAAAAGTATTAAAAACGCCCCGATGTACGCACATAATACACGCCCACTTGGACTTTTACTTTTAAACACACCCACTTGGACTTTTGCAAGCCTTATTTGCATAACTACAAAAATGGTCATAACTTGGCCAAAAATGCTCGTTTTTTAAAAATAAAAACGTTACTGTAATCTACATTGCAGCGCCTATCTGCTGCAATAGCAGATAGGGGTTGCAAAATCTGGTGACAGAGCCTCTTTAAGTAATAAAAAGTGGTTTAATAGGTACTTTTGGAGAGAGGGGGCACAGCCCTGAATAGCCTTATCACCTCTTCTACTCGGTGCCAAGAACCTGTGCAGGACTCCCCTCTCCAGAGGAACAGCATTGTTAGTAAACAAGTGGTTGGGAACTGGGCCAAGGGTCATAGAAAGGATGTGGAAATAAACACTAAGCCATTCTGTTCTTTTGGTAAAATCTGGTACCATAATAGTGGGTCCCATTTTGCTAATTAGTATGGGGCCCCCTCTCTTTTATGAACGCCACTGAGTACATATTATTGGATTTGTCTGTCAAAGAAAATGGTTTGCAGGGATCATTGATATATTATCAAGCATGAAGTATACATCTATACATCAAATTACATGATTCATGAGGTGTTATATACATGAATACTTTTCTCAGAGGTCTACAGGATGTACAAATTACATACTGCATTACAAATCAGGATATGCTTATCACAAAGATATGTGAAAAGTTGAATATAAGGTAACAAAAAGTTCTATGGCGTAAATGCAAGAATAAAAGTCTAGCGTTACACATGAAACAGGTCATATTGCTAACATTTCCAATGCTAAAACAAAAACATGACTGCCAACTAGGGTAATTTAGGAGAGAAAACATTAATCATGTGCCAAATAATATTTCTTAATAACTAAATTCCTTTTAAAGAATTATGTAATTTAATGGGATATATTAACTTAGGTCTGCCAAAACTGTGACGCCAGGAGCAGATGTATGAAAATGATGAAACACATGTTAGTCAAGTGTTTCAGTCCAGTCAGTAATTTTGCCTGTATAGTTAGGACTAGCCTAAAATGGTATGGCCTGCTGCTAGGCCATATAATCATACTGAAACGTGCTTTCCATGTGATCCTCTGTGATCTTTGTATGAGAAAAACCCACAATGGATTGATTGCAATAGTTTTCTTTACCCATTCTGTATAGTACATCCAGTTTTACCTTGGGCTCTAAACCTCTAAAGATTTTGGAGTGGGTCTGTGGGAATTTTGGCCCATTCATCTAGAAGAGCATTTGTGAGGTCAGATATTGATGTTGGATTAGAGGGTCTGGCTTGCAATTTCCGTTCTAGTTCATCCCAAAAGTGTTTGATTGGGTTAAGGTCATTTCTCTGTACGGGTCAGGCATGTTTTACCACAACAAACTCACCCAACCATGTCTTTATGGACCTTGCTTTGTTCATTGTGGCACAGTCATGCTGGAACAGAAAAGGGCCTTCCCCAAACTGTTCCCACAAAGTTGAAAAAATAAAATTTTCCAAAATATCTTGACATTTTGAAGCATTAAGATTTCCCTTTACTGGAACTAAGGGGCTTAGGCCAACCCCTGAAAAAAATCCCCAAAGCATTATTCCCTCCTCCACCAAACTTTTGGTGGCACAATGCAGTGAGACATGTAACGATCTCCTGGCATTCACCAAACACAGACTCATCCACCAGACTGCCAGATAAAGAAGTGTGATTCATCACTCCACAGAGCACGTTTCCACTACTCCAGAGTCTAGAGGCGGCATACTTTACACCACTCCATCTAATGCTTGGAATTATGCTCGGTGAAGTAAGGCTTGCATGCAGCTGCTTGGCCATGGAAACCCATGCCATGAAGCTCAAGGCACACAGTTTTTGTCCAGATGTTACTGCAGGCGGAGGTTTGGAACTCTGCAGTTATTAAGTCAGCACTGCCTTGCAGACGGAAACGCTTCTCAAATGAGTATTGCGAAGACCTGGACCTGGCTGTGAGTTTTATTTGCCTGATGAAGATGTCGGTCCGACCGCGTAACGCGTAGCTTATTCTGATTAAAACATATAGTATTTTTATCTCCGGCCTCCTATGGACTAATTGCTATATACACTGTACATGTACCTTCTATGCAAAGAGACAGCACTCGAGAAGTATTCCTATTTTTCTACATCCTTCTACACTATTTCTGTCACGGCGCGGGGCCGTACTGCATAGCGGGGTAGCAGCTGGCCAACAAGGTACAAAACAATGTCTATAGTTCAGAACAGGTACCTGAGGCAGTGTAGACAGTAGCGGAAGCACGACTTGACTTTCACAGCGGGTGGCACAGTGGATGCAGCAGAAGACACGACTTGACTTAATCAGCAGTTACGATAGCATGGGATACAGGGTACAGGCAGCAGGAACAGGTAACACTGGGAACTAGGAAACACTGGGAGACCATTTGCAAGACAAACTTAGGTAAACAAAAACTCTCAGACGAGGAACAAGTGGGCAGAGCCCCTTATTATAGTCCAGCAGCCATTTGGGCTAATATTGATGTGTAACAGCTGGACGCGTACTGGCCCTTTAAGGCCGTGCACGCGAGGGCGCGCGCGCGCCCTGCTGGAAACAGTCGAGAACCCGTAAGTGAGTGCCGGTGTCTCCCTGAAAGGAGCTGACGCCGCGCAGACAGATGTCCATGGCCAGGGCCGTCAGAGGGTAAGTCTGAACGATGGCCTCCGGCGATAGATGTTACAGGATCCCCCCTATTATGCCCCCTCCCCATAGGACCAGAGCAGGAAAGAAATTTCTTCGAGAGGACAGGGGCATCGATGTTCTTCTCTGGCTCCCAAGACCTCTCCTCTGGACCAAATCCCCTCCAATCCACCAAATAAAACAACCTTCCTCTCACTTTGTTGGTGGCCAGGATCACCCTAACTTCGAAAGTTCCGGATGAACCGCCAGGAACCACTGAGGAACTAGGAGTCCTGGAGTAGCGGTTCAGGACCACGGGTTTCAGCAAGGAGACATGGAAGGAATTAGGGATGTTGAGGGTAGGAGGCAGTCGAAGCTTGTACGACACAGGATTGATCTGTAGCAGAATCTCGAAGGGTCCAAGGAACCTGGGGGCAAACTTGCAAGATGGCACCCTCAGCCGGATATTCCTGGAAGACAGCCAGACCTTTGTACCTGGAAGAAACTGGGGAGGTTCTCGTCTTCTAGTGTCTGCCTTTCTCTTCATGCGGTCCACTGCCAGCAGAATAGAAGATCTTGTCTGCTGCCATATCTGCAGAAAGTCCCTGAAGGTAGAGTCAGCTGCAGGCACCTGGGAATTAGTAGAGCCGGGCAGGGGTATTTGAGGATGTTGGCCGTAGACTATGAAGAACGGACTGTAGGTGGTGGACTCACTGGTATGGTTATTATAAGAGAACTCCGCCCACGGGAGCAGCCACACCCAGTCATCATGTCGTCTGGAGACAAAGTGCCACAGATAGTTCTCCATAATTTGGTTAACCCTTTCGACTTGTCTATTGGACTGAGGATGGTAAGCTGAGGAGAAGTCAAATTTTAAACCGAGTAGGCCGCAGAGTGCTCTCCAGAACTTTGAGGTGAACTGGACCCCTCGATCCGAGACAATATGCAGGGGCAAGCCGTGCAGACGGGAGATGTGTTGTATGAAGAGGTCAGCCAGTCGAGCAGCAGAAGGCAGGCCAGTCAGGGGAACAAAATTAGCCATTTTAGAGAATCGATCCACAACCACCAAGATCACACTGCAACCTGCAGAGAGGAGAAGGTCCGTGACAAAGTCCATTGCAATATGCCACCAGGGGGCATCGGGTACAGGAAGTGGTTGGAGCAGACCGGCTGGTCTAGAGTGGGCAACGTTGTTTGCTGCACACACCGTACAGGAGGAGACAAAGTCCATACCTTGGCATTCATACCTTTTTTGGTGAGGGTGGGGATGGGGGCTGTCAAAGAAGAGAAGTTGGGAATGAACTGTCTGTAATAGTTGGCGAATCCCAGGACGCGTTGTATAGCCTTTAAGCCTTGGGGACGAGGCCGCTCCAGGACAGCCTTGACCTTCTCAGGGTCCATGTTGAGACCCTGATCAGAGATGATATAGCCCAGGAAGGGTAGAGACTTCTCTTGGAACACGCACTTCTCCAACTTGGCGTAAAGATGATTCTCGCTTAATCGAAGCAACACCTGGCGGACATGGCCCTGATGAGTCACAAGATCTGGGGAAAAAAATCAAGATATCATCGAGATACACCACAACACAAACATAAAGGAGATCATGAAAAATGTAATTGACAAATTCTTGAAATACAGCGAAGGGCATAATCAAATATTCGTAGTGTCCGTCACGTGTGTTAAATGCAGTCTTCCACTTGTCACCCTGAAGGATCTGGATTAGATTGTAAGCCCCCCGCAGGTCTAGCTTGGAAAAAAATTTCACCCCCCGTATGCGATCAAAGAGTTCCGAAATCAGCAGCAATGGGTACCTGTTCTTCACCATGATCTGGTTGAGGCCTCGGTAGTCAATGCAGGGTCAAAGGGATCTATCTTTCTTTTTGACAAAGAAAACCCGGCTCCGGCCAGGGATGAAGACTTTTGTATGAAGCCCCTCTCCAGAGTCTCCTTAATGTAGGCCAACATAGACTGGGTCTCTGGCAAGGAGAGAGGGTATACTCTACCGCGAGGAGGGGACGAATCAGGAACCAGGTCGATAGGACAATCGTATGCTCAATGTGGTGGCAATGTCTCTGCTTCCTTTTTGTTGAAGACATCAGCGAACTGTGAGTAACAAGGGGGCAACCCTGCCAATGACTGATCCGGAGAAGGCTGGGGCGGATGGACATGCACCAGACAGCGGTCAAGACACTTGGAACCCCACTGGAGAACCTCTCCGGAGTTCCAATCCAGGACTGGGGCGTGTAGACGGAGCCAAGGCGAACCCAGCAGCACGGGGTTGACGGCCTTGGACAGGACATACAGGGAGATGAGCTCAGAATGAAGAGCTCCCACTTGAAGTCTTAATGGCTTGGTCACAGACAATACTGGGTCAGGAAAAGGCAGTCCATCTACCGAGGCAACGATCAACGGACTCTCCAGAAAAACAGTGGGCAATTGAAGAAGATCCACAAGGTCTTGGCAGATGAAATTGGCTGCGGAGCCAGAGTCCAGGTAGGCAGAGACTGGATGAGGTCTCTCGCCAGCGACGATGGTCACAGGAATAAACAGTTTGGAGGAGAGATCTCTATTAAAAGCCATAGCACCCAGGGTTATCTCTCCAACCAATCCCAGGCGTTGGGGGATCTTTGGCCTCTGGGAACACATACGCATGACATGGCCAGCGAGGCCGCAATATAGACAGAGTCCAGAGGTGCGCCTGCGCTGTTTTTCTTGAACGGACAGTTTAAGCCGATCCACCTTCATCGGAACCTCAGGTGCAGCAGAAGGACAAGGCAAGAGGGGTAGCTCGAAGTTGGGCGCAAGTCTAGGAAGCCGTCTTCCCTGTAGAATCTCTTGAGATCTCTCCCTGAGCCTTATGTCCACACAGGTAGCCAGTAGAATCAGGTCGTCCAAGGCAGCTGAGAGATCTTGAGCAGCAAGTTCATCCTTGATCTCGGGCGATAGGCCATGCCAGAAGGATGCTACCAAGGCCTCATTGTTCCAGGACAATTCTCCTGCCAGAGTCCGGAACTGGATGGTGTATTCGCCCACGGAGGCGTCCTCCTGATGCAGGTTAAAGATTGCAGTGGCTGCCGTCGAGACTCGTCCAGGCTCCTCAAATATGGAACGGAACAACCGCACGAACCCCTAGAAGTCTTGGGTCTCAGGTCCCTGTCGTTCCCAGATTGGATTCGCCCATGCCAGGGCCTTGCCAGCAAGTAGACATATAATGAAGGCGATCCTGGCTCCGGCCGAAGGGAATGCTCGGGCGTGCAGAGTGAAGTGGATTTGGCATTGATTCAGAAACCCCCTGAACGAACTTGCGTATTCATGGAACGGAGGTGGCAATGGCAGCAAGAACCAAGGGTCTGAACTGGGACTGCCAGGAGGTGTAACAGGAGGGTCAATCTGAGGATCTTGAATAGGAGCGGTGAAGGAAGTAGCTAACGACCCTAGCTGCTGTGCCATGGAATCTACTGCCACAAAGAGTTGATCCTGTCGTGCTTGCAGATACTACAGGTCCGCCTGCATGGCTTGGGAGGATCACAGGCCCTTGACTTGGCCAGCGGGGTCCATGGCCTGAGCGTACTGTCATGGCACGGGGTTTGGACCCACTGGGCCGTACCGCGTAGCGGGGTAGCAGCTGGCCAACAAGGTACAAAACAATGTCTATAGTTCAGAACGGGTACCTGAGGAAATGTAGTCAGTAGCGGAAGCACGACTTGACTTTCACAGCGGGTGGCACCGTGGATGCAGCGGAAGACACGACTTGACTTAATCAGCAGGTACGATAGCACTGGGTTTACAGGGTACAGGCAGCAGGAACAGGTAACACTGGGAACTAGGAAACACTGTGAGAACATTTGCAAGACAAACTTAGGTAAACAAAAACTCTCAGGCAAGGAACAAGTGGGCAGAGCCCCTTATTATAGTCCAGCAGCCATTTGGGCTAAAATTGATGTGTGACAGCTGGACGCGTACTGGCCCTTTAAGGCCGTGCACGCGCAGGTGTGCGCGCCCTGCGGGAAACAGTCCAAGGACCCGGAAGTGAGTGCCGGCGTCTAGCTGGAGGGAGCTGACGCCGCGAAGACAGATGTCCATGGCAGGGGCCGTCAGAGGGTAAGTCTGAACGACGGCCCCCAGCCATAGACGTTACACTTTCTGTTGCAGGCTACTCGTGTCCTCCCTCCATTTTTTGTATGCTTTGTTGTTAAGCTTCACATATGCTCACCGTTATAGGGTTGTAATAGCATTTTGATAAGAGATTTGTTGATTTAATAAAATCAAAGTCATTTATGTTTCTGTGCTGTTTAAGGACATCCAAAAAAGACGTTTTTAATAAATGCTATGGCCAGCCCCAGTGTCACCCCATGAAGGACTCCAGTGTTTTTATTCTTAATGTTGAAGTTAATTTACTGGTTAGTTGTTATATTGGTAATTAGGTATTTTCCAGCTGGTCCAAACGGAAGAAGCAAATAGCTAAGACCATCTGGATGCAGAACTTAGTTTTTATGTTACAAGCTCCAAATATTTAGTCCCCAGTTCACTAGAATTTTTTAATCTGTTTCCGTCACGGTTTTTAAGGGGTTGGCCACTTTCTAAATATAATTGGCATATAACTTTTAATGTTAGGGCATATGCCATTTATATTTAGAAAGTAGCTAACCCCTTTAAGTTTCCCATTTAATATAAAAGAAGCAGATTTGTACAAATATAATTTCTCCCTCTGCAAATTTAATGAATATTATACTCTACTATGTTAGGTCTCTTGTATTGTTTATTGTTACGCATAAGCATAGATGTAGCTTGAAGCTCACAAGCCCCAATGCAAAATCTGTAACACATATGTCATGTGTTATTTATAATACAGGTGTCTTTTAATGTGGCTCAAGGCCCGGGTGCAACTGCTATCTTGACCCCCTTATAGCTGCACGCTAAATATGAAAATATTTTTCTCCATTCCATCAAAAAGAAATAGACAAGGCCTTGTGGGACGAAAACCTGAAACTCTAAATATGTTCTATAACAATTATACTTTCTATCTCAATATCAGGCTTTTTTTAAAATTTCCCCTTACTCCTGGAAAGTATCTTTAAAATAATAAATATAAAAACCTTAAAGATATAACTTGCAAATCACCACAAATATCTATGGCATTTCAACAGAATTATTGACTGTTTCTGTATCTACATAAAGTATAATGGAAAATGTAGCACAGGCATAACCTCCTCACCTGTGCAAAAGTGGGGGGGGGGGACACAGAATTTTCATTTGCAGGATCGGAGGGGTTCCAGTTGTCGGACTCACTCTGTTCAAATATTTAAGGCAGATCCTGTTGACATGCAATTTAGAAAACACATTTAAGATTGCTTGCGAACAATAATGTGGTTTAGACCGAGTTGCAAAGGAACCTTTAGATATCAGAAACAGTGGTTTATCCTTTTCAGGACTACATTTCCAAATAACACATGGCTGTATAACTTAATAGCTTGGCAATGTATCTAGTTTTTATCTTAAGATTTTTCTGTAGATGCACTAAAGAAAGCCTTTCATCCTGTAACTGGTTATTACAGTATATCCCATACTATAGGCTAAACCACTGTTGTCAGGGCATACCACTGCAAGATTTCCATCACGGGTAGCACATAGCACCAGATGCCCAGTTGTATGTATAAGGAGCTATTTAAGCAAATAACAAGTAGTGTAGTTATTCATGGAAGTAGTGGAGTTGTTTTGCATATGCCACACAAATATATCAGTTATTTTCATTTAACTTCTGTCTGTTCGATATTTTTGACATTCAGAACACCTGAAAATTGCTCAAAAAAGAATCTCCTCTATGTAAAGAAATTTTGAATGTCAATGCCACGTTTTGGATGCTCAGTTGCAATTACCAGATAGATAACATTCCACATTCCCTGGAAGCACTAATAGTGCACACCGGGTTTTTGAACTTGATGTGAAAAAGAGTTAAATAACAAAATATACTGCAAATAAAAAACTATACTTCTGTATACCAACTGGATTTTTTATTTTTTTTGACAGATCCTTAAAAAGAATATATAGAGTTAGAATATAGTTGTAAACAGATGGTTCTTGCGTTAAGTACCTTGGGGAAAGTTTTTTATTTCTTTTTTTCTTCTTTAGATTTACCCAAACATATACTTATACATTTAGATCTTTTGGCCATTAACGTCCATTGTAGAAAGAAAAGATATTGGGATCAACATTAAGTTACTGACTGTGTTCTAAAAAAGGTAGACCACCAAAATACATAGCGCTGGTGTTGGAGACATGTTTTTTTAAAGGGATATACTTTGAGCAGTTTTTCTATAGAAAACTGGACTGATATATCAGTTGAAATCACTTCTAATGTGATAGTAAATTGTGTGAAAAATACTGCACAGAGTGATAACTTGACATTGTAATTTAAGCTACTGTCAGTTTTATTCAGATTTAATGCATTGTTTGGTCTCTCATAGGCAAAACTCATCTAAAGAAGCACTTGGCAAGCTTGGAAATAATTCTTGGCTCATGGACTACTTTTACTTTTCTCTAGACCTAAGATACAAAAATTACTTGAATTACTTGACTTCTGGCAAATGACGTTGAGCAATTGGACAGACAGTTTTGCATATGGTCTTATACACTGGCCTGACATAATTAATTGCTGTGCGATTTTTGATTAGCCGTTTTAATCACTGGGCCAAGTTAAACAGTTGTCAGAGACCACACAGTGGTTTAATTAAAATCATTTGCCGCTGTGATCATACATATAAGCAAGTGACCTACATAGTGAGTGTTCTGGTGGAAAGGGTTCAATATTCCACATGTTGGAAGCGAACGTGAATAAAGTGAGCATAGTGTTACAATTCCCTTTGTACATGCTGTAATTCTGCTGTAATTCTTGACACACAGAACCATATATCAAAGAGACTGAGGCAACAAGAATTAAGTTCCTCTTAAGTACTGTTCAGGGAACATTTGAAATCATTTTTCATGTTGTCAATCCTTTACTCGAATGTGAGAATTGGTATGGAGTACAGCAGTCTTGGAGGATTGCTCATGAGTTGCGAAATTAAGAATTGAGTTATCAATTAAAGTGGTACTGGATGGTATCTTTATATTAAAGCAGCTGTCTAGTGTGACAGTCATTTTGCATATAATAGCCACTATATATTCGGCCATGACATACTTTTCTAAAAGTCACTACAGCAATCTAGAGAAAAATCATAACGACTAATGTTACCATAACTTCGGACTACTTCCCCACAATGACTGGGGGCAGTGGTAGGAAGTGGTAGTCTAACCTGCTCCCTACACTATGATGTCGCCTTTAATTAAATACCAGTACAGTGTCAGAGAATGCGGTGATGGGCACAGCTGTTGATGTTACTCTCCAGCGTTTGCCCACCTGCTCACTTCTGAAGCCGAAAGAGGAACATCAGGGTGATAATAAAACCCACGGGGGGCACAGGAAAACTATCCAAATTTAAATGGATTTTTAGAGCTCATGAAAAAACACATAAAAATACCTTTAAGTTTGTAAATGGTGACCAGTCAATGACACCATAATTTAGAAGTAGTTATTTTTCATTTATAGTATGTTACCCAGCTCTGTGCCGCACTATTGTTTTCATTTTGCTATGACCTGCTGTGGGCAGGATTGCCATGTAAAGACTACAGTTCCCTTGATTCTTCTCCCCTCTCACAGATATTGTCTATATTTACAGCTGCCTGAATGCCCCTGTATTATATGGCGTAAGGTAGTACTGTAATTATTCACTGTCTGCTACTGAGACACAGCTCTGCACTATCTTCTGCTATATCTGTACTATCTGCTACCTAGCATTTGAAACACTATCCCTACAGAGACAGGGAGGGATGTGGCCGGGCAGGGAGCAGTGGAGATAAGAGGCATATGATGTGTGAAGACCCGTCTTACAGGGGTGGGGGAGAGATAACCATGTGTTCAAGTAGAAGATAAACACTAGGAGCATGGTCATGTGACTGCACATGAGACTGGCTTACAGAGACATTTCAGCTACAGACAGTAAATTAGTAAGTGTTTAATCTTAGTGCAGTTAACTGGTTCCCGACTGCTGGCTGTGTATTTACGGCCAGCGGTCAGGGTCCTTATAACCCGTGCCATAGAATATTTACGGAGCGGGTTTTAACTTGTTGCCCGAGCGATCGGGCAGCTGAATGTCGGGTCTCCGGCTGTCAGTGACTGCCGGGGATCCTGAGGAGAAGATAGAAGCAGCTTTCGCTGCTTCTGTCTTCTCCGATCTCTTTTACACAGCGCTCAATGCGCGCTGTGTATAGGAATAGAGGCAGCGGCCGCGCCACTGTCTCTATTGGTCCCGGTGATCATGTGACTGGTCACATGATCGCCAGGTGCCGTTAGTGGCAGACTGCTGCTGCTGGGTCTTACTAGACCCAGCACAGCCCTATTAGTGACAATAGTCACTATGAGAGGGCTGATTTCTCCTGCTGTGCAGCCCCAGTTACAGTGGAAAAAGATGGTGTAAAAGAAAGAAAAAATATATATAAGGTCCCCCAATGGCCTTTTCTCACCTTTGAGGGACAGACCATAGTAATAAAAAAATAAAAGTAAAGTAAAGTGCAAAAAAAAATTATAATAAATACACATAAAATACCCACCCCAAAAAAAACGTTTCACCCCGCCAATCATTGTCGTAACGCTAGCCAATTATCCTAATATAGACATGTAACATATTAAAATTTCCAGTAGACAATGACGATCACAAATAAAAGGTCTATTTTAGGGTAAAAAAGCTTATTTTTTTTACTATTATTTTCAAACTTTAAGCCTAAAAATTCTAAAATAGCAAAGAGGATGTGTGTAAAAATGATAAAAAAAAAAAAAAACCTGCATTGTCTACGAAAAAAGAATCGCAAAAATCACGTCGCTAGCCGAACAAATAAAAAAGTCATGTCCATTTAACTAACGCGTGCTAAAAATGGCTAAATGGTGTCTAGTCCTGAAGCCTCAAAATAGCACGGTCCTGAACTGGTTAAACCATCTGCTCTCAATTTTTAAAGACATTATTTACAGTTTTGATATAGAGTTAGACTGCATAATAAGTTGGATAACGTTGTATATACATAGTATTACTTATCTTGTAATAAATACTGAGTTACAACCTGTTTTATAGTCTAGAGATGCGGACACAAATTCTTTAGGCTATAGACATAAAAATCTCCAACATTCGTTGCTGAAGCTGCACAGAGCTTTCTTTAAGGATTTGAATTCTAACAAGTGTCAACTTTACACCATGTACTGCAAGGTAATCTGATAGGAACAACCAAATATCCCTCTGCATTATAGTTTCTATAGATCATCAAATTTGTTCCGATGACAAGTTTATTGTGTAACTTGGGCTTCCTAGACTGGTTCCCCTTTAAAAAAAAACACAGTTGCAGACCAAATGAACGTTAAACAGATAGATTTTACTGGACAGGACTGATATTACAATGGTACAAAAGCATATGGTTACGGTACTTTTTTTGAGGCACAGTTAGCTTAATAGCTACAATACATCAAGTAGCAAAGACTCTTAAAAGGGTGTTCCCGGAAATTACAATTATCATCTATTTAGAAGATAGATGATGGGTCTAATTGCTGGAAGCCCAACTGCCGGTACTCCCACCGATCACTAGAACGGGAACTCCCAGTTCCTTCTCACTGCACCGTAGTGTGGAGAACTTTGAATTGCAAACAAACATGCGTGGTGTCACTCTATTCAAAGTCCATGAGACTGACGGAGACAGACAAGTATAGTAATCAAACCGAAAATACAGCATGGATCAATATGGCCCACTTAATGTAAGAAGTATAACGAGAAGAAGTCTATGCAAGTTACACGGGCTGATCCTAGTAAACCACATGAGCACCGGGAAATATAAATAAACCATATATATGGTCAGTGCGTAATGAATTAATAAGTGTAATAGTATGCATCACAAGTACAATAAACATACAGGTGGTCAAGAATGGTTTATTTATATTGCCCGGTGCTCATGTGGTTTATTAGTACTTTGCACACACGGATTGTGCGTATGTAGCTTTGTGCTATATTTGTATGTGGTCATTAGATACATTTTTCACTACGTTATGGGTTATATTTGCATTTGCAAATTTATATGACCCATATATGACTTATCGGTATCTTCCATACACATTTTGTGGTTACGCAACATATTGATACATTCACATATGGTCTCTTCCTATATTTTCTCTGAAGGTCAATCATGGATACAAATCTGTCATTTATAATTATTTGGTAGATACACAGCTCAGTGTCCTTTTTTAACTGTTGGTCTATGGATTTTTTTTGTTTTTATGCATTGTCTACTGTCCTGTATTATGTATGGTAATAAAGTATTTTTCTTTTTTTCATAAATGTTCTGTTTCTCAGCATCCTTTTTTCTAGGTTATAAGTATAGGAATCAGCTATTTCGGTCAGTCCCATAGAAATTAAATGGAGCGGCAGGGTGCATGCTCGTTCTTCGCTCCATTTGAGTTCCCCACTGCGGGTGGTAAAGTAAGGGGGATTGGGGGGTTCTGGACCCTCATTCTACTGATTGGTGGTGGTTCCAGCAGTGGGGACCCCAGCAATCACTTTTAATTTCTGGGAATACTACTTTAAATGTTACAAAATGCCTTATAGATTAAATACTTAACCAACTAGGAATATCTCCTTGTACAGGTCTCTAATTGTCTCCCAGAAACCACACCCAGACTATGTTTCTTCACACAGTCTCCTGCCTCTCTCACACAGATTTCTCGCCTTTTAGATAGTCAGCTGTCTTTCTTCCGGCTTCTTTTCTTAAGTCTCTCTCTCTTAACTTCTTGAGTCTGTCCTTTTGGGCCCAATTCTCCCACTGGCACTGCCTGTGTGTCTCAATGGTTTCTGGCTACAAGGGATAGTTACTAATGCCCAGATCCCTGAATCTTAAGGGTTTTGCCTATTGCAACTGCTCTGTGTCTCGCTCCCTGACTCTCAACAGTTAAGTAATTTAAAGGCACTGACTTCTAACGTTCCTCTGTCAGTCATGCCTTACAGGCACATTCACCGGAAGATCTTTACATTTTACCTCATGTCTCCTCCTATACTCATAGTCTACAAGGGATGAAGGCAGCCTCTTTTCTAAGGCCCTAACTCTCAAAAGCTACCTCCCAACTGACTACTCCAGCAGTCTAGACTTTCCCAGGACTGCAATTATTAGGCCACATCTCAGCCTTACAGGGCAACCAGCCCTCACTGTAGCTTCGTCACAGGCACAACACTACAGGCATTCTTTAACTCCCCTCCCTACGCCCCACTGCAACCTCCCCTGGGTTTAAGCACAGTACCGCTCACCCGTCCACTAGTCCCCACACCCGGGCTAACCATTTTCATAGCCCATGCAGACACCCCAGAGCTGAGGATAGGGGATACATTTGTTTTGTGGAACAACCCCTTTAAATTATACTGTTCCCTACTTTTTGATCCACTCCTGGCTTTGGCTAAATAACTGCACGAAAAATTGCATGTGAAAATACAGCCTGACAATTAAGGGGGTTATATGAGATTGTAAAAATGATCCAATGTCACTCTTGTCTACGAGCAGGGTCTGGTACTCCTAGTAAAACACACATTTAATCTAAAATTGTACTCACAGGAGTAGTGGGATGATTTTCTGTAGATCATTTTTATTGATTTAGGTTTGATTTTCTTTCCATGACTTGCAAATTAGAGGCTCTGTAAGGTCAAAAAGTAATGTTTTTACAATGGAAGAAACAACAGCTTCAACTTGGTATTCAGGGTCCCAAAATCATTAGAAATCATTTATGGCTGTACATGTTAGGGTCCCAAAACGTTGACATTTCAACTATTGGAAATTCCAGTTAAAAATATAAATGGTTTAGCACTATTTACAAAAAGAACTGCACTTTTATTTGATCCATGTTATTCAATTACACCACAGGAGTGAACCAGATAAATGTGAATTAGTAGCACAGGCCATATGAATATTCCTTGACACATACTGAATGAGTTATTTTTATATCTTTTTTTAAGTTCCATAAAGGTTTTTAGGAATTGCTCAGAAACCCAATATAGCAATTATAAAACTACTTGCAATAAGGTTGGAAAACTAGTTGGCAGTGAAGAAATACTTCTTATATCCAATTTCTTTATTTTAGAAATTGACGTAGTTTTGAGATAAATTAATTATTTTTGGCTTAACATTTTGGTCCCATTCCCTATAAAATTGTACCTTACACTGGTGCCAAGATAAAGGAAAAGATTGCATTTTATGATTCACTGCATGTACAAGAAAACATTATTTTTTTACCTTATCTGAATTGTGCTTTATTATTTTTTATTTTTTATTTTTTACAGTAGTTAGTACACATCGTATATATTTTTTGCCAACAAAAGAATATTAAACTGGAGCTGCTAATTGCTGGATTTATAGTGAATGGACCAGGAGTATTAAGAGGGTTGTAAAGACTTGTGTTAATTAAGTTTTTTCATTGCATAATGTTATATACAAATTTGGGTTTTAAAAACTTGCCATGGGTCCTGCTCACACAGCTGTTGTAGCTGTTACAATGTACCAGAGTTTTAAGGTTGAAGTTTAATGCAGGAAAGAAACACTTGCCTCTACTGTTGTTTAACTTACTCGCCACTGTCTTCAAAGATGTAAGCTGCAAACAATAACAAGCCCCTAGATATACACTAGTAGTACTGGATAAAACCCACCCATTTGTCCTCAAAACAACTTGAATTCTTAGGCCTCATGCACACAAACGTAAAAACGCCCGTAATTACGGGCCCATACACTTCTATTGGCCACGGGTACCTTCCCGTATGCTTACGGGAAGGTGCCCGTGCAGTTGAAAAATATAGAACATGTCCTATTTCAGGCCGTAATAACGGCACGGGCAGGTCCATAGAAGTCTATGGGGCTCCCGTAATTACGGGTGGCTACGTGTGTGCACCCGTAATTACGGGAGCGTTGCTAGGCGACGTCATGGGAAAGTCACTGTCCAGGGTGCTGAAAGAGTTAACTGATCGGCAGTAACTCTCAGCATCCGGGACAGTGACTACTGCTGGAGTTAATAGTATTAAAAGTTAACTTACTCAGAACTCTTCTTCTTCTTCTTCTTCTTCTTCTTCTTCTTCCTCCAGTCCGGCCTCCCGGGATGACGTTTCATCCCATGTGACCGCTGCAGCCAATCACAGGCCAATCACTGGCTGCAGCGGTCACATGGACAGCCGCATCATCCAGGGAGGTCGGACTGTATGTCAAGAGAGGGACACATCACCAAGACAACGGACGGGTAAGAATGAATTTCTTTTACTTTTACTGCGGATAGGGCTGCCCCTTCTCTCTATCCTGCACTCATAGAGAGAAGGGCTGCCGATTAGTGCAGTGCAATTTTGCAGCGAAAACCTTCCCCCTAAATACAGGTGGAATACTGGTGACACCGGACCCGTATTTACGGGCACGGGTCCGTAAATACTATTGCAATACAGGTCCAATACATGTGACCAAGGACCCATATTTACACCAGTATTTACGGGAGGACAAAAATACGTTCGTGTGCATGAGACCTTAGTGGCATCAATTTAATAAGGTTTTGGAAACATTCAAAATGAAGGCCCATTCTGAGCAAATAGCGTCATGCAGTTGCCTTTGTCGGTAGACACCTGATTGTAAATTGGAGCGATCACAACAATAACTTTATATTAGACAATATCTCATAATGCAGTGCTCCAGTGCAATAACTTTCCACTGTGTGACAGACCATGTGGACAGGTTGTGGATGTGGTCTATATTTCCCCAAGATTTCTGTCTTCTACTATCTGAAAACAAACAGGGAATAAATTCAGCAGAGAATGTGGTTCTCCCTCTGCAATAGGTTTTGTCTAAAACCTGGAAAAGGGCCTGGTTGTTGGAGTGGGGAGAGATGGGTGGGTCCCCACTCCATCCACACAGTCCTGGTCTTGGGTTGTCTAGCTATTAATCAGGGGTCAGGTGTGATAGCCCTTTAAAAAGGCTGCCGTTCAGTCACACTCTCTCTCAGCCTGGGGAGAGGAGCTTGTGAGAGCAAAACCAACTGCATTCATAACAGGTTGTATGGTCTGCATGGTTTATGGTGCCAGACATTAGGCCTGCACTGTGTTAGTTAGGATACCTGACTGTATAGTTAGTGCCGGATAGGCATAGAGTTTTCTTTTATTTGTTTTCTTTTTATGTACAACCTGTAAATAAAACTGGCCGGTGGCCAGTAGTACCACATCTTTGCTGTGCGGACTGAAATTTACTGGCGTGTTTGATACCGAGTGCCCGTCTACCCCAGGAGACGACTGTCCCGCTACCTAATTCCCTTACAACTACTAGACTGGACGACCTTCTTTTAGACAAGCAGTGCAACATGATATGTTAAGACTGGAAAAATGGTGTCTAGACTTTCATTAAAGAGGCTCCGTCACCAGATTTTGCAACCCCTATCTCCTATTGCAGCAGATCGGCGCTGCAATGTAGATAAGAGTAACGTTTTGTTTTTTTTCAAAAACGAGCATTTTTAGCCAAGTTATGACCATTTTTATATTTATGCAAATGAGGCTTTCTTATGTACAACTGGGCATGTTTAAAGTTATGTACAAGTGGGCGTGTATTGTGTATGTACATCTGGGCGTTTTTACTTCTTTTACTAGCTGGGCGTTGTGAATAGAAGTGTATGATGCTGACGAATCAGTATCATCCACTTCTCTTCGTTAACACCCAGCTTCTGGCAGTGCACAGACACACAGCGTGTTCTCGAGAGATCACGCTGTGACGTCACTTCCTGCCCCAGGTCCTGCATCGTGTCGGACGAGCGAGGACACATCGGCACCAGGCGACATAGGCTACAGTTCATTTTGCATCAGCATCGGCGTTTGCAGGTAAGTCGATGTAGCCTCTGTCGCCTGGTGGCGATGTGTCCTCGCTCGTCCGACATGATGCAGGACCTGGGGCAGGAAGTGACGTCACAGCGTGATCTCTCGAGAACACGCTGTGTGTCTGTGCACTGCCAGAATCTGGGTGTTAACGAAGAGAAGTGGATGATGCTGATTCGTCAGCATCATACACTTCTATTCACAACGCCCAGCTAGTAAAAGAAGTAAAAACGCCCAGATGTACATACACAATACACGCCCACTTGTACATAACTTTAAACACGCCGAGTTGTACTTAAGAAAGCCTCATTTGCATAAATATAAAAATGGTCATAACTTGGCCAAAAATGCTCGTTTTTGAAAAAAAAAAAACGTTACTCTTATCTACATTGCAGCGCCGATCTGCTGCAATAGGAGATAGGGGTTGCAAAGTCTGGTGACAGAGCCTCTTTAAGCATATTTATTTCCATGACATAGGCAGTGAACTATGGTACTTGCCAAAAGGAGAGCTGACCTGAAAGTAGTCTATTGCTAGATTGGGTGAAGAAGTGGTTCAATACAGGTATATGGTATGTAAGCTTTAAATGTGTGGTCAAGTAGACAAAACTTCAGTGATAAATAAGGTATGTGTTGATGAATATTGTCAGGTAGATAACTTGAAATCCCAATTTTAAACCAATGTGAAACTTTTTCATCAAAACAGATTTCAAATATATTATTTTTAGGAGAAACTAAATTTGACTGAAGGTGCGGCAAAAATTACAAGTTCACTTTGACACACCCAGTCTGGTATTATGATACATGTGGACACTTTCATTAGCTCAGAATCTCTGTATTAGAGATTATATTGTGGGAAAATTTAGCGAAGGGCTGAAAACGTATCAGTGCATCTTTAGCAAATGATTTAACAGGCTTTGTGAAGATATTTACAGCGCAGAACTCCCTAATGCCATACCGCTGATTGAAAATTCAGATTGGATGTATTTATAGACAGGCTCTGATCCATAGCTGGAAAAATTTATTTTTTGTATACATGCAAGACATTTCTTAGTATGTAACGCTACGTATTAGACTATAAGCTCAAGAGGGTATTCTGATGCCGATCCCCAGCCACCGTAGTGAAGATGGGGAAGCAGAGAAGCTCAGAGTAGCACAGCGTAGCGGGAACAGATATCAGTGGCAGCCAGAGAAGGAGTAGCGCACAGCGCAGGTGTAGTTTAGCAGCTGGCAGGAACAAGGAATGACTGGGACTGCTGTTAAAGGGGTATTCCAGCCTCCAACATTTTTCATCGAACCACTGGATAGCTAAAAATGCTAGATTGGTAGGGGTCTGACTGATGGGACCCCCACTGATCACCAGAAAGCGGGACCCCGGTGCCCCTTTCCCCCCAGTCGCAGGATGGCGGCTAGGAAGAGTGTACATGAAGCGGAGGCTGTGCATGCGCGGTGTTGCTCCATTCAAAGTCTATTTGGGTAACGGAAACAACCGAGTGCCTTTCCTTTTGAATTCACTTCTGGCTTTGGTTTAAAACTGCATGAAAAACTGCCACAAAAACGATGGCATTTTTAAACAAAAAACTGTGTGTGTGTGTGTGTGTGTGTGTGACTTTCCAAAGAAAGTCGATCAGAAATTAAGTGGCACAGCGCTCACCCGAGCGGATCTGCCGCTTTGTTTTAATAATCATGGGGGTCTCAGTGCTCGGACCCCCACCAATCAAAACTTCTGACATGTCACTATGACATGTCAAAAGTTTTTTGAAGGTTTAGTTGCCCTTTAACCCGAGAAATTGGTGCTACGCTGGCAAAATAATAAAATAAGAAACTTTGCCATATACTAACCTTGATTATTACACTCTGTTTCTCTGCTGCAGTTGTCCAAGTCTCATGTCGCACCTTCCGTTTACTGGGTGTTGTCCATAGAGACAACATGTCACAAGAGCATGGTAGTAATCACAGGTCACCACAATAATGCCTTGTCCCACTGGGACCAGTTTAGTTTTCAAAACTTTCAAAACTCTAAAGTTATATTGTATTGCAGGACTGTATCTCTGTATGACTTTTAAAGGGGAATCCGTTACCTGGTTAATGCTGTTCTATCTAAGGGCAGCATAAAATAATGCTGACATCGATTCCAACACTGTATTACTTTCTTGTCAGCGATAGGTAGTTTTTGTAAAAATCTGTGTTTCTTATTCAGCTTATATTCATGAGCTGCAGATAGCCAACCGGCCACGGATTGACAGCTTTTTCCCCATACTGTGCATAGGGAGAAATCTGCCAAGTAATGGCTTGTGGACGGGGCTAGCCACGGCTCTTAAATATGAGCTGCATGAGAAATACTGATTTGTGTATTGTAGGAATCAGTTTGTCTGCCACTACTTTATTTTGCCCTCAGATTGCGCAGCATAAACCTGGTGACAGATTCCCTTTAAAAGAATTCAACATGCGAAGCACTTTCCGTTAAGAAAGGTTCCTACTAGACTTTCCGGGATGTACCTCTCCAGCCATAAATTAGTCCATTTACAGAGAGTAATAATGTGCATTGGAGTTTGAACATCTTTAAAAAGTTATAGATATAACCTTTTTCTATTACGTCAAACTGCACACTCCAGGGAGAAGTCGGCAGCTCTAGAGAATATAGAGTTCATAATAATGACAAAGACATTATTTATCTATTCAATGTGGAGTCACAGCTCAGCACAAGATTGAAGACTAAACCGATACAAATCACTCTCGAAATTTATGAGCAGAATTCTCAGCTGTGTCAAAAAGTACATTGCAAACCTGTTCTAATTTGCTTGGCAAACAAAGTGAGAGTTTTATAGATCTATTTAATCTGGAACTGATAAAACATCAGGACCTATGTTTTTGGAACACCGGGGGAATAGATATTTACTTGGCAATTCATGACTGAGTTTCTTAATCCCGCTGAGCAAGATTCGCAGACATGATTTAAACATTCAGGACCATTTAAAATCAACATTTGGGACTATAACACATTTGTCTTCAGGGTAGTCATGTTCGAATCGTAAAAATGATGTTGAGCAATAGAGACCGAACTTCAGAATTATCTGCTATTTAGTAAGTAGCATTGTAACAAGTAGATTTGGTTCTTTAGTTAAATTATTAATTTGTTATTTACTTGCTTACTGGTTGTCCCAAAAATGACTTTTGTAATACATCAATGATATGTCATAGAAGATTGATTATTGGGATCCCTTCTGCTGATTCCATCCATCAATAGATAGTAACTATGTATTGAGAGTCACTGTTTATTGATATGTATATGTGTGTAGGAAGCGGCCAGGTGAGAGAACATTGAGATTTTCATGAAGCCTACTTCTCTTCTGATAGTTAAGACTAAAAGCAGCCGTTCTCAGGACCAAAAGGTTTACATAAGCCAGATCCGACGTAGTTTCTTATTGAATACTTTTTCAGAAACCAGAAGCTCATATGCAGACTCATAAAACACAATTCCACACTGCACAATAATTTGGTAAAAAGTTACCAAGATCCGAGTGCCTAACCTCTAGTCATTGCCCATTTGAAGAAAATGTTTGACTTGTTTTTAGCTATTATTTACAAATAGTCACCTAAAAATGGGGACGTATCTATAGGGAATTCAAATGTAGTAAACACCTGTGCCCTGGTGTCTGAGGAGGCCCAAGGGCCTAATTGCCACGTAAGAAAACACCAGTATTAATAATGACACGTTAGATGAGGGTCTTGTTACAGATTTTGGATTGGGGCCTAGGAGCTTCTAGTTAAGCCTCTGCCTACATACTGTATACCAAGGGTCAGCAACCTTTGGCACTCCAGCTCTTGTGAATCTACAACTCCCAGCATGCAATGACAGCTAAGGGTCTTATTAATCCAGCCAAAGGCTGTCAGGGCATGCTGGGAATTGTAGTTTCACAACAGCTGAAGTACCGAAGGTTGCTGACCCCTGTATCACATTTACACAGTCCATTAGATGTCAGGGTTTAATGGCAACACCTTCATCACTCTTCCCTGTTTCACCTATGATCCTTCCACAGTCATAGTTACTTAGATATTACTTAGATATTACTTAGATAATACTTAGATAGTTGCTTAGATATATCATAGTTACATTGATGCAACCAGTCTCCTGTTAAACATGTAACCCAATGTTAAGTTGTAAATATTTTGTTCCTTTATGACAAAAGCCCAATATACATATTCATAATCAAAATCATAATGGGTGTGCCTTACAACATTGTTTATGAAATGTATTATGACCAATATAGTATTGTGAACGTAGCACATTATTATTGGGGGAATGGATATGTCAATAAAATTGTCTAAGGACAACTTTTATAAGCAAGCACAGCATATATTTACTCTTTTCTGTCTGGTTTCAAAGCCTTCAGTAAAAGTAAAACTTCACTGAAGACTTTAGTAAAAACAGACTTAAACAAGAGGGTCATAGGGAAATCAGAAAGTGCATCCAGGAACCATTTTGAGCCTTGAATTTGTTCCCAGATTTTATAAGCCTACTACTTGCTACAACTGCGGCCATAGTGTTAGTTAAGTTGTGTTTCCTTGATGACTGAATACAGATTTTTTATTTGCAAGAAACTAATTCTTCATTTATCATCACTGCAATGTGCATGTAGGTGGAAGTGATCATAATGCAATGCCTCTACTGGAAGGTGCCTATAAAAAGTATTCTACCCACTTCCCAACCCCCACAATGTAACAACATTAAATCAATGTAGATCAAATTACGCTTTTTTGACATTGATCAACAGAAAACAATGCCTAAATGTCAAAGTGAACACAAATCTACAATTATTAAACACAAATGTAATTTTAAGAGTATTCATTATTAGTATTTAGTAGAATTAGCTACAGTATATCTTTTCCATTTCTTAAAGGGACTGTCTCTTTCCATATGCCCTATTAAGAACAAAATGGTTTCCATCCCCTGACTGGTACTTTTCAATATCCTTGTCATGGAGTTTTTTTTAAGAGTTATCTTTCTTCATGCTACTGTTTTTGCCATTCATCAACAGTTAGACCTACAATACAGTACAGGTGGACATACAATACACTTCTACTTGACTAAATATGTCACGGCAGTTTGAGTGAGGATTAAAGGGTATTGTAGTCATGAAGAAATAGTTATAAATCAATTGTTTTGTGTTTAATACTTGTAATTATTGTAGATCAGTTAATACAGATTTGTCTTTTTCTGTTAACAAGGGCTAAAACGCCTTATTACATTTATTATAGCGGAATAGGAAAAAAAAGGGGGGACTTTAAGGCAGTATTGTCATGAATTAAATAAGAATAATGTTCAGCAGTAAGATACAGTTAACTGTTTATTAAGCCCAACTCTATAAAGTGCTTCTCGGTCTTATTTAACTGTCGCAGGAACATCTCAACGTCAAACCACAGTGATGCCAGAGTCGAAATTAGTCCGTGCTCTGTTCCACAATTATATTTTAAAGCAAAAAGGCATTTACAATAAATGGTGCTCTATAAGTCAAGTTTACTGTTTTATTGGATTTGCCTGATGGGTTGAGGACCATGAGCACCGCCTACTGCAAATGCCATTTTGCTTGAAAATACCATTGTGACTATAAAATGCATTGTAATTCTATTTTGTTACACAATAACACATGATGAAGTCTAAGGTAGGTAATAGGCCCCTTATTCTGATGGCCCACCATTCGGCTATGAAGAACGAGAACAAGTTCATGTCGTACTTTAACAGTATTGTATGCAATTTTGTTATCAGTGCACACAGGCTAACAGCAATAAGGATTAATTGTTATTTGTACAGTTGCACCCCAAAAATGGTAAACTTACTGCTATTAGTGGGGTGCAATATCATTTCAGACCCTGGTCCACCGTATGACCCTCCAGTCCTCTGGTGGGTCCACTGATGGGACTATCCCAAACCCTACATTCCTCCTCATTGCACACCCCCAGACCCCCCCCCGCACCCTCCAGGAGTGAAGAGGAGCTTTAATGGTCGAGCATGCTTTTTAATATAGTGTTTATGGGGCTGACTAAACAGCCCTTTTAAAACTTTAAATAGTGTAAGCTAATCCTATACATTGTGACATCATCATCTATCATCATGACATCATGGCTGCTTAGATGTTGAGCCCCAGCAATAGGACCAGGGGCATCAAATTTGATATGCCAATAACAACCTTGATATAGGCTTTAGCAGCGATACAAACCATAAATAGACAGCAGAAAGCTGATGTCTCTACAGAATATATACAATTTGTAGAGACATGGTTTAGTGATAGATTTTAGAACAATTTAGTTGCATCTGTTGAATTCTTAATCAACAGCTACTTCATGAGCAAGTTATTTTGATCCGTATATTTGTGGCTTATTTTTATATCCATTCTTTTTTTCCAAGAGATATATTTTGCTTGGCATAGGGGAATTAGTGACTCACAGCATGAAGAGATTCAGCGGAAAGCTACTGAAAATGGACTTTATTCCCTTGAGAGTATACAGTGAAACATGATATTGACATTAAACCACTTCTCCCTTCTGAAACGTTGAGTACTATCAGCTGGTGTTCACATTCTGCAGCATTCCGGGTTTCTAAAAATGTTACAATGTGCACTCTGCAGGTGACACTTTTGGGTGCTGTCATTTTTTCTAGGTGTTTAAAATCCATCTATCGTTTTCATCATCATTCCTGTCTGTGCTGTGTTTCCATTCTTATGGGGAGACAGGAAATTTCTATTGTGTCATTCTCCATATTTTCCATCGGTAACGCTGTAGATGGAATGCGACATTAAGACTTTCAAGTAGCTACACTGGTGTTTTTCCATCTCCGTTTGCATGTTTCTTCGAATTTTAATACTGAAAAATGGATAGGCAACACGACATAGGAAGAAATGTAATGTTATTCTATAAAGAGTTGCTTCATTTTGAGGCTCTACTATTACTGTGTCTATGCTTCTGTACATTGAGCTTTTTTTTCTTTGGATTCTTAGTGGATGTGGCAAGATTGCCGGGGGATTTGGGGACATTTAATGCTATTTGCTGATCATAGAAGTTCTGACATTCAAATGACAGGGACCTCATGCATTTAGGATGCATTTACTTTTTTTTATCTGTTGGTGAGCACATATGAATTGCATCAAGTTGTCAAAAATAGGACACAGAACACTGGAAGGCAAAATCACTCCAATTCAGACTATTTCTAACCCATTTGATATCCTTTAAAAATTGAGTGAACTCAGCGGAATGATCAGCAAAGTCAATGGCAATCTAGAAACAATGATTAAAAGTGCCTAACAGAAGAATAGGCCTTGTTGCCCATAGCAACCAATCACTGCAGCTTTCATTTTTTTCAAGCAGTTTAAGAAGTGAAAGCTGCATTGTGATTGGTTGCTACGGACAATATTGATTGATAAATATTGAGCAATGAAGCCCAATATTTATAATCAACAATAAAATGAATATTACTTTATTCAATTAAGCTGGATTTCCACATGAAGCTCACAAAATTTTAGTAAGGTAACACTTGAGTCAGCAAAGCCTAATTAGGGCAAATTCACACTAGTTGATTTTGTCCTTAGCAACCAATCAGATTACATCTTTCAAAGGCCCTTTGGATAGTGAAAGCAGCAACCTGATGGGTTTCCATAGGCAACTACTGCACTTTTCCTTTGCACTAGTTTTCATAAATCTGCCCAGTATGTTTTTATGTGCAGTACCGACTTACAAAACTGATGGAGGAAAAATTTTTTTTTTTTAGGGACATACGTTTTCTCTACATTTATTTCACATTGCAGTCAATGCAGAATAGCTTGGACCACTGATACAAATAATTTAACTAATGTCTTCCACATATTAAAAACATACAGTCTTAAAAGACTCTGGAGTGAATGTGCCCCTTGGCCACATATGCACCAATTCTGTGTGCTGCCGCGTGGTGCTTTAGTTAAATGGCACACTTTGGAGCAGAGTTACATAGATTGAAAAAGTTCAACCTTTATAAGATAAATTACACATCATTCATTGCTAGATTATTTATAAACCTCAATTCTATTTGTCAGTAAATAAACATTTAGCCTTTATATAAATGCTGACATATTATCTGCCATCACTACCTCTTGTGGTAGGACATTCCATACTCTAACTGTAAAGAACCCTTTTTCTATATTGATGTCTGAGTCGACTTTCCTCCACATGTAAAGAATGTCCCCTGGTCCTTTGTACAGTTCTTGGAAAGAATAAATCATGTGCCAAATCCTTATAATTTTATAAGAAAATAAACATATGCTCCTCCATGTAAAATTAGAGGAACACTGAGGTACAGGATAGCCCCATAGCTGTTTTTGGAGTTCCAAATATACCCATGCGTATATGGCTTTACACAGTACTTATGCCATACATATGTCATCAAAACTACCAGCAATGAAATGTCAGAAAGGAAGACAGTTTCTCATAGAGGTGGGTCAATATCACATGGAATTTGAGAAAATAGGCTTTTTAGAAAGTTTTCCTTTATACTAGAGATACAACGGATTTACTGGTTAAATAAAAGTTCTTTGGTAATTGACATCATTGCACTGGTTGTAGTTTTTCAGCTGTTGATTTAATTTTGCCTGTTGAGATTTTGACACAATAGTTTCCTCACACTTCTTTATCCTTGCACCAGTTAAGTATTACAAATATTATTAACCTTGTCAGCTTTATGACTATAAATTCATATTTCATTATAAAACATTTTCATGGTTGGAAAACAAATCATAAAACTAGCCAAGCGTGGACTATGAAGAATGCACATTTTTTCTACAGAGGTCAAGTAAGCTACAGTTACTGTTTATTTCTTCTGAGAATTGCGTAACTTTCTTAATATTTCATTGCCCATAAAATCTAATTTGGGGTATTTACATTATATATTTCAAACCTTAATGGTTTTCAACAGTCAAGCAAAATGTCCCATTAATCCATCCATAAATCAAATCATCTATAAGCAGATATGTATTTCACCCCCATCATATAGGCAAAGCAATGCTGACACTCCAGTAATATTATACAAAAAATAATACATAAACCTTAAATCATAACTCTGTGGTCTTTAATAGCTTAGAAATATTAATGTAGTCATAGATATGCAAAGATTTCTAAAGAATATCCAATTGTTTCCTTCAGTGAACTGCTTTTGATGGATTTTAAGTACAACCCTACCTTAAAGAGGCTCTGTCACCAGATTTTGCAACCCCTATCTGCTATTGCAGCAGATAGGCGCTGCAATGTAGAGAACAGTAACGTTTTTATTTTTTAAAAACGAGCATTTTTGGCCAAGTTATGACCATTTTTGTATTTATGCAAATGAGGCTTGCAAAAGTACAACTGGGTGTGTTGAAAAGTAAAAGTACAACTGGGCGTGTATTATGTGCGTACATCGGGGCGTGTTTACTACTTTTACTAGCTGGGCGTTGTGTATAGAAGTATCATCCACTTCTCTTCACAACACCCAGCTTCTGGCAGTGCAGATCTGTGACGTCACTCACAGGTCCTGCATCGTGTCGGCCACATCGGCACCAGAGGCTACAGTTGATTCTGCAGCAGCATCAGCGTTTGCAGGTAAGTAGCTACATCGACTTACCTGCAAACGCTGATGCTGCTGCAGAATCAACTGTAGCCTCTGGTGCCGATGTGGCCGACACGATGCAGGACCTGTGAGTGACGTCACAGATCTGCACTGCCAGAAGCTGGGCGTTCTGAAGAGAAGTGGATGATACTTCTCATCAGAACGCCCAGCTAGTAAAAGAAGTAAACACGCCCCGATGTACGCACATAATACACGCCCAGTTGTACTTTTACTTTTCAACACGCCCAGTTGTACTTTTGCAAGCCTCATTTGCATAAATACAAAAATGGTCATAACTTGGCCAAAAATGCTCGTTTTTTTAAAAATAAAAACGTTACTGTAATCTACATTGCAGCGCCTATCTGCTGCAATAGCAGATAGGGGTTGCAAAATCTGGTGACAGAGCCTCTTTAAGCAGAGCTTTTTTAAAACATTTCCCCTCCTCTAGCTCCCACACGATTTGTCCGTCGGCTGTGCTAGATTCTTGAGTGGCAAATTTGTGTTGTTTTAAAGTGATATTAGAGTGGTGACAGCAAACAAATTTGCCATACAGGAGTGTCATTTATTGATTGCCACCGGGGAACTTCACCTGTCGATGCTGGTCCTCATGGCCTTGGCACTCGGAGCTTGTAGCCCAAATCCCAAACTTGGTCCCTGAACCTATTTAAAGGCAGTTGCACGAGATTTAGCTAAGATCTCTAGTTTAGTGATTGTACATTGTTTTGTACATGTAGGAAACTCTCTAGCATTGTTATTTTTGCCCCTTATGGCAATGTTATTTGTGCATTGTATTAATGAAACAAATGGTACATCATAGGGAAGCATAAAAAAAAAGGTACTGCACAGGGCACCATCCAACAATAGAGCGGACATGACTGCCAAAGGGAAAACCAACAAAGGGAGCTGCCTAGAAGTATATTTACAATTGAAGCTGTCTAATCACTCATCATGTAAAGGATCTGCCAGACACAACTTCTGTGTCGACGCCCATAGGTAATCAGTCTGCACCTGCTTCTATGTCTGTGAGACTGACTCCATCTTCCACCACCCAGGATGGCAGGCTTAGGAGTGGGAGAGCCCATCACAGCCTGGCCAGACGGAGCTAGCTCCCGCCCTCTGTCAATTTATACCTGCCTTTCCTGTTCCTCCTTGCTTGTGATTCTTCTCTGCTGGTTTCCTGGCCCTGCTGCAGCTTTCCAATTTGGTTTTAGGCCTTCCCTGGTTGCAGTTGCATAATCCCACGTTTGACTGGAATACTGGGTATCTTACCAAATGGGGTAATGAATGCATGACGTCATGTTTTTCTGTTAATTCTATTTCTCTCCCTGAGGAGGTGAACACTCTACCTGAGTTTGTACAGGACTTCACTGATGTTTTCTCTAAAGAGGCATCCGAAGTGTTACCACCTCATAGAGAATACGATTGCGCAATTGATTTGGTACCAGGAGCTAAGCTCCCTAAGGGTAGGATATTTAATCTCTCTTGTCCCGAACGTGAAGCAATGAGAGAGTATATCCAGGAATGCCTGGCCAAGGGTTACATTCGCCCCTCTACTTCTCCGGTAGGTGCTGGCTTCTTCTTCGTAGGGAAGAAGGATGGTGGTCTTAGGCCATGCATTGACTACCGAAACTTGAATAAGGTCACTGTAAGGAACCAGTATCCCCTTCCTTTGATTCCTGATCTCTTCAATCAGGTTCAGGGGGCCCAATGGTTCTCTAAGTTTGATCTACGGGGGGCTTATAACCTTATCCGCATCAAAGAGGGGGATGAGTGGAAGACTGCGTTTAAAACGCCCGAAGGTCATTTCGAATACCTCGTCATGCCCTTTGGGTTGTGTAATGCTCCCGCGGTCTTCCAGAATTTCATAAATGAGGTTTTAAGAGACTACCTGGGTGTATTTCTTGTAGTGTACCTTGATGACATACTTGTGTTTTCCAAGGACTGGTCCTCCCACATTGAGCATGTCAGGAAGGTGCTCCAGGCCCTTCAGGAAAACAAACTGTTTGCTAAGACCGAAAAATGTGTGTTTGGGGTGCAGGAGATAGCATTTTTGGGTCAAATCCTCACTCCTCATGAATTCCGCATGGACCCCGCCAAGGTCCAGGCTGTGGCGGAATGGGTCCAACCTGCCTCCCTGAAGGCGTTACAGTGCTTCCTGAGGTTCGCTAATTATTACAGGAGATTTATTGCTAACTTCTCGGTCATCACTAAGCCTCTTACGGATCTCACTCGCAAAGGTGCTGATCTCCTCCACTGGCCTCCTGAGGCTGTCCAGGCTTTTTAGGTCCTTAAAGAGGCTCTGTCACCAGATTTTGCAACCCCTATCTGCTATTGCAGCAGATAGGCGCTGCAATGTAGATTACAGTAACGTTTTTATTTTTAAAAAACGAGCATTTTTGGCCAAGTTATGACCATTTTCGCATTTATGCAAATGAGGCTTGCAAAAGTACAACTGGGCGTGTTGAAAAGTAAAAGTACAAGTGGGCGTGTATTATGTGCGTACATCGGGGCGTGTTTACTACTTTTACTAGCTGGGCGTTCTGGTGAGAAGTATCATCCACTTCTCTTCACAACGCCCAGCTTCTGGCAGTGCAGCACTGTGACGTCACTCACAGGTCCTGCATCGTGTCGGCACCAGAGGCTACAGATGATTCTGCAGGATCATCGGCGTTTGCAGGTAAGTCGATGTAGCTACTTACCTGCAAATGCTGATGCTGCTGCAGAATCAAGTGTAGCCTCTGGTGCCAACACGATGCAGGACCTGTGAGTGACGTCACAGTGCTGCACTGCCAGAATCTGGGCGTTGTGAAGAGAAGTGGATGACACTTCTATACACAACGCCCAGCTAGTAATAGTAGTAAACACGCCCCGATGTACATAATACACGCCCAGTTGTACTTTTACTTTTCAACACGCCCAGTTGTACTTTTGCAAGCCTCATTTGCATAAATACGAAAATGGTCATAACTTGGCCAAAAATGCTCGTTTTTTAAAAATAAAAACGTTACTGTAATCTACATTGCAGCGCCTATCTGCTGCAGTAGCAGATAGGGGCTGCAAAATCTGGTGACAGAGCCTCTTTAAGAAGTGCTTTATCTCAGCCCCAGTGCTGGTTCAGGCCAACCAAATGGAGCCATTTATCGTGGAGGTTGACGCGTCCGATGTGGGAGTGGGGGCTGTCTTGTCCCAGGGTACCAGGTCCCTCACCCATCTCCGCCCCTGTGCCTACTTCTCCAGGAAGTTTTCACCCACTGAGAGTAACTATGATATTGGCAACCGCGAACTCTTAGCCATTAAATGGGCATTTGAAGAGTGGCGCCACTTCCTGGAGGGGGCTAGGCACCAGGTAACGGTCCTTACCGACCACAAGAATCTGGTTTTCCTAGAATCTGCCCGGAGGCTTAACCCGAGACAAGCTCGATGGGCGTTATTTTTTACCAGATTCAACTTTTTGGTCACCTATAGGGCTGGGTCTAAAAATATTAAGGCTGATGCACTGTCGCGTAGCTTCATGGCTAGCCCTCCTTCATAGGAAGATCCTGCTTGTGTTTTGCCTCCAGGTATAATCATTTCCTCTATTGATTCTGATTTAGTCTCTGAAATTGCGGCTGATCAAGGTTCAGCACCCGGGAACCTTCCTGAGAACAAGCTGTTTGTTCCCCTGCAATTCCGGCTAAGAGTACTTAGGGAAAATCATGACTCTGCACTATCTGGCCATCCAGGCATCCTGGGTACCAAGCACCTCATTGCCAGAAACTATTGGTGGCCTGAGTTGCTCAAAGATGTTAAGGCCTACGTCACCGCTTGTGAAGTTTGTGCTAGGTCCAAGACTCCCAGGTCCCGACCAGCGGGCTTACTATGTTCTTTGCCCGTTCCCCAGAGACCTTGGACCCATATCTCCATGGATTTCATCACCGATTTGCCTCCATCTCAAGGCAAGTCGGTGGTGTGAGTTGTAGTAGACCGCTTCAGTAAGATGTGCCACTTTGTGCCCCTCAAGAAACTACCCAATGCTAAGATGTTAGCTACCTTGTTTGTCAAACACATCCTGCGTCTCCATGGGGTCCCTGTCAATATTGTTTCTGACAGAGGGGTACAATTTGTTTCATTGTTTTGGAGAGCCTTCAGGAAAAAGTTGGAGATTGATCTGTCCTTCTCCTCTGCCTTCCGTCCTGAAACTAATGGCCAAACTGAGAGGACTAATCAGTCTCTAGAACAATATTTAAGGTGTTTTATCTCTGACTGTCAATATGATTGGGTCTCATTCATTCCCCTCGCCAAATTTTCCCTTAATAACCGGGTCAGTAACTCGTATGGGGTCTCCCCCTTTTTCTGTAATTTTGGGTTTAATCAATGGTTCTCCTCCGTTTCACCTGGTATTTCCAACAATCCCGAGGTAGATGTCGTTCATCGGGAACTGTGCACAGTCTGGGCTCAGGTTCAGAAGAACCTAGAGGCGTCCCAGAGCATACAAAAGACTCAGGCAGATAGAAGACGTTCTGCTAACCCCTTGTTTGTGGTCGGGGATTTGGTGTGGCTATCGTCAAAAAATTTGCGCCTTAAAGTCCCGTCCATGAAGTTTGCTCCCCGGTTTATAGGGCCATACAAGGTCATTGAAGTCCTTAACCCTGTCTCCTTCCGACTGGAGTTGCCCCCGTTTTTTTGAGTACACGACGTGTTTCATGCCTCCCTCCTTAAACGCTGCTCCCCGTCCTTGGCTCCCTCGAGGAAACCTCCGGTCCCTGTTCTCACCCCTGAGGGGGTAGAATTCGAGGTGGCCAAGATTGTGGACAGCAGGATGGTCCAAGGCTCCCTCCAGTACCTGGTCCATTGGAGGGGATACGGGCCTGAGAGGACTTGGGTACCCGCCCGGGATGTTCACGCTGGGGTATAGCTCAGGAGGTTCCACCTTCGTTTCCCCAATAAACCAGGTCCACCTAGAAAGGGTCCGGTGGCCCCTCATAAAAGGGGGGTACTGTAAAGGATCTGCCAGACACAACTTCTGTGTCGACGCCCATAGGTAATCAGTCTGCACCTGCTTCTATGTCTGTGAGACTGACTCCATCTTCCACTACCCAGGATGGCAGGCTTAGGAGTGGGAGAGCCTATCACAGCCTGGCCAGACGGAGCTAGCTCCCGCCCTCTGTTTATTTATGCCTGCCTTTCCTGTTCCTCCTTTGCTTGTGATTCTTCTCTGCTGGTTTCCTGGCCCTGCTGCAGCTTCTTGAACTACTGATCCTCTGCTTGTGATTGACCTTGGCTTTACTGACCACTCTTCTGCTCTGTGTTTTTGTACCTCGCTCATCTCCTGGTTTGACTCGGCTCGTTCACTTCGCTTGTTGCTCACGGTGTCCCCGTGGGCAACTTCCCCATTTCCCTGGCTTCTTTGTACCCTTGTCTGTTTGTCTTTCGTGCACCTATTGAGTGTAGGGACCATCGCTCAGTTGTACCCCGTCGCCTAGGGTGGGTCGTTGCAAGTAGGCAGGGACTGAGTGGCGGGTAGATTATGGCTCACTTGTCTGTCTCCCTACCCCGACATTACACATCATCTGTATTTACAGTCTTATATCTGATTGTCCCCCAAAATTATACCTAGTTTTCCTCAATAATAAATATTGCATAGGATTAAAGGAACAAACTTAAATGACTTAGTGGAGCTGAATATAGTAAGACAAATTTTACTTTTCTGAATCACTCAGTGCTCTGCAGCTATTGGCTGAAACTTAACTTTGCAGACTTCCTGCTTTGCCCGTCTCCTCCATCCATATTTTCAGATTTCGCTGGACTTCTGCCATATACCTGCGTTTCAGGCATCCTATTGGTCCACATCATGCTCAATGCCCGCCCAATTTACTCATTGTTTCCGCCTCAATACCCGCCCCATTTAGCTCTTGTTTAGTCTCAATGCCCGCACGCCACGGAAAACGGACAGTGCCCATGGATATTGGGGGTAATATACAGGTATGCTGGGGTGTTAACTACACAGATGATGGGGGTTATAGTGCCAACGGATGATTGGGGTAATATACAGCGTTGCAGGGGTGTTAAATACATGGATGATGGGGGTTATATACAGGGTTGAGGTGTTAATATGCGGGGATGATGGGGTCCCTGTATATAAATCCCATCATTCCTGTATATAACCTACCACCATACATGTATATTACCCCTTCAGCCCTGTATATAACCCCCATCATTCCTGTAAATAACTCCCATCACCCCTGTGTATATATAACCCCCATCATTCATGTATAGAACTCCTATCATTACTGTATATAACCCCCATCATCCCTGTATATAACTCCATCATCACTCTATATGACCCCCATCATCTATGTAAATCATCCCCATCATCTCTGTATATATAACCCCATCATCCCTGTATATCACTCCCATCATCCCTGTATATTACCCCATCATCCCTGTATATAACACTCATCAGCCCTGTATATAACTCCGATCATCCCTGTATATACCCCCATCATCCCTGTATATAACCCGATCATTTGTGTATATAACCCCCATCATCCCTGTATATACCATCAATCATCCCTGTATATAACCCTCATCATTCCTGTATGTAACCCAATTGTAATGGCAGGAAGGAGGTGAAGGGAACAAGTGAGCCCTAATCTACCCACCGCCCTGTCCCTGCCTACTTGCAACGACCCACCCTAGGCGACGGGGTACAACTTGGCGGCGGTCCCTACGCTGTCTAAGTGCAAGGGAGACAAACAGGGAACACGCAAGGGAATACAGTAGCCCACGGAACGCCGCGAGGAAACGGAGCGGTGAATGAGGCAGTCAGGATCAGGAAGTAGTGGAGTATACAAACGGGAGCACGGAGCAGAAGCAAGCCTGGGGCAGAGCAACGCAGGATAAACGGAACTGAAGCAAGGCAGAAGCACGGCAGAAGCAGGCTGGAGCAAGGCAGCAGTGGGGACAGGAATCCAAGAAGAATAACAAGCAAGGAGGAAGAGAAAACGGCAGGTATAAATGGACAGGGGGCGGAGCTAACTCTGACTGACCAGGCCGCGATAGGCTCTCCCACTCCTGAGCCTGCCACCCTGATTGGTGGGAGCAGGTGTCAGTCTCAGAGGTCTGGCCTCAGGTGTCGACTGATTAATCCTTGGAGTATACCCAGACGTAGTGCCTGGCAGATCCTTTACACCAATCATCCCTATATATAACCCCCATCATCCCTGTATATAACCATCATCAGCCCTGTACATTACCCTCATCATCCCTGTATACTACCCCATCATCCCTGTATATTACCACATCATCCCTGTATATTACTCCCATTATCCGTGTGTATAACCCCATTATCCCTGTATATAACTGAAATCATCCCTGTATATAACCCCCATCATCCCTGTATATAACCCCAATCAGAGATGATGGGGGTTATATACAGGGACCCCCATTATCCCCATATATTACCCTCAACCCTGTGTATAACCCCCATTATCTGTTTGTTTAACCCCCCAGCATCACTGTATATTACCCCCATCATTTGCGGCCACTATAACCCTCATCATCCGTGTTTTTAACCCCCATCATCCGTGGCACTGTCCATTCGCGGCATTGAGGCTAACCAATAGGTAAATGGGACAGGCATTGAGGCGGAAATAAAGAGTAAATGGGGCGGGCATAAATGGGGCAGGCATTGAGAACAAGGTGGACGAATAGGATGTCTGAAATGTTAGTATATGGCAGAAGTCTAGTGGAATCGGAAAATATGCCTCCTCCATACACTCATGGTTTTGGCAGCTTCTCCTGTACAGCCAAATAACATGCAGGAAATTTGTAATTTTCTGTGGTGTTAAGGACCTAAAGTGCACAGCACACCTAGAGAGTAAAATAATTAACAGCCTTGATATGTTACATGACAGTACTAGGTCCATTTTACTAATTATGATGCTTGAGCAGGGACAGACTGGCCCACCAGAGTATCAGAGGATCCTCCAAATAATGAGTCCCAAAAGGTCTAGCAAAAGACAACTCCATTTGGAGCGAAGTTGGGAGCCAAGCACTTGCCCCTAGGGTCTATTTCTTATGGGTGATTAACAAATAACCATCAGACCTTATTATGTGTACAATGATAACAACAAGTCGATGTGCACGTATTCTGCAGAGATGGTGGGTGGGCCCTCAGAATCATTTCCTCTGGTGGGCTCAAGGGACTTCAGCCCGATGCTGTGCTTGAGAATACAAGCGACATTATGGCTGGTCTAATTTTATAATGACATTCTAAACTTGGCAAATAAAAAACGCTATTTTGTTATGAACCAAAATATTTCTATTTATTCTATTTTATGATTACTATGTGGATAATACCCAATATGACAACTGCAGTATGTAACAACAACAACAACAACAACAACAACACAGAGGGCTTCTCAACCTAAAGATTCTCCATTATTTATTTTTATTTATCAAAAGAGTGCAGCACACAAATAGGCAACTTTTTGAAAATTTGCCAAGTCACAGTCACTTCGGTTTAAAGTTCTGACTAATACCATAATGGTAACAATTTGATATCCCCTGCACAACATGAGGCCATGCAAACAGAGGTGTAATTTGAAGCTCCTGGGCCCCAATTCAATGCAACGCATGCACCCCCTATTGCTATGCCCCTGCATGCAAACTTACACAAAGGTTCCTCCCATTACTTCTATTGGGATTCCACCAACACAGTAGTGCCAGAGAACCAGGGCTTTGTGGTTAAATGGTCCTTTATTTTGTGTGATTCAATAGGTACAGCACAAGAATTAAAAACTTTTTAGGGAAAATTTGCCAAGCCCACGGGCTATTGTCACTTTGGATCAATTATAATGCAGAATGTTACTTGCAAAGTCTTTGCGCATAGACTCTTCTGTGCTGCTGGAATCCCAGTGGAGGTGATTGATGGAACCTCTGTCCAACTATGCAATTGGCAATCGCGAGTTGCGCAGGTGGCAGCTAATTGTTACCATTAGTCAGACCTTTAAACCAAAGTGACTGTTCCAGCTAAGAGGAATGTCATACTGATTTATAAATAAACATTATTTTGTTTTGCTGATATGATTAACATGTCAGATTCTCTGCAAATCATGCGATATGTTGGAATCAGGGAATTTTTAAATAAAACGTTTAACAGGGCCCAATGGCAGGAAGTGCATTCAAGTATAAAGTTTGAGCCCAGTATCAGATTTATTATATTTATAATACATTGAAATCAAATTAGACCATGTGTGAGACAGTGACAGGTAAAGTCATTGAGTGAAGGTACATTTCCCCTAGAATCTTGTCATATGTATCCTAGGCTCCAGGGAATGAGTAGTTTTTGCAATAGAAAGCTCTAGCTTTCCAATCTCGGCTTAAGGAAAAGCCGGAAAAAGGGCCTGGAGTTGGATTGGGGAAGAGCAGGGCGGGTTCCCCAATCCCTAGTCCATCTCTGTTTGTAGAACAAGGCTGCTGCTCAATTAGCTGCACCTGCAGCCTGTATATAAAAAGGTGCAGACACAGTGTGTGTGAGTCTCACCCCTGACTCAGACTGGAGACTACTAAGTCTGGAGTAGCCTGTATTCTATGTGAGTAAAGACCTGTGTTACTTTGTTTCCAGTGCCTGGTAGGAAGGCACTTGGTATAGTTAGATAATCTCTTGTTTAGTTAGTGCTCAGACGAGCAGGATTTATTTTGTATTTTGCCTTGTTGTACAAGAGGCTGTTTCTTTGACAAGAATAAAACACAGGTAAAGCCCTGTTATGAACTTTAATGCACGGTGTCCCTGTCCCTGTCTCTGGCTACTAAGAAACCACTGTACCAACCTCTCCTGATGCTAAACCCCCACATATGGTGGCCGATGCGGGCACGGTCTTAAAGAGACATACACCTATTTAAAAGGACTTTTGCTGCTCCAAGCTGAGCTAGGGGCAACAACACAATTTTTTTTCTCCCCAAGAGTGCTTGGAAGTGTATGTCTTGGGTGAAGGCGGCAACAGGGCTAGAAAAAGAGACTGTTAAAATGGATGAAATACTTAAACAGCTGATTCAGGCTAATATCAACCAGGGGAAGATAAGCACAGCTTTGCAAGAAGCCAGCGCGACTCAGCGAATGGTGCACGAGGAAGCCATGCGTGCACAGGCTGAAACCCATATTCTGCTGGGTGAAGCCCACAGACTGGCCTTAAAAGAACAGCAGCAAATTAATCACCATTTACAAGACCAAATTCAGGCCTCAGTGGAGAGGTCAGTGGGTCCTCATGGTTTGCGCCAAACCACTCGTGCAGCGGTACAGACATCTCTGCAGAAGATGACACCCACCGACGACGTTGAGGCCTATCTCATGGTGTTTGAGCGAGTGGCAGAACGAGAGAAGTTATCTTCAGATCAGTGGGCACCAGTGGTGGCACCTTTTCTAACCGGAGAGCCGCAAAAGGCGTACTTTGATCTCAATGAGCAGGATGCCAAGGATTACTGCAAGCTGAAGGGTGAGATCCTTGCCCGTCTGGGTGTTAATATGAATGTGCGTGCTCGACGGGTGCACAACTGGACTTTTGTGGAACACCTACCTGCCCGATCACAAATGTATGATCTTGTCCATCTTGCAAGGAAATGGCTACAGCCAGAGGAATCAACCCCTGCGCAGATCGTGGAGAGAGTGGTGCTTGACAAATACATCCGCTCCTTACCACCGAAAGTTCAGCGTTGGGTTGGTCAAGGAGATCCTACAGATGCGGAACAGCTGGTGAACCTGATTGAAAGGTACAGAGCTACTCAGGATCTACTCCAAGGAGTACCGCCAGGATGTTCTAACCCCAGGAACAGCAAATCGTGCGGAGCACCTGGTAAGACTGTTCCATTTACTAGAGGGGTGAGAAATGTCTTTAAGGAAGGTGGCTCAGAAGGGGAGCAGACGGAGGGAAGAAATCCCAGAGAGACACTGAAGGCGAGACCAGGGTCTCAAGTTGGGGACCGGGGCCGCATACAGTGCTGGCGGTGTTATGGACCTGGGCATATTGCTGCCAATTGTCCCCTGACCACTGAGCCTGATAAATTTCCCCTGGCTGTTTTTGCTGGTGAAACAGATGAGCAGGAGGACATTTCTGAGATACCAGAGTTAAATGTATCACGTAACAATTTTGGGACTGCTCAACTTAGCGATCCCACATTGGTAAAAGCCAGGGAAAATACTAAGGTATTAAATGGAGTGCCTCAACATCCAGGGGCTGATAAGGTGTTTCCACACATGGCGGTTAACCAGGATTTGCTGTATCGGATAGATAACGTACGTGGGGAGGTTGTTGAACGGCTGGTGATACCCCAACCGTATCGTAGAACGGTGTTGGACCTGGCTCATAAACACGTGCTGAGTGGACATCTAGGTTGCGAAAAGACCAGAGAGCGTATCTTACAACGATTCTTCTGGCCGGGGGTATAAACGGCAGTTCAGAGGTATTGCGAGTCCTGCCCGGAGTGTCAGATAACGGCTCCTATGCCACATTTTAGGAGTCCGCTGGTGCCTTTGCCTATCATTGGGATCCCTTTTGAAAGAATTGCCATGGATCTGGTCGGCCCTTTAGTCAAATCCTCTAGAGGACATCAATATATCCTAGTGGTGTTGGACTATGCCACACGCTACCCTGAGGCAGTCCCTTTGCGAAATTCCTCTTCAAAAGCCATTGCATGAGAGTTGTTTTACATGTTTTCCCGTACTGGTTTACCTAAGGAAATCCTTACCGATCAGGGAACTCCCTTTATGTCCAAAATCACCTAGGAATTATGTAAACTGCTGAAAATTAAACACCTGCGTACCTCTATATATCACCCTCAAACTGATGGTCTTGTCGAAAGATTCAATAAGACATTAAAAGGCATGTTGAGGTAGGTGGTTAGTAAGGATGGGAAGGATTGGGTCTTCTGCCCTATTTGATGTTCGCTGTACGTGAAGTTCCTCAATCATCCACAGGGTTTTCTCCTTTTGAACTTGTATACGGCAGACAACCCCGTGGTCTCCTGGACATAGCCAAGGAAACCTGGGAGCAAGAGTCCACACCTTATAGGAGTGTAATTGAGCATGTCACGTTGATGCAAGACTGAATCGCTGCGGTCATGCTGATAGTTAAGGAACACTTGGAGCAAGCTCAGGATGCTCAGAGCAGGGTGTATAATCGAACTGCTAAAGTTAGAAATTTTAACTCTGGTGATCGAGTGTTGGTCTTAGTGCCAACCGTAGAAAGCAAATTTCTTGCTAGATGGCAAGGGCCGTATGAGATAATTGAAAAGGTGGGGGATGTAAATTATAAAGTTTACCAACCAGGTAAAAGGAAGACAGTGCAGTTATACCATGTAAACTTAATTAAGCCATGGAAAGAAAGAGAGACCCTCGTGGCAGTAAGCACCCCCTATAGTCTTAACCCAGATGTCTATGTGTCAGAATCCCTCGCAAAGCCACAGAAACAGGAGACAAAAGAGTTTGTGCAGAGAAACACAGACGTGTTTTCAGAACTGCCAGGACAGACTAGTATAATAAAACATAACATTGTGACCGAGCCTCAGGTCACTTGAAACCCTACAGAGTCCCTGAAGCTCGTAGACAAGCCATATCTGAGGAGGTCAAGAAAATGCTAGACCTTGGGATTATTGAAGAGTCAAAAAGTGAGTGGTCAAGTCCCATTGTATTGATTCCGAAACCAGATGGGTCATTACGTTTCTGTAACGACTTCCGCAAGTTAAATGAGATGTCAAAGTTTGACGCATAACCAATGCCAAGAGTTGACGAGTTAATAGAGAGACTGGGCCATTCAAGGTATTTTTCAACACTTGATTTAACCAAAGGCTATTGGCAAGTACCCCTCACGGAGGGCGCTAAAGAGAAAACTGCGTTCATCACCCCGGATGGTCTGTTTCAATATACTTGTTTACCATTTGGGCTACATGGGGCTCCAGCGACCTTTCGAAGGTTAATGGACATAGTCCTCAAACCCCGTCGGTATGCTTCGGCATATCTGGACGACATTATAATATTTAGTGATGACTGGGAAAGCCACTTACCAAAAGTACAAGCAGTACTAAACTCCCTCAGAGCCGCGGGGTTAACAGCAAACCCAAAGAAATGTTCCTTAGGCTTGGAGGAAGCACGGTATCTGGGGTACATAATTGGGAGAGGGGTGATAAAGCCACAGGTCAACAAAGTTGAGGCTATCCAAAACTGGCCCCAGCCCTAAACCAAAAAGCAGGTCAGAGCTTTTCTAGGAATTGTAGGTTATTACCGCAGGTTCATTCCAAACTTTGCCAGCACAGCAGCGCCCGTGACAGATCTTACCAAGGGAAGTAAGTCTGTCATGGTCAAGTGGGACACGAAGGCTGAAAGCGCCTTTCAAGAGTTGAAACTGGCCCTGTGTAACCAACCAGTCTTAGTCACTCCTGACTTCAAAAAGGAGTTTGTTGTCCAAACTGATGCTTCTGATGTGGGGCTCGGAGCAGTTCTGTCACAAGAGGTGGGTGGTGAGGAACATCCTGTGACCTATTTGAGCAGACAGCTTACCCCGGCTGAGGAAAACTATAGCATAGTTGAACGGGAGTGCTTGGCAATTAAGTGGGCACTTGAGTCCCTGAGATATTATTTATTGGGTCGTCGGTTTAGGTTGGTTACAGACCACTCTCCTCTTACGTGGATGTGTCAAGCTAAAGAGAGAAATGCAAGAGTTACACGGTGGTTTCTTACTTTGCAGAACTTCAAAAATACTGTGGAACACAGAGCAGGAAAACTGCAGGGCAATGCTGACGCTTTGTCTAGGACACACTGCCTTGTAGCTAAATGTGTCCGATCCCACGGGCTCAAACAGAGGAAGAGGGTATGTGAGACAGTGACAGGTAAAGTCATTGAGGGAAGGCACATTTCCCCTAGAATCCTGTCATATGTATCCTAGGCTCCAGGGAATGAGTAGTTTTTGCAATAGAAAGCTCTAGCTTTCCAATCTCGGCTTAAGGAAAAGCCGGAAAAAGGGCCTGGAGTTGGATTGGGGAAGAGCAGGGCGGGTTCCCCAATCCCTAGTCCATCTCTGTTTGTAGGACAAGGCTGCTGCTCAATTAGCTGCACCTGCAGCCTGTATATAAAAAGGTGCAGACAGTGTGTGTGAGTCTCACCCCTGACTCAGACTGGAGACTACTAAGTCTGGAGTAGCCTGTATTCTATGTGAGTAAAGACCTGTGTTACTTTGTGTCCAGTGCCTGGTAGGAAGGCATTTGGTATAGTTAGATAATATCTTGTTTAGTTAGTGCTCAGACGAGCAGGATTTATTTTGTATTTTGCCTTGTTGTACAAGAGGCTGTTTCTTTGACAAGAATAAAACACAGGCAAAGCCCTGTTATGAACTTTAATGCACGGTGTCCCTGTCTCTGGCTACTAAGAAACCGCTGTACCAACCTCTCCTGATGCTAAACCCCCACACATGCTATAGACATGACAAGCTTAGCCAAACCACTGCTGACAAATTGTGCCCAGAGATGGGCACAGTGCACGTGAAAATAATACTTTCTAGACATTGCCCAACATTGTTTTATAGATACGATTAGCTCAGACTGACAGCTACAATACAATGTACTGTAATATTTTTACTGTAGAAATAATTTGTCCTATCAGCCATGTGATATGAAGGATTGCCAATTGTATAAAATACACCCAGTAATATTACAACAGTTGTTTTCACACACAAAAAAAACATAAGGAGCATGTGATATTATTCACAAATCATGGACACTGAATGTGGCCTAAAAGAATGGGTGGCTTTGTGTAAAATTTAAAGTTGGTTTGCAATACTGCAGCTGTTGCTTGTTGTCTCATACGTGAGAAAAATTAGGCCACGTTTACACGTTGTGGTCATATCACGTTTTTTGCCTCAATTTTTTTGAAAATCATGCAAATCTTGCAAAAACGGCAAGTTGACCGTGACGTGTGAACACAGCCTTACTTCATTTATTGTCTTTTCTTTTTTTAATGAGTAGGGATTGTGTGTATTTTTGTAATACTATTCAAAGAGGCTTCTCCAGTCCAATCCAAGACATTTATGACATCCTCAGGATATGCCTTAAATGGATGATAGGTGGAGGTCCCACCTCTGAGACTCCCACCTATCAGGAGAGTGATTAGTTGGCTGATTCTGTATCTCCCGTAGGTTTGAATTAACAAAGCACACGCACAGCTATCTCTCTATTCATTCTCTCTCTGGATGGGGTGGCTGGCGGTCACCTCACCTAGCAGAAGGAGGGTCAGGGGACCTTCATTTTCCCAAAAGGTGTTGGTCTAAGAGGTGTTACCGCCACCTATGAGACATTTTATGATATATTCTGTTGATGAAAATGTTGAAAATGGGGAAAGCCATTAAATCATTGTATAATAAAACAACTGTACTTTGTGTGTCAGTTCCTCACCATATTCAAGAGCTGTCCTTGCTGTGGGTGAAGGGGAACATTCATTGGTAAAAGTCAGTGGCTGAAAAGTCATGTAGACCTAGTACCCAGAATTCTCATCCAATCGCTGGGGGACCATTAATATGAAAGATGGAAACGGTTTTAAAAGTAATTCTTAATAGTTAAAATTTGTAAGACCAATAAAAAGACTGTCTAACAAGGGCGGCTGGTGGTGCTCGGTGAGAGGAATAGATGAGACTTGCCGTAGAGCTTTTGATTATTAGTAATGAATTTAAAGTTATTGGAAAGCCAGACTGTAGTATATTACAATAGTGATGGTGTATGTGAAATAAAGTTATGAATATCCACAGTGGATTATTGATTTAGAAACCGGGGCTTATCTAGGGGGGAACAGGGTGCCCCGGGTGCAACTAGGAGGGAAGGAAGGGGGCGCCCCAGCGCCGCTACTGACCAGGTGCCGCTGGTACAACTGCCCAAGTGGCAGAACTACCGCTTAAACAGCCATAGCGGCTGATACTGTGCCCGTGGCATGAGGGTGTCCATGCCACACGGCCCATCATGTGTTTGGCCAGGCGGCACAGGCCCCATCATTCCTGGTGGCTTTGCCTGAACCGGGCATCTGCAGCCCCAAGCAACTGCCACATTCAATAGTATCTGCGTCCTTGAGATGCAGATACAAATGAATACTTTGGCGAAGCAAGGAGCCAACTCCCTGCTCTGCCATTCACTAAGGCTTAGACAGGATCCCTGCACAGGCCTGCACCAAAGACGTCAAGGGATCACCCCGGCCTATGCAAAGATCCCATCCCATAGGCTGCTGGGGAGGCTGTGGAGCTGCTCTGTTCGTCGTGGGAACAGGGCTAGCTGAGCACAAGTTTTTTTTATTTGTATGGGGGCTGTGTGTTGCTATCTACAAGGGGGGCTGTGTGTCGTTATCTACAAGGGGGGACTGTGTGCCAGTATCTACAAGGGAGGTGTTTGGCAATATCTACAGGGGGGTGTGGCACTATCTACTAGGGGGCGTGTGGCAATATATAGAGGGGCTGTGTGGTACTATCTACAAGAGAGGGTGTGTGGCAGTATGTACAAGATGAGGCTGTTCAATATGTCACCATATAGTCTCATTAGCCTCAGTTCTACAATCTGTTTTAGTCAGGCACACTGGCCTCTTTAATTTTTTTCTTTTACTTTATTGTTATGTTAACTACCTTATATAACTATATTTCTGGTAAAATGTATAAATGATTCTATGCTCGAGTTACATTAAAAAAAATTACATCTCATTGGAAGGAGATGTCAGGAAAGAAGTTGGGGGGCGCTAAACTGAATCTTTGCCCCAGGTGCAGGAGAACCTAACTACACCTCTGTATAAAATGTCATCGTTTGTTTTATAAAGACCATTTCTGCTCTTGGACTTTGTGTCCGGTGGCAGATGTGGTATTGCTCTTATAGTATAATTCAGGATAGAAAACCAATCTTCCTAGCAACAAGAAAAAAAACAACAAATTAAAACTCACAGAAATCCTGAAAGTTTTCAATAAAGAAATTACTCCTCACGTTTTTGTTTTTTTGGTTGTTCAAATATATTTATACGTTTCTAATGGCAGAGTGACCCTTTAGTACCCGAATACTACTAATTTTCTGTCTCCTGGTGTACAAGTTTGACCTTTCTTAGAGATCTAACACAACTCCCATCGGTGCTTAGCAATAGCTGAGCAATGCACATTTTTATATAGCTGTCAAATATGAAGCTTACTTTATAACAGTAAATCTGTGTAAATTACAGTTTAATATAGGACTTCCACAGCCAAGAGGGAAAATATACCAATATGTTTGTCATGGAGATTGATAACAAAACAAATACATTTGCATGCTGTCAGCATACATTAGATAATAAGCTCTTCATGTCTACATAAACAAGTGGTGTTGGGTGCTGGCATCTTGTAAAAAGGAAACCAGATTGGCTGTATCATATGTTAGTGATCTGAAGCCCCAACATGTATTCCCTGTTGTATTAGTGGTCTTAGGAGGGGTTGCTTAGACTTGATCTTTTTAAAATAACAAAAGATAATAAGAAATAGAAGGGATTTGAGCGACGTGAAAGGAGCCAAGCATTTGACGTATCCCAGTAATAAAGTTTAACCACACAAGGAAAAAATCTGATCAGTCTTAGTCAGGGATAAGTTCTCTAATATTTAATTGCAGGGAAACGCACTTTAAAAGGGCTTCACAGAACACACATGCTTTGTGGGCCTGGGCTTACATCTACAAGTGTGCATTCTTTGGACCCTTCCCAATATGTACTTGAATATCAGACAACAGCAAGAATTGGGAGGATAGCTAATTTGAGGGTTGAAGAAATGACCTTGTGTTTATAGTTAAAGGTACATGGCTGCCAGAGATGCAAAAGGGCAATTCCTCCTAAAGCTTTTGAGTTTATATTGAAAATGAAATATAAATTGTTAAGATAATCCTCGATGATTAAATTGTATAGCTTCTCCACAACAGATAGTTCATTGGCACCAGTCCATAACATCTGCAGAAAATCTAAGGGTCGAGGCTCAGATTCCAGGCAGTAGTGACTCATCTTTTTTTCTGCTGTGATAGACAAAATGTTTTTTTTTTTGCTTTGCTTAATAGAAAAGTAATGTGAATTTATATGTTAATGTTAATAAATATGAATTCATATCTGTCACTCACATGGTACATGTTATCTGAAGAAAATTCTATTGATATAAGGCTGTGATCATCAAGCTGCTTTTCAGTATTTATGGCAATTCTTAAGGGAGTTATCTCACTACAACAACTTATGACCTATTCACAGGATAGGTGATAAGTGATAAGTGTTTGATCACTGGGTTTTAGCACTGTACTCGGCTATCCCGAGGGAATGAATGGAGCGGCAGCGCACATGCTCGACCGCCGCTCTGTTAATTCAGGGGATTTGGGGACCCCCGTTCTCTTGATTGATGGGACCCACAGCGAACAAACACTAATCACTTAACCTGTGGATAGGTGATAATAGGTGATAGTCTCTCAATCTTTGGCTCTATTTACACCACCGCTGTGTTCCCTCTAATAATAGCCTGCAGCACCATTTTTTAACACCGAAACCTCAACAGAAACCTGACTGACTTCAATGGACAGGAGTTATCTAGGACTATTTAAAAGTTCAGGGGATGGTATAAAATAATAAACTGTTAGATACTCACCCACTGAAGTGCCCACCACTCCAGCGCTTAAGCCCCACTTTCCATAGCTCCAGTCTCAGAAGCTCCTGCCGTGGTCACATGCAGTTCATCGGTCATGTGCCGCTGCAGCCAATTTCTGACCTTAGCGGTCACGTGTCGTTCATGGCAGCATCACCGCTGAGGCCAAGAGCCGTGGAGAACAGGACCTCAGTGCGGGAGCCAGGGTCACTTCAGGCGGTGAGTATCTACCAGTTTAAAAACCTCAGATAACCCCTTTAATCAGGATTCGTTTTGATCCATTTAAAAACAGATTTGTCATACTAGTCATGACTCAATTCAAAAAGGAAGCCATGATCGTAGTTTGAACAGAGCCTTATATAACTGATTTTTTTAAGTTATTTTCTAAAATGTAACTTTATTTTATTTGTATTCTACAATAACGTGTTATTAGGAAAGCAAAATTTTGTGTATTGATTAACACGGGTCGGAAATATTACATTCTAATGATATGAGTTCATCAGCCATTGACTATAAAAGAGCAGAGTCCCTACAGCAGGGATCAGCAACCTTTGGCACTCCAGTTGTTGTGAAACTACATTTCCCATCATGCACTGACAGCCAAAGGCCTTATTATTCTGGTCAAGGGCTGTCAGGGCATGCTGGGAATTGTTTTATATTATACTGGGCAATATTTTATATTAGTAGGTAAAATATGGGGGCGAGTTATACAGTACTGTTCAAAAGTTTTAGGCAGCTGTGGAAAAATGCTGCAAAGTAAGAATGTTTTAAAAAATAGAAGTGTTTTTTTTAGCAATTAAGAAAATACAAAGTGAATGAACAACAGAGAAATCTAAATCAAACCGATATTTGGTGTGACCACCCTTTATCTTCAAAACAGCATCAATTCTTCGCGCTACACTTGCACAAAGTCATGGATTTTGTAGGATTATAGTCAGGTGTATGATAAACCAATTATACCAAACAGGTGATAATGATCATCATTGTCATATGTAGGTTGAAACACAGTCATTAACTTTAACAGAAACAGCTGTGTAGGAGGTTTAAAACTGGGTGAGGAACAGCCAAACTCTGCTACAAAGGTGAGGTTGTGGAAGACAGTTTTATTTCACAGGTCCACCATGGCAAAACTAATGACAGCATCAAGACACAAGGTAGTTATACTGCATCAGCTAGGTTTCTCCCAGGCAAAGATTTCAAAGCAGAATGGGGTTTCAAGATGTGCTGTTCAAGCTCTTTTAAAGAAGCACAAAGAAACGGGCACGTTGAGGACCGTAGACGCAGTGGTCAGCCAAGGAAACTTAGTGTAGTATATCAAAGACGCTTTATGCTTACTTCTCTTCGAAATATAAAGATGTCAAGCAGTGCCATCAGCTGAAAACTGACTGAAACCAGTGGGACCTAGGTACACCCATCTACTGTTCGGGGAAGTCTGGTCAGAAGTGATCTTAATTGTAGAATTGCGGCCAAAAAGCTATATCTCCAATGCGGAAACAAGGCCAAGCGACTCAACTATGCATAAAAACATAGTAACTGGGGTGCAGAAAAATGGCAGCAAGTTCTCTGGACAATGAGTCAAAATTTGAAACATTTGGCTGTAACAGAAGACAAGTTGTTCGTCGAAGGGCTGGAGAGCCGTACAATAATGAGTGTCTGCAGTCAACAGTAAAGCATGGTGGAGGTTCCTTGCAAGCTTGGGGCTGCATTTCGGCAAATGGAGTTGGGGATTTGGTCAGGATTAATAGTGTCCTCAATCCTGAGAAATACAGGCAGATACTTATCCATCATGCAATACTATCAGGGAGGCATTTGATTGGCTCAAAATTTATCCTGCAGCAGGAAAACAATCCCAAACATACAGCCAATGTCATTAAGAACTATCTTCAGTGTAAAGAAGAACAAAGAGCCCTGGAAGTGATGATTTCGCCCCAAAAATCACTAATCTCAACATCATCGGGTCTGTCTGGGATTACATGAAGAGACAAGGAGTTGAGTAAGCCTACATCCACAGAAGATCTGTGGTTAGTTCTCCAAGATGTTTGGAACAACCTCCCTGCCAAGTTCCTTCAAAAATTATGTACAAGTACATAGAAGGATTGATGCTGTTTTGAAGGCAAAGGGTGGTCACACCAAATACTGATTTGATCTAGATTTCTCTTCTGTTTGCATTCTGCTAATTGATTAAAAAAAAAAACTATTAACACTAAAGCATTCTTACTGTGCAATATTTTCTCACAATTGCCTAAAACTTTTGCACAGTACTGTATAAAAAAAATACTTATTTACTTACCCTTCTTCTCTCCTCTGTAGGTGGCCTGCTCCAATCCAACTCAGGCTGCCATATCAGGCATCGGCAAAAGTCTGAGCACCCGATGTGGCAGCCTGAAGAGGGATATGGCACGGGCCTCAGTGGGCCTCTTACCCCTCTGGTCGCGGTCGCGCCCACTGTCGCACTCAAAGGATTTGTTAGGGGATGCTAAAAAATTACTGGATGATGGAGTAACTGCTACAGTATACTGGGAATGCAGAAAAAGCAAAGGATAGGCGGAGGTAAAAGGTATGTTGAGCATTGAAAAACTATGGGGCATTAGAAAAACATACAAGAATCAATAGATAATAGAAGCTGCCACAAACAAAAACTCACTATTAGGCCGGATTTACACGAGCGTGTGCGTTTTGCGCGCGGAAAAGGTACTTAACAGCTCCGTGTGTCAGCCCCGTATGATGCGTGGCTGCGTGATTTTCGCGGAGCCGCCATCATTATGACACTCTGTTTGTATGAAAAAAGGAACATGTGGAGAGATCCTCCAGCTCACCTGACACACTCCGGTGTGTCGTTGATAGCGCCCGGACCCTCGTGTCGGCACACGGATAGCAAGTAGAGAACAGGGAAACAAAGGTAGGATCCAGCGCTGAGAAGCGTTAAAATGGAAATCGATTTTCCAAGTTTAATGTTGTAGATTAAAAGGAAGTCCAGTGATATTTGGTCCTGGGTGTGTATGAAGTGCAAGTCTAAGGACGCAGCGTCGTCCAAAACGCGTAGGCCTAAGAGGACACCTTCCCTCCACTTCATACACACCCAGGACCAAATATCACTGGACTTCCTTTTAATCTACAACATTAAACTTGGAAAATCGATTTCCATTTTAACGCTTCTCAGCGCTGGATCCTACCTTTGTTTCCCTGTTTTTCTACTCTGTTTGTATGTTTGTAAACAGAAAAGCACGTGGTGCTTTTCTATTTTCATTCATACTTTTAACTGCTGTTGCGTGAATCACGCTCGTCACACGGAAGTGCGCGAACAACGCACAAATATAGGACATGTCGTGAGTTTTATGCAGCGGACAGACGCTGCGTGAAACTCACGGACAGTCTGCACGGCCCCATAGACTAACATAGGTCCGTGCGAGGCGCGTGAAAATCACGCTCATTGCACGGACGTATATCATGTTCGTCTAAATAAGCCCTTACATGCATGTTTAATAACATAATAATAGCAACATTTCTAAGAACCCCTATCTCCTGGGGGTGGGCATGGTCACACTGGCCCAGTAGAGTACCAGAGGATCATCCTGTGGACTCAGGTTCCGAAACAATAATAGGCTCCAAAGATCAGGCATAAGACAACCTCATTTGGAGCTGGTTTGGAGCGCAAAACTTGTAGCTAGGGACAATTTAAATGTGTGGATTCTAAAATAACTAATTAGTATTTGTTAATGATATGTCCTGCGTGCACATGAAAATGTAGGATGTAATTAAAATGGATGTATACATCTTCTTTATAGAGAAACGGAGGCCCTCAGAATTCTTTCCTCTATAGGGCCACCCTAATGGCCCATCCAAGGCATGCCACTCTGACACTGAGGAAAGGGGTAGGCATAACCAAGTGGGCACCGTTTGATTTATTTTTTTCTATTAGACACAATTGGACATGAGTACTTGTTACACCCGTGGACCTAGTTATTGAGAGTAAAGAAATTCCGCTTTTATCTGACACCATTTTCTTGCTAAAGCTAACACCTTCTTTCAGACAGTAATTTTGTCCATTAGCAACATACTGGCAGAAGGAGAATGCGACAGAATAATAAACAGTGGCAGGGTATATGCCAGCTATCCATAAGTCACACTGTGAGCTAGTACTTTTTTGGGACCGTGTTTTACTTTCGATATTCTAAGTAGTTATTTTTTTACTATAGAGGAATAAGTTACATTTTCTTTTAAATCAGAAAATATGATTATGAAGTATGTTTTTGACATGGCCAAATTTTTTGTGTATAATGAGTCAAGGAGCCAAGCATTGCTGAAGTTCCCACATGAAGTAGGCATTACTTTTCATAGATAAAGCGATCTGTCAAACTTTGTTAAAGGAAATCACAGTGTGACTTCTTTGGCAGTAAATTTCACTAATGACTGCAGGAACTGTAAAGGAAAATTTCATTAATCACTGTGTCTATGAAGAGTAATGCTCTTTATAATACCCTCCACAAATCCTGTTTGACAGTAGGAGCAGCTTAAGTAACATGCTCATGTGGTTAATATCTTATTATAACTATATTAGAATGAAGGAGCTGTCAAAAATCCATCGTGAAAATAAGCAGTCTTCTGCAATTTCCATTAGAATGCTTTTGGGTTTACTTAATGCATTTAACAATTTCAATCTATAATAATGCCATTGACTGTTCAGATTGAATAAACTTTGTTTTCAAAAGGAAATCTGTTCTTTATCCAACTAAAACATTAGAGCCATAATACACTGTATTCTCATTAACCTAAGACTGTTTTCCCAGAGCACATAATGATAGAAATGAGGCTGCAAATCAGAGCATAACTAGAAATTGCTGGGCCCCATAGCAAACTTTTATATGGTGGGGGGCAATCGAAAGTTAAGATGAGTGCATCCTTGCTGACCAAATCTCAGTAAAAAATGTACAACCTCCAACATGGCCTGACAATTGATCATTATAAGTCTACTGCGTTCCAGATATATACTGTTCCACACATTTGCCACCATACATATACATACTGTGCCATTATATATGCCCCATAGACATATTATGTTGCCATATGGGCCTGACATACTGTGCAGACAAGATCCCAGATCAGACCCCTAAAAAAAATTCACCTCTCAGACTAAACTCCAAAATTAATCCAGACCCCAGAACCAACCCTAAAATGAATCCATACCCCAGACGAGATCCTAAAATTAATCCACAATTTCATACCAAATCCCTAAATTATTTTAGACCCCAGATTACACCCCTAAATTATTTCATAGCCCAAATCAGACCTAAAAAATTATTCAGACCTCAGACAAGACCTCAAAATGAATTTTGACCCCAGACCCCAAAATGAATTCAGAACAGACCCAAAAAAAAATGTTGACCCCAGACGAGACCCCAAAATGAATTCAGACAACAGGTCAGACCGCAGAAATTTAATTCAGACCCTAGACCAGACTCTAAAAATTCTATTCAGACGCCAAAATGTACTTATCCCTCTTTGACCTGGACAACAAGCAAAGCAGTTGTAGCTGACATTATACCGCCATATAGTGCCAAGGCAATAATGCCATATACAGCCCACATAATACTAGGTTTTGGTATGTTCCTAGGGTCCCTGTCCTCAGGGGCCCCCTAGGAAACAGGGGCCTTGGGCAATTGCCCAATTTGCCACCTAATATTTTTGTCTCAAATCTTTATTTATTGTTTTGAAATTATACATTTAGAACAACAATAAAAAGCAGGAAAGAAAGGAAATAAAAAAAATCATTATACATAAAAATAAGTATCTCATCTCTCTCATCATGAAATCCTTACCCCCAATCCATACAATAATTACATTCTCACCGCCTCCCTTCACCAATGTTTACAAAGTCTGGTTTCCCAACAATAGATAGTTCTAAAATTTATTTTCTATTGCTCTCTTCTCTCCAAAAATTATTGTACAGTTTTCTCAAATAGGAAGTAAATATTTCTTTAAATCTATAATAACAAACCAATGACAACCTATCCGGGCCTAGTGCCTTGCCTGTATTTATTCTTTTCAGTGTCCATTCCACTTTTTCCTCACTAATATCCTCTCCTAACAAATATCTCTCTATACTATTTATTCTAGTCAATAACACATCATTCCAAAAAAAATCATAATCGCATCCCCATCAATAGATTTTATATTATTATACAATTTTGTATAAAATTCTACAAAAATATTATGTGTTTTTTTAGGATTTGGGAATATTCTAACATTCTCTGGGCTTATTTTATGTACCGTATTCCGATTTTCTTTTTTTCTCATCAATCTTACAAGAGAGCTGTCTAATTTATTCACAAATTTATAGTATCTAGCATTAGTCTACCTTAAATAGGCACTACATTTTGAACAAATATTGCTAATTTTTAATTTATAAGTGTCAATACACACTAAGTTTTTTAGTGCTGATTTTGAAGTGGAAACAGCATCGAAATCATCGCCAAAAAACGCCCATTATCGATTTCAATGGGAGGCAGAGGTATTTTTTTTCCCCGGGCTGCTCTTAGCTGCTCTACAGAAAAAAAAGCAGCATGCCCTTTTTTGCTGTGGTTTCCTACTCTGACATCCCATTGAAATCAAAAGCAGAAAAAAACAGCGGCATACATTTTTCGCGCCATTTTTTGCTCGCTATCCTTGCATTTGCTTCAATGATTGCGGGCGAAAAACGCTGCGAAAAACACGGAAAAAAGCGCAGGCAGTTTTAAAACTGCCTCTAAAATCCTGAAGGAATTCCTTGGTAGATTTTTCCTGCCTGCAAAAAAAACTCAGTGTGAACAGGGCCTTAGAGAAAAATGACACTTTTTCTACTTATCAGTCTCTTTTCCTCTCTCCCCCTGCCTCCTAAACTGTTCACTCACTCTGAATTTACTGCTTTCTCCATCTTGTCTTAGACAAGACGGGCTCAGCTCAATGAGGAATCAGGTTACAGATGCCCAAAGAAGTCAGTGGAGAGGGGAGGTGTGATGACAAGAGCAGGAGAAGAGTTAGACAGAGGAGAAACACAAAGACAGATGTGCTGCAGCTGCTCACAGTAATATTTATAAGTCACACCAGTGCTGGATTCTCAGCTGCACTGTTCACCACTGCAGTACAATCTCCTCCATGCTGCTTCTGCTTCCATATATATGTGATAGACAGAGATAGGAGAGCAGGATTATCTTCTTCTCTGTGTGCTGTGTATAATAGACATGATAGCAGTTAGACTTCACCCACTAGCTCAGAGAAAACTGAGAATTAGAGATAGAGTTAGAATACAAGTTATATAACGGGCAGAAGTGTTAATCCTTATGTACACATATATGACAGCATATTCTCAAAAGTCATCTCAAAGTGTCGGTATGCTTTTATTACTACACCATATTAGATATGCATGTTTCAATTTCATCAACTTATCACATATTCTCAAGAAAACATAAAAACATTTTTATGTAGTATTATATGTATTCACTATACATGCAGTACTGTGCAAACGTTTTAGACAGTTGTGGAAATATGCTGCAAAGTAAGAATTCTTTCAAAAATTGGAGTGGTAATAGTATTTTTTTTATCAATTAACAAAATGCAAAGTGAAGAACATAAGAGAAATCTAAATCAAATCAACATTTGGTGCGTCCACCCTTCAAAACCGCATCAATCCTTCTAGGTACACTTGCACACAGTTTTTAAAGGAGTTCAGCAGGGATGTTGTTCCAAACATCTTGGAGAACTAACCACAGGTCTTCTGTGGATTTAGGCTTTTTAAAATCCTTCTTCATGTAATCCCAGACAGTCTCGATGATGTTGAGATCAGAGCTCAAGGGGGCTCCTTGTTCTTCTTTACGCTGAAGATAGTTCTTAATGAAATTGCCTGTATGTTTCAGGTCAACTCCATTTGCTGAAATGCAGCCCCAAACTATCAAGGAACCTCCACCATGCTTCACTGTTGCCTGCAGACACTAATTTTTGCACCGCTTTACAGCCCTTCTGTAAAAAACTGCCTTTTGTTAAAGCCAAATATTTCAAATTTTGGCTCATCAGTCCAGATCACTTGTTGCCATTTTTCTGCACCCCAGTTCCTATGTTTTCATGCATATTTGAGTCACTAGGCATGGTTTCCACCTCAAAGGTATCACTTTTTTGCTGCAATTCTTCCATGAAGACCACTTCTGGCCAGACTTTATCAAAAGGGTAGATGGGCGTACCTGGGTCCAGTAGCATAGCTATAGGGGTCGCAGCGGTCGCAGTTGTCCCGTAAGTCAGGGGGGCCCGCAGTCCCCCTTGCCACACTAACACTAACTGCAGCGCCGGGCTGCCTATCTGGCAAATGCCGGATACCGGTGTATGTAGTGGGCTGCTGCTGCCCGCCCACCTCTTTATCCCCAGCGACGGGCCCTGCCCTGTAGTCTGACACATTTCCCCTCCCTGAGCAGCGCACAGCCCACTTGCTGAACGCTATACTATGCAGCCTGCTGCAGTCCAGCCAATTAGTGTGGGTCATACTGATTGGCTGGGCTGCACTAGGCTCTGTACTACAGCGGCCAGCATGTAGACTGTGCACTGCATAGGGGGGATTATTTTGGTCATAGAAGCAGGAGGTGCCTCATGAGTCGTGGTGGACTTACCTTTTCAACCCCCTCTCCCCCGATCCCATCATATCTTGTTGTACCTGCTCTGCATAAGTAGGTATGTCCAGCCACCCACCCACATTCATCCTCGGGGGACAGAGTGCCGGCGGTATCACGGCTCACAGAGCTGAGCAGAGAAATAGTCAGACTCAAAGGTAAGAGCCAGGCAGCACTGCAGCAGGCTTATGAGAAAAAAGTGTGTCCCCAGTACTTTGCAAAGAAACTACTGTATGTTATGCCCTTCCGCTGCATGGGGAACTATAACTCCAAGCATGCCATGATACCTGTAGGCTTTCAGGACCTGCTGTGAGTTGTAGTTCTCCTCACCAATTGTATTCAACAAGTATTTTATTACTTACTTAAAGAGGTATTCCTATTTACAGTATATGCCATAAGTACCAGCTATGGGATCCTCACCTATCAGCAGACCCCTGTCCGCCAATTCCTGCCCGCCGTAATCTCCATATACTTCAATGGAGATATGGCTGCACGCAAGCGCAACCACCTCCCTATTGAAGTGTATGAAGAATATATCGGCAGTGGACCCCTGTTATGCTGATAGGTGAGGATCACATAGGTGAGACCAGCACTTTTTAGGCATTTATGGCATATCTCCTATGCATATTCCATAAATGCCTAAGATAAGAATACCCCTTTAACCCCTTAACGATGAACAATATCTGTCACAAGTAGGTGCTAGTTCCCGCATTGTGACTGATATATTAGTCTCTCGGATCTCGTGGGTACTGCCAGTGTACCTACAAGAATAGACACAGCCTGGCTCCTGCCGAAATTGTAGAGAACAATTCCGGCAGTTTAACCCCTTAAAGTGTGAAAAAAAATACACATATAAGGTATCGCTGTGATCATAACTCGAACAATAAAGTTAACGCATTAATTAAACCGCCAGGTGAATGTCATACAAAAACACTTAAAAAAAACAACAGCAAAATTGCTTTTTCTTTCCATTTCCCCCCAATAGAATAAAAGTTGATCAATAAGTTCCACGTGCCGCAAAATAGTACCAATGCAAACTACACTTTGTCGTGCAAAAAACAAGACCACATATGGCTAGATACGCGGAAAAATAAAAAAGGTTAGGGCCTTTGGAATGTGGCGATGCAAAAACAAAATCTTTTTTTTTTTTTTTTAAAGTTATTATTGTTGTGCAAACGTAGGGAAACATAAGAAACTATACTTATTTGGTATCGCCGCTTTTGTACTGAAAAATCCGCAGGATAATACAGTAGCAGCAAAGTGGATGAGATTTAATCACATCTCATCCACACGCTGCATAAATGACGAGCGGAAAATCTGCTCAGAAATTGACCTGCAGTGCAATTTTTAATCCGCAGCATGTCAATTGAATTTTTTTTTTACGGGTTTTCCCCATTGAAATTAATGGGGATGTAAAACCCGCAACAAATAGCAGGAGTTTTTTTGCGGTGGAAAAGCAGCGATTCAACTCCGAAAAAAACCAAACATACTTATCCAGAATTCTGTGTTTCTTCATCCAGGCTGGCCTCCTGGGACATCCCATGTGACCGTTACAGCCAATCAGAGGCTGCACCGGTCATATGGAATAAAACTTTATCCCAGGCGGCCAGCATGCAGGACAGCAGAGGGACGCGTCGCCATGGCTATGTAAAAGTATGACTTTTTTTATATTTCATTTTCCGGAGCAGACTTTCCGCCCGAAAACCTGCACCACAATTTGGTGCGGTTTTTCGTCCAGAATTCCCTGCGCCGCAGTGTTTCCGCCCAGTGTGAACATAGCCTAAGTCTGTAGAAGCACTGCGGGTAGCAACAGAATAGGAAGTGTGTGCGCAAAAACGAGTCATGACTGGAACGTGGAAGAAGTCGAGAAGAGAAGGGAAAGAGAAGACGTCACATGTAAGTCATTGGATGTAACTGTACTATGCTCACTATTCACTGTGTAGAACTGGTATTTGACACTTATTGGGAGCTGCATTATTTAGAGGTATGGGGGGCGGTACAAAGTATATGTCTTTGACTTGGTGCCCATGAACTTTTCTGACCGTTGCAACGCCTCTGGCTGCTAATGCCGCATCAATGGTTCACTTAAGAAACCCAGCGATGCAGCTGTAAGTTACAGGTGGGCCACAGACATCGGCCATAAAGAGAAGTTGCGGGGAAGGGGGGGGGCCCAAGCTGAATTTTTGCACCAGGGCCTATGAGCCTTTAGCTACGCCCCTGCCTGGGTCCCACTGGTTTCTGCCAGTTCTGAGTTGATGGCAATGATGGACATCTTCCAATTTTGAAGGGAAGTAAGCATCAAACTGTGTTCCACAACCCACCTTTGTAGCAGAGTTTGGCTGTTCTTCACCCAGTTTTAAGCCTCCTACACAGCTGTTTCTGTTAAAGTTAATGAATGTGTTTCAACCTACATATGAAAATGATGATCATTATCACCTGTTTGGTATAATTGGTTAAACATACACCTGACTATAATCCTACAAAATTCATGCCTTTGTGCAAGTGTACCTAGAAGAATTGATGCTGTTTTGAAGGCAAAGGGTGGTCACACCAAATATTGATTTAATTTAGATTTCTCTTCTGTTTATTCACTTTGTATTTTGTTAATTGATAAAAAAAAAATGATTAACACTTCTATTTTTTAAAACATTCTTACTTTGCAGCATTTTTCTACAACTGCCTAAAACTTTTGGACAGTGCTGTGTAACGTCTCTGGGGAAGTGTAACGGAGTAGCTGCTGACCAGACAAGTCTATGACAGTCACTGGTCGATGGTACCTGGATGGTAGGCTGATGCTGGATTACAGGAGGTAGGCTTTTGCTGGATAGCTGGAAGCTGGCTTGTGCTGGATAATCGGAAGCTGACTTGTGCTGGATACCCGGAAGCTGGCTTGTGCTGGATAATCGGAAGCTGGCTTGTGCTGGATAATTGGAAGCTGGCTTGTGCTGGATAATCGGATGCTGGCTTGTGCTGAATAATTGGAAGCTGGCTTGTGCTGGATTATCGGACTTGTCACAGACACTGGACATGGATATTGGAGTCGTCACAGGCACTTTACTTGAGACGGATAGTGGACATGGATACTGGAGTAGTCACGGACACTGGACTTGAGATGGATCCTGGACACGGGATACAGTACTGGACATGGATACTGGTTAGTCACGTAAACAGGTTTCAGGGAACTAGATACGGAACCTTCGCAGCCTAACATAGGGTTAGAACTAACATTGCTCAGGCACTGAGGAAGTAGGCAAAGTTCCTTAAATGTCCAGAATGTGCTCAGATAGTCTGGGGGCAGAATACTGGTGTGTGCGCTAGCCCTTTAAGAGCTGGGACAAACACCCAGCGCGCACCCTACGGGCATAGGCTGAGGGTGGAGGAGAGCGCAGAGCGCGTCGGCGTCCCAGGGCAGGGAGACACACGGCAAAGCAGACAAACAAGCTGGAGGGTGCTGGGGGGAGTGAGACCGCGGCCGCCGATACTATAGTACCCCTCACCTTATGCCCCCTCTTGTTAGGTTCGAGAGTGTAAGAGGAATTTTTTGATGAGCGCAGGAGCATCAATGATCTCTTCAGGCTCCCAAGATCTCTCCTCAGGACCAAAACCCTTCCAGTCCACAAAGTAGAAAGTTTTCCCTCCAACCATCTTGTAGTCCAGAATCTCCTTGACTTCAAATACATCTGAAGAACCTCTGGGAGCAGAAGCAGCATTAGAGGACTTACTCTACAGGTTGAGGACCACATTTTTCAGGAGAGAAACATGGAAGTAGTTGGAAATCTTGAGAGTAGGAGGCAGACTTAGTTTGTAATGCACGGGGTTGATTTGTCGTAAGATTTCAAAGGGACCATGAAACCTGGGAACAAATTTGCAGGAATGAATTTTTAGACGAATATTTATAGAGGATAACCAGACTTTAACTCCAGGAGAGAATTGAGTAGACGCCTTCTCTTCCTATCAGCGCATTTCTTCATTCGAGCCACCGCCTGCAAGATCGCTTGCTTGGTTTTCTGCAACATCTGAAGGAAACTTTGATAGGAAGCAGCTGCAGGAACTTCAGAGGTAGCAGGCACCGAGAGAGGCACACGAGGATGTTGGCTGTAAACTATAAATAAAAGCGAAGTAGCCGTGGATTTACTCGTATGATAATTATATGAAAATTCGGCTCACGGAAGTAGATGTTCCCAGTCGTCATGTTGAGCCAATACAAAATGGCGGAAATAGTCTTCGATACACAGACGAAAAGTCCAGTTTTATGTCCAGGAGTTTGCACAGAGCTTTCCAGAATTTGGATGTGAACTGGACACCACGGTCAGAGACAATGTGGAGAGGTAATCCGTGCAGATGAAACACATGTTAAATAAAAAGACTTGCCAAGCGAGGAGCTGAGGGAAGGCCTGTCAAAGGAATAAAATGTGCCATTTTGGAGTAACGATCAACAACTACCCAGACAGTGGTGCAGCCATCAGAGGAAGGCAAATCTGTAATAAAATCCATAGCGATATTCTGCCAGGGACCGGCAGTGGCTGGAGCAGGCCCATAGGTTTTGTAGCCAGCGCTACATACTGTATAGCTCTCCCACATATTTGTCCTACTAATATTAAATATTACCCAGTATAATTTGTTATTTTTTGCATCAGAAAATACATTTTTAAATGAGTCATTACCCCATATGTATCCTCAATGCACTGGCAGTAGAGATGACTGGATTTCCCAAAATTCATTTTGGGTCCGATTTGATTAAACTGGGCGTCAGATTCGATTCCGTGCTAATAAATTTGTTGTGACTCGAAAGTAAGCCGATTGCCCTGAAAGTCGTGTATGACATTCTGAGGTCATATAGGACTGTATCCAACCCTTTTCAAGCTCTTTAATGCCAAGTCAGTATTAGTTATGTCAAAATGAGAGCAACATATATGGCTATGGGTAATAGTATTATCCGATGAATATCTGATAGTAGCCGAGGGTAACAAACTGCCTGTTTAAAAAACACACTACACTGTCACATTTTTTATTCCTTTTAAAATCTAAAAATGATCCAAAAATGTTTCCTTTTTGGGGGCAGATGCCTGCCGGTTCTTATAAACGCACGGTGGTATCGGAAGAAGTAATGGCTTTTTTAACAAGCGGTCCAAAAATTATCCCTTATTTGGGAATAGCAACAGGTTTGGTGTTATTTTAAGAGAAAAAATAATAAATATATATATATATATATATATATATATATATATATATATACATACATGTATTATCCACCGCTTCCACCGCCACAACTACCTGTTCAAGTAACAGTGTGCCTGACTGTCCCTGAAAGGGAAAAAGGCATGGCATTTTACTCTATTTATTTGAAAAATAATTGTCACTTGGACACATACTAATGTATAACGGCATTGTATAAATGCAAAACATTTAATGATGTCACGTCATAAGGCAGTGGCACGCTATTATCACCAGGATTAATATTATTGAAGAAGATTGGTGAATCATGTGATGAAGATTGGTGATTCACAAATGAATGTAAGAATTGTTTAGCTTTAGAGGCACTCACTCACAGCAATGGCTGCCTGTGCCTGCCTAACTAAAGGACTGATACAGACTGACTCCTATCTCCCTATCAAATTATTGTAAATCTATTCTAATTATGTATTCACTAATCTTTTATACTCATTATGAAACACACTCACTGACACTAATCCACCAATATTTATTTGTATTATGTGTTCTACTATCTCTATTCTCTGTCTGTCTGATGTCCCCTCTCTCCTCTCTCTCCCTACAAAGCAGAATCATTTTCTGGTTGCACTATTTATAGTGGGTGTGACTCATATGACTGTCAGCCACTAAGCCATCGGTGACTCACACCTATACACTTCATGATTGGCCGTGCTAGAGGGCTGCCTGCAAGGCATTATGGTCATGCCCACTGGGCCGCCGCCCGAGGTCATGGGATTCTTCTACTCTGTCTTCTTTTGATCTGTAAAATGGCATAATGAATTTGTTTCATGTAGAATCGATTCGCTCATCTCTCACTGGTGAAATAAAATATTTTATATGTACCATCCATAAACTGAGGAATTCAATTCTTAGAGAAATGTGTGTCTTGGAAACATAATACATTTGGAGCAAATTTACAAAGGCTTTCTTTCTTTTACAAGAAGAATTGAAACTCTCTAACATTTCCTGTTAAAACCTTTCACAAAATTTCTTAACCCCACTAATCCTGGAAAGTGGTAAGAACCCATAATGCGGGAAAGAGATGTAGTAGAGATAGATAGGGGGAAAACACTCACATAACAACAAACAACAAAACCAAATGTAACCCCTAAGTTCAGTTATATGCAAATTTTTCTTCTCTTCTGATACAATTCATAAAACATAAATGGTCACTGTCGTTTCAACTAACTTGTGGTAATTATATAGGCACAGTTGCCACCATCACAAGTGTAATATATTCTTAAAATCTGTTGTTTTCCAGGTGAAAAATCACTCTAAACATACTGCCACTAGGTGTCTCACTTCTGAGCTATTTGCAGTCCACTCCCCTTCGTCGGGGTCTTTCCGTCTCTAGTTACAGACAAGCTGGGGCAAGAAAACAGGAAAGGTAAGTATAATAACAAGCTTGATGCGTGCCCCCAACTCCAGCATTCACACTCTGCACTGCACAGTCCGGACAGTACAGAGCTTGCTAATAACACTAGGTAATAACAGAGAGGAGGAGTTTTGGACCAGACAGCTTGCGATTGGACAGTCATAATGCACGCTTCAGAGAAAGTGCTATACATTATGGGTAGTAAGGGAATGTAAGTCCATTTAGAAAACTACTGGCAAGCTTCCCTGACTTTGGACACAACCCCAGTTTCTGAGCAAATTGCATTTAGCGGCACAAAGAAATTGGGCGCCGGGGACAGTGTAAAGTACAACATGGAGTGATAAAAACCACCTGTATTACACAAGTAACATGCTACCTATTATATTATAAGCTATTTTTGATTTTTGGTGAAACAACAGGTACCCTTTAAGCATCATTTGGCTACATGGTCACCTCCACCAGGTTTACCCTTATACTATCAACTCTACTTTTATGCCAGAAAACCTAAATGTACACGATATATTTTTAAATAATTCCAACAGGCATACCCCCATTTCACTTCTTCACTGTCCAAATCTTATGCAATTGTTTTGACATTTTAGGCGACTGCTCCACTTGAATCCCCTCTGTACAGCTTCTTCCACTCTACTTGCTGAATATAATTTTTCTTCCATCAATGTAAATCACAACCCCCATTTATATTGAATTTGCGCATTCTGCAGAGTATCAGTCACTGGCCTAAATGTTAGTTTCTTTGCCAGTGCAGAGGCCGCTATATTCTGAAATAATTTGACTGAGCCAAAAGGATCCAGCAGGATCCTTCTAACTCTTATTTCCACCATCACTCTTTCTTTGACATCATCAAGCTAAAACTTCATGATTAAATCTCTCAGAAGATCAGAATTTTTTCGTTTACCAAAAATTCTGTGTATAAGTTTGATCCTTAATAAAAGCTTACAGCAAACAGATTTAAAATCATTCCCATGAGGTCATAGACATATTCTTGAACTCTACATATCATAATATTACTTTTCTGGTGGTTTCTTCTTTTTCACAAGTAATTAAATAATCTCTTATTGACTTTTTATTTACCCCAGGAGATGATTCACTATCCTTCCGTCTTCTTCCTTTATGCATTACTATGATCTCAACAATAATCAATACTGTTACCTTAATAAACTTTTAGCAGCAGGAATACAAACTTTAAGATCTATTCCAGATCCTTTGTGATCGCAGCTTTAATAACTTATAGAACAGACTTTAATAAAGTGTCCCTTAATTCTTCATAAAACAACAACTAAATCATAATCACTGTTTATAGCAAGTTCACCCCATATCTCCTTATTTCTCCGTTTTCCATATAGGGGTTACCCAGCTAGCACTTCTCATTAATATGAGGGATACTTTCAATCACCAGGTATAGAAAGTTTGCCATAAAGCTCCCGTTTTTTTCTTAGTTTTCCATATAGAAGTTATACAATGGGAGCTTTTCTTTTATGTTAGAGTAACTCACAGTCACTATTTGTAGCAAGCTCATCACATAATTAATGTTGATATATGAGACCCTTTCAATCACCAGATTTGTCACAAAACACCAACTTTTTTCTCAATTTTTTATATAGAAGTTATATATAGGAACCTAGCATTTATATTATAGTAACTCACAATCAGCAAGTTCACCACACATCTCCTTATTTATCAGTTTTCCATATAGAGGTTACACAGCTAGCACTTCTCGTTGATATAACAGACACTTTTGATCAACAGATTTTTTTTTCAGTTTTCAATTATTGAAAACTGTAATATGTCCTATTTTGTTCCGTTTTCAAAGATCCCTCGATAGACTCAAGTCTATGGGGATCCGTGAAAACGGGACCCGCACCGGGGCAACGCGGACGTGAAAAATGGCAATTGTTCAAATCCGAGTTTCCCCAGGTTCGTGTGAATCCGGCCTTAGACTGGGTTCATACATCAAAAAACACCTACAAAATGGCAGCAGTTTTATTACATTGTGTTTTTATGGCTTTTTTTTTCATATCTTTTGTACATTTTTATGTTTTTTTTAATGATTATTATGAAAATCCTATTGCAGTCTTTGGAAAGAATGGCATGAAAAACACCACACCCAGAGCATGCTGCAATTTAAAACAAATGACACTGACCACAGAAACAAAACAAAAAATCACGACAAACCAAAATTATATGTGTGTAAAGATATTCATATTTTCCTATTACAGCAATCAGAACAGCATTTTTGGCTTTAAGAAGCACCTGAAAAAAAACAAAAAACGACGCAGTGTGTAGCCTTAGGGTATGTGCACACGAGAACTGTCTTTTACGTCTGAAAAGACAGACTATTCAGGAGAAAACAGCTGCGTCGTTTCAGACGTAAAAGCTCCTCCTCGCATTATGCGAGGCGTCTTTGACGCCCGTAATCTTGAGCTGCTCTTCATTGAATGCAATGAAGAACGGCTCAAATTACGTTGCAAAGACGTGCCCTGCACGTCTTTGCCGAGGCAGTCAATTTACGCGTCGTCGTTTGACAGCTGTCAAACGACGACGCGTAAATGACAGGTCGTCGGCACAGTACGTCGGCAAACCCATTCAAATGAATGGGCAGATGTTTGCCGACGTATTGGAGCCCTATTTTCAGCCATAAAACGAGGCATAATACGCCTCGTTTACGTCTGAAAATAGGTCGTGTGAACCCAGCCTTATTGGTTAATCTGGGTCAGACTTCTGTGAATTTTGGGTGCATCCTGCTTCAACCTGAACAACAACCTTGTCTACTTTACAGAATCCATTTTTATATACCCTATTAGGGAATTTTGAGCTAATAGAGGGATGTCCCATGTTCTGGATCCTCATTTCTTGGCCAGAGTGGAGAGTGGTTACAAGGAGCATTTCTTGTACTGGAGGACCTGTCCTACCCTGCACTAAACAGACAATCCATTGATTTGACTGAGCACTGTCTAATGATTCATTTCCCCTATGTTGGCACTGCAGGGAAATTGAACACTAACTGCCAGATTTCCCCACAGATTGTAGCTGATCACTGGGGGGTCCCAGCAGGTTGATACTTTGTGATCTACTTATTGTTGAGGAACCCTTCTTTCAAGTTGGGATTGTCCAAAGCAGAGAACACCTTTAATGAACAGCAGTAGACCTAATATTCTTGCCTTCAGTGTGTATAGTAAAATTATGAGTATTATAGTAATCCTAAAGCGAGCATGGATTTAATAGTATCAGGCAATCTCTACCACTTATGTAATAGTGGATAGACTAAAGGGGGTTTTACACTGGGCAATTATCGGGCAGACAAGCGTTCATAGAATGCTCGTTGCCAATAATTGCCCTGTGTAAACTAGGCAGGGATCAGCTGATCGTATCATTTATGAAAAAAAGTGAAATATTATCGTTGTTGGCAGCACATCTCCCTGTGTAAATAGCGATTGGAGTAACGACCGCTCGTCCACATCCATAGCTCCGTGTGACAGGAGCAAATGAGCGCCTATCAACGAGCTGTCTCGTTGATCGCGTTCTTTGCACAGGCCAAAATTGGCCAATGTAATAGGGCCTTTAGTCCATAGTTGCTTCTTTTTGGGATATCAAATTTCAATCTCAGTCATCGAAGTTCAGATTGGACAACAGAAGACACATAAGATACGTCTTTATGACATTAATACAATAAATCATTCTCAAAATGATTCTGTCTACTTTTAAACCCAAATACTGCATATGATTAAGTTGTCAACAAGGGGATGATTGTGTGTATGTGGATAAGCTTAAAAAAGTGATATATTTGTACAAGTATAAGATAATAAATGCCTACCAATATAATATCTTCTATATTACGAGCTGAGTCTATATAGTGACACTACAGCCTGTTCACAGTTTGAAAATAAAATGCAAACTAAGCAGAACAAAACTGCTATCTAATTATCTTATCTCAGACCTTGAAAAATATAGTCTGTTTCCTAGAAAAGTGATTTTGTCATACAAAGCATTTTTGTTGCCAATGAAAATTTCTTGGCTGTTGATCTCACATTCTACCCTGGAATCTGACCTGGTCTAGGAAATAATGCTGTGCTTGCGAGGCTCTCGCCCTCTAGAACACAATTTCTCTCCAGTTATACACCTTCATAATCAGCCTCCCAAACACACCTCTTTAGTGTCCGGCTCACTTTGCTTTGAGTAATTATCTAAGGATACCAGAGAGGTTGATGCCAGTGTCAGATGAATACCTACAACCCTAAGTGACTTTCAAGCTGCTGTCGATCACATCTAAGTTCATAACTCTTTCACCGAAGCTGTCAGTCCCGCTGACCTGACGGATTCAGGTTTCAGAGGAAATACAGCTTCTATGCATCCAGGATACATAGAAGATGCATCTCAAAAAGTAAAAAAAATTGTTAATAAAAACAAAGTACAAAGTTGCACTTAAATTACAAAGTTTCACTAAACACTATAATACATTGTTTAAGTAAAAAAAAAAAAAAGTATTCAAAGGTTTCCATATCCTTTAAAATTTCCCTTCACTGCAACCAAGAAACCTAGGCCAACCCATGAAAAACAACCGCTTAGCATTATCCCTCCTCAACCAAACTTTACACATGGCACGTAGTGCATGCGCTGATATGTCTACATATCAGCAACTAGAGTTAACGGGATATATATTACGTCTTTGTAAACAAGGGGACGTTAGACGAGTTTCAATGCCACTCATATCTTTATTCCAAACGGGGGAATTAGATTTAAAATAAAGGGAACTCAACTTTACTGAGTAATTATAGACCAATATGCATTGGCTAAACATCCAATAACCACAAAGATATATATTTAGGGATGATTGTCAAAAGGACCCCTATAAATTGCATTAGACTAATTGAGTAACAGTACATAGACTCTTTGTCGGACAATCTTACGATCTGGTTGTCTTACAAAGGAGATTCCACCCATCGTTAAAAAAAACAACCCAATGTATTCATCTTATTTTGGCGCACAATGGGAAGAACCCTTATTTGAAAAGGCCTCGCAAATGTGCGCTTAGACACCTCAGAAATTAGCACCTCAATATGTCTGAAATAAAGTCTCTCCATTACAAAAGGAAATTGCACCAAACTTTGGCACCCCCACAGTTTAAATCCAGCTAAAAACTATTCAGAATACAACCCAAAAAAGAGTCAGTGCATATATTACTTAATAGTCATAGAGAATCATGTATATAATTCTTCAATCAGAGTGTACGTATGTTTAGAACCAAAGCATGGCAGTACAGTATGATCACAATATTAATAATCATACATTACCCCTTCTCATCACTCAAAGAAGTTTATCTTAACATAGGATGCACTATATAATTTGTTATGCTAGAGATAACCCTAATTTTCAAAATAAACCCAAATCATATTAGGCTTCGTTCACATCTGTGCTAGGGCTCCATTCAGTCGGAGCTTTCTGTTGGAACGGAGCCCTAACAGACACAAACGGAAACCACAGGTTTCCGTTTCCATCACCATTGATTTCAATGGTGACGGATCCGGTGCCAATGGTTTCCGTTTGTCTCCGTTGTGCAAGGGTTTCCGTTGTTTTGACGGGATGAATACCAATGTCGACTACGCTATTGATTCCATCAAAACTACAGAACCCTTGCACAACGGAGACAGACAAAAATCATTGGCACCGGATCCGTCACCATTGAAATCAATAGTGATGGAAACGGAAATCTTTGGTTTTCGTTTGTGTCAGTCAGGGTCTCATTCCGACGGAAAGCTCAGACGGAACGTAGGAACGGGACCCTGGCACAAATGTGAACGAAGCCTTCACAATAGTATCAACGAATATTCATTGTCTGGTCCAGGCATTCATGTAACACCTTTATTGTCTGGTCGTTGTCTGGTCCAGGCATTCATGTAACACCTGCATATGTGAAAAGTGTATCTAAGAAAACAAAAGAAAAATAAATAAAAACAATATTTGGGTCAATGTATTATTAATACACTATTGACCTAATATACACAAAATCAGTACACCATTGAGAAATACTAGATAAAGGCATTTATATTGTATTCAATATTAAGACCCACTCGGTTGAAGACTGTCAAGTGAAAATATCCACCGTAATTCTTTTTTCTTTAATAAAGTCTCCATATCTCCAACCCTATGAAGAGGGGGCACATTGTCAATCTCCCTAACAAGCATTTGTCTAATAGAGTATTTAAAGTCAATACAATTTTAACTACCGCAAACTCAATCACCTTTTTACGAATTGTAATCTTATGTTTATCAATTTGTGCCTTGACTTCTATACTAGTCCTACCTACATAGATCAACCAACAGGAGCATGTAATCATATACACTATATAACAGGGGGAGCACATAAACAAATATAGAATCTAACATTTCTTTCCTGTATACAGATGTGTGAAGAATGAACCTGTAATCATATTTCAACAACAGGAACAACCTAGGCAATATATGTTACCTTTTTTGGGGGTATTAAGGTATGTCTGTTAGAGGTCCCTTAGATGTACCAATATCAGACTTTACAAGATTATCACGCAAATATCTACATCATCTGTTTGACATTATTGACGGATTGATGAAATCAGGTATTGTTGAGCCACCTATTTTTAATCTATGACCAGTTCTTCCGAAGGGTCTGCAAAATCCTACCACCCAGTGGTCCATAGGTCAATACAAAAGGCATTTGCGTGGTCCTCCCTAATTTATTCTTCCCGACCAAAAGAGTGTCGAGATCGACAGTCTTCATATTGTCCCTATATTTATCCATTAAACTAACTGGGTGACCCCTTCTCTAAAATGTATCACACATAGAGTCAAGTCTTACATCTCCTTCAAAAATAATTTCGATTTTAACATCTCACCCTCTTGGTAAATCAATGCAACAAAAATTTGAACCTGCCTATCGGACCATCTTAGTGTAAATGGTAATTCAGAGAATCTACTATTAAGTTTATCCTTAAACAGTTGCAATTCCTCAAGGGTTCTCTGCTACACAACAAATACATCATCAATGTATCTTAGCTAGCATCGGACATGTCCCCAGCTGAGACCACATCTCAGACTGAACCTACTTCCCAATAATAATTTGTTTTGTACAAAATGTGGGTCTATTTCCAACAAATATTCTTTTGATATAATGCTGCATAATATACAATTTTTACAACAGGAAATGGTGAATTGTAACAAAGTTATTAATGGTTTGGAACTCCAATTAACTATTTCTCTAAAATCAGAACAGTGGGTCCTATATAAAGAGAAAGCTGATCAAAATCTGGAGACCTTTCGTAAAGATATTGAGCACACAAAACACGTTAAATGGTTCAGGAATTTAAAGGACCATGGGAGAGTTTTTAATTGCAGTACCAGTGGAGTCTTTCAACAGGACATGAATATGGAAACAGGACGAAAAAATTGACCACAACAGACATGTGAACGACTGAGGGGGAGACCATGTGATATTTTTAGACTCACCACATCAGAATCAGAAGTACCTCTAGGAAACCTTTTTTTAGACAAAGGAGGGATGCACAACATATGAGAAATGGAAAAACCAGGAACGACCGCAAACATAGGCGATACCGACAAAATAAACGTCATCAGGCAAAAGTACATATAGACATATAAACAAGAAACCTCAGAGGAGGAATTAGTTGTAAACATTTATTTATGCATATTGACTGACATGCAGATACATTTTTTTATCATTCTGCCCAGTGACCAATACTGAATGGTTTTAAATGGAATTCGACTTACATGCTTTGTTTGCATGTTGAGACTCAAGTCTTATTTTTCTGATGAGCCCACAAAGTTTAATGGTATACAGGGAGCATCTAATTCTGTAGAAACTACAACTTTCTCCATAAAGGGTACAGGGCTATATAGAAAGAGTAAATTACAACCTACACATGATAACCATTTCATTGAATCTTATATTGTACCCACACAAAAGGAAGTTAAAGGGTTAAAGAAAATGAAGTCCCTATATACCATTAAATCTAACGTGACCATAGATGAAAGATGTATACTGTCAGAATTGTCCTACAACCAGGGCATTACTATTAAGTCCGCTAACAAAGGGGTTGCCCTTGTTGTGATAGACGCTTACACATACGTTCCTGAAATTATGAGACCGCTGACTGATACAGATGTATATGAGAGATTACAGGGCAGTCCTACTAATAGGTTGAATTTATAACCAAAGATAATGTTGGAAGATGCTAGGATAGATGGCTAAATAGATAAACATTTGGCTGACTACTTAACAGTGACCGTACCTATCATACCAATATTATATATTTGACTGAAAATTCATAAAAGCATGATTGACCCGTCAAGTCATCTAATAGTATCTGGACATGGTTCTCTGTTTGGTAATGCAGCAATTTTTCTTAATCGGGTACTTATGCCATCAATTCTAGGTGTTATGTTAAGATACCTCTGACTTTCTAGTGAAAATCTCAGACATGGATTTTTTTAGAACAGATTATTTTGACATCCTCTGATGTCGTATCTCTGTACACGTCAAAAGATGATAACGGGGGTATTGTGGCAGCAGAGTGTATGTTATCCAGTGCGGACATGTCCCCAGGGCGTACATGGTTTGTCTTGACGATGCTAGAGTTCGTCCTTAACAACAATTATTTTGTGCAATAAATGACACTATGTGTGATAAATTTAAGAGAAGGGGTTACCCAGTGAGTTTAGTGGATAAATCTGGAGATGATATCAAGACTGTGGAATGCGAAACTATTGATCTGGAAGAATAAATTGAAGAGGACCACATGAATACCTTTTGTATTGATCTGTGGACCACCAAGTGTTAGAATTTTGAAGGCCCTTAGGAAGAACAGGAAGATATGTGAAGGAGAAAAAAGAGGGGTCGGAGGAAAACAATGGCGCTCCTCTAAGGTGATATTGTATGGAAAACAATTGAAGCAATGCAAGGTAAGTTGGTTTACTCACCTAATTGTGTTGTGCACCTGTAGGCACAACGCTACTGCTTCGCATATATAACGCAGAAGATCTCTTTTTGTGGAGTCGGCTGCCACCCGCTGCTATCCCACGGGTAGAAGCCTCTATATCCGGGGTAAACGAGAACTGGAGATTTGAAGAAAAAGGTTGCAGCTTCCGGGACACGGCGCCAGACCGGTAAGTAGTCAAATCGATGTATAGATTTTTTAATATCTTTATTGTTACTAATACACTACGCGTTTCAGGAGCGGGACCTGTCCAGTCCTGAAACGCGTAGTGTATTAGTAACAATAAAGATATCGAAAAATCTATACATCGATTTGACTACTTACCGGTCTGGCGCCGTGTCACGGAAGCTGCAACCTTTTTCTTCAAATCTCCAGAACTTAGGAAGAACAGGTCACTGATTAAAAAAGGTTTCTGAACAATTGCTTTTCTCATCAATCCGCCAATGATGTCAAATAGATGAGGTAAAAGTTTGCATGATAATCTTGTAAAAAACTACATTGGTTCTTCTAATGGACTTCTACAGACATACCTTAATACCCCAAAAAAGGTAACTTCCCTTGCCTAGGTTGTTCTGTGTGGAAATATGATTAAGGTATCATATTTCACACATTCATATACAGGAATGAAATGTTTGATTCCATATTTGTTTACATGTTCCTCCAGTTATGTAGTGTATATAATACATATTCCTGTGAGTTGATCTGTGTTGGGGAGACTACTATAGTAGTCAAGACACAAATTAATAAACATAAGAGTACAATTTGTATAAGGGTGATTGAACTTCTGGTAGCCATAGGATTTATTGCCTTTAAACACTCTATTAGTCAAATGCTATTCAGAGTGATTGACCAAGAGCCCCATCTTCATAGGGGTGGAGATAGGCAGATTTTATTAAAGAAAATAGAATTACAGTTTTAATGTTAAATACAGTATAAATGCCTTTATCTAGTATTTCTCAATGGTGTACTGATTATGTGTATAATAAGTAGATTGTGTATTAATATTACATTGACCTAGATATTGTTTTACTTATTTTTCTTCTGTACTTTTAGATACACATTACACATATGAAGGGGTTACATGGATAGCGACTGCATGGTTACTTGGACTAGACATCGAAAATTCCTTGAAACTATCACTAAAATGATTTGGGGTTATTTTGAGAATTCGAGTTATCTCTGGCATAAGAAGTTAAATCTATGTTAACATAAACTTGTTTGTGTGATTATTAATATTGTGATCAGTATGTATTGCCAAGCTTTGGTTATAAAAATACCTGTACTCTAATTGCAAAATTATGTACATGATTCTCTATGAATCTTTATTAATATATGCACTGTCTCTTTTTGGGTTGTATTACTGTATGTATTTTTAATATATTTTGGCTTGGACTTAACTGTTGGATGCCAAAGTTTGGTGCAGGAGTATGCTATAATGGAGAGACTTTATTTTGCACATATTGAGGTGCCTATTTTGGAGGTGTCTAAGCAAACATGTAAAAGAGACCTTTATAAATAAGGGTTCTTCCCATGGTGCGCCGGGTGAAATGAGAACATTGGGTTGATTATATAGCAACCCAGTTCACAGTAACTTCTCTGAACCTGTAAGACACCCAGATCATAAGATTGTCTGACAAAGAGGCTTTGTACTGTTACCCAATTAGTCTAGTGCAATTTATAGGAGTCCTTTTGAGAAATCATCCATAAACATATGTCCTTCTGGTTAGTGCGTGGTTAAAGAATGCTTATTCTTTAAAAGGATTTTTCCTTCTCCTTCCCTCTCTATATGTATTCCTTCATTGATCTAGCATGCCATTTAAACATGTGATGTGGTATTTTGATCATTTACACAACATGGCCATTCAGGGTGAGAGGGGATAGTTGTATACCTCTTTTGATACTTACGATCTACCTTGAATATATCCCCCCCCCCCAATTGGAATAAAGACATGAGTGTTGTTAGGTAGACGTGTCTAACATCCACTTGATTACGCAGAGGTAACTTAGTTCTCGTTAACTCCATGTGCCACATGTATTGTTGGTGCGTGCGTGGGTATTCATCTGATATTTGGGTGAGGTTTCATCAATTGAAGTGCTGCCACAGGAGCAGTAGTAGTGTTAAGACGCCGACGCATGCGCAGTTAATAATAATGGCCTATGGTTCCACCCTGACGCTGTACAACTCCATTTGATGTACGTTTCACTGATTTAATATTAAATATTTAATTCCTATATATGTGCTTTTTACTACTGACTTTTTATGTTAGATTGGATCTTGTGAGTTCATTTATTGAAAGTAATGACACAAAAATGGAGAGGTTAGTAATTTACTTATCAATTGGTTAACCCGAAATGTGAGTCTTTTAAATGTTTGCACAATCTGCATGACACGTATGCTTGCCTAAGACTTCTACATGAGTCGAAACGCTGTATGCGTTACTATATTTATAAACACTTTTAGCCACGTGGATGCTGTCATAGATTTTTTTACACCCCATTTGTTGTAGCGTCACCTTTCCAAAAGCCTTCAACCATGTCCACCAACCAGGACAAGTTATCATGGGACAAACAAAAAACCATAGCAACAGTATCCAAAATCAATGTCTAGGAAGGACAATGAAGTGGTGGAGCCTTTAGTTTTTTCTTCAGACAGGAGAAATTCAATATGCTGCATCATAAAACAAAACCTATCCAACAGGAAACGACAGCGGTCACTAGCCACCAGGCCAACAAACAGGAAATCATCTAAATAATGCAACACAGCTTCTGAGCCAGTCTCATAATGTACTACCCACACCAGGAAGGAGCTGATCATCTCAAAGTAGTGGCATGAAATGGAATAGCCTACTGGCAGACACATGTCGTAACAGCAGCAATAATCCACAACACAACTAAACCGATGGAAGCAATCAGGATGAACAGACAATAATCTGAAAGCCGAAGGAAACAAGAATCCGAAGCCTAATCCTTAGAAAGTCGTCATTCACCGATAAGCCCTTAGTATAGGACAAATGATGAATGAGTCCGAATTTTCCAGGCTCCTTCTTCAAAGCTACCTCATCATTGAAACACGGAGATTGGCAAAAGTCGGTCACAGAAAGGGCCTGCAATCTGCCTCAAACCCACCTCCTTAGCAATCTTGTAGCTCAACACTTGTGCGTTTTGCCTAGCAGACTTAAGGTTATGTGCAAAAACCGGGGAACAACACAAAGTAAACCTTTTGAAAAAAATAAATAAAAGCCAAATCTAATAACTGCCGCATCTTCCAGCCTAGAATACATGGCGTGCCACGGCTTCATTGCGAGTACGTTCATCTTAATCTTTCATCTCCAATTGTTCCCTCGTTGTTGGGGATGGTTTCTGTGACAGGGGCAGTGGTATGCTGCATGCCCCCCACCATAAATGAAGCACTTGTGCTTAGAACTTCATAAAATTGCCAGGAGGGGCCTGGTTGCTTGACAAACACTGAACCTGCTGTGGCAGATCCAATAGCCCTCCTCTCCTTGTCAACTAAAGCCAGATTAACCAATACCAAGGACCATATATCTGTGTAAGCATTATACCAATTTTTTTGCTTGGTTTTCTCAATTAAGTGGACCCTTAAAGGGCTAACCCCTCAGAAAAAATGTGTCCTTATAGAAGCACGCAGCAACTGGAAGAGGAGCAGAGAATGGGGTCACTATAGGACCCAACATATCTAAAACTAATTTAATAACACCTAACAATTCACCCTGCCCTGACCCACCCGAACCCAATGCACCAGCATAAGGAGAAACAGCAGGAGCAACAGGCGATGAACCTTTTTGAACCACCGGAGGAGTGACTTTCACCGACCCAGCGCTACATCTGCTTGGGGACCTGAACGAACGCTGAGGCTCCCCCTTCACAAAGGACTCATGGAGCTGCAGTACCAATCATCCACTCAAGGATAGGGATTTATCTGGATCTCCCCGAGCATTCGGAAACACAAGAATAGTGACAGGACCTGAGCTCCGCCCATTAAACCCATAGGAACTGTGGCCATTGTTGAAGGATGTGACCGAGGGAACGTCTTGAGCATCAAAAACCGGGGGGGGGCAACCTTTGGCACTTATGAGGCAATAGAAAGCACTGGCGGGAGAACAACTTGCTGTGAATTAGGATGAGTATCAGGCATGGTAGGTGGCTCATTATTAGCGGAGATAACATGAGCTGGCTGTGCAGAAAGGAAAAAATCCTGCATAGCAATTGTCTGACTGTGGGGGAAGGGGTGTGGACATGAGCCTAGAGGCAGACAAGGCAGAGGGGGGAAGAGCTAAGCTGTGATACAGCATTTCTGCTACTCTGATCGCTTGTTATACCAGGGGAGGGGGCCTCAAGGGCTGTCTACACTGTGGAAGTATTGCTGCCCCATTCATGTAGTCATCGACTGGACTAGGACTTAAACTAACTGGCAGCCTTAAGTGAAGGGATGGCCACCACGCACCCTAGGAGCCTGAACAGGAGCAGCTGCAGCAGCCATGACCGAAGGAGCAGCAGTCCCAGCAACACAAAAGCCTAGTTAAGCCAATTAACTCTCTCACTCCCCACCTTTTTGAGGAGCTCTGTAACATACAGGGATCTGCCAAAATGCTGATCTTCAAACTCACAAACTCGTTCTTCTTCTCATCAAGAGGCTCCCAGGAGAAAAAGAGGCTCACCCACAAGGGAGGGGGACAATATGAAACATAGGATAGGCAACACCTGAGGCTCAATGATTAGTGTGAGGATCAAAGGCTAGCCCGTCTTGTCCGATCCCACATAGGAGCTACTGTAGCACAAATTGCTAAAAAAAAGTTATTGCTGGCTATGATAGAAAGGTATCAGAAAACACAGAGCATTCCAGTTTACTGCTTTCAGGGCCAGCTGCTATTGGGAGTGCCTATGCTGACCCCTGCAAACTGTTTAAAGTGCCTACAATGGGTCATGGAGCAATGGAAAAAGGTGGCCTGATGAATCATAATTTTGTTCACAACATGTACACAGTTGGGTGCTTGTGCGTTGCTTACCTGGCGAAGAGATGGCTCCAGAATGCACTATGGGAAGAAAGCAAGCCGGCAGAGGCAGTGTGATGCTCATGGCAATGATCTGCTTGGAATCCTTGGGTCCTGGCATGCATGTGGATGTGGATGTTACTTTGACACATGCCACCTACCTAAACATTTTTGCAGTACACCTCTTCATGGCAGTGTTATTACGTAATGGAAGTAGCCACTTGCAACAGTATAATGAGCCCTGCTACACTGCAAGAATAGTTCAGGAAGGGTGCGAGGAACTATTGCCTTGGCCTCCAAATTCCCCAGATCTCAATCTGCTCGAGCATCCGTGGGATGTGCTAGAAAAGCAAGTCTGTTCCATTGAAGACCCACCTCGCAACTTACAGGTCTTAAATTGTGGCCATACCTGGATTCCTGCCTTCCCCCTGATTCCAGCATCCTTTTTTTTATTTCACTACATGCCTCCTTTCCCAACACAATCAGCCCCATTCGTTTGGTCTGCCTATATGCTAATTCATGAATTAATTGACAGCTGCATGCTCTCCACCACTCAGCATCAATGGGGCACAACTTTAAGCCACTCTAACAGAGATTAGCTTCTAACATCTTAGTGCCAGATACCGCAGGACACCTTTAGAGGTCTTGTGGAGTCCATACCTCAATGGATCAGAGTTTTTTTTGGAACGGGTCAGAGCTTTTTTGGCTTCATGAGGTGGATCTACGCAAAATTAGGCAGGTGATTTTAAAGTGGTTATCCGAATTTTTAAAATTGAAAGCCTATCCTTAGTATAGGCCTTCAATATTAGATCGGTGGGGGACCGACTCTGGGCACCCCCCGCTGTTCAGCTGTTGGAAGGGGCTGCGGCGGTGTACATTGGTTCTCCTTCTCGTTCGTACTTGCACGCAACATTATGTTTGTAATGGCTGTGCAAGGTATTGCACCACTGGACTGGATAACAGTGATTATAACTTAGGCATTTGGCTAACTTTAGTAAAACCTGTATGATAATTGGAGATGCGCTTGAATAAGTATACAAATGACATGGCTCTTTAGAGTAGAACTGATGTAAACTTCTTTTGAGTAGACAAAAAACAAATAGGTGTAAAATAATGACTAATCAAAAAGTGCTCAATACATAGACCATACCCTGCTCTTTATGAAGGTGACTGTTAGGTTAAAAGCTGTATTTTAGCTGAACATCTGTTCATTGAACAAAAAACAATAACAGGCCAATTGGTGAGTCATGTAATCTTTAGCTTGGATATCCTTTAAACGTGACCTGTTACTGATCTGATGTAATAAACTTACTGTTTCGTCTGGGATTTTGAGGAGATGCTGATTGTGAATCTGTCTGGACTATGTTCATCTACTGGAAGAATGTTTCCTTGATGCAGATTGTATACATTTTTTAAACACTTAGCAGGTCAGAGGGCTAGCTTGATTCAGAGCCTCCAGCAGATAGCTCACAGTTGATGACAGCTCTCGGAGACCACACACTGCGGTGACACATACCAATTTCTGCCCACACAGGTTTTCGTAACATATCAGTGTGTCAACACAGTAGTCCCTACATGAAGGATGGCCCCCTCAACTCTGTAGTGACACAATGGAAGACATTCTGCTTTAGAATACCTCATAGCAACATACTAAAAGTTGGGTAGGGAGCAATTACCCATAGTAGTGATCACATACTGTAGTGCCACGCAGCAACAAAAAAACTCCTGCTGCATGCATTGTCAGCAAAGAATTGATTTTAACTGGGGTCACTTACAAGTGTGAGTAGTCGTGGCTGTATGCTGCTCTTTCCGGTTGTATCTACTTTCCAAACTGACAGCTGGAAACAGCAAAGCGGCAAACAACCCTTTAGGCCCTGTTTACAGAGTTTTTTTTAACTGATTTTGACTTGGAGACCACTCTAAAAATGGCCGAAATTGCCCCCCATTGATTTCAATGGAATGCAGAGGCATTTTTTTTCCCGGGCGGCTTCTAGTGCTCGCGGGGGAAAAAAAGCAGCATGTTCCGTCTCCAACCTCCCATTGTAATCAATGGAGGAAAATGCTGCAAAACCTCAGGTAAAAAAGACATAGGAGGGTCAAAATCTGCCTCAAAATTCCTGGAGGAATTTTGAGGCAGATTTTTTCTACCTGCAAAAAACTCCATCTGACAGTGGCGTAGCTATAGGGGTCGCAGCAGTCGCGGCTCCCCGTTGCCACATGGCACTAACGGTACAATTGATTTTTTAATACTTTACTGGCTGGGCTGAGGGCCCCTCACGTGACATCATGATCACATGGTACACTCAATGTACCATGTGACATCACGTGAAGTTAGTTCCGGCCATTCATGAAGAGAACGCAACGAAGTGCGGATGGTGAGATAGAGCCTGGATGCCCTGGAAGTTGGAGCCGATCATCCGACTCCTCAGGAAACAAGACCTGGTGAGTCGCAGAAGGGGTCCGTGATGCGATGTGATGTATTGTATTGTATTGAGAGGAGAGCACAATTCATTACAAACTGTGAGTCGCGACTCTCTGGGGAGTCGTGTGAAGACCTCCGGGGGGGGCAGCCACCGAGGTTCCTGTTCCAACTGTATCTGCTTCGTCAGGATTCAGATACAGTTTAATTCAGGGCTGGAGCAAGGAGCTGACGGCTCCTTGCTCCATCATTCACTGTGCCGTGAGCCATGAGCGGCTCAGAGTAGGCAGGTGCGATGTAGTGACGTCATCGCGCCTGCCTGCACCGAGTCACTCACAGCACAGACCGGAGAAGAATTATACTGTGTTGGGCAGCTATGAGGGCATTATACTTTATGGGGGCATTATACTGTATGGGGTCTGCTATGCGGGCATTATACTGTGTGGGGCAGCTATTGGGGGCATTATACTGTGTGGGGCAGCTATCGGGGGTATTATACTGTATGGGGGCAGCTATGGGGAGCATTATACAGTGGGGGCTGTTGGGCAAGGTGGCTGGGCATAGGCGCTGCAGGGTTCTTGTGGTGGTAGGGAGGGGTAGGGGGGCCCAAGCTGAATTCTTGCACCAGGGCCCATGAGCCTTTAGCTACGCCCCTGCCATCTGAACAGGGCCTTAGGAGTCAACGTCAAGAAAGGGGCGCTTAGTCATGTATGTAGCCATGTATGGGGTTAAAAGCATTAGTCACAATTGGCAGATTGCAGGCCATTGTCAACGTCTCATGCGCAAAAGAGATGAGATCTGATGAAACAGCAATATGGAAGACTGGAGCAGAGGGTCCCATATTCTGGTACAGAAAGGATCATTGCAGGGGGCAATAGCCTTCATGTAATGGCAACCCGAAGTTTGTTCAGCTTACTCCAAATGTGCACCCTGAGGAGATAGGTTTTAATAATTTTTCTAACCTTTTCAGAAACAAACCCTACGAAACCCCAGATTTTCAAACAGGTGCACCCTGAGGAGATAGGTTTTAATAATTTTTGTAACCTTTTCAGAAACAAACCCTACGAAACCCCAGATTTTCAAACAGTAACCTATTTTACTAATAATGCTTGAAGAAAAACAAAAATAGAGACGGCGCTCTAAGGTAATACTGTATGTACTGATGGTATATTTGATATACAGATGAGTGAAGGTAGATTCACCTGGTTTAGTTGTGCAGAATCGTCAGCACAACTTAACTTTATAGCTCGTCTCCGGTAAACTGTGCTAGCCTCTGGAGCAGACCCACGGTAGATAGCTCCAATGTTGGAGTTTCTTCAGCGTGGTCATTCAAATTCGGAAAACTGGACAAAAATTCTCCTCGTGTCGGGCACTCTTGTGTAGCTAGTGCGGTGATTACCACGGACCCATCAGATGGATTTTAAAACAATTTATTGGACAACATGGTATAAAAACAATAAAAAAGACTGCTTTGTTTCAACCTCGTACTGAGGTCTTTGTCAGTCTTCTCCTCTCTGCCCATACTCTAAATTAATTCTACTTTCCACCGTTATTATACAGGACCCTGGAAACTTTGGACCGTTCTGCATAATTCAATCAATATATTTTTAATTTCTCATTTAGACCTCTGAAGGGATATGTAGTAGTGGGGGTGGGGTGGTAAATCTATCAATAATTATCATACATGCTGTCTACTCACTAAAGCTCTATGGCTTCTCTGACTGTGTCATTGTTTGTGAAGCTTTAATAAGACAGTGCAAAGAGAAAAAGGTGACAAATATTATATGGTACTGCAAAGTTAGCAGTGTTGAAAAAACATTAAACATTCAGCTAGTCTTGTCACTTAAGTCCTCGGAAGTGCTGATAGTTATGTCCCTTTATGTTGTAGTAACTGGAGCATAAAGGTTTTGTTTTATTATTTATCATGAACAATCCACAGCTGATGGTCTTTATAAAATGGAAAGTAATAAGGATAAAAATGTCAAATAAAAATACAACATTTAAACATGTATTATTCAAGGTTTACATATATTATTATGTTTACTAGTACTGCTACTTCTGCTACTTCTATTATTACTACTGCTAAAATAAGCCAATGAAAGACTTTACTACTGGTGAAGGTTTACCATTGCTTCAAAGATTATTCTTAGGAAACATATTAATAGTTATCCTCTAGTATATTTAGAAATCTCTACTGATTACAATAATAACATTATATTATGGAATTATGGAATTGCTTTAGTAAAGTTTATGGGGGGAATTTATCAAGCACTCTATGGCAGTTTTTTGGCATAGAAAAGTCACAATTGAGTTTTTGTGCTAAAATGTTACCGACTTTTGCATTTTTATACCGTCTCCACCACTTTTCAAAAAAGAGGGTGAAGCTTAGCAGGAGGGGCGTGGCCACTCACAGCCCAGCAAACTCATTATAATTTATGCCAGAAATCTAGCTCATAGCTGGTGTGGATTTTACTTTCTGGCACGTGGACAGCCAGAGATGCAGCTCTTAATAAATAAGGAACATTTTACTTAAAAGTGTTGTCCACTTTCTGAAAACTGATGACCTATCCACTGAATAGGTCATCAGTATATGATCGGTACGTGTCCGACATCTGGACCCCGCACTGATCCACAACTCTGGCTGACTCCGTGCACCGGATGTTTGGAACGGGATGCAGTAGTTGGAGCTGGAAGCAGATGGCTCCGACCACTGCATAGCGGCCGTTCAGCAGAACTGAGCTCTGCTCCTATTCACTACTCACTTCAGCTCGGCCGCTATTCATTAACAGGAGCGATCTGTTTCAGTCAACATTGTCTGGCGCCCGGAGGCAGCTGGAGTGGCGGATTGGTGCGGGGTCCGGATAGCGGACACGTACCGATCATATACTGATGACCTATCCAGTGGATAGGTCATCAGTTGTCAGAAAGTGGAAAACCCATTTAAGTGCTCTTTATATTAAGACTAGTGTATAAAACAACAGTCTTAATAAATCTTCCCCTATGTCTGCAGTCTTTATCCTGTTGAAGTGCCTGCTGGCCAAACATGGGGAATTCTATCAACTAATAGAATAGGTTTATAGTGGGGTCCCAATTCTGCATTGGTTCTAGAGTAGACAGAATTGCAGGGGCTGTGTAATACAGTCCAAGCATTACTGCCAGCGCATGAAACAGAGCAAAAGCAAGGGCAATTTTATTTCTCCTTACTGTCCACTCCAGATCCACTGAAGATAAGTTGGTCATATAAGTTTTTCCTCATTTTATTTCTATTACAATTCTATTCAGCCAGGAATATTAAATGTCAGAATACAGTGCAATTTCTAATATCATTATTGACACAGAAATCGAACGTGTTTCGAAAGCCTGACCTTTCAACCTATTAAGTTAGCCAATAAAATGTGTACATTTTAAAGGTGTTGTCTGGTTTAGGAAGCCCATTTTAAAAGTTAACAACAAAAAATTGGTCCCCCATTCAGAAACCTCATTTATTAGCCAGAGCATGAAGCGCTACAAATAGTGTCTCTGTGCAATGCTTAATTTCCCCTGTAGTGGTGCTGTAGGCAAACTGAACACTTGCTGTCAGGTTCCTCCACAGGTTACAGCTAAGATAATCATTGGAGTACCTGTGATCCTGTAATCAGCTTAGTATCAGACTTTTTTTTTGTTCTTTGTAATTAATTGTCCAAAGTGGACAGCCCTTTTATGTATGAACTCTCTAAATTATTTTATTAATGAAGCTAGTATTGTCATGTCTTCTATAATTTTACATTTATTTCCCCCTCAGGTAAACCAGTAGGGTATGGCTATAGCAGTCGGCGTTCACATCACAGAGGGATAGTGGATGAGTGCTGCTTCCAAAGCTGTGATCTGAGGAGGTTAGAGATGTATTGTGCACCTGCCAAGCCTGTGAAATCAGCGCGTTCTGTGCGTGCCCAGCGTCACACAGATATGCCAAAGGCCCAGAAGGTAATCCAGCATTACAAGAAGTCTGTTTGATGCAGTGGGCCGTAATAGAAGACATGCATCAATGTTTTTAAATGAAATTATATACTTAATCTGGAGTTATTCTGGCTGGTTAAGCAGGTTTCTTACCCTTGTTGTGTATTTTGCTTTAGTTATCCTTTAGTAAATGCACGCATAGTGAAATACCTCCTTATCTATTCACACTTCTCAGAACATGGCTTCAAGAAAGTATGAATAGTGCACCTAACACAGTCAGTCCTGCTCAGCAATTCTTGTCTCATGCACATCAATACTCATATTCAATTAGCTTCAATAGTAATAGTTATGTGTGTATTTGTTTGGAAATAGATGTAAATGGTGATTTAATCCACATAATGCCACTATAGCATTTTAACTAGTGTCCAATAAGCTTTATGTTTTTTAGAGCCCCCTCATTCTAGAAATCAATGGTTACCTAAGATGACAGATACCACCAATGTGATCCTCTCACATGTATCTAGGACATATCACAAGATCGGTTTCACTGGATTTACCCTTTAAAGGGGCATTTCCAACTTTAAATATTTTTGGCATATCCACAGGGGAGCGCTCTGGGATCCGCACCTATATCAAGAACGGGGGTCACCCGTTTTGTCTGGTGCGTTGGCTGCTGGCCGCAGGTTCGAGGCGAGGACTAGTAGAGAGAGGGCCACTCTTGCTTGACTGTTTTTGCAACTCCCGTTGAACAGAATGGAGAGAGACGCAAGAGAGAAGCCCCCCCCCCATTCCCTGTCTGGAAGCTGTGGCAAGCTTCTGTCAAAGCAGGCGAAATAGGGGTCGGATAACCCCACCTCTTAATATAGGTGCGGGTACCAGAGCTGGGACCCCGATCTATTAGACATTTATGGCATATCCTGTGGATATGCCATAAATGTCCTTGTTGGGAATACCCTTTTAAGTAGAATTAGAATTTAAATGTTTTATGGCTTTTGCAGCTTATTTGTGATACATATGAATAATGTGTTTCTATATGTTAACAGGAAGTACATCTGAAGAACGCAAGTAGAGGGAACACAGGGAGTCGGAGCTTCAGGATATAATGCTATTGTCACTCAAAGTCTTGAAGAATGAATGTGCCATCTGCAGGATACATCACTGAAATGGAACAAAATCAGATAAAACAGGGAAAGACTTCACTTCTCTCAATCAATGGGCATTCTTCCTTTGTACAATGCAAATACACATTCCAATATTATATTTTCCAAACAGAATCATGGCAACTCACTTAGCTAATCTAATACTGTGTAATCTTTCACCTGTTTTACATGTCCTGCACATAGCCTGTGTCCCCTAGAGGTCCAGAAATAAATGGCCTTTCTGATGGATCCAATTGCACTATACTTAACCAATGTTCCATGGGTGCTAGAAGAATGACCCAGACATGTCTAAGAGAGTTATTTCTTATATTTGCACTTCTCTTTATGGGCTGTTTATTATCCAGAGTCCAATAACATTGTTTGCCTGCCCTTCTGTATTTGCACAGTTTGGCTTTTCAGTAAATGTTTTTTCTCCCTATTCTTATGTTCACAAATACCGTCATCCCAAAATATGCTAATTGTGGGTCAGGTTTTACGTTTCACAATGGCTTGATTCATCCACTTTTGCTGAATATGTTATGATACAACAGTTTAACAGGCTCATAAACCTCACAGATCTCTCTAGGTATCAAGCTAGTTAACTGTCCAACAGTATACATTTGTGCTCAATCCATACAATATCTGTTTATCACTAATGCACATATATCATTTGCTATGTAGAGATGTAAATTAGTACAATGGTGCTACCGTATGTTGTAGTGAGTGTTGTGTAATGGCCACAAATATTGACTGGTAAAAGCAAACACATCTCATGAGGACAAACCGGGGCCTTAATTTAAGTGTTAGTACAATATTATTCTGTTTTACCTTCTATTTAGACTGAACTTGAAAGAAAGAAATGTGAAAAAAAAAATACTAATTATTTATCACTATGAGGTGAGTGAGTAGATATAAGAGTCCTTTAATCTCATTTTATTGAATATGCCTCTTCTTCAATAATTATCTACCTACTGCCCACTTTCAGCAGTCCTTTTTTTACCTACTTAATGAGGCTGTGCTGGTGAGTCAGTCCCTTAAAAAGTCATCCTGATGATCAGCTTTTTGTTATGTCCCCGAGTTAAAAAAAAAAAATCCCAGGGGATCAACTGTTACCACCAGGGGAAGCTGTGGCCAACCTTACATTTCCTCTGCAGTGGCTGCTGCGGGGAAAATATAGTATTACAGTAAATGCTAGCCATATAAATGAAGATCCACTCTAGCTAATAGAAGGAGGTCCTCAGCAGGCGACCTCCTCTATGACATCCATACATCCTAATATTATAATTCTCTCTATGAGATATTCCCTTTAAAGTGTTTTAAAAAAGTAAAAGGTAGTTAGGGGCAAAATATTAGTTTAACCCTTGTCATCTCCAGGCAACTGCTAAGAGAGTAGCACACATATTTTAATTTTAACAGTTTACGCAGATTAATTTAGAAAACAATGATCCTTTGTGCTGATCTATTGAAAAGTCTATTATATATTTTTAGCCTCTCATAGAAAAGGATTTTTCCATGTGAACAGTTTGATTATAGGGCTGTGGTACTTCCAAAACCACACAATGTATAGGAACATTTTCCTTGCAGTAACAAAATATGCTTGTCTATTCTATACACAGATTAAAAGGTAATTTTTCAGTATCCAAAATGAAAAGTGTTAATAGCCACTAATTCATACCAAATGGAAAGCGTTCTTCTCCAAGAGGGTCCTGTCATAGGATTTAAATGATTGCTTCAGTCATCTCCCAGTAAAGAATCTGTATACCATTTAACAGCTTTGTTGTGTTTAATTTGTACAACAGATGTCAAGAAAGACCGATCCCTTGAGTCAATATACGTCAATTCATTAAATCATGACCCTCATTCCATATGTGACTTGAGGAGGAGGTTCATTCAATTTATGGGAAAGGAAAAGCCTGCTTTCCTTACATGTATAAAACTATTTTTAAAAGTTGATCATTCTACCATAAATGAAATTCATACCATTTAAACACATCCTGGCAAGTCATAAAAAAAAGACATTTCTCACACTAGTTACTGTTGACCCAATGATGGAAATTACAAGAAGGAACCTTGTAATGTAAAAAATGTTTACATCCGTAATTTTATATGAGAAGCACTATGTTCAAATGCCCATTAATTTATTCTGTTTGGACAGAAGTGCATGTATATTGATAGCTATATGTCTGTTTTTTACAGTAACAGGTAGTTCAGTAGAATAGAATATTCAATTTCTATTCCTAAGCAGGTGACTCTACCAATTGGGTGTTTTCCAAGTCTTTTCAGTGAACATGAGAATTATGAATTACTGAACTAACACTGTATGAAATAGCAATTCCAACACTACAAATACCATTCCTTGTATGTAATAAATAAAAGGAGGGGTGAATTTTTTGAGTGTCCAGAGGAGTCCCTTCAAAACTTCTGGACCCCAATGTAAAGTCTGTAACAGGGCACCCCATATATGATATTTATAATACTGGTGTCTTCTTATGTGGCAGAGGGCATGGGTAACACTGCTTCTTTTTTACCCCCTACCACTACGCCCATACGTGGTATTTTATTCCTCTCTATTTTCAAAGCATCTTTATATCTGGGATTGCCACACAAGAGCTAAGTAAAGTATGTGAGCATGTGGGAGATTAATACAATTACACTTGGCTAAATTCCATGTAAAAGCTTCATCCATAAATATGTTTGCAATATTTTATCATCTTAATATAATTTAGTAAATCCAATAAGTGAATCCAACAAAAATTGAATTTCAGTTTTCCACAAAATCTTTTTTAGTATGACCACTTTATTACATATCCGCATACTCGCAAAAAAAATTGAAGCTAGTAAAAAAAAAAAAGTGTCTGCCTGTTTCATTCTGATGATTACAATTTAAAGTGAGCACATTTCTGCACCCCACTTACATTTGGCAGGAAAGGACTGGTTTTGTCAAAGTCACCATAAACTCATGATTTGAGTCAACAAATGCAAACCTAGGATCTTTGTAATATGTTTTATACTATATATTTGTTGTGCCAATTTTTTTATGCATTTACATGTTTTTCTTAGTTGATTTCTACTCTGTGCATTGTCAAAAAATCTCCTGTTGCTAATTGGAAATTTTTAATAAGCTGCTGTTGATAGATCAGTTATTCTTAGGCCTCATGCACATGCCAAGGCCGTGTGTGTTCAAAGTTTATAAGACGGCATACAGTTTCTACAGTACCATATTCCTACAGTTTCATATTCCAATAGGGTTCTCCATCACAGATTCCATAATTTTTGTGGACAAAATAGATCAGCATGCAGCGCTATTTTATCCTTCAAAATTACGGAAAAAATGATGGAAACCCAATGGAACCCAAATCAATAAGTTATGTTGGGTGACGGATCTGGCGCTTCAGTTTTTCCCGTTATTCTGTTCCATCAAAGGAACAGAATCATGGAAACTGTAGCGCATATGTAAACAGAGCCATAGTCATATGCTAATCATGCCTGTTGGGTGTTAATGTGTTAATGAGCTGCAGCTAGTATTATAGAGCCATAACCATAAGGTCAGGATCACGCACAGTTTTGATGCCGTTTTTGGTGCAAATTTTGGCTCAGTTTTTTTTTTTTTAGCAAGAATGAGCACAAAAAAGGAGATAGATAAGTCTTTTCTTTATACCTTTCTTTCCTTGTGGATCCACTTCTGGCTTTGGCTAAAAAAAACAAGCCAAAGACTGCATCAAAACTGTGTGTGCGATCCTGGCCTAAGAAGATCCGTCAGCAGCAGTAGCTACTTTTCGTGTCGACTGTTTGAGATTAGAAGGATACTCAAACATGACCATCATTTAATGGTCATAAATTATTTAAAGTCTAGGAAACAACCAGTTTCTAAATTAAAAATAGGCCTTTAGCGAAAAGAATAAGAACGGAGTTAGGAATTTTATTTTCATCGTTACTGCGGCAGGCATGCACATTATTAGACATATAAGTAGGAGATTTTTTTATGATGGATTCTGTAAGTGTTAGTAACTAGGAAAATGGGATTTGTGCCTTTTAACGTATGGATTAATGTAAGGGTTAATTCACACCTGGCAGATTTGTTACAGTGATCTCTGCAACTGTGCCATTCATCTGAATAGGGTTTGCAGATAACCATGCACATGCTGCAGTAACAATCCTATTCAGATATACGGAACAGGTTTTCAGTTGCAGAAATTTCTGCAACAAATCTACTGCGTCTGAATATACCCTAAGGGCTTGTCTATACGTAGCGAATTGCTGCGTCATTTACATCCAGAATTGAGGACAGAAAAAACGCAGCAGAATACAGTAGCAGCAAAGTGGGTGAGATTTAGCAAATCTCATCCACATGCTGCGTAAAATTTCCGACCAGAAATTGACCTGCGGTGCGTATTTTTCGGACTGCAGCATGTCAATTCCTGCTGCGGAAAGTGGACTGAATTGCTGTGTTTTTCAGAGGAGACGTCTCCATCTCCCAACATTGAGAAGAACGCCGCAAAATATGCACCATTTTGTGCAGTCGAAAACGCAGGAAATGGTGCAGTTTTTCTGCAGCGGAATTTCTGCTACTTTCTGCGGAATTGCTGCAGAAATTTTCTGCAACAAATCCGTTACATGTGGACAAGCCCTAATACTTTGTTGAGGTGTCAACTACATAAAGACAGCAAAAGATGAACCCACATGTCACTAATATACTCGAAAGTATCAGATTCATAAGTTGTCAATTTAACTGGTTAATTGACATTCCACATTCTCGGAAACATTAGACCATTGTGTGACAGGTCCTGCTTCATACAAGTTAGTCACAGGTAAGGCTCGTGGGAAAAAAAACCTTTTTATACAATTTTATGCTAGATAACATGATCTCTTATGGCACATGTATGCATAATATACACTGATATGTAGCATATTTGCTTTTACCAGTTACTTATTTGGCCAGGAGTGGTAAAGTGGTGCTATTGTTTTTTTTAAAATGAAGTACTTGACTAAAATATAAAAATAAAGCATATAAAATATATATTTTTAAACAAAGGAACTGATCATCTTTGTGTAAATAGATTACTTATTGAATTGGTTTTTTTATGTCGATATATCTTGAATTTTGTGCCATCTGAAATTTTAATATTGTCATCCTAATGTGTCAGCTGGAGCCAAAGCTTTACAAGGTTCCGAATGTTTCAGATACGTGGACTTTATTGTCTAATTATAAGACCAAAAGCTGTGCAAACAGACATTTTGCCTTTGTTGGTAATTTTTTATTTTTTTTATATAGTGCTGACCAATCTTCCTGCACTTTAAAGCTATTTTTGGAATATTATGTCATTTTGTGGCAAACTGGTAAAGAGAAAAATACAGATGCAATCAGTCTTCTGTCAGTTGTCTTGTATAATCCCTTAAATGTCTGGACAGACCACTAGACAACAATTTTACTGCATTTTAGTTTGTATAATACACATTGTGATCCTATAGTGATTGCTATGGCTGGATTAAAAGAGATTTCCAAGAAAATTGTTAATGTTTTAAGTTTTGATGGCAATAAAGGGGTTTACCATCTTCATATCATCGACCATTAATAGCTGCAAATGTCCTTACAAATCTGAATAATGTTATAGAAGTTCAAACCTCATCTTGTTTATTTAAAAATGTCAGCCTGGTCAAGACTTAAGCTTGCTATAGACATCAGGTGAATGTCGGCGGAAACCTCTGATTTCAGCGGGCAGGCCGACCATCTAATGTGTATGGTGGTGTCCCAACTCTGCCACGATGGACACAGGACACATCAATAAGGCAAATAGGATATCTGTGACTCTGGCTACAAATGGGGTTTCCTTCTGCTGGACATTTGGGGCCCAATATGGTGTCATACCTAGGCCTAATAGAAGCCTCCTCTGGTACTCTGGTGGGCCAGTCAGACCCACCAGAGATCAAAAACGTACATTTTATAACGCACATAAGTGATACATTTCAACAATCAACATTACTGTGATACTTACACTACAATGATCATGACTGGCCTAAGTAGAGTCATGCCATGTTTTACCTAATGAACCTGTTCACCCCTTTCTCCTGCCCATCTCCCAATAACGACACGTGACAACCGAGGTTGGATATGAAATTGGCCACAGCAGCCGTTTATTTATTTACATTATTTAAATGCAATTTAATCCGAAACATTCGGATAACTCCACTTCTAATTCACATGACCCAACATGGGTCAGAATCAGAATTAACCATAAACATATTTTAATACTTTAACAGAGCAGGGGAAGTCCTTGAAGCCATTTTAAAACCGAATCTTTTTCCTTTAAATTAGCCATCTGCAAACCACCACCAACTCTTTACCTCCAGCCGTAAACCAGCTCGGAAGCACCGCTCACCTCTGCAGATGGCTCCAACCACCAGAAGACCACTTCAAAGGGATAACACCCGATGAAGTCTTCAAATGATATACTTTCCACCAGAAGACCACTTCAAAGGGGTAACACCCTATGAAGTCTTCAAATGATCTACCGTTTTTGGGGACGCATACCCCCGATGCGACCCCCCCACCATTTTGTACTGACCAACCTCAAGGACTCCCCCCGCCAGCTGCCATGACATCCGAACCTGCTCAAAAGAAAATGAGAAACACAAGTTATGAAATTATACAACATAAATCAAATAACAAAATCATAACCACACCGATCCCCAGGCCAACCCCTACTTAAGGGCGGGAGGGTGGGAGCTCAGCTAGCTACCTGTTGTTCCTCCCGCTGCTTCCGGCTCAATGCCGAAAACAGCGGGAAGAACAGATAACTCCCTCCGTCCCCTCCCCTCTCCCAACTACCTCTTCCCCTATTGGTTCTCTTCCCTCCTATGGAAGTCATGGAGGCTTCCCCTTAAGCCCTCCGTGCTGCCGTCCAGCCTCTTCTTGACTGGCCTAAGTAGAGTCATGCCATGTTTTACCTAATGAACCTGTTCACCCCTTTCTCCTGCCCATCTCCCAATAACGACACGTGACAACCGAGGTTGGATATGAAATTGGCCACAGCAGCCGTTTATTTATTTACATTATTTAAATGCAATTTAATCCGAAACATTCGGATAACTCCACTTCTAATTCACATGACCCAACATGGGTCAGAATCATTGAAAACAAGAGAAAAAGGAGTCATGAGCCAAAAGTACACAAAGAATATATGATTTTATTGATACATCAAAATACAAAATATATAAAAACACAACGAGGTAATAAAACTGAGAGTAAACAAGTGGATCAATGATCCAAAACACCTCAACATGGGTATGCTAGAAATACTATGTAGAAAAAAGGTTCTATTAGCTGTGGATGAGTAAGGGGAGGAAAACGCACTGCTGGCCAATACAGACAATGCTGAGTAACTGCAACAGCCTGTGCATGAACCTACCACCAAAAAATGCATGCATATAAAAATAGAAGAAGATAGCATCTATGAGAAGATCACAGTGGAGTAGCGTCTAACCCTGCTTAGTGCAGGATCCTAGATATCGGACAGGAGATGAAATAACCTGCAATGACCCGATATGCAGGAGAGCCTACATCCGCATGACAAGAACCAATGAGTGACTGAATGAGAGCTTACCCATGGAGGACTTGGAAGTGAAATGATCCACCTAGTGATAGAGGCACCCCAACGCGCGTTTCGCATTTGTCGCTTCCTCAGGGGGTGTGACTTACTGTGTATCCCGCTCATATATGTAGCCCTTACTGTTATTTGTAAGTGTAATCCGGTGTGTCCTCTTCCTAGGTCTACGGCGCATGTGCGGAAGTGCTCGATGTCACGGGACCTCCATCCCCCGTCGTCACACAGGCACCGCGCCTGCGCGCCTCCAAAGACGCGTCTCCAGGGAGACAGCGCAGGCGCAGAGCCAGCGACAAGACGAAGGGAGACAGAGACGGACACCCAGCATTCACGCAACACGCGCAACCCCATGGAAAAGGATAATGTGAGTATCAGTGTCTATGTCAGTAGTTAATAAGCCTGAAGTAATTTCCTCAGTCCTCCATCCAAGACCATACATTAAATGTAAAGCAAGGATTTGTATAGTAGTACAGTATAATCGACAGAGTTAAAGAAGGTAGGATATGTCCAATGTTAGATTAAAGTAATGAACAAAAATCAGAGCACAAATAAATATTTTATTTTTTTTTTTGTTCATTGTATATCGGCGCCTTTAGGATTATTTTTTCATGCAATGCACTGTGCTTTTCTACTTCCATTGAACTGGCAGAATTCGGCGCATTGCAGCCTGCTGCTATTATTTCTAGTATCATCCAGCTCTCCATCTTCCAAATCTTCTCTTGGTGCTGACTGGTTCTCACACCGACATCTACGACATGGGGACCCCGACATGCTGACCGAGGGGCCGGCCACCTGCCGCCCGACTGTAGGGATCCAAACCTCCGACCGAACTTGTTGCCTCGACGTCGGCGTTGATCTTGTCGTCCTCCCCGACGATCTCGAGGAAGCCTGTCACCATGCGAGGCGGCCGTGGATTGCACACTGCATACTGCGGTTGAAGGCGGGGGTGTGATCGGGAGCCCGGCCTGCGACTCCCTGTTAGCCGCCAAGCCCCGTCGCGGCTGGGGATTCCTGCCAGGACGCAGGCCCTGGGAAGAGGCGCCCATCCCAGTAACCTGGCCTGCAGCGTCCTTAGAAGGGCTCCCCCTGCAACGCTGAGCCCGCGGGGCCATGTCTGGGCTCAGACGCTCTGGTGGACGGGACCGCCGGGAGCGGCGTGGTGACCTGGCCTGAGTCACCGCTCCCGACGGCGCCACCTGCTTTATTGTAGCAGGGGCCGCGGGGATTATCTCTCCCCCTGCTGTGGTGACATTAACGTCCGTGCAAAGGGTGGGGGAAGGGGGCGCCTCTCTGCCGGCTGCCGACAAAGAGCACGACGGGCCTGCCTGAGGGATCCGGGCTAGCGCTGCAACTGTTTCCTCCAGCCAGCCCGGATCATGGAACACTGCTGCAGCCTGCAGCTGCTCGAGCAATGCGGCCGGGGAAGACATACTACTACTGCAGTGGGAGGTAAATGAACGGCAAGCTCTCTCACCACGTTCTCTCTGAGCTCAGCTAGCTACCTGTTGTTCCTCCCGCTGCTTCCGGCTCAATGCCGAAAACAGCGGGAAGAACAGATAACTCCCTCCGTCCCCTCCCCTCTCCCAACTACCTCTTCCCCTATTGGTTCTCTTCCCTCCTATGGCAGTCATGGAGGCTTCCCCTTAAGCCCTCCGTGCTGCTGTCCAGCCTCTTCTTTAAAGTTGTAACATTAAGAAACAGTTTTCATTTTAATTCTTATTTAAAGAGGCTCAGTCACCAGATTTTGCAACCCCTATCTGCTATTGCAGCAGATAGGCGCTGCAATGTAGATTACAGTAACGTTTTTATTTTTAAAAAACGAGCATTTTTGGCCAAGTTATGGCCATTTTTGTATTTATGCAAATGAGGCTTGCAAAAGTACAACTGGGCATGTTGAAAAGTAAAAGTACAACTGGGCGTGTATTATGTGCGTACATCGGGGCGTGTTTACTACTTTTACTAGCTGGGCGTTCTGATGAGAAGTATCATCCACTTCTCTTCAGAACGCCCAGCTTCTGGCAGTGCAGATCTGTGACGTCACTCACAGGTCCTGCATCGTGTCGGCCACATCGGCACCAGAGGCTACAGTTGATTCTGCAGCAGCATCAGCGTTTGCAGGTAAGTAGCTACATCGATTTACCTGCAAACGCCGATGCTGCTGCAGAATCATCTGTAGCCTCTGGTGCCGATGTGTCCTCGCTCGTCTGACACGATGCAGGACCTGGGCAAGTGACGTCACAGCGTGATCTCTCGAGAACACGGCTGTGTCTGCACTGCCTGAAGCTGGGCGTTCTGAAGAGAAGTGGATGATACTTCTCGTCAGAAAGCTCAGCTAGTAAAAGTAGTAAACACGCCCCGATGTAGGCACATAATACACGCCCAGTTGTACTTTTACTTTTCAACACACCCAGTTGTACTTTTGCAAGCCTCATTTGCATAAATACAAAAATGGTCATAACTTGGCCAAAAATGCTCGTTTTTTAAAAATAAAAACGTTACTGTAATCTACATTGCAGCGCCTATCTGCTGCAATAGCAGATAGGGGTTGCAAAATCTGGTGACAGAGCCTCTTTAACAGGAAAGCTTTCTCTAGGGGATTGTATATCATTGTGTATATTGCAACTACTCTTTAAGGGTACGAACACGCACAGCGCGTTCAGGGCGGACACGTTGCATCAAGCTGTGCAGCGTATCTGCCCTGAACACCGCAGGGTTCATACTTACCCCCTGGCCTCCTGGCATGACGTTGCAGGCCATGTGACCGTTGCAGCCTGTGAAACGTCATCCTAAGAGACCAGAGTGGAGAGGAAGTGGGGACTTCTGGGTAAGTATAACTTTTTTTTTTTCCTTGCTTGCGATTTTTGCGGCGGAATCGCTATGATTCCGCCGCAAATGTCGCAACACATACTATTTTGTTGCGGGTTTAAGCACCCTGTTGAATTCAATGGGGAAAACCCGCAACAGAATAGCTGCGATTCCGCAGCATTAATTGAGGTTAATGCTGTGGCGGAAGAAACCGCTCCGCAGGTCAATTTATTTGCATTTTTTTTCATCTCCTTTTTTCGGCTGTGTGGGGACGAGTAGCAGCAGCACACTGCTGCTACTGTAATACGCTGCAGATTTGACCCAATTAATCTGTTGTGGAAAATCCGCAGTGTTTACGCCGTGTGTGTTCGTACCCTAAAAACTACACTGAAAATATTGCAGCTACTAATTCTACATAAATATTACAGAGGTACATAACAGAAAAACATACAGTAATAGGCTGCACTCAACTGCAGTGCATATGAAAATAAAATCTCAGTCATTTCAGATTCTATCCAAGTACAGAGAAGACATATAACTACAGCAATGTGCCAACTTGATTTTAACCCCACTCCCCCACTTCATCCAGTCAACCAAAATCCACATCATCTGGACTCCCAGGTTCTCCCAGTTTCCTGATCACTGAAAGTACCATGCAAAGTTTCCTCTAACTTCAGCCCTGTACTGATCTCTTTACTCATTGCAAGACAGAAAGATGATGCTAAATGTGCTGATAGCATTCAGGTTAGGGTATGTGCACACACACTAATTACGTCCGTAATTGACGGACGTATTTCGGCCGCAAGTCCCGGACCGAACACAGTGCAGGGAGCCGGGCTCCTAGCATCATACTTATGTACGATGCTAGAAGTCCCTGCCTCACTGCAGGACAACTGTCCCATACTGAAAACATGATTACAGTACGGGACAGTTGTCCTGCAGCGAGGCAGGGACTCCTAGCGTCGTACATAAGTATGATGCTAGGAGCCCGGCTCCCTGCAGTGTGTTCGGTCCGGTACTTGCGGCCGAAATACGTCCATCAATTACGGACGTAATTAGTGTGTGTGCACATACCCTTATAGTCACAGCCAGAGACCAGGCAGCGCTGGAACCAAACCTGGAGAGGTGATTAAATGGACATCTGGTTATTTAAAGAGGCTCTGTCACCACATTATAAGTGCCCTATATTGTACATAATGTGATCAGTGCTGTAATGTAGATTACAGCAGTGTTTTTTATTTAGAAAAGCGATCATTTTTGACGGAGTTATGACCTATTTTAGCTTTATGCTAATGAGTTTCTTAATGGACAACTGGGCGTGTTTTACTTTTTGACCAAGTGTGCGTTGTGGAGAGAAGTGTATGACGCTGACCTATCAGCGTCATACACTTCTCCCCATTCATTTACACAGCATATAGTGATCTTATTACATCACTATGTGCAGCTACATAAACACACTATAACGTTACGCAAGTGTCCTGACAGTGAATATACAGGGTGAGCCATTTATATGGATACACCTAAATAAAATGGGAATGGTTGGTGATATTAACTTCCTGTTTGTGGCACATTAGTATATGGGAGGGGGGAAACTTTTCAAGCTGGGTGTTGACCATGGCGGCCATTTTGAAGTGGGCCATTTTGTCTCCAACTTTCGTTTTTTCAATGGGAAGAGGGTCATGTGACACATCAAACTTATCGAGAATTTCACAAGAAAAACAATGGTGTGCTTGGTTTTAACGTTACTTTATTCTTTCATGAGTTATTTACACATTTCTGACCACTTATAAAATGTGTTCAAAGTGCTGCCCATTGTGTTGGATTGTCAATGCAACCCTCTTCTCCCACTCTTCACACACTGTGTTAAGGATCTGCCAGGCACAGCTTCTGTATCCACGCCCATAGGTAATCAGTCTGCACCTGCTTCTATGTCTGTGAGACTGACTCCATCTTCCACCACTTAGGATGGCAGGCTTAGGAGTGGGAGAGCCTATCACAGCCTGGCCAGACGGAGCTAGCTCCCGCCCTCTGTCTATTTATACCTGCCTTTCCTGTTCCTCCTTGCTTGTGATTCTTCTCGTTTTGTTTCCTGGCCCTGCTGCAGCTTCTTGTACCATTTGACCCTGCTTCATATTGACCCTGGCTTACTGACTACTCTCCTGCTCTGCGTTTGGTACCTCGTACACTCCTGGTTTGACTCGGCTTGTTCACTACTCTCCTGCTCTGCGTTTGGTACCTCGTATACTCCTGGTTTGACTCGGCTCGTTCACCACTCTTGTTGCTGACGGTGTTGCCGTGGGCAACTGCCCCTTTTCCCTTGCTTCTGTGTACCCTTGTCTGTTTGTCTGTCGTGCACTTATTGAGCTTAGGGACCGTCGCCCAGTTGTACCCCGTCGCCTAGGGCGGGTCGTTGCAAGTAGGCAGGGACTGAGTGGCAGGTAGATTAGGGCTCACTTGTCTGTTTACTTACCCCCATCATTACACACTGATAGCAACACCACAGAAGAAACGCTAGCACATGCTTCCAGTATCCGTAGTTTCAGTTGCTGCACATCTCGTATCTTCACAGCATAGACAATTGCCTTCAGATGACCCCAAAGATAAAAGTCTAAGGGGGTCAGATCGGGAGACCTAGGGGGCCATTCAACTGGCCCACGACGACCAATCCACTTTCCAGGAAACTGTTCATCTAGGAATGCTTGGACCTGACACCCATAATGTGGTGGTGCACCATCTTGCTGGAAAAACTCAGGGAACGTGCCAGCTTCAGTGCATAAAGAGGGAAACACATCATCATGTAGCAATTTCAGATATCCCGTGGCCTTGAGGTTTCCATTGATGAAGAATGGCCCCACTATCTTTGTACCCCATATACCACACCATACCATCAATTTTTGTGTTCCAACAGTCTTGGAGGGATCTATCCAATGTGGGTTAATGTCAGACCAATAGCGGTGGTTTTGTTTGTTAACTTCACCATTCACATAAAAGTTTACCTCATCACTGAACAAAATGATCAGTGTAAACTGAGGGTCCTGTTCCAATTTTTGTTTTGCCCATTCTGCAAATTCAGTGCGCCGATCTGGGTCATCCTCATTGAGATGCTGCAGCAGCTGGAGTTTGTAAGGGTGCCATTTGTGAGTAGCTAATATCCGCCGAAGGGATGTTCGACGGATGCCATTCTACAGTGACATGCGGTGACTGCTACGCTGTGGGCTCTTGCTAAATGAAGCTAGGACAGCCACTGATGTTTCTTCATTAGTGACAGTTTGAATGCGTCCACATTTGGGCAAATCCAACACTGAACCAGTTTCACGAAACTTGGCAAGCAGTTTGCAAACTGTAGCATGGAAGATGTGTGGTCTCGTAGGGTGTCTTGCATTGAAATCTGCTGCAATGACCCGGGTACTGCGTTCACCAGACATCAACACAATTTCTATCCGCTCCTCACGTGTTAACCTCTGCGACATGTCAATGGCTGTAAACAAAGAGAAGCTTGTAAATAACTCATGAAAGAATAAAGTAACGTTAAAACCAAGCACACCATTGTTTTTCTTGTGAAATTCTCGATAAGTTTGATGTGTCACATGACCCTCTTCCCATTGAAAAAACTAAAGTTGGATACAAAATGGCCGACTTCAAAATGACCACCATGGTCAACACCCAGCTTGAAAAGTTTCCCCCCTCCCATATACTAATGTGCCACAAACAGGAAGTTAATATCACCAACCATTCCCATTTTATTTAGGTGTATCCATATAAATGGCCCACCCTGTGCATTAACTCCAGCCAGGACGTGATGTCTATTCAGAATCCTGTCACTTCTGTAGCGTCTGTGTGATATTTACAGCAAGGCAAGCGTAATCTCGTGAGATTATGATGTGACCTATCATTTAAAACGTAACACTGCTGTAATCTACATTACAGCGCCGATCATATTATGTACAAGATAGGCCACTTATAATGTGGTGACAGAGCCTCTTTAAAGAGGATCTATCACTAGTTTAGTACTGCCCTATCTCCTAGCTAATCTAGTGCTGTCACATTGATAATGATAGTGAAAATTGTGTCCCAAAACGTTTATTATTTGAAAAATTATGAGCTTATTTCTAAATATGTAAATGATACTATACTTGACAAATGGGTGTCAACACCAGCGATTCTCCTGAGGTGGAGCTACCTCACAGCCTCTGACGCTGTCCTATAAGCATGAAGCTGCTTCACACAGCGTGAGAGACTGAGGCTGGAGGGAAGAGGGATCACTTAAAAACACCCATATCACGGGCTGTGGACCACCTAGAACAGCGGTTCTCCAGGATTGCAGTTCTAGCTGTGAACAGGCCCGTATTTGCCACTATTGCAACAATCTTCTTGTAGATTTTTTACTTACTGGGGTGCAGTGCCTAGGGCGTCCAGCGGGGGGGCGGCTGCAGGATAGTTTTTTTTTTCTAAAATATTTTCGTTTGTGACCTGAACGATCAGCAGTCAGGTCGCTCACAGTGCAGGGGCAGGTGGGGTGGTCACACCAGAGCTTCTAAAACATGCCCTCTGTTCATGGATTGGACATAACTGCTCAATTGAGCAGCTGAAGCCAATCCAAGAACAGTTGACGTGTCTCAGACTTCAGGGCCTGCACGGAGGAGACACAGCAGAAGAAGCAAGAGGAGAGGAGGAGGGTCGGCCCATAGCTCGTCCTGCAAGAAGCCTGTAAGGAAGGAGATGGTGAGTGCTCAATCTGTCTGCTGTATGTGCCTCTATATGTCTCTGTGTATGTATATTGTCTCTGTGTGTGTGTGTGTGTGTGTGTGTGTGTGTGTGTGTGTGTGTGTGTGTGTGTGTGTGTGTGTGTGTGTGTGTATTTGTCTGTGTGTGTATATATGTCTCTGTGTGTCTCTGTGTTTGTATGTGTATAAGAGCTTATTCACATGAACGGGGGGAAACTCAAACGTGAAAAGCTGATGTTTTTCACGTCCAAGTTTCACCCGTGTGGGACCCGTTTTGACGGATCCCCATATTCTACGGAGGGATCCGTGAATATGGAAGAAAATAGGACATGTTTTATTTTTCAACAGACACTTCACACGGACCGTTGAAATAGCGGCCGTGTGAATGGACCCAATTAAAATACATGCATCCATGTGACGGACGCTGTTACATAGGCCTGCAGGTAACATCTACTACATTATCTGTACTCATTGAGTTATTACTGTTTGTTATCTGTGATGTTACATAGGACTGCAGGTAACATCTACTACATTATCTGTACTCAGAGAGTTATCACTGTGTGTTATCTGTGGTGTTATATAGGACTGCAGAAAATACCCACTACATTATATGTTATCAGAGAGTTATCACTGTGTGTTATCTGTGGTGTTACATAGGACTGCAGGAACAGTGGCGGATTACCATAGGCCCTGGGCAGATACCCAAACTTGGGCCCCCCTTCTCCACCCCGCCCTGCCGCGCCATAACTATTGTTTGCACTACATTTTTGTGCAAGAATTAACAAATGGGTGTTACGATTCCCCTTGTCAAAGGGCTGTGTCCCTACACACTGACAGTCTCCAACCATCGCTGACAGTATCACACTGTGCAGGGACACATCCTCCTGACAAGAGGAATGGTAACAAGCATTTGTCTATCAGTCCTGGACTGCACAAAGACGTTTTGTGAAATACAAGGATTTCCTATAAACCTGTCAGGAGAGGTGACAGATTCTCTATAAATCCAGTGACTCACAGGTGATGACTTTTCAGATTCTAGTAGTTTATTTCCTCTTTCTTCTCCATCCGGTCCAGACATCATGACAATTTCTCCCACCCATTTCTGCAGAATTTGCCACTCAGATGTCTTTGGCTCCTCATTTTCCAACATTTCCACACATATAAACGAAGATAAAACTATCATGGTGCCACACACTGTGCCCCTAAATATAATAGCACCATACACTGCGCCCCTGAATAAAATAGTACCAAACACTGTGCCCCAGAATATAATTGTTTCAAACACTGTAAAGTAAAGAACTACATACACACAGCCCACTATAGATAGCGCCACACACAGCCCCTGTTGATAGCACCACACACAGCGCCACCTGGAGATAGCTCTACACACAGCAACCTTGTAAATAGCGCTACACACAGCGCCTCATGTAGATAGCTAAAGAAATATAACCCCAGCACACATAAAAATACAAAAGAGATCAAGATGCAAACTATATTTAAGTTTTATTGCAACAAAATGGTGGTATTGTAGTAGTAAGCGACTTGATAGGACGTTTCGGTCGACCCACGGCCTTTGTCACTGTCGCTGAAATAATGAAAAAGAAGGTACTTTTACAAAGTGGCAATAAAATACATAAAAGTGGCATGAACAACTGAAAAATAACAATAAAATAAAATAATATGAAAGTAAAATATATAGATGTGCAATCTATATTTGTATCACAACAGTATGGGGGACTGTCACCTAAGGTATTCTCGACAGAACCATGTAAAGAAGAATAATCTAATCATGATAGAAAATGGTAGTAGACCATCAAAAGAAATATATATCACAAAATTACAAAAACAAAACAACAAAGTAACAAATAAATTTTTAGATATAATAGTTGTATATGAAAATCAAAAAATTGGAGGCTGAGTGACTGGAACAGAAATAATGTGGCAAGAAAAATTACAACAATATTCAAATATACTTGACATGGAGCAATCACATAGTATCTGATGGTCATATTGTAAGCTGGATGGCTAGATTTGGAGTGACATTATATATTGGTAAGGTGAAGAGAGGAAAGAGTCCTCACTGTAGACCATACCACAAAATACCGGTAAGAAATTAAGTGAAAGAAGCAAAGAGATGGAACAGAAAGAACAAACAATAGACAGAGAATAGAGAACAAAAGTAAGTAAGAGGGAGTACATAAATTGCTGTATCTGATTGTAGATGTCACTAGTATGGGATGTCCGCCGGATCTGCCCTGTGTGTCTATGATGTGTTGCTAACGTCTGTGTTTATATCTGACGCACCGGAAGTACTACGATGTTGAGGGGCGGAAGTGACGTCAGCGGTGCAGCGATAACCGTCTGACAGCTGGTACAGAATTAAAGTAAAGTAGATTAGGTAAGTATGATCTAAGTGTGTATGTATGTGTTAGTTATTACTTCTGAATGTTATAGGATACAAGTGAGAAAAAAATGAAAAAGATATTGATGGAGACTAGTGAAACGGTGTAGGTTGTCATGGCAACGGAACTGCTGTAATGGAAAATGAGAATCGATGTTAATGGCATATTGGATGTTATTAACCAATATGTATGGGATGTCTATTATAAAGTGAAAAGGATATATGTTAAGTTAATACTAAAGTGTTGAATTGGGAAGATAACCTAAGCGGCGCAGCGGGTTGCTGTTTGACAGATGGTATAGGAATGTACTGAAGTTAATAAAATACGTATGATCTAGATATGTATATATGTGTTAAGAATTATATCTATACGTTATAAGATGATCTTGAAGTGGATATGGAGATGCTGTTGGACGTGGAATTGTGCAATAATATTGGTGGTCATGGTAACAGAACTCATGTAGTGAAGGAAAAAAAGGGGGGGGGAGAAATAATGATAATAATGCCAGTGTAACTATTGTTGTGTGTAAAAGGTGAAAAGATCAGGAGGTGTCTAATGAGAATATGTATGTGTAAAAGAATGTATGTTGAACTGTTGCCATGGCGATTAGTGCCGTAAATCGTAAGTAGAAAGTAAGAAGTAGATAAAAGGATGAAGTAAAAGAAAAAATAGAAATGTAAGTAGAGATGAAACTTAACAGCCGGTTTTATGGTACTTGTTACCTGGTCCATGTGGATGTGTTTTTTCTCTGGCGTGTCTAAAACAGGAAATAAAATATAAAGTTAGAATATGTAAATCAGACAAAATGAAAAAACTGACATTGGTATAGTATATGAACTACATAAGATATAATAGGTTATCGTATTAATTCATTAGATCAAATTCCCTATTGAGTCCTCTAGGACTTAGGGTTTGGATTGTGTGTATCCAGTAGGATTCCCGTTCCTTGAGTAGATGTATATTGTTACCACCTCTACGTGGTTTAGGAACATGTTCTATTATCTGGAACTGAAATTGAGAAAGTTTGTGATTAGCCTTACTGAAATTATCTGGTAATGGAAACCAGTTTTTATTGCAACGAATGGTGGATTTGTGGCTTGTTATGCGATCCCTAATATGTTGTGTGGTCTCACCCACATATATTAATCCACATGGGCATTTGACAAGGTATACCACGAAGTTGGTGCCACATGTATAAAAACCTTTTATAGGAAAGGATTTGTTTGTATGGGGATGCTGAAACCTATCACCCTTGATGACATTAGAGCAGCATGAGCAGTGGAGGCATGGAAAAGTTCCATTGCGTCTAGGTCGTAAGAAAATTTGTGTTGGCAATTTTATGTTGCTGCCAATGTCAGCTCTAATCAATCTATCCCTAAAAATAGTGGGGCGTTTAAGACACATCATGATGGGCAAGGCAAATTCCTGAATAGTTGGACAAGCTATGTTGAGGTGGTGCCAATGTTTTTTGATGATTTGTTGGAATTTTGGCACCAAGGGGTGGTACGTATGTATAAACGGGATCCTATTTGGTTTTGTGTTGTTACGAGTAGTACGAGGTATGTGATCTTCTTGTATCGTATTATGTAGTTCCTGTTGGAGTATCCGTAAGGGATAACTTCTATCTTTAAGTTTATCTGTCATTTCTTGTAGTCTTATGTTTCGTGTTGTCTCATCTGTTACAATCCTAGAGATACATTTATATTGAGATTTTGGAAGTGAGGTTTTAGTTTTATATGGATGATTACTCTGAAAATGAAGAAGGCCATTTCTGTCTGTAGGTTTTGTATATAAATCAAACACTAGATGACCAATATTACTTTTCTTAACCAATGTATCCAAAAAGCTGATCTCCTGTGAATTCATATTCAATGTGAATTTTAGACCCTCACGTACGGTGTTGATCTCATGAACAAAATCTATTGCAGATTGTTCGGTTCCTTTCCATATGCAAATGATATCAACTATGTAACGGTACCAGCATGTTGCATTGTCTCTAAATCTAGGATTGGTATAAATGTGAGTGGATACGAATGCTGCCATGTAGGCATTGGCATATGGGGGAGCCATGTTTGAACCCATTGCAGTGCCGTTGATCTGTTTATAGAAGTCATCTCCGAATAAGAAATAGTTCTCATTAAGGATTAATTCGAGTAATTCCAGGCATAATAGTTTGGAATTTGTGGACATGTCGGTTGTGTCGAGAAGACTTCTTGTGGCTGCTAGACCATCTTGGTGTGTAATGGAAGTGTAAAGGCTATTAACATCCAACGTGATTAGGAGGCTGTTGGGCTCAATCTGATGCAAACTTTTGATAACCTGTAAAAAATGACTAGTGTCTAAGAGAAATGACTTGGTTTTTTTAATGAGTCAGTATTTTTTCTAGAAAAATGTCTAATGGAGATGAGATAGAATCAGTGGAGGCTACTATTGGTCGACCGGGAGGATTGATTAGGGATTTGTGAATTTTCGGTAAAACATAAAACACAGGAGTTATGAGTGGTCAATTATGGAGTTTATTTTGGAACGTATATCTAAAATTGGGTCTCTAGGTATTTTAAGATAGGTGTTGCTATCAGAGAGCAGGCGATTGACTTCAGAGACATAGTTATTATAGTCAAGTATTACAATGGCCCCTCCCTTATCCACTGGTTTAATTATAATTTCACGATCATGTTGTAAATCCCTTAAAGGGGTTGTCCCAAGTTGACTCAAATTTTTTTTTTAAACATTCTAAGCAGGAAATGAATTTTAAAACATTTGCTGTTAAAAATGTGTAAAAATTCATTTCCTAAGTGCCTTTTTTTTACACTTGATAACTCAGCAAGTGCTGGTTATCTTTTCTAAAAATGGGCGTGAGCGGCTTGATGTCAATCAAGCCGCTCCGCTCTGCAGTCTGCGCGCTCCCGATGTTGCTAGATACTGTAGTTCTAGCAACATCGGGAGAATGTTTGTCTCAAGCGGGCATGGTAAGCCCGATTGAGACGAACTTACCGTGTAGTGTAGTGTAGTGTAGTGTAGTGTAGTGTATTGTAGATACACTACACTACACTACACTACATTCACCCCGTTTCGGCAAACAACTTCTCCCCCCCCTGTCACTACATGTAATGTTTGTATCCGCCGCACCGGTGCTGCATCAGCACCCTGCGAACAACTAAAAATATATTAAAAAAATAAACTCACCTAAGGGTATGTGCACACACGCTAATTACGTCCGTAATTGACGGACGTATTTCGGCCGCAAGTCCCGGACCGAACACAGTGCAAGGAGCCGGGCTCCTAGCATCATACTTATGTACGATGCTAGAAGTCCCTGCCTCGCTGCAGGACAACTGTCCCGTACTGTAAACATGATTATACTACGGGACAGTTGTCCTGCAGCAAGGCAGGGACTCCTAGCGTCGTACATAAGTATGATGCTAGGAGCCCGGCTCCCTCCACTGTGTTCGGTCCGGTACTTGCGGCCGAAATACGTCCGTCAATTACGGACGTAATTAGTGTGTGTGCACATACCCTGAATGGGAGAAGAAAAGTGACGGGACCGTTCAGCTCTTCGTGGGAACGTCTTAGGTGAGTTTATTTTTGTATGTATGTTGCCATGTATGTGTATATGTGCATGTATGTATGTATGTATGTTTTCTTGTATGTATGTTGTCATGTTTGTATGTGTATATGTGCATGTATGTTTGCATGTATGTATGTATGTTTGCTTGTATGTATGTATGTTTGCTTGTATGTATGTTTGCTTGTATGTATGTATGTTTGCTTGTATGTATGTTGTCATGTTTGTATGTGTATATGTGCATGTATGTGTATATGTGCATGTATGTTTGCATGTATGTATGTTTTCATGTATGTATGCATGTATGTTTTCATTTATGTATGTTTGCATGTATGTTTGCATGTATGTTTGCATGTATGTATGTTTGCTTGTATGTATGTTTTCTTGTATGTATGTATCTATGTATGTATGTCGTCATGTTTGTATGTGTATATGTGCATGTATGTTTGCATGTATGTATGTTTGCATGTATGTATGTTTTCATGTATGTATGTTTGCATGTATGTATGCATGTATGTATGTTTGCATGTATGTATGTTTGCATGTATTTATGTTTGCATGTATGTATGTTTGCATGTATGTATGTTTGCTTGTATGTTTGCTTGTATGTATGTTTGCATGTATGTATGTTTGCATGTATGTATGCATGTATGTTTGCATGTATGTATGTTTGCATGTATGTATGTTTGCATGTATGTATGTTTGTTTGTATGTATGTTTGCTTGTATGTATGTTTGCATGTATGTATGTATGTATGTATGTTTGCATGTATGTATGTTTGCTTGTATGTATGTTTGCTTGTATGCATGTTTGCTTGTATGCATGTATGTATGTTTGCATGTATGTATGTTTGCATGTATGTATGCTTGTATGTATGTATGCTTGTATGTATGTATGTTGTCATGTTTGTATGTGTATATGTGCATGTATGTTTGCATGTATGTATGTATGTATGTGTGTTTGTATAAATGTCTGTATGGCCATGTATGATACTGTCTGCTGGCGCCCTGTATCTAAGCCAACTTTGCCGCAGGCTTCTATACATGGTATTTCAGTCAGTATCACACATGAAAGTGAAACTAAGCCTACGACATGTTTTATTTCATTTTTTTTTTATATTTTTGATTTTTTTACAGGTTTGGTGTTTGGACTACGTCGGTTTCGAGGACTACTTAGCTGACGCTTTTTTTTTCATCAATAAAATGGTTAATGAGGGTTGTGTTGGGGTTGCTTTATTTCAATAAAATATTTTATCTATATCTTTGTGTTTTATTTTCAAGTTTTATTACTATCACTTTAGTAATGGCCGCTGTCTGAGTGACAAGGTCCATTACTAAGGGGAGGCTTAGTGTTAGCCGGTACAGAGGCTAACACTAAACACCATTATTACCCCGGTACCCACCACCACCAGGGGTGCCGGGAAGAGCTGGGTACGATCCAGTACCCGACCATCTGTTGTGATGGTCGGGCTCTGGGGCGGCCGCAGGCTGGTATTATGAGGCTGGGAAGGGCCAAAAACAGTGGACCTTCCGATCCTTGTAATGCTAGGCTGCTGCTGCTGTGTTGTATCTGGCTGGTTATAAAAATGGGGGGGACCCCACGTCATTTTTTTTTATTATTTATTTATTATTTTTATTAAAAAGACATGGTGTTCCACCCAATTTATCATAACCAGCCACAAACAACACAGTGTTATTAGCCTGGGAATGTACTAAACCAGTGGCCCCTCCCACCCGTGTAATGCCAGACTGCTGCGGCCTTGTATATGGCTGGTTATTAAAAATGTGGGGGACCCAACGTCTATTGTTAAATTTAAAAAAAAAACGACGTGGGGGTCCCCCACATTTTTATAACCAGCCCGATACAACACAGCAGCAGCAGCCTAGCATTACAAGGGTTGGAAGGTCCACTGTTTTTGGCCCTTCACAACAGATGGTCGGGTACTGGATCGTACCAAGCTCTTCCCGGCACCCCTGGTGGTGGTGGGTACCGGGGTAATAATGGGTGGTTAGTGTTAGCCTCTGCACCGGCTAACACTAAGTACCGCCTTTATAATGGACGCTGTCAATCAGCCAACTACCATTATGTAGGCACTAATAAAGTTTGAAAAAAAAACACAAAGACAATTTTTTTTTATTGAAATAAGAAATCCCCAACAAAACCCTCGTTAACCATTTTATTAAAATTTTCAAAAAACGTAGATCTACGCAGTAGTCCAACGAATCGAAGACGTAGTCCAATTGGTACATCAAAATCTGCAAAAACATTAAAAAAAAGTTATCAATGTGAACAATACCGATACTTATACTCACCTACACACACACACACAAACAACCACACACAAACATATACACAAACACATATAAACACACACCCATATATTACAAACACACACACACACACACACAAACATATACACAAACACACACAAACACATGTACACAAACACCCATATATACACAAACACACAAACATATACACACAAACATACACAAACACACATACACAAACACACACATATATACACAAACACACACATATACACAAACACATATACACAAACACACACATATACACAAACACACACATATACACAAACACCCATATATATACACACAAACATATACACACTTACCTTTAGCGGAGCGCAGACTTCTCCTTGCGACGGGTGCCTTCCACTGCATCTTCTGCGCATGCGCCGAGATGCGCGTTCACGAGCAAATTACATCCTCTGCTCAGGGCGCAGAGGATGTAATTACGCATGCGCGGCCGGGAACCTAGGCAACGAGCAGGATACAAAGAGGGACCGACCGCAACTTCAATCAACGATATGAAAACGACATCGCTGGACGACGGACAGGTAATTAGAATTCTTCTTATTTTTACATGGGGGAGCTTTATAGCTCCATTTATCAACTTGGGACAACCCCTTTAACAATGTCCTTTCTATAGTGGACACATTTTTTTGTTGGGGATAGTAGCCCAAGTTATAGTCGTGTAGGACAACATCAATGTCTCTTTGTACGAGTTCAATCACCGATTCTGTTGCATGGTAGGTTTTAGGGGGAGCAAAATTGCTTTTGATACGTAGACCCAAATTTAAAACAGAGATTTCTGAGCACACGTCTCTAGGTTGTTGAGAAATAGATGGATCAGTTAACACAAAATGTGTCTTGAGTCGCAATGATCTAAAGAAATAGTTCAATTCCTGTTGGAGAATGAACGTATTACAGGGGGCGGTGGGGCAGAAAGACAGGCCTTTCTGTAAGACTGACAGTTCTGTTGGCGTAAGGGAATGAGAGGAGAGGTTGACGACCAGGTGGTTCTCCTTACCTTGGACCTTGTCGTGGGTCAGCCGAAACGTCCTATCAAGTCCTATATCTTTTTCATTTTTTTCTCACTTGTATCCTATAACATTCAGAAGTAATAACTAACACATACATACACACTTAGATCATACTTACCTAATCTACTTCACTTTACTTCTGTACCAGCTGTCAGACGGTTATCGCTGCACCGCTGATGTCACTTCCGCCCCTTGACATCGTAGTACTTCCGGTGCGTCAGATATAAACACAGACGTTAGCAACACATCATAGACACACAGGGCAGATCCGGCGGACATCCCATACTAGTGACATCTACAATCAGATACAGCAATTTATGTACTCCCTCTTACTTACTTTTGTTCTCTATTCTCAGTCTATTGTTTGTTCTTTCTGTTCCATCTCTTTGCTTCTTTCACTTAATTTCTTACCGGTATTTTGTGGTATGGTCTACAGTGAGGACTCTTTCCTTTCTTCATCTTACCAATATATAATGTCACTCCAAATCTAGCCATCCAGCTTCTCTAGCCATCCAGCTTCCAATATGACCATCAGATACTATGTGATTGCTCCATGTCAAGTATATTTGAATATTGTTGTAATTTTTCTTGACACATTATTTCTGTTCCAGTCACTCAGCCTCCAATTTTTTTATTTTCACATACAACTATTATATCTAAAAATGTCTTTGTTACTTTGTTGTTTTGTTTTTGTAATTTTGTGATATATATTTCTTTTGATGGTCTACTACCATTTTCTATCATGACTAGATACTTCTTCTTTACATGGTTCTGTCGAGAATACCTTAGATGACAGTCCCCCATACTGTTGTGATACAAATATAGATTGTTCATCTATATATTTTATTTTATTGTTATTTTACAGTTGTTCATGCCACTTTTATGTATTTTATTGGCACTTTGTAAAAAGTACCTACTTTTTCATTATTTCAGCGACAGTGACAAAGGCCGTGGATCGGCCGAAACGTCCTATCAAGTCGCTTACTACTACAATACCACCATTTTGTTGCAATAAAACTTAAATATAGTTTGCATCTTGATCTCTTTTGTATTATTGTCGGATCCTCGTCCCTACCCTACTAGCACCACACCAACAAATTGAGAAGTGCATCCCAATATTTATTCTTGATCCTGTAGATAGCTACATACACAGCCCCCATGTAGATAGCACCACACACACACCCCCTGTAGATAGTGCCACACACAGCCCCCTTGTAGATAGTGCCACACACAGCCCCCTTGTAGATATCGCCACACACAGCCCCTCTTGTAAATAGTGCCACACACAGCCCCCCCTTTTAGATAGCGCCACACATAGCCCCGTGTAGATGGCGCCACACACAGCCCCTCTTGCAAATAGCGACACACACAGAGCCCCTGTAGATAGCATCTTACACACACCCCTGTAGATAGGATCAAATGCCCCCCTGTATATAGCGCTACACACAACCCCTGTAGATAGCATCACACACAGTCCCTGTAGATAGAGTCACACAGCCCCTGTAGATAGCACCATACACAGCCCCTGTAGATAGCATCACACACCCCCCTATAGATAGCCCCACATACACCACCCCTGTAGACAGCATCACACACAGCCCTACCTTATAGATAGTGCCACACAGCCCCTCCTGTAGAGACCGCCACATAGACCCTCTGTAGATAGCGCCACACAGACCCCTGTGGATAGCACCACAATGACCCCCTGTAGATAGCGCCACACAGACCCCCTGTAAACAGCGCCACACACAGCCTCCTGTAGATAGTGCCACACACAGCCCCCTGTAGATAGCACCACACAGCCCCTCTTGTAAATAGTGCCACACAGTCCCCTTGTATATAGTGCCACAAAGCCCTCCATGTATGTAGTGCCACAAAGCCCCCCTTGTATATACTGTTACACAGCCCCCCTTGTATACAATGCCACACAGACCCACTTTGTATATAGTGCCTCACAGCCCCCCCCCTCTTGTAAATAGTGCCATTCAGCCTCCCTTGCATATAGTACCACACAACCCCCTTTGTATATAGTGCCACACATCCCTCTCCTTGTATATAGTACCACACAGCCCACACTCTCTTGTATATAGTGCCACACAGCTCCCCCTCTTGTATATAGTGCTACACAACAATCCCCCCTGTATATTGCCACATAGGCCCCCCCAAAACAATATATTGTACTTATCATGCCCCGTTCCCGCAACAGACGGAGCGCTGCACAGCCTTGGGGGTGGGATGCTTGCGCAGACCAGCGTGTTGCAGTGACATTATCATGCCGGCCTGTGCAGGGGATCTTCTTAGTACCTTATAGGCTGCAGACCTAATGTGGTCTGCAGCCTATAGTATTCAGAAGTGAATGTGCCTGTCGCTAGCACCGGTGCCCCGTCTGGTGCTAATGATGCCACAGGGCATAAGGGGGCCCGTGCCGCCCGGCCCATAAATGTTATGGAACGACCATGGGCCTCCTGGGAGCCTTGGACCCCGGGTGGCCGCCCGAACAGCTCTTATGATAATCCGCCACTGTGCAGGTAACATCTACTACATTATCTGTACTCAGAAAGTTATCACTGTGTGTTAATGGTGGTATTACATAGGACTACAGGTAACATCTACTACATTATCTATACTAAGAGAGTTACCACTGTGTGGTATAAGTGGTACTACATAGGACAGCAAGTGACATCTACTGCATTATCTGTACTCAGAGTGCTATCACTGTGTGTTATCTGTGCTGTTACATAGGCCTGCAGGTAACATCTACTACATTATCTGTACTCAGAGAGTTATCACTGTGTGTTATCAGTGGTGTTACATAGGACTGAAGATAACACTGACTACATTATATGTAATCAGAGAGTTATCACTGTGTTTTATCTGTAGTATCACAAAGGACTGCAGGTAACATCTACTAAATTATCTATAGTCAGAGAGTATCCCTGTGTGTTATCTGTGGTGTTACATAGGACTTCAGATAACATCCACTACATGATATGTAATCAGAGAGTTATCACTGTGTGTTATCTGTGGTGTTACATAGGACTGTCGGTAACATCTTCTACATGATCTGTATTCAGAGAGTTATCACTGTGTGTGTTCTGTGGTATTACATAGGACTGCAGGCATGGCCGGTCTTAGGTTGGTTTGTGCCCTGTGCGGGATTCTCTATTTCTGCCCTCCACAAACCAAAAATTAAACACATATATAAACACACACATACTGGAACATATATACTGTACATACATAGAGGGACATATTTAGACAAATAGGCAAATACATACACACATACAGGAATATATATACATAAAGGTAAAATATAGACATACATACACATACTGTATATACGGACACACACACACACACACACACACACACACACACGCACACACACGCACACACATGCACACACACGCACACACACGCACACACACACACGCACACACACACACACACACATGCACATAAATACACTGACAGGAACATATTCAAGTACAGAGAAGGCACATATATACAAGCACAAAGACACATTCACAAACATACCCATATATAGACAGTGCAGATAATGTAGTAGATGTCACCTGCAGTCCTATGTAATACCACAGATAACACAGTGATAACTCTCTGATTACAGATAATGTGGTAAATGTTACCTGCAGTCCTATGTAACACCACAGATAAGGGCTCATTCAGACAAGTGTGATTATCTACAACGCACAGCACATGGACCCATTGCTTTCAATGGGGCTATTCAGACATGCGTGAGATTTCACGCAGCAAGTGTCCGTTGTGTGAAGCTCACTGAATGTCCTATATTGGTGCGTTTTCATGCACCGAGTCACCCATTGAAGTCAATGGATGCATTAAAACCACAGGCAGCACACGGACGCACATTCGTGTTCTGTCCGTGTTTCACCCATCAATTACATTGAAAAAAATAAAAGAAGAGCTTGCAAGTGCGTGAAAAATACATGCCACACTCAAAATACACTGATGCAAAAGCGCACACGGACAGATTTACGCATGTTTTTTATGAGCGTAAATCTGTCACGCTCGTGTGAATGTAGCCTAACACAGTAATAACTTTCTGAGTACAGATAATGCAGTAGATGTTACCTGCAGCCCTATGTAACACCACAGATAACACAAGGTAATAACGCTCTGATTACAGATAATGTAGTAATTTTTATCTGCAGTCCTATGTAACACCACAGATAGGACACAGTGAACTCTCTGAGAACAGATAATGTAGTAGTGTTACCTGCAGTCTGTCACGATCAGTGGGTATGTGGACCCACTAGGCCGCACCGCCATAGCGGAGTAGCAGCTGGCCAAACAACAGTCCTAGTATAAGAGTACCTTTAATAGTCCAGACAGTAATGGAGGCTCGACACAGATGAACTTGCAGACACCAGACGTGGTGTATATTAGCAAACGTGACAGGTGGCATAACACGACTCCAACAGTTTAAAGCACAGGAATGTGAGCATGTTGTTCACCTGGAAGCTCGTATTAGAGATCTGGAGGAGCAGAATGCAACACTGAGGAGGATAGACAATTTTGAGCGGAGCTTGCTGCTCACAGAGCATGCAGTTAGTGGGTTAGAACTGGAGGGTGAAGACATGGGTGAGCAGGATCAGGTAAGTAGCTGGGTTAATGTAGTTAGGGGCAGTAGAAAGGGGTCAAAGACAAGGAAGGCCGATCCGGTTTCTGGCATTCCAAGCAAAATTGCCAGGTTGGGTGATGATGCGAGGGTGTCAGTCTCAGAAAAGGCAGCCCTAGTGGATACTGATCTCCCTAACAGCCGGGAGAACAGCCCAGCTAGTAGTCGGCGGGATGGTAATGCAGGCAAGCCAAGACAATTGATAGTTGTAGGGGATTCTATAATCAGGAAGACGGATAGAATAATTTGTCGCCAAGACCGCCTCAACCGAATGGTTTGCTGTCTCCCTGGTGCCAGGGTTCGGCATGTGGTGGAACGGGTGGACAAATTGCTGGGAGGGGCTGGTGATGATCCAGCTGTCGTGGTCCATGTCGGTACCAACGACAGAATAAATGGTAGGTGGAGGAGCCTTAAGAATAATTTTAAAGAACTAGGCTACAAGCTGAAGGGAAGGACCTCCAAGGTTGTATTCTCAGGAATACTGCCTGTGCCATGCGCATCACAGGAAAGACAGCGGGAGCTTAGGGAGTTAAATGCATGGCTGAAGTCTTGGTGTAGAGGAGAAGGATTTGGGTTCCTAGAGCACTGGGCTGACTTTTCATTGGGGTACAAACTGTATTCTGCAGATGATTTGCACCTAAATGGAAGGGGGTCCGCTGTGCTGGGGGAGAGAATTCTAGCTGGGGTGGCGGAGTATTTAAACTAGGGCTGAGGAGGGAGGTCAATGTAGAAAAAAAAGGGGTAGCCAGGTTAGAGAGGGGTCAGACTATATTGGTGGGGGGAGAAACAGAATGTGGGGAGAGGACTAGACAACAAGATAAGGAGATCCTTTCGTTACAAAACATCAGTGTAAATAAAAAGGACCGATTAATGTCAAATCACATTTCTGATAATAAAAGTGAAAAACTGACAGGCAAGTTAAAGTGTATGTTCACAAATGCCAGAAGTCTAGCAAGCAAAATGGGGGAGCTGGAGGCCTTGATACTGGAAGAAAATATAGATATAGTTGGTGTTGCTGAAACATGGCTGGACTCTTCACATGACTGGGCTGTAAATCTACAGGGTTTTACACTTTTTCGTAAAGACAGGACAAATAGGAAAGGTGGTGGTGTATGTCTGTATGTGAGAAGTGATATGAAGGCGAGTGTGAAAGAGACAATAGTGGGTGAAGACTGTGAGGAGGTTGAAACCTTGTGGGTGGAACTAGAAAGGGAGGTAAACACTGAAAAAATTACTTTTGGTGTAATCTATAGACCCCCCAATATAACTGAGGAGATGGAAGGTCAGATATATAAACAGATGGAGCGGGCTGCACAGGCGGGTACTGTAGTGATAATGGGAGATTTTAATTTCCGGGATATTAATTGGTGTCATGGTTCGGCTTCAACTGCAAAGGGGAGACATTTCCTCAACCTGTTGCAGGAAAATTTTATGGGCCAGTTTGTGGAAGACCCGACTAGAGGTGAAGCTCTGTTGGATCTGGTCATTTCTAATAATGCAGATCTTGTTGGGAATGTCAATGTTCGTGAAAACCTCGGTAACAGTGATCATAATATAGTTACATTTTACCTATACTGTAAAAAACAAACGCAGGCTGGGAGGGCAAAAACATTTAATTTTAAGAAAGCCAATTTCCCCAGGATGAGGGCTGCAATTCAGGATATAGACTGGGAAGAACTAATGTCAAATAATGGAACAAATGATAAATGGGAGATTTTCAAATCTACTTTGAGTTATTATAGTGCAAAATTTATTCCTACAGGTAATAAGTATAAACGACTCAAATTAAACCCCACATGGCTTACACCTTCTGTGAAAGGGGCAATACATGACAAAAAAAGGGCATTTAAAAAATACAAATCTGAGGGTACAGCTGTAGCCTTTGTAAAATATAAAGAGCTTAATAAAATCTGTAAAAATGTAATAAAATTAGCAAAAATACAAAATGAAAGGCAGGTGGCCAAGGATAGTAAAACAAATCCTAAAAAATTCTTCAAGCATATAAATGCAAAAAAGCCAAGGTCTGAACATGTAGGACCCCTAGATAATGGTAATGGGGAGTTGATCACAGGGGATCAAGAGAAGGCAGAGTTACTAAATGGGTTCTTTAGCTCTGTATATACAACAGAAGAAAGAGCAGCTGATGTAGCCGGTGCCAGTGCTGTTAATATATCAGTTGATATACTGAATTGGATGAATGTAGAGATGGTCCAAGCTAAATTAAATAAAATAAATGTGCACAAGGCTCCGGGACCAGATGGGTTACACCCTAGAATTCTTAAAGAGCTTAGTTCAGTTATTTCTGTCCCCCTTTTCATAATATTCAGAGAATCTCTAGTGACAGGTATAGTGCCGAGGGACTGGCGCAGGGCAAATGTGGTGCCTATTTTCAAAAAGGGCTCTAGGTCTTCCCCGGGTAATTATAGACCAGTAAGCTTAACATCCATCGTGGGGAAAATGTTTGAGGGGCTATTGAGGGACTATATACAGGATTATGTGACAATAAATAGCATTATAAGTGACAGCCAGCACGGTTTTACTAAGGACAGAAGTTGTCAAACTAACCTAATCTGTTTTTATGAAGAGGTGAGCAGAAGTCTAGACAGAGGGGCCGCTGTGGATTTAGTGTTTTTGGACTTTGCAAAGGCATTTGACACTGTCCCCCATAGACGCCTAATGGGTAAATTAAGGACTATAGGTTTAGAAAATATAGTTTGTAATTGGATTGAGAATTGGCTCAAGGACCGTATCCAGAGGGTTGTGGTCAATGATTCCTTCTCTGAATGGTCCCCGGTTATAAGTGGTGTACCCCAGGGTTCAGTGCTGGGACCACTATTATTCAACTTATTTATTAATGATATAGAGGAAGGGATTAATAGCACTATTTCTATTTTTGCAGATGACACCAAGCTATGTAATATAGTTCAGACTATGGAAGATGTTCATGAATTACAGGCAGATTTAAACAAACTAAGTGTTTGGGCGTCCACTTGGCAAATGAAGTTTAATGTAGATAAATGTAAAGTTATGCATCTTGGTACCAACAACCTGCATGCATCATATGTCCTAGGGGGCGCTACACTGGCGGATTCACTTGTTGAGAAGGATCTGGGTGTACTTGTAAATCATAAACTCAATAACAGCATGCAGTGTCAATCAGCTGCTTCAAAGGCCAGCAGGATATTGTCGTGTATTAAAAGAGGCATGGACTCGCGGGACAGGGATGTAATAATGCCACTTTACAAAGCATTAGTGAGGCCTCATCTAGAATATGCAGTTCAGTTCTGGGCTCCAGTTCATAGAAAGGATGCCCTGGAGTTGGAAAAAATACAAAGAAGAGCAACGAAGCTAATAAGGGGCATGGAGAATTTAAGTTATGAGGAAAGATTGAAAGAATTAAACCTATTTAGCCTTGAAAAAAGAAGACTAAGGGGGGACATGATTAACTTATATAAATATATTAATGGCACATACAAAAAATATGGTGAAATCCTGTTCCTTGTAAAACCCCCTCAAAAAACAAGGGGGCACTCCCTCCGTCTGGGGAAAAAAAGGTTCAAGCTGCAGAGGCGACAAGGCTTCTTTACAGTGAGAACTGTGAATTTATGGAATAGCCTACCGCAGGAGCTGGTCACAGCAGGGACAGTAGATGGCTTTAAAAAAGGGTTAGATAATTTCCTAGAACAAAAAAATATTAGCTCCTATGTGTAGAAATTTTTCCTTCCCTTTTCCCTTCCCTTGGTTGAACTTGATGGACATGTGTCTTTTTTCAGCCGTACTAACTATGTAACTATGTAACTATGTAACTATGTAAATATAGCACGGAACACAGGATACAGGTAGCAGGGCACGGGAACAACGGGAACAGGATAACACTAAGGGACCATTTGCTAAGACTAACATAGGTAAACACAACAACACTCAGGCAAGGAGTAAAGGGGACGGGCCCTTCTTATAGTCCAGGGTGATCATGGGAAATGAATGATTATTTTCATGTGCGCGTGTTGGCCCTTTAAGGCCGGGCACCCTATGGGACACAGCAGAACAGAGCGCAAGTGAGCGCTGGCGTCTCCTAGGGAGGAGATGCGGGCCAACGCTCGCAAATCCATGGCTGCGGTCATCGGGGGTGAGTAATCCAGACGGTCCGTGGCTGTGCACGCTACACAGTCCTATGTAACACCACAGAGAACACACAGTGATAACTCTCTGAGTACAGATAATGTAGTAAATGTGATCTGCAGTCCTATGTAACAATACAGATAACATACAGTGATAACTCTGAGTAAAGATAATGTAGTAGATGATACCTGCAGTCCTATGTAACACCACAGATATCACACTCTGATAACTATACCCACACATATATAAGCACACACAGAGGCATATATATACACACTAGCATAGTGACATATATACACATATACACACACATACTGGAACATATACACACACAAACACATAGACACTTACCATCACTCCTTGCTAACAGAATCACAGGTTTCTTGCTGGACTGGCTGTGGGCGGAGCTTCCTCCTCTGCTCTTGCTCCTAGGCTCTGTTTTCCTCCGTATGTGTAATGAGGAGCAGAGGACAGAGCAGAGGCAGAGCCCAGTGTTCCCCCTACATGCTTGAAGGGTGCAGCGCCCTGTGCACTCGAACAGGTCTCACAACCCTAAGGCCGGCCCTGATTGCAGGTATCATCTACTACATTATCTTTACTCAGAGAGTTAACACAGTGTGTTGTATGTGGCCCCGTTAGTAGTGCCTCACGGCGCCCCCTTAGTAGTGCCACATAGCCCCTTGTGTATAGTGCCACAGCTCCCCCTTGTGTACAGTGCCACACAGCCCCCCCTGTATATAGTGCTTGACAGCCCCCCTAGTATATAGTGCCACCCTGTTTCCCCGCATGTATATAGTGCCACTCTGCTCCCCCCTTGTATATAGTTCCACCTTGCTCCCCCCTTTTATATAGTGCCAAAAAATCATATCAAAATCAAGCCACCCATCAACTCGCTGCAGATCATACAGTGACTACATTACTGATTAGAGGCAGAATAAACATTTACATTAAGTGTCTCACCGGTGACGTCCCAGATTCTAGTTCTTATTTTCTTTTCTTCTCCATCCGGTCCAGACCACTATGATGACTTGTCCCGGCCACAACCCATTTCTGCAGTTTTCCGCTCAGATGTCTTCAGCTTCTCACTTTTAAAACATTTCTGCACATATATAAACGAAGATAAAATTCTCACCACCTCTAAATATAATAGCGCCATACACTGCACCTCTAACTGTAATAGTACTAATGACTGTGTCCAACACACACTGTGCCTCCCGTAGATAATGCTACCATAGCCCCCTGTAGATAGTGACCCCCATAGAGCCTCTGTAAATAGTGCTCTAACATGGAAGCCCCTGTAGATAGTGCCCCATAAACAGCCTCCTGTAGATAGTGCCCAAATATGGACTCCAGAGCTGCAAGGCAATAGTGCTAACCACTGACCCACCGTGCTGCCCTACATATAGCTTCCCCTAAAGATAGTACTCCACATATAGCCCACCTCTGTAAATAGTGCCTCACATATAGCTCCCCCTGTATATAGTGTCCCACATATTGCCCATACCTGTAGACAGTGCCCTACATATAGCCACCCCTGTAAATAGTGCCCCACAGGTAACTCACCCCTGTATATAGTGTCCCACATATAGCCCACCACTATAGATAGTGTCCTACAAATAGCTCCACCTATAGATAGTGCTCCACATATAGCCCACCCCTGTATATAGTGTCCCTGATATAGCACCGCCTGTATATAGTGCTCCACATCCCCACATGTAGACCCCCCCCTGTAGATAGAGTCCCCATGTAGATAATGCCACTCACAGATTTATTATTAAAAAAAGGAATACTTTACATACTCACATGATCCCGTTCCCGCGCTGTCCGGTGGCAATGCAGATCTGTTCTCTTCTGAGCAGGTCTGCTGGGGCTGAACGATGCTAGCATCGTTGAAAGGTGCTTATTGGCGGGGCAAGTCATTTTGCCCTGCCAATCAGCATCATTGTAAGGCGCTGAATGGTCGGGTGCCATTCAGCACTAATGCATGTATTTGTACCTGTGTGCTATAGACGCAGGTACAATTACTGAAAGAGGGGGTGGCTGTTGCCAGCACCAGGGCCCCCTCCGGTGCTAGCAACGTCACCGGGCATGAGAGGGCCCATAAATGTTAGAGGCCAGGTGGCGTCGCTACCACTGTAGCAGCCATAACGGCTGTTAGCGGCGCCACCGGGCATGGGGGGGGCCGTGCCGGAGGTCGGCACGGGCCCCCTCATGCCATTGCCCCAGTAGCAGCCGCTGTGGCTGCTACAGCTGTAGTTACATAACTGTAGACTTGTGCCTGTGTGTTTATATATGTGCCTTTATGTATTTGTATATGTGCCAGTACATGTATACTTATGTGCCTGTGTGTGTATATACTAGTCCTTCTCAATGAATTAGAATATCATCAAAAAGTTAATTTATTTCAGTAATTCAATTCAAAAAGTGAAACTCATGTATTCTATAGATTCATTACACACAGAGTGATCTATTTCCAGCATTTTTTTCCTTTAATGTTGATGATTATGGTAACAGTTAATGAAAACCCCAAATTTAGTGTCTCAGAAAATGAGCCCAATTTCAAAAATGATTTTTAATACCGAAATGTTGGCCCACTGAAAAGTCTGTCCAGTATATGGTCTCAATACTTGGTCGGGCTCCGACTCTGCATAAATTACTGCATCAATGTGTCGTGGCATGGAGGCGATCAGCCTGTGGAACTGCTGAGGTGTTATCAATGCAGTGTGGCATGGAGGCGATTGGCCTGTGGCACTGCTGAGGTGTTATCAATGTGGCGTGGCATGGAGGTGATCAGCTTGTGGCACTGCTGAGGTGTTATCAATGCGGCATGGCATGGAGGCGATCAGCCTGTGGCACTGCTGTGGTGTTATCAATGTGGTGTGGCATGGAGGCGATCAGCCTGTGGCACTGCTGAGGTGTTATCAATGCGGCGTGGCATGTAGGCGATCAGCCTGTGGCACTGCTGAGGTGTTATGGAAGCCCAGGTTGTATGATAGCGGCCTTCAGCTCGTCTGCATTGTTGGGTCTGGTGTCTCTCATCTTCCTCTTGACAATACCCCATAGATTCTCTATGGGGTTTAGGTCAGGCGAGTTTGCTAGCCAATCAAGCGCAGTGATACTGTGGTTATCAAACCAGGTGTTGGTACTTTTGGCAGTGTGGGCAGGTGCCAAGTCCTGCTGGAAACTGAAATCCGCATCTCCATAAAGCTTGTCAGCAGAGGGAAGCATGAAGTGCTGTAAAGTTTCCTGGTAGACGTCTGCGTTGACTCTAGACTTGATATAACACAGTGGACCAACACCAGCAGATGACATGGCTCCCCAAACCATCACTGACTGTGGAAGCTTCTCACTGGACCGCAACCAACTTGGATTGATGCCTTTCCACTCTTCCTCCAGACTCTGGGACCTTGATTTCCAAATGAAATGCACAATTTACTTTCATCTGAAAACAGGACTTTGGACCACTGAGCAACAGTATTGGTCCACTGTGTTATATCAAGTCCAGAGTCAGCGCAGCCGTCTACCAGGACATTTCCCAGCACTTCATGCTTCCCTTTGCTGGCAAGCTTTATGGAGATGCTGATTTCATTTTCCACCTGCCCACACTGACAAAAGTACCAATACCTGGTTTAATAACCTCAGTATCACTGTGCTTGATTGGCCAGCAAACCAGCCTGCCCTAAACCCCATAGAAAATCTATAGGGTATTATCAAGAGGAAGATGAGAGACACCAGACCCAACAATGAAGACGAGCTGAAGACCGCTATCAAAGCAACCTGGGCTTCCATAACACCTCAGCAGCGCCACAGGCTGATCGCCACCATGCCACACCACATTGATAACACCTCAGCAGTGCCACAGGCTGATCGCCTCCATGCCACACCACATTGATGCAGTAATTCATGCAAAAGGAGACCCAACCAAGTATTGAGCGCATATACTGTACTTATTTTTCAGTAGGTCAATATTTCGATATTAAAAATAATTTTTGAAATTGGGCTTATATTATATTCTAATTTTCTGAGACACTAAATTTTGTGTTTTCATCAGCTATTACCATAATCATCAACATTAAAAGAAAAAAATGCTGGAAATAGATCACTCTGTGTGTAATGAATCTAATATGAGTTTCACTTTTTGAATTGAATTACTGAAGTAAATTAACTTTTCGATGATATTCTAATTCATTGAGAATGACTAGTATATATATATATATATATATATATATATATATATATATATATATATATATATATATATAATATATATATATATTTATAATATATATATATAGATTTGCCTGCCATGTCTAAATATGTGCCTTTATGTATGTACAGATGTAGCCATCTATATCTTTACTTTAAACGCATTAAATACATCAAGCAACTTTAACTTGGCTTTTTAAATTGATTTTCAATAGTTATTATTGTGTGATATCACGCTGCAGCAAGTTCCCAGAGTCAAGATATAGATGGCTACATCCGTACGGTATATATGTGGTTCATTTTTGGTTTGTGGAGTGCAGCAATAGAGAGTCTTGCACAGGGTGCCATGCAACTTAAGATTGGCCCTGCTCAGACTTATAGTTTATGTAGCGCTGCAGCGATTTCTTGAAAGAGCTGAGGGAAACAGCGGATCTACAGCACAACTGGAGGGCACCAGTTAAGGTACCGTATTTTTCGGACTATAAGACGCACCTGACTATAAGATGCACCCAGGTTTTAGACAACAGAAAATAGGAAAACATTTCATATTTTACTACTCTACAAAGAAAAAAACTATTGGTTAAAAAAAATAATTTGTTCAGTTTCACCACATTCTGAGAGCCATAACTTATCATTTTTCCATCATTTGAGCAGTGTGAGGGCTTATTTTTTGCGGGACGAGCTGTAGTTTTATTAGCACCATTTTTTAAGTACATACGATTTTTTTTTCACTTTTTATTTCATTCTTTTTAGCGCTATGGGACCAAAATACAATGATTCTGGGGTTTTAAATGTATTTTTTTTTTTACGCCATTCACTGTGTGAGTCAAATAATGCTATATTGTAATAGTTTGGGACTTTTACGGACGCAGCGATACCAATTTTTTTATTATTTTTTTTATTTTTACATTGTGCTTGGGGAAAAATGGGAAAAGTTTTTTTTTTTTAACTTTTACTATTTTTTTACACTCCTGAAAATGTATCCAACTTTTTTTTTTTTACACACACATATTATTATTTCCCCTAGGGGACTTGAACCAGCGATCATTAGATCGCTGGCACAATACACTGCAATGCATGGATGAGTTACGGAAACAGCGTAACTCGCTGAGTTACGCTATTTCCGTAACTCCCATAGTAGTGAATGGCAGTTACAGAAGCAGCGTAGCATGCTACGCTGTTTCCGTAACTACTATTCAGTTCTATGGGAGTTACGGATACTGCGTAGCTCAGCGAGGTACGCTATTTCCATTACTCGACCATGTAACCAGGAAGTGGACGGAAGACAGCGGAGCCGGGTAAAATAGAATGGGGTTTAGGGGGCCCCGTTCTAGAGATAGATGCGGGTCCCAGAGGTGGGATCCGCATCTATCTGACATTTATGACATATCCTGTGGATATTCCAAGAAATATAGTAGAACAACAGCACACGTCTCCAGATAATCAAAGTGATTTTATTGTCAGAACATCCACGACAAGCAGGCAACGTTTCGACCCATAGTGAGTGTCGGGTCTTTGTCAAGCCTAACATTATATCTAAAAACATAATCTTAAATAGGTGAATACAAATAATCACATGGTACATTTCAAACAGTGAGAATCGTGATCCCGGTCTCCCAGGTGAATCATACATTAGTCTTAATAACAACCAGCAACTTGTTACCTAATGATACAAAAGTGTATAAATACGACATACAATACATCTTCAATCCATAGTTAGTATTTAAGACATCAATCGTTAATCTTAAAGTAGAAAACGAAGAAGGGAAGTTCACCACACTCCAGGTTCCAGCTCCGATCCTAGGACGCTACTGCGCATGCTCTGCAATCAGTGTATCGTAACGGCACAATGAAAGCAGGAATTTTACCAAAATGTATCTTTCAATCAAGTGCCTATAGAATACATAATATCCTCAATCTCACATTATGTGGTTCAGATATATCAATCCACACAATGTAATTGCAACCATATGGAAAGACGCTATAGGATATAATCTATTATGTTGTCAAGGACGCCATCACTGCGTGATGATAAGTCACATGTGTCCAGGTATCCAATAAAATGAGAAAGGGAGAAGGTGAATTTAACCTGCCCCTTACTGATTGTACGGGTCAAAAAATGGTAAGATCTTCAAGTCATCTACTGTGTTAGATCGCCTATATAAATTAGATCACAGAAAGTGGTAAAAAAATAATTGCAGGGAATGCTCGTAATATGTGTCCGATGGAATACATCGGACAGTTATACCGCAGAATAAACACAAGACTTCTGGTTGATTATCGATCGTCACTTATAATATCCCCATTGAGACCTCTATGGTCTCCATAATAAATGCAAAAACACTTGCAATAAACAAGAGAAGAGAGGAAATATTATGGTCTTCATCCTGGCCATATATCCGCTGGTGTGTGGTGAACGAACCTCCATGGAAAATAGTCCCCGACTGTAAAAGATATATACATTTTTTTATTAATATCTAAAATATTTTTTTAAAAAGGGAGAAGATGAGAATATATCGACAATCACCCATAATGGGAACAATATTAATAAGAAATGTTAAAAACAGCAATGAAGTCTCAGAGTCCAGGTGTTATCTTATATTCCAGATTCAAACCTCTGGGGTGTAAGGTGTCAAGTTCAAAGATCCAACGCAATTCCTTCCTTTTCAGTAGTTTCTGTCTATCCCCTCCCCTTCTGAGTGTTGGGGCACAATCTATTATCCTGAATCTTAATTGATTCAACTGATGATTTTTCTCAATAAAATGCCTCGGTATTGGTAGTTCAATCATTTTCTTCCTGATTGTGCTCTTATGTTTATTAATTCTCAATTTAATGGGCATAGTCGTTTCTCCTATGAAGATTAATGAACAGGGACATGTAATCATATACACGACGAAATCTGAATTACATGTAAACCTATGTCTGATATTAAAAGCCTTCCCAGTTTAGGGGTGCTGGAATTTAAACCCCTTCAAGATGTTGTTGCAATTGCAACAATTTAAACATGGAAAATTTCCATTTTTAGGGGGGCAAAGCAATAATTGTGTATTCTTCTTTCTACTACCCACATCCGATTTAACCAATGTATCTCCAATATTTTTGGTCCTCCGATAGGACATGATAGGTGGTGCACTCAATGTGTCAATCTCATTATGTCCCTTCGATACTATCGACCAATTCTTTTGCAGAATATTGCCTATGTGACCACTCAAGTTGCCAAAGGTTGAAATAAACGGTATGCGTTCAACCTGTTTAGTCTTGGTTTTAGATTCCAAAATATCAGTGTCTAGTCTATCCCTATGTTTCTACACAAGATTCCTAGGGTAACCTCTCTTTTTGAATTTATTACACATCTGTGTCAACCTAATTTGTTTCTGTGTTGTGTCTGATACAATTCTATCAACTCGTAACAGTTGACTCCATGGTAAAGACTCTATCATGTGTCTAGGATGGTTACTGCTATATAGGAGGAGATTGTTTCTGTCTGTGGATTTCACAAATAAATCCGTGGAGAACACTCCATCTTTCAATTGTACCAATGTATCCAAGAACTGCAACTCATGGTCAGAACAAACCATGGTGAATTGCAGGGCTGGAATATGGCTGTTTAACTCCAACAGGAATTGATCTAAACACAATCTATCTCCCTTCCAGATGACAAAAATGTCATCAATAAATCTCCACCAGCAGCGGATGTGACCCATATGTGTAGAGGTGTAGACATGCTCCTCCTCAAAGGTGGACATATAGATGTTAGCATACGTCGGGGCCACATTGGACCCCATCGCTGTCCCCCTAAGCTGCAAGTAGAACTGGTCACCAAAGAGGAAATAATTCCTCCCTAGTACCAACTCGAGCAGCTGGAGGATGAAGCATCTACACCCTGGGTCACATCCGGCGCTGGCGAGACAATTCTCGACTGCCCTTAAACCTCTATTGTGTTCGATGCTGGTATATAAGGATACAATATCAAATGAGACTAGCAATAGTGGACATCTAGCCTCAATGTTCTTTAATTTACTAAAAAAATCTGTCGTATCTTTGATATACGATGACGCCTTGATGGCGAAATCCCTCAGAACTTTATCAAGAAAAATGGCGATGTTATTGAAAATTGAACCTCTCCCCGATACAATAGGTCTACCTGGGGGGGCATGTAAATTTTTGTGAATCTTGGGAAGTGTATATAGTACTGGAGTGATGGGTTCTTCTACCTTCAAAAAATTCCCTAATTGTTGGTCAATAATGCCTTGTTCCACTGCAACATCAATAATCACTTTAATCTTTCTGAGTAAATCAGGTTTAGGGTCTCTGGGTAATAATTGATATATTTCAATATCTGCCAGTTGTCTATAAATCTCAGATTCATATTTACTACTATCCAAAACAACTGTGGCCCCACCCTTATCGGCCTGTTTTATGGTAATCTCCTTATTGCTCATAAGTTCCTTCAAAGCCTTCCTTTCCTTACAGATTCGAGTTGATCCTTGTATCATGGATTGTACTCTCTTTTAATATCCTTATCTCTTCTAGCACAATCTTGGAAAATGTCTCAATGACTGGGCTAGAGGGAGGTATATATGTACTGATTGGTCTAAGACCTAATTTATTAGACTGGAAAATACAATTTGAATCAATCTTATCACAGACAGTATCACTCTCTTTAGAAAACAGCACTTTAAGGTTCAGACGTCTAAAAAAACTTTTGAGGTCCAAATCTAATTGGAACCAATCAACATTAGTATCAAGGCAAAATGAAAGTCTCTTCTGTAATACTCGTAGTTGGTCATTCGTAAGATCTATAGAAGAGATATTTACCACTATGTTTTCGTTCGTCGTAGATTTGGACCTCAAAAGTTTTTTTAGACGTCTGAACCTTAAAGTGCTGTTTTCTAAAGAGAGTGATTCAAATTGTATTTCCCAGTCTAATAAATTAGGTCTTAGACCAATCAGTACATATATACCTCCCTCTAGCCCAGTCATTGAGACATTTTCCAAGATTGTGCTAGAAGAGATAAGGATATTAAAAGAGAGTACAATCCATGATACAAGGATCAACTCGAATCTGTCCAGTAAGGAAAGGAAGGCTTTGAAGGAACTTATGAGCAATAAGGAGATTACCATAAAACAGGCCGATAAGGGTGGGGCCACAGTTGTTTTGGATAGTAGTAAATATGAATCTGAGATTTATAGACAACTGGCAGATATTGAAATATATCAATTATTACCCAGAGACCATAAACCTGATTTACTCAGAGAGATTAAAGTGATTATTGATGTTGCAGTGGAACAAGGCATTATTGACCAACAATTAGGGAATTTTTTGAAGGTAGAGGAACCCATCACTCCAATACTATATACACTTCCCAAGATTCACAAAAATTGACATGCCCCCCCAGGTAGACCTATCGTATCGGGGAGAGGTTCAATTTTAAATAACATCGCCATTTTTCTTGATAAAGTTCTGAGAGATTTCCCCATCAACGCGTCATCGTATATCAAAGATACGACAGATTTTTTGAGTAATTTAAAGAACATTGAGGCTAGAGGTCCACTATTGCTAGTCTCGTTTGATATTAAATCCTTATATACCAGCATCGAACACAATAGAGGTTTAAGGGCAGTCGAGAATTGTCTCGCCAGCGCCGGATGTGACCCAGGGTGTAGATGCTTCATCCTCCAGCTGCTGGAGTTGGTACTAAGGAGGAATTATTTCCTCTTTGGTGACCAGTTCTACTTGCAGCTTAGGGGGACAGCGATGGGGTCCAATGTGGCCCCGACGTATGCTAACATCTTTATGTCCACCTTTGAGGAGGAGCATGTCTATACCTCTACACATATGGGTCACATCGGCTGCTGGTGGAGATTTATTGATGACATTTTTGGAGGGAGATAGATTGTGTTTAGATCAATTCCTGTTGGAGTTAAATAGCCATATTCCAGCCCTGCAATTCACCATGGTTTGTTCTGACCATGAGTTGCAGTTGTTGGATACATTGGTACAATTGAAAGATGGAGTGTTCTCCACGGATTTATTTGTGAAATCCACAGACAGAAACAATCTCCTCCTATATAGCAGTAACCATCCTAGACACATGATAGAGTCTTTACCATGGAGTCAACTGTTACGAGTTGATAGAATTGTATCAGACACAACACAGAAACAAATTAGGTTGACACAGATGTGTAATAAATTCAAAAAGAGAGGTTACACTAGGAATCTTGTGCAGAAACATAGGGATAGACTAGACACTGATATTTTGGAATCTAAAACCAAGACTAAACAGGTTGAACGCATACTGTTTATTTTAACCTTTGGCAACTTGAGTGGTCACATAGGCAATATTCTGCGAAAGAATTGGTCGATAGTATCGAAGGGACATAATGAGATTGACACATTGAGTGCACCACCTATCATGTCCTATCGAAGGACCAAAAATATTAGAGATACATTGGTTAAATCGGATGTGGGTAGTAGAAAGAAGAATGCACAATTATTGCTTTGCCCCCCTAAAAATGGAAATTTTCCATTTTTAAATTGTTGCAATTGCAACAACATCTTGAAGGGGAATAAATTCCAGCACCCCTACACTGGGAAGACTTTTAATATCAGACATAGGTTTACATGTAATTCAGATTTCGTCGTGTATATGATTACATGTCCCTGCTCATTAATCTACATAGGAGAAACGACTATGCCCATTAAATTGAGAATTAATAAACATAAGAGCACAATCAGGAAGAAAATGATTGAACTACCAATACCGAGGCATTTTATTGAGAAAAATCATCAGTTGAATCAATTAAGATTCAGGATAATAGATTGTGTCCCAACACTCAGAAGGGGAGGGGATAGACAGAAACTACTGAAAAGGAAGGAATTGCGTTGGATCTTTGAACTTGACACCTTACACCCCAGAGGTTTGAATCTGGAATATAAGATAACACCTGGACTCTGAGACTTCATTGCTGTTTTTAAAAATTTTTATTAATATTGTGCACATTATGGGTGATTGTCGATATATTCTCATCTTCTCCCTTTTTAAAAAAATATTTTAGATATTAATAAAAAAATGTATATATCTTTTACAGTCGGGGACTATTTTCCATGGAGGTTCATTCACCACACACCAGCGGACATACGACCAGGATGAAGACCATAATCTTTCCTCTCTTCTCTTGTTTATTGCGGGTGTTTTTGCATTTATTATGGAGACCATAGAGGTCTCAATGGGGATATTATAAGTGATGATCGATAATCAACCAGAAGTCTTGTGTTTATTATGCGGTATAACTGTCCGATGTATTCCATCGGACACATATTACGAGCATTCCCTGCAATTATTTTTTGACCACTTTCTGTGATCTAATTTATATAGGCGATCTAACACAGTAGATGACTTGAAGCTCTTACCATTTTTTGACCCATACAATCAGTAAGGGGCAGGTTAAATTCACCTTCTCCCTTTCTCATTTTATTGGATACCTGGACACATGTGACTTATCATCACGCAGTGATGGCGTCCTTGACAACATAATAGATTATATCCTATAGCGTCTTTCCATATGGTTGCAATTACATTGTGTGGATTGATATATCTGAACCACATAATGTGAGATTGAGGATATTATGTATTCTATAGGCACTTGATTCAAAGATACGTTTTGGTAAAATTCCTGCTTTCATTGTGCCGTTACGATACACTGATTGCAGAGCATGCGCAGTAGCGTCCTAGGATCGGAGCTGGAACCTGGAGTGTGGTGAACTTCCCTTCTTCGTTTTCTACTTTAAGATTAACGATTGATGTCTTAAATACTAACTATGGATTGAAGATGTATTGTATGTCGTATTTATACACTTTTGTATCATTAGGTAACAAGTTGCTGGTTGTTATTAAGACTAATGTATGATTCACCTGGGAGACCGGGATCACGATTCTCACTGGTTGAAATGTACCATGTGATTATTTGTATTCACCTATTTAAGATGATGTTTTTAGATATAATGTTAGGCTTGACAAAGACCCGACACTCACTATGGGTCGAAACGTTGCCTGTTTGTCGTGGATGTTCTGACAATAAAACCACTTTAATTATCTGGAGACGTGTGCTGTTGTTCTACTATTTCTTGGAATTTTACATCATGCCAGAGTGGGTTTGCCTGGCTTGACAGCGTGCACCGCACCAGACTCGGGATTTGTGCTGCTTCAATATCCTTTACTTTAATTCATATCCTGTGGATATGTCATAAATGTCCTTCATGGGAAAACCATTATAAATGCCGCGGTCGCTATTTAACTTGTTAAATGGCCAGGAACAGCGCCATCGCAGTTCCTGCCCATTAGAGCGGCGTGTCAGAAGCTGACACCTGCAGTGTGTGGAGCGGGCTCAGCGCCTGCTCCATACATCATCCCTTCCCCGCTCCATGATGTGCCGGCACATCAGGGGTCAGGAAGGGGTTAAGCAAGGAGCGGTCAGGGGGCTCAGCACTGCGGACTATAAGACGCAGGGACTTTTTAGCAAGATTTATTTTTGCTAAAAACTGTGTCTTATAGTCCAAAAAATACGGTATGTATTATTTTACAATGTTGTATGTCACAGTCCCAGGGACCAGAGGGTCGCTTCAATTGTATCCGCGTCCTTAGGATGCAAATTCAATTGAAAGTGCAGGCGGGGCAAGTGAACCATCAGTTTCATTCCTCTCCATTCGCCACTTTTCTTGTGGCGCAGGCGGCGCGATTATGTCATCATGCCATCTGGCATCTTTCCACTGTAGCAGACCCTATCAGAAAACACCAGGCCTGCATCCACGGCAAACGTAAAGGGTGATCCCAGGCCGACGCTGGTAAATTCTGGCGCGGGGATTCCTTTCTATGTAAAGGAATCCAGCACTAGGTTTATAGTGGCACACACACCCTAAATGCGCCCAAAATTCTGGCACATTTCGGGCGATCCTACACCATGTACAAGGCTCAGTAAACTAAGCAGTGACAGCTCTAAGCTATAATTGGTTAGTTTACATCACAAGGTGGCCAGTTACCGAAGTTCATTGGCCTACTTTTAAAAGTAGGCCAATGACTTGAGGATAACCTGGGAAAAAATGATGTAAACTAACCAATGACAGCTTAGAGCTGTCACAGTATAGTTAACAGTCACGGATCCAGTGTAATGTCCGTGGCATCGGGCTGTCAGCTCCAATCCCCTCCTGACAGCCGCAGCCACGTGTCGGCAAGCGCTGGCCCCAGCCTCCTCCTCAGGAGACGCCAGCGCTCGCTTCCACTCAGCTCAGCTGGATCCCGTAGGGTGCACCGGTCTTAAAGGGGCAGCGCGCGTACCAGACTTCTTAATGTACTTTGACCCGTGAGTACCCTGAACTATAAGTGGGGTCCAGCCCCCTGTTTCTATGCCTGAGCGTTGTTGATGTTTCTTAGTTTGTCTATGTGATGGCCTCCTAGTGTGTTTCCTGTTCCTGTACCTGTTCCAGTTCCTGTTCCTTGCATTCCATACAATCCTGGTCGAGCACTGTGCTGTGCCACAGCCGTGTCTTGCTGTATTCCACGTCTGACCTGCTTCACCTCGTCTGACGTCTACCTGCTGCCTAGTCCTAGCCGAGCCTGCCCTGCTGCTGTCTGAGCTGCCACAGGTACCTATACGAACTATAGACATTCACCTGCGCCCTGTTGGCCAGCTGCCTTACCGCCAAGGCGGTACGGCTCAGTGGGTCCACCAACCCTTTGTGACAGTACTCTCAGGCCAAGCAGCATGATGACTGGGTGCAGTTTCTTCCGTGGGCTGATTTTTTTCTGCAATAATCACACCAGCAAGTCCATAAGGATTACACCATTCTACATTGTCTACGTCAGCACCCACGAATTCCTCTCCCAGTGCCCGATACTTCCGAGGTACCAGCGGCTGACTCCGCTTTTAGAGACTTCCTGCAGATCTGGCAGCAGACTCGATCCTCCATTCTAATGGCAGTCGACCGCATTAAACGGAAGGCGGACACAAGGAGAAGAGAACCTCCTCAGTTTCTTCCTGACACGAGGGTCTGGCTGTCCTCCAGGAATATTCAACTGAGGGTGCCATCCTACAAATTTGCTCCCAGGTTCTTCGGTTCCTTCGAGATCCTGCAGCAGATCAACCCTGTCGCCTACGAGCTTTGGCTGCCTCCTACCCTCAAGATCCCCAACTCCTTCCATGTTTCTCTCCTGAAACCAGTGGTTCTGAACCACTTTACCAAGACTCAGATGATGCGAGGGTATCAGTCTCAGAAATGGCAGCCCTTGTGGATACTGATCTCCCTAACAGCCGGGAGAACAGCCCAGCTAGTAGTCGGTAATGCAGGTAAGCCAAGACAATGGATAGTTGTAGGGGATTCTATAATCAGGAAGACGGATAGAGTAATTCGTCGCCAAGACCGACTCAACCGAATGGTTTGCTGTCTCCCTGGTGCAAGGGTTCGGCATGTGGTGGAACGGGTGGACAAATTGCTGGGAGGGGCTGGTGATGATCCAGCTGTTGTGGTCCATGTCGGTACCAACGACAGAATAAATGGTAGGTGGAGGAGCCTTAAGAATAATTTTAAAGAACTAGGCTACAAGCTGAAGGGAAGGACCTCCAAGGTTGTATTCTCAGGAATACTGCCTGTGCCATGCGCATCACAGGAAAGACAGCGGGAGCTCAGGGAGTTAAATGCATGGCTTAAGTCTTGGTGTAGAGGAGAACGCTTTGGGTTCCTAGAGCACTGGGCTGACTTTTCATTGGGGTACAAACTGTATTCTGCAGATGATTTGCACCTAAATGGAAGGGGGTCCGCTGTGCTGGGGGAGAGAATTCTAGCTGGGGTGGCGGAGTGTTTAAACTAGGGCTGAGCAGGGAGGCCAATGTAGGAAATAAAGGGGTAGTTAGGTTAGAGAGGGGTCAGACTATATTGGTGGGGGGAGAAACAGACGGTGGGGAGAGGACTAGGCAACAAGATAAGGAAATCCTTTCATTACAAAACAGCAGTGAAAATAAAAAGGCCCAAATGTCAAATAATCACATTTCTGATACTGAAAGTGAAACATTTAAAGGCAAGTTAAAGTGTATGTTCACAAATGCCAGAAGTCTAGCAAGCAAAATGGGGGAGCTGGAGGCCTTGATACTGGAAGAAGATATAGATATAGTTGGTGTTGCTGAAACATGGCTGGACTCTTCACATGATTGGGCTGTAAATCTACAGGGTTTTACACTGTTTCGGAAAGACAGGGCAAATAGGAAAGGTGATGGTGTATGTCTGTATGTGAGAAGTGATATGAAGGTGAGTGTAAATGAGACATTAGAGGGTGAAGATTGTGAGGAGGTTGAAACTTTGTGGGTGGAATTACAAAGGGAGGTAAACACTGAAAAAATTACTTTTGGTGTAATCTATAGACCCCCCAATATAACTGAAGAGATAGAAGGTCAAATATATAAACAGATGGAGCGGGCTGCACAGGCGGGTACTGTTGTGATAATGGGAGATTTTAATTATCGGGATATTAATTGGTGTCATGGTTCGGCTTCAACTGTAAAGGGGAGACATTTCCTCAACCTGTTGCAGGAAAATTTTATGGCCCAGTTTGTGGAAGACCCGACTAGAGGTGAAGCTCTGTTGGATCTGGTCATTTCTAATAATGCAGAGCTTGTTGGGAATGTCAATATTCGTGAAAACCTTGGTAACAGTGATCATAATATAGTTATATTTTACCTATACTGTAAAAAACAAACACAGACTGGGAGGGCAAAAACACTTAATTTTAAGAAGGCCAATTTCCCCAGGATGAGGGCTGCAATTCAGGATATAGACTGGGAAGAACTAATGTTAAATAATGGGACAAATGATAAATGGGAGATTTTCAAATCTACTTTGGGTAATTATAGTGCAAAATTTATTCCTACAGTTAACAAGTATAAACGACTAAAATTAAATCCCACATGGCTTACACCTTCTGTAAAAATTGCAATACATGACAAAAAAAGGGCATTTCAAATATACAAATCTGAGGGTACAGCTGTAGCCTTTGTAAAATATAAAGAGCTTAATAAAATCTGTAAAAAGATAATAAAATCAGCAAAAATACAAAATGAAAGGCAGGTGGCCAAGGATAGTAAAACAAATTCTAAAAAATTCTTCAAGCATATAAATGCAAAAAAGCCAAGGTCTGAACATGTATGACCCTTAGATAGTGGTAATAGGGAGTTGGTCACAGGGGATCAAGAGAAGGCAGAGTTACTAAATGGGTTCTTCCGCTCTGTATATACAACAGAAGAAGGAGCAGCTGATGTAGCCGCTGCCGGTGCTGTTAATATATCAGTTGATATACTGAATTGGATGAATGTAGATATGGTGCAAGCTAAATTAAATAAAATAAATGTACACAAGGCCCCGGGACCAGATGGGTTACACCCTAGAGTTCTTAAGGAGCTTAGTTCAGTTATTTCTGTCCCCCTCTTCATAATATTTAGAGAGTCTCTCATGACTGGTATAGTGCCAAGGGACTGGCGCAGGGCAAATGTGGTGCCTATTTTCAAAAAGGGCTCTAGGTCTTCGCCGGGTAATTATAGACCAGTAAGCTTAACATCAATTGTGGGGAAAATGTTTGAGGGGCTATTGAGGGACTATATACAGAATTATGTGACAATAAATAGTATTATAAGTGACAGTCAGCATGGTTTTACAAAGGACAGAAGCTGTCAAACCAACCTAATTTGTTTTTATGAAGAGGTAAGCAGAATCCTAGACAGAGGGGCCGCTGTGGATATAGTGTTTTTGGACTTTGCAAAGGCATTTGACACTGTCCCTCATAGACATATAATGGGTAAATTAAGGACTATAGGTTTAGAAAGTATAGTTTGTACTTGGATTGAGAATTGGCTCAAGGACCGTACCCAGAGAGTTGTGGTCAATGATTCCTACTCTGAATGGTCCCCAGTTATAAGTGGTGTACCCCAGGGTTCAGTGCTGGGACCACTATTATTCAACTTATTTATTAATGATATAGAGGATGGGATTAATAGCACTATTTCTATTTTTGCAGATGACACCAAGCTATGTAATATAGTTCAGTCTATGGAAGATGTTCGTGAATTGCAGGCAGATTTAAACAAACTAAGTGTTTGGGCGTCCACTTGGCAAATGAAGTTTAATGTAGATAAATGTAAAGTTATGCACCTGGGTACGAACAGCCTGCATGCATCATATGTCCTAGGGGGAGCTACACTGGGGGAGTCACTTGTTGAGAAGGATCTGGGTGTACTTTTAAATCATAAACTAAATAACATCATGCAGTGTCAATCAGCTGCTTCAAAGGCCAGCAAAATATTTTCGTGTATCAAAAGAGGCATGGACTCGCGGGACAGGGATGTAATATTACCACTTTACAAAGCATTAGTGAGGCCTCATCTAGAATATGCAGTCCAGTTCTGGGCTCCAGTTCATAGAAAGGATGCCCTGGAGTTGGAAAAAATACAAAGAAGAGCAACGAAGCTAATAAGGGGCATGGAGAATCTAAGTTATGAGGAAAGATTAAAAGAACTAAACCTATTTAGCCTTGAGAAAAGACGACTAAGGGGGGACATGATTAACCTATATAAATATATGAATGGCACATACAAAAAATATGGTGAAATCCTGTTCCATGTAAAACCCCCTCAAAAAACAAGGGGGCACTCCCTCCGTCTGGAGAAAAAAAGGTTTAACCTGCAGAGGCGACAAGCCTTCTTTACTGTGAGAACGGTGAATTTATGGAATGGCCTACCGCAGGAGCTGGTCAAAGCAGGGACAGTAGATGGCTTTAAAAAAGGCTTAGATAATTTCCTAGAACAAAAAAATATTAACTCCTATGTGTAGAAATTTTTTCCTTCCCCTTTCCCATCCCACTTCCCCTTTCCCATCCCTTGGTTGAACTTGATGGACATGTGTCTTTTTTCAACCGTACAAACTATGTAACTATATGTAACTCCTAGCCCTGTGGTTGCCTTCAGTGGCTCTTCAGACACCTTCGAGGTTAAGGAGATCTTGGACACCAAGAGAGTGAGAGGAAATACTTTTTATTTGGTGGATTGGAGGGGGTTTGGTCCTGAAGAGAGATCCTGGGGGCCAGAGGAGATCCCCAATGCCCCTACTCTTCTAAAGAATTTTCTCTCACGCTCTGGCCCCAAGAAGAGGGGGCGTAAGAGGGGGGATACTGTCATGTCTGTGGCTGCGGGCCGTCAGGTTCACTTTCCCCCTGATGGCTGCAGCCATGGGTTGGCGAGCGCTGGCCCCAGTCTCCTCCTAAGGAGACGCCAACGCTCGCATCTACGCACCTCGGCCGGATCCCGTAGGGTGCACCGGACTTTAATAAACTATCAGTCCATGCTTGCCCTGGACTATAAGAGGGGTTCAGCCCCTTGCTTCTATGCCTGCGCGTTGTTGTCGCACCCTGAATTTGTCTATGCGATGGTCTCCTAGTGTTTTCCAGTGTTCCTGTTCCTGACCCTGTTACCTGTATCCCGTGCTATCCTGGTCGAGTGCCGTGCTGAGCCTAAGTCGTGCTGTGCTGTATACCACGCCTGTCCTCCTTCACCATGCCGGACGTCTGCCTGCTGCCTAGTCCCAGCCGAGCCTGCCTTGCTACGGTCCGAGCTACCACAGGTACCCTATGCGAACTATAGACTTTAACCTGTGCCCTGTTGGCCAGCTGCCATACCGCCAAGGCGGTATGGCCCAGTGGGTCCACGAACCCTACCTGACACCCACCGATGTACCACTCAACATTTCTCCAATGAAGGAGAGCATCATTAAACAGATCAGAGGCATGACCCCCGCTGGCATCAGGAGAACCCGAATCCCCAAGATGACGGCTTTTTTATTTTCAATAAAATAACAAGGGTTGTGTGTGGGGTTTTATTTTAATAAAATATTTTTAATATGTTGATACTTTTTTTAAAATTATACTGCATTAGTAATGGCTGCTGTCTGATAGACAGCAGCCATTACTAAGGCAGGGCTTATTGTTAAATGGTGAAAACTAGCACTAACCCCCCATTATTACACCAGTACCCACCACGACCAGGGGTACTGGGAAGAGACGGGACCGATCCAATACCCAACCATCTGCAGTGATTGTCGGGCACTGGGGCGGCCACAGGCTGGTATTATTAGGCTGGGGGAAAGTCCTTCCCACTGTGGTAATGCTAGGCTGCTGCTGCTTTACCAGGGTGGGATGGCCCATGGTTATTGGCCTTTCCCAGCCTAATAATACCAGATAATACCAGCCTGCGGCTACCCCAGTGACTGACCATCAATTCAAGTGGTCGGGTTCTGGATCGTACCCAGCTCTTCCCGATACCCCTAGTGGCAGTGGATACAGGCCAGCCTTAGTAATGGACGCGTCAATCAGCCAGCGGCCATTACTAAGGCGATAGTAATAAAATGAAAAAGAAACACAGACACACAGAAAAAATATTTTACTGAAATAAAAAACCTACACAACGCTCGTTAACCATTTTATTGAAAATTAAAAAACTTTGTAATCTAATTAGTCCTCGAATCCGAAGTAGTCAGTCAACCAAAACCTGTAAAAAAACACAATCCAGCACAAAAAAAATACATTAGTAACACATTAGTAAAACAATTATTAATTACCTTTCCAGGGTACAGCGCTGAGCTGCAATGTCAGCGAGCTACGCTGTTTTCATAACTTCAGGAGTTATGGGGGCGTCAGCACTAAGAGTGCCTAGGGCATCATCAACTCTAAAAATGGCCCTGGCTGTGAAACAACCCGAGATATCACCAGGAGAGAAGCCTTATGCTGATTGGACAGCGTGATACAGAAAACATTACACCGCCCAGAGTGAAAAGAAAGAGTCACCTCCTATTTGGCTATTAGAGCCACATTAGCATATTTAGAAAAATGGCCATAACTTTGCAAATAATAAACGTTTGTTTTTTTTTAAAAATTCACACTGTATTTATCAGAATCATAGCGCCTATTAGATTATTTAGGAGAATGGGGAATTAATAAATTAGTGACAGATCCCCTTGAAGGGTATGTTCACACGGCTTATTTTCAGACGTAATTCGGGCGTTTTACGCTTCTAATTACGCCTGAAAAAAACGTCTCCAATACGTCTGCAAACATCTGCCCATTGATTTCAATGGGTTTTACGATGTTCTGTGCAGACGAGGTGTATTTTTACGCATCACTGTCAAAAGACAGCACGTAAAAAGACGCCTGCGTCAAAGAAGTGCATGTCACTTCTTGGGACGTAATTGGAGCCATTTTTCATTCACTCCATTGAAAAGCAGCTCCAATTACGTCCGTAATGGATGCCGCGAAAAACGCGTGCACTTGCAAAAACTTCTGAAATTCAGGAGCTGTTTTCGCCTATAATTTCAGACATATATTGTTAAGACGTGTGAAAATACCCCAAGTCTTTCACCACTCTAGACCACCAGGGATGTGTCTATAAGATAATCTTTACTATGCTAGACCACGAGGAATATTAATATACAACCTTTCACTACTGTAGGCCACCAGGCCCCATTCACCTCTTCATTATCCCAGACTAACATGATGATAATAATCATAGTCCTGCCATCATAAGAGAAACAGATACAGCATGCCCACTTTTATTAAGACGTTGCCTCTTTTCAGCATGGCACAATTCCCAGGCCAATATAGGATCTTTCTATAAGCATTCGTGTTGGGTTGACTCCAGCAGCAGAGCATATAGCATAGTAAGAGGTCAGCAGAGCATGAACATAGAGCTGGAAGAGGGCAGAGATGCCAACAGCCATCCACTATTGGATTAGTCAAATCATTAAAACACGTCTTCCAAGTGTTAGAAGACAAGTTTCAGGACCCACATCAAAATGTTTTATTTCTTATCAACACTACTACTTACAGTATAAATTATCTGCACAAAGCAATAACAAAGCAATTGTATAAAATACTCTTATTAAAAATAAAAAAAAATTATATCTGAAGTAAAAAAACAGAAAAGCAGTTTGTAATATATTCTACATTAGTAATAAATCCAATGAAAATTGAAAGCTAGACTAATATACAGGCTATATTATTTTAAAGTTACCATAAGAAAAGGGAAATAAAAATCATTATGGAATTCCAACAGCACGCTCTGTTGTCCGGTCTCTGATCTGTAAACACTCACTAGGCACTATCTAGCAGTAGCCCAATCATGCGTGGATTTGTCTTGTATAATCCCTAACCTCGGGTCTACTGCCTGGCTTGTTTGGCAGTTGCTAGAGATTCCCTGGGTTTACTATCAGCAGTCACCTTTGTAGCTGCTCCGTCATTGCATGCACTCACCACTCTAAAAATAAAGTCAGTCTTGCTTCCATATTCCATGGGAAAGTAGGGTTACTACTTTGAAAACCTTATAATTAAATTCAGGGGTAGACTTAGACAATAGAGGTCCCCTATGCAGAACGGGTTCCTATCTTTCCAACTGATAATTTAATGAGAGAAAAGTGCTAGTCACCTCCTTTATGGCTCTCCAGCAAATTCCTCACTGTTTTACCTATCCACTAGTAACTGTTTGCCATGAATGTCAGTTTAATGCAATCTAAAATGCAAAAAGATCAACAGCACACTCCAAGTCCTCAATTACAACAGTCACCTGACTGGAGGAGGAAAAAATATAATGGTGATACCAAACAAATGTGCACACCACTTTACCCCCAATCCGTGTGGGACCTCAGTACTCGCAGTCCATCCAGAAGAAATGTCAGCATCAAAGCTGGTGAATGCAAAGCCAGGCTTGACAAAGACTCCTGTGCGAGTTGAAACGTTGCTTTTTCTATGATGTGTTGGGAATAAGAAAAGAAGGATACTCTTTTGCATACACCTGCCTTGATGCTGCAATTTTTAATGCAATCTAATGGACAGTAGAGAGAACTATTATCAAGCTTTTATATTAGCGGCAGGCCAACTTGTCTGCTGGGCCCTGCACCAGGGGTATACCTAGTGGGGGGCAGGCGGGGCATGTGCCCCGGGCGCAACTAAGAGAGAAGGTAGGAGGGGCACCAGGCCAGGCTAAGATACAATTGAATACTCAGTGATGTCAGGGGCTCCTCCTCCAGGAGATGTTCCGTCCCGGATTCAGCAGGTTAGTTCCAGATTCTGGGTAGTGCCCCGCTGTCCTAGGTGGCCGGGGGTATGTCCCGCTGTTAACTGTATCTGCATCCTCAGGACGCAGATACAGATGAACCCAATGCTGAAGCAAGGAATTGTCAGCTCCTTGCTTCAGCATTAGTTCAGAGCAGAGGAGTACAGGGAGCCACCCGCCGAGGACTCCCCAGGCACAGCACTACTTTAATTGCTGTGCCCCAGGAAGCCCTTGACATCACAGTCCATATATGGACAGTGATGTCAGTAGTTGCTCTGGAGCGGAATCCCCATTGCCAACGCTCTGGCAGGGGATTCCACTCCAGGAGTAGCCCCTGACGTCTCTGTCCATATATTGACAGTGACATCAGGGGTTTCTTCTAGGAGCGGAATCCCCGGCCTATGCTCTGGCTGGGGATTCTGCTCCCAGAGGGAGTCCCAATGGCGCTATCTACAGGGGGGTAGCGCTATCTACAGGGACGGTGGTGCTATCTTCAAGGGGGGTGTGGCACTATCTACATGGGTACAGTGGAGCTATATAGGGGCACTATCTACAGGGGACACTGGCGCTATCTACATGGCACTATCTACATGGGCACTGTGGCACTATCTACATGGGGACTGGGACTAGGGGAAGCTAAGGGGGCATTATACTGTATGGGGGCATCTAAGGTGGCATTATACTGTATGGGGCAGCTATGGGGGCATTAAGCAGTATGGGGCTACTATAGCGGCATTATGCTGTATGGGAGCAGCTATTAGGCATTATGATGTATGGGGGAATTTGTTTGGGCATTATACTGCATAGGGGCATCTGTGTGAGCATTATACTGTATGGGGGCATATGTGTGGTCATTGTACTGTTTGGGGCAGCTATGGGGACATTATACTATATGGGGGCATTATGCTGTATGGGAGCAGCTATCGGAGCAATATGATATATGGGGGAATTATACTGCATGGGGAAATATGTGTGGTCTTTATACTGTATGGGGGCATCTGTGTGGTCTTAATACTGTATAGGTGCATCTATGGGGCATTATACTGTATGATGGCAGCTATGGTGGGATTATACTGTATAGTGGCAGCTATTTGGCATTATACAGTGTGGGGGCAGCTATTAGGCATTATATTGTGTGGGAGGCACTATGGGGAAGCCCCTGACGTCACTATCCATATATGGACAGTGACATCAGAGGCTCCTCTAGGGAGGAATTCACTGAAGTGACTAATGAGTAAAACTTTATAATTTTATAGAATAGCTCGCTAAAAACAGGGTTAGAATCACCACTGTGAAATGAGCCCACCGTGCTTGTTAAAAAAATTATTAAATATACTGCAATTTCTGGTTCATTTGCGAACCCTCCCATAAATGAGTATATTAGAATGTGTGGGCTCAAACAGCGTTTAACCATTGGTGTATCAGCGAATGGGACCCTACACCACACCAGAGTCTGCAGTTTCCGCTCCTATGTACCCTAGTGCTGGGGTTACCCAACAATACCGCTGTCACCTATGCTAAAATCTCTCTCTCATCTGACCCTACGCGTTTCTATATATAACATTTCATCAGGGGTCTGTGTTTTTGTCGACTGGCTACTGCGCCAGTGATATAGTTTTGTAACAGTTATTCTGTTACATACACGGAAGCGTGCTCGCATTGATATATATATATATATATACATATATATAATTAATACTCCTGCCCTTGGGCTGAGGCTAAGCCTCGAAACTGGCCAATCAAAATCGCCCATGTCATTCGTGACGTATGGTCATGTTACTCCCGGCGCGTCATCTGACGTACCCGGAACCCACCATCGCCAGGCTGAACGCACATGCGCAAAGAGAGGCCGCAGAGTGCATCTCATTACCGCCTCTAGCCCTCACATCTAGGGGCGGAGCTAAATATTGACGTGAGAACAAAGATTGCTGTCCAGCTCAACACTGCAATCTGGCAACCCCTAATCTAACAAACCCTCTGGTCAAACACAATGAGGTGTGGATTAGTAGGTAAAAAGAAGTGTTTTGTACAATAGTACATCTTGTCCTTAATATGGGACAACTAGACTAGATTTTGAGACTTAGAGATTAATAAATGACTCTAGGTGAATATATGCTTAAATAAAGCAAGTACAAAATGTCTGATCATATAACTTTGTATATTAAAGATACAAGATTAATAGATGACTCTAGATAAATAGATGTTTAGATTAAGCATGTATAGTTTGTCTGCTCATTTAAACCCTCTGGCTGTATACATGCCAGTCTATAGATCCACTGGGCCTCTTTTCTCAGGATTAGATTGTCCCAGTCCCCTCCCCGTTTCGGAGGACGGACCAGTTCAATCGCCTGGAATCTTAAGCATTCTGCTCTTCCATGATGTTTTTCATGTACGTGCTTAGATATGGGAGTATCTCTGACATTTGTCACATCTCCTACATGTTCTCTAATTCGGCGACGAAATTGCCGAATAGTTTTACCCACATAATTCAGTGGGCATGGGCATGTAATAAGATACACCACCCCTGTTGTTTTACAGTTCACAAAATCTTGTATATCCTCTAGGGAGCCCCAATGGTGCTATATACAGGGAGGGGGGTGTGGGCTGAACCGGGTGTGTATGGGCGGGGATTGATTGGGATTAGAGGCGTGCCTTAAAAAAAAAAATTTTACACATGAGGTTGGGAGGTATGGAGGTATGGAGGAATACCTGGCCAGAGCGTTGCCAACGCTCTTCCTGGGCATTCCGCTCCTGGGGAAGCCCCTGATGTCACTATCCATATATGGACAATTATATCAAGGGCTCCTCTAGGGAGCCCCAATGGCGCTA